>NC_137907.1:4271400-4926400 GCF_963455335.1 Martes martes | reverse complement strand
TAATGCAGCGGTGGTGTCATGATGCCATGGAGGTTTTCCCAATCTGGGTGTTGTGCACAGCTCCAATCATCAAGGTTTCCTTCTGCAGGACAGGAAACATCTTCTTGATAGCTCATATGTCCCCAATATAGAGGATTCAAGAGCAGGACTCTACATATGGATGCCTGGAAACCCCACCTATGGTTACCATTTGATCCTTTGGACATGGGGGTTCGATCTTCTGGCTCTGGTGCGAGCTACACAGGGGGCTGAGTGGAAATGGAGTCTCACAGTGATGGGTCGCAATCTGGTTTTCTGTCCAGGGAAACCTTGCAATGTGGCGGCAGCTCAGGGGCCATGCAGGATTCTATTGCCTTGAGGCTTAGACACAGCTCCAAATAGCAAGGTTTTCTTCTGGGACAGGAGGTTTTCTGTTTTGGGCCTCAGGGACACCCCCCCCAATATGTTGGTATTTGAGACCAGGGCTATGGGAACAGATGCCTGAAAACCACAGCTAGTGTTCAGATTAAGGCCTAGGGGCATGTCAGGTTCAATCTTCTGTCTCTGGGGCCATCTACCTAGGTGTTTGATCACAGGGTGTGTCAGCCTGCTTATTTTTATCCAGGGCGGCCTACGAAACTGGGTGGCTTAGGGGGCTTGCAGGTTTCTCCTAATCTGGAGGGTTTTGGCAACTTTAAAGTGCACAGTTTCCTTAGGGAGTACAGGCACAGTCTTATGGTGTGGCTCCAGATGATCCAGCCTGGACGGTGTGTGGGCCAGAGCTCTGGGGACAGAAGACTGAAAAGACAAAATGGGTTAGGGTTAGGGCTGAGGGTATGGCATTCCTGATCTGCAGACCCCAAGGGAGCTCCTCCGGATCTGAAGCTAGGGTGATTGGGAGGCGGTAGCTCAGGCTTTTGCCTCTGGATTTTGTGTCTAGGATGGCCATGGAATGTAGGGCTGGCCTCGTAGGGCATGGAGGGTTCTCCCTCTCTGGGGATTTTGCATGGCTCCCAATAGTTTGGTGTCATCTTGGGGGAAGGGAGTCCTGTTTCTCTCCCAGAGGGCCCCAAAAAAGAGGGATCTGGATCACGACTCTGTGAACAGGTGCCTGTAAAACCCTTCCTTGGGTTCAGATTTGGGCCTATGGCATGGCCAGCCCAATTCACGGGCTCTTGGTCCAGGAACCGAGGGGCCTTATTTGAAAATGGGGCTCAGGCTGAGGGTCACAAGGCGTGTTTGTGCCCAAGACGATCCTCAATTGTGGGCGTGGCCTCATGTACCCTGTAGGTTTCACGAATTCAGAGGGTTTGACACCCATCGCAACAGTAAGGTTTCCAGCCTTTGGGAAGTAGTTCTGTTTTGTGCATCAGGTTCCACCATATGCAGGGATTTGATATAACGTCTGGAGACAGATGCCTGAAAACCTCAGCTAGGGTTCAGATTATGGCATAGGGGCATGTCAGATTCAATCTTCTCCCTGGGGCCATCTACCTGGGTGTCTGACTGGAGGTCATTGCTCAGGGTGTGTCAGACTGTGCATTTTTGCCCAGGGCAGCCTACGAAATCGGGGTGGCCTCAGGGGCCTTGCAGTTTTCTCCTAATGTGGAGGGTTTGGCAACTGTAAAGGGCAGAGTTTCATACTGGAAGGATGGACAGTTCTACAGTTTAGCTCCAGAGGCCCCAGCCTGGAGGGTTTGTGGGCCAAGGCTCTGGGGACAGAAGTCGGAAAGCACAAACTCGGGTTAGGATTAGGGTCGAGGGTATGGCAAGCCCAATGTGCAGCCCCTGAGGGGAGCTCCTCATTAAATCAGGGCGATTGTGAGGTGGTACCGCAGGCTTTTTTCTCTGTATTTTCTGTCAAGAATGGTCACAGAATGTAGGTTTGGCCTCATGGGCCGTGGAAGATTCTCCCTCTCTGGGATTTTGCCCAGCTCCCCATAGTTTGGTGTCATTCTGATGGAAGGTAGGAGTCATGTTTCTGGCTCAGGGGTACCCCAAAAAGAGGGATTCCAGAGCAGGGCTCTGGGTATGGGCACCTGCAAAATCTCACCATGGGTTAGGATTAGGGCCTAGGGACATGCTTAGTCCGATATGCGGGCTCTTGGAGCAGCTGCCGTGAGATGTTATTTGAAAATGGGGCTCAGGCTGAGGGGCACAATGCATGTTTGTGTCCAAGGCGGCCCTCAAGAGTGGGCGTGACTTCATGGGCAAAGCAAGTTTCTCCTACACTGAGTGACACCCAATCCAATAGGAAGGTTTCCTGCCACGGGGAAGGAGTTCTGTTTTGTGCATCAGGTTCCCCCATGTGCAGGAATTTCAGATAATTTCTGGGGACAGATGCCTGAGAATCCAGGTTGGGTAGAGATAATGGCCTATGTCCATGGCACATCCGATCGCTGGATTTGCAGCCAGCTGTCTAGGTGTCTGGCGGGAGGTCTGGGCTCAGGCTATGTCAGACAGAGCCTTAGAGCACAGGACAGCCTATGAAATTGGGTTGTCATCGAGGGCCGTGCAGGTTGACCCTAATTTGGGGTTTGGGGGCAGCCCCATAGAGCATGTTTTCCTTCGGTGGGGAGGTAGAGTTCTGGATTGTGGCTCCAGAATTCCCAATCCGGAGGGGTTTTGGGCCAGAAGTGTGAGGACGGAAGTCTGAAAACACAAGCTAGGGTTAGCTTTAGTTCTTAGGGCATGGGGGGCCAATATACCAAGGCTGAATCGAGATCTCCAGCATCTGAAATATGGGCAAGTGTCAGATATTTGCCCAGGCTGGCGTTTGTGTCCATGTTGGCTGCCAAATTGAGGTATGGCCTCATGAGGCTATGGAGGTTTTCCCACTCTGGGTGTTGTGAGCTGCTTAAAACAGCAATGTTTCCATTTTTGGACAGGACTAGGCTTGTTCGATGGCTCAAGACTCCCCCATAGGGAAAGATTCAAGAGGATGGTGCTACATATGGGTGCTTGGAAACCCTACCTCATGTTCCCTTTGGCCCCTAGGAACAAGGCAGGTTCAATCTACAGGCTCTGGGGCGATCTACCCAAGGGAATGTGTTGAAATGGAGTCTCATGCTGATGCATCACAATGCCAGTTTGTGTCCAAGGAGACCTTGGAATGTGGTGGTGGCTCAGGGGCCGTGCAGGATTCTATTCCCCTGAGGGTTTTACACAGCTACAAATAGCAAGGTTCCCTTCTGGGGACAGTGAATGTTCTGTTGTGTGCCTCAGAGATGCACCATATGCTCGTATTGGAAATCAGGCCTCTGGGGAACGAAGCCTGAAAACCTAAGCTAGGGTTCAGATTAGAGCCTAGAGGTATGTCAACTTCAATCTTCTCTCTCTTGCGCCATGTACCTGGGTGTCTGGCGGGAGCATGTGAGACCTGCGGTGTCCCTTGGCCAAAATCCTAACCCAAGGTTGGGTTTCCAGGCCTTAATACCCAGAGCACTGCTTTTGAAGGCCTCCTTATGGGGACCTCTGAATTAGAAAACAGGATTCGTACTTTCCCCCACAATGACACCATGCTATTTGGAGCTGTGGAAAACCCCCCAAAGAAGGAGAATCTTCAATTGCCCCATGAGGACACCCCTATGTTCCGCGTACATCGAAGAGACAAAATCCAGAGGCAAAAGGCTGAGTCCCACCTCACACTCGCCCTGTTTTCAGATCCAAGGAGCTTGCCTATGGTCTGCAGATCGGGCCTGCCATACCCTCGGCCTTAATCCTAACCCTGGTTGGTGATTTCAGAATTCTGTCCCCAGAGTTCTGCCCCCAGACATCCTCTAGCATGGGGATTCCATGCCCACACCACAGGACTGAGCCTGCCCTCCAGAGGGAAGCTCGGCTCTTCAGAGCCTCCAGAGACCTCAAGAATAGGAGAAAAGTGTAAGCCCCCTGGGCCACCCCAAATTGATAGGACGACCAACAATGCACAGTCTGACACACCCTGAGCACCTACCTCCTATCAGACACGCAGGTAGATAACCCCAGAGAGAGATGATTGAACATGAAATGCCCCTAGGCTCTAATCTGTACCATAGCTTGTGTTCCCAGGCATCAGGCCCCATAAGCTTGGTCTCGAATACAAATATTTGGGGGATCTCTGAGCCACAGAACACATCACATCCTGTCCCCAGAAGGAAACGTTGCTATTTGGGGCTGTGACAAAACTCTCAGTATAGGAGAAGGATCCACGGCCACATTCCAAGATCTCTCAGGACACAATTCCACATTGTGACCCATCAGCGTGAGACACCAATTCAAATCAACCCCCTGGATAGTTGGCCCCAGAGCCAGGAGATCAAAACTGCCATGTTCCTAGGCTGCAGTTGTAAGGTGAGGTGAGGTTTCCAGGCATCCAAACATAGAGCCCTGCTCTCGAATCTTTCTGTATGGGGGAAGCCTGCTTCATAAAACAACATAGCACCAAGGCCCATGATGCCAACCACGTGTGTATGCCTCCCTGGATACTAAGGCACAGTCTGATACACCTGAGTGATGTCCCCCAAGCAGGCACCGAGACAGTTGGCCCCAGAGCCAGGAGATCGGGCCTGCCATGACCCTAGGCCTTTATGCTAAACCTAGGTTGTGTTAGCAGGCATCCATACCCAGAGCCCTTCTCTCCAATCCCTCCACATGGGGGACCCCACAGCCACAAAACAGAACTCCTCCTGCCCCCTGGAAGGAAACCTTGATTTTTGGAGCTACGTAAAAGACTCAGAGATGGCAGAAACCCACATGATGACCCATTCTCAAGAGAGTCCCTTTCAACTCAACCCCCTGAGGAGCTCCCGCATAGCCAGCAGATTGAACCTGCCTTGTCACTAGGAGACAATGGGAATGTGAGGTGGGGTGCCCAGGCATCCATCCTTAGAACCCTGCACTCGAGTCTTTCTGTATGGGGCATCCTGGAGCCATCCAACAGGACTCGACTGTCCCGCAGAAGGAATTCTTGTGGTTTGGAGCATCTCTCAACTCCCATCATGGGAAAACCTCCATGGCCTCATGAGGCCCCCTCCTTCATGAAGGGGCTATCATGGACACAAACACCAACCTGAACCAACGTCTGATCCTTGCCCTGACTTAAGATGCAGGAGATCTGGATTCAGCCTCTGCAGAATGGGCCTACCATGCCCTTGCCCTGAAACCTATCCCAAGCTTGTGTTCTCAGACTTCCATCCTCACACTCCTGGCCCACAAGCCCTCTAGATTGGGAATTCCAGAGCCGCAACACAGCACTCTGCCTGCCTACCAGAAAAAACATTGCCCTATGGGGCTGCCCAGAAGCCCCAAATGAGGATCAACCTGCACACCACTCGACTGCACCCCAATTATATAGGCTGCCCTGGGCACTAATGCTCTGTCTGACATAGCCTGAGCCCGGACCTCCCAACCGACACCCAGACAGCTGGCTATACACCGAGCACAATGGACCCGCTATGGCCTTAGGCCGTCCTCTCTTCCCAACCTGGGTTTTCAGGCTTCAGAACCTAAACCTTATCTCCAATCACTGCACAAGGGTGAATGTGATACAGAAATCAGAAATCATCCATCCCCCTGGCAGGAAGCCTTGCTGTTGGCATGGTGTCCAACCTTCAGCGTAGGAGAAACCAGCATGACCCATGAGGCCACGCCCATGCTTGAGGGCCACCTTGGGCACAAACATGCATTGTGACCCTCAGTGTGAGTCCCGTGCTCAAGTAAGGCCTCTCAGTGGCTGGAACAAGAGCCCGCATATGGGGCTTGCCATGTCCCTAGGCCCCCAATCCTAACCAGAGGTCAGGTTTTCCAGTTGCCCATACCAAGGTCTCTCCTCTGGAATCCCCCTTTTGGAGGGAAACATGAAGCCCAAAACAGGACTCCTCCCTTCCCACAGAATGACCCCAAATACTTGGGAATCAGGTCAAATTCCCAGAGCGGAAGACTCGTCTGTAAGGGCCTACTTAATCAGAGGGAGCCATTTTTTTGCAGTGAACTTAGATTGACCCTGCCCCTCCCAGAAGAACTTCCTTGCAAAGCCTAGATACAAGGGCGGGTCAGGCCAGGTGAAGACATCCAATCAGAGGGTCATGCGTATATCTACTCGGGTAAATTGAAATTCAATTGGCCGCCCATGTGTAACCTAGCAGTTTTTTGTGTATGTGGCAGATCTAGCATGACTGTGCAGTTTCCTCTGTGTATTGCAATCTCATTGGCTACCTGTGTATAGCCCGGCCAAAAGTGCCTCTATAAAAGTTAGTTTGCGAGGCCAGTAGGGGCCGTAGGAGCTGTTAGAGTCGTCAAGGAACAGCCTCGTCTGGAGCAGCCCCGTCAGGGAATGGCCTTGTCAAGAGTGGCCTCTGCTGGGGAGTGGGTCTGTCAGGAACGGCCTTGACAGAGCGGCGTCCTTCCGGGGAGCGGCCTTGTCTGGAGCAGCCTCATCCATGGAGCAGCCTCGTTGGAGCGGCCTCGCCAGAGCAGCGGCCCTGTCCAGGGAGCAGCCTCGCCAGAGCAGCCTCATTCCGGGGAGTGGCCCTGTCCAGGGAGTGGCCTCGTCCAGAGCGGCCTCGTCAGGAGCAGCGTCATGGGGAACAGAGTCTGCATCATCGGGGCTGTCGTCCTCATAGTCGTCATCGCCTCTTCATTGTCGGGAGTGGCCTCGTCCGGGGAGCGGCCTGTCCAGGGAGCGGCCTCATTGGAGCGGCCTTCTTGGGAGTGGCCTTGTCGGGGTCGTCATCATTGTCTCTTTGTAAGAGACGGCCCCTACCAGTCAGTGTGATTCTCAATGCTTGGCGCAAAATAAAGCTTTGCTTGATCTTCGCTTTGTATCAGTCTCGCTCCTTTGATCACGGACCCTAACATCGTCCATAGCCCTTGAATCCACCCCTACATTCCATGGATTGTCTCCTAGCAACAAGGCAGGTTCAATCAATCTTCTGTCTCTGGGGACATCCGTCTGCTAGTCTAAGTGGAGGTAGTTGTGCAGCTTGTGTCAGATCGCCCCTGGTTGTCCTGGGCAGCCTACACTATTGGGATGGCCTCGGGGACCTTGGAGGTTTCTCCTAATCTGTAGGGTTCTGGCCAATGGAATGGGCACAGTTTCCTTGGACAGGGCGGGCACAGTCCTGTGGTGTGGCTATAGGGACCCCAGCCTGGAGGGTGTGTGGACCAGTTCGGTGGCGCCAGAATTCTAGAAACACAAACTCGGCATAGGTTTGGGGCCAAGGGTATGGCAGGGCCGATCTAGAGAATGTGATGGGAGCTCCTTGGGATAGGAACAAATGTCGAGCATGAGGCAGTTCCTCAGGCTTTTGTCTCTGGATTTTGTGTCAAGGATGACCATGGAATGAAGGGGTGGCCTCATGGGCCATGGACAAGTCACCCTCTCTGGGGTTTGGCCCAGCTTCCAAGACTTTGGGGTCATTCTGTGGGAAGGGAGGGGTCCTGTTTTCAACCTCAGGTGTCCCTCCGAAAGATGGATTCCAGAGCCGAGCCCTGGGTATGGGCGATTGGAAAACCCTACCTCTGGTTAAGATTGGGGGCCTAGGGGCGTGGCAAACCCCATATGCATGCTCCTGGTCCCGCCAATGAGAGGCCTTACTTGAACACAGGGCTCACGCTGAGAGTCACAATGTGTGTTTGTGCCGAAGGGGACCTCAAGCATGGGCGTGGACTCATGGGCCATGCTGGTATCTCCTTCCCTGAAGGTTGGACACCACGCCAACAACAAGGTTTCTTGCCAGGTGGAAGGAGGATTTCTGATTTGTGTATCGGGTTCTCCCCTGTGCAGGGATTGGAGATAAGATCTAGGTTCAGATTCCTGAAAACCCAGGTTGGGAAGAGATGACGGCCTAAGGCCATGGCGGGTCCAATGTGCTCGGTGTGCGGCCAGCTACTGGGAGTCTGTCAGGAGGCCTGTGCTCAGGCTGTGTCAGAGAGAGCATTAGTATCCAGGGCAGCCTATGAAATTGGGGTGTGGTCAATGGCCGTGCAGTTTGATCCTCATTTGGGGTTTCTGGGCAGCCCCATAGGGCAACGATTTTCTTCTTGTGGGTAGGCAGAGTGCTGGGTTGTGGCTCCGGAATTCCCACTATGGAGGGCTTGTGAGCCAGGAGTGTGAGCACAGAAGTCTGAAAACACAAGCTAGGGATAGGTTTTGGGCCAAGGGCATGGCAGGCCCACTCTGCAGAGGCCAAATCGAGATGTCCTGCATCTGAAGTCAGGGCAAGTATCAGACGTGGGCTCAGGCTCGATTTTATGTCAATGTAAGGGCCTATTTAATCAGAGGGAATCATTTTGTTGTTTATAAAGTAAACTTAGATTGACCATACGCAGTAAACTCAGAATGACCCCGCCCCGCCCCACCCCAAGGAACTTCCTTGCAAAGTCCAGATACGAGGGCGGGTCAGGCCAGGTAGAGACAGCCAATCAGTGGGGCACGCATATATCTACTAGGGTGAATTGTGATTCAATTGGCCGCCCGTGCATGACCTAACATGACTGTGCAGTTTTCTCTGTGTTTTGCAATCCCATTGGCCACCTGCGTATAGCCCGGCTAAACTATCTCTCTAAAAGTTAGTCTGTGAGGCTTGGAAGGGTCGCCCCTTTACAAGAGACTGCCCTGACTGGAGAGTTTGATTCTCGATGCTTGGCGCAAAATAAAAAGCTTTGCTGGACCTTGGCTTTGTATCAGTCTCGCTCCTTTGATCACGGACCCTAATATTGGGATGAAATGAAGAGAACTGAGCCAGCCTCAGAATTTCTGGGAAAAGCCTCTGGAGGGTTAGGGTTAGGGTTAGGGTTAGGCTTAGTGCTAGGGGTAGGTTTAGGGTTAGGGTGAGGTTTAGGACTAGGACTAGGGCTAGGGTTAGGGCTAGGTCTAGGTTTAGGCTGTGGGGACAGAAGTCTGAAAACACAACAGTGCAGGTTGATCCTCATTGGGGGTTTCTGGGCAGCCTAATAGGGTAACTTTTTTCTTCTGGTGGGCAGGCAGAGTGCTGCATTGTGGCTCCTGAATTCCCAATCTGGAGGGCTTGTGGGTCAGGAGTGTGAGGATGGAAGTCTGAAAAGTCACGCTAGGGTTAGGTTTCAGGCCAAGGGCATGGCAGGCCCATGCTGCAGAGACTGAATTGAGATCTTCTGCGTCTGAAGTCAGGGAAAGGATCAGACGTCGGCTCAGGCTGGAGGTTGTGTCCATGATGGCCCCTTCATGAAGGGGGGGGGTCATGAGGCCATGGAGGTTTTGCATGGTGGGGCTTGTGAGATGCTCCAATCTGCAAGGTTTTCTTCTGCGGGACAGTTGAGTCTTGTTGGATGGCTCCAGGGCGCCCCATAAGGAAAGACTCGAGAACAGGGCTCTAAGGATTGATGCCTCGGTACCCAACTTGCCTTCGCATTGGATTGTAGCGACAAGGCAGGTTCGATCTGCTGGCTCAGGGTGAGCTACCCAGGGGGCTGAGTGGAAATGGACTCTCATGAGGATGGGTCATCTTGTGGGTTTGTGTCCATGGAGACCTTGGATTGTGGCCATGGCTCAGGGGACCTGTAGCTTTCTCCTACCTGGAGGGTTTGACACAGCTCCAAAGAGCAAGCTTCCCATGTGGGGACAAGAGGTGTTCTGTTTGGTCCCTCAGGAGAACCCCATATGCTAGTATTTGAAACCAGGTGTCTGAGGAGAGATGCCTGGAAACCAAAGCTAGGGTTCAGATTCGGGCCTAGGAGCCTGTCCAGTTCAATATTCTGTCTCTGGGGACATCTGTCTGCATGTCTGAATCGAGGTAGTTGTTCAGCTTGTGTCGGAATGCCCCTGTTTGGCCAAGGTGGCCTACACGATTGGGATGGCCTCCGGGGCCTTGGAGGTTTCTCCTAACCTGGAGGGTTGTGGGCAATGGAATGGACAGAGTTTCTTCTGAGAGTGCAGGCACAGTCCTGCGGTGTGGCTCCAGAGGCCCCAGCCTGGAGGGTGTGTGGGCCAGGGCTGTGGGGACAGAAGTCTGTAAACACAAACTCGACTTAGGTTTGGGACGGAGAGTATGGCAGGCCCAATCTACAGACCGTGAGGGGAGCTCCTCGGGTAGGAAAGAAGGGTGAGTGGGAGGTTGTCACTCAGGCTTTTATCTCTGAATTTTGTGTCAAGGATGGCCGTCAATGCCTCATGGGCCATTGAGGGGATTTGGCCCGGCTCCCAAGAGTTCGAGGTCATTCTGTGGGAAGAGAGGGGTCCTGTTTTCTCTCTCAGGTGTTCCTCCAATGCAGGATTCCATAGGAGAGCCCTGGGACCGGCCGACTGGAAAACCCGACCTCTGTTTAGGATTGGGGGCCTAGGGACATGGCAAGCCCCATATGCGGGCTCTTGGTCCAGCCACCGAGAGGCCTTACTTCAACAGGGTGCTCACGCTGAGGGACACAATGCATGTTTGTGCCCAAGACGGCCCTCAAGCATGGGCGTGGCCTCGATGGCCATGCAAGATTCTCCTACCCTGAAAGTTTGACACCATGCCAACAGCAAGGTTTCCTGCCATGGGAAAGGAGTTCTTATTTGTGCCTCAGGTTCCCCACTGTGCAGGGATTGGAGATGAGGTCTAGGTTCAGATGCCTGAAAACCCAGGTTGGGTAGAGATGATGGCCTAAGGCTATGGGGGGTCTGATGTGCTCGCTGTGCGGACAGCTCTCTGGGTGTCTGTTGGAAGGTCTGGGCTCAGGCTGTGTCAGAGAGTGTCCAGGACAGCCTATGAAATTATGGTGCATTCGAAGGCCGTGCAGTTTGATCCTCATTTTGGGTTTCTGGGCAGCCCCATTGGGCAACAATTTTCTTCTGGTGGGCAGCCAGAGTCCTGTGTTGTGGTACCAGTATTCCCAATATGGAGGGCTTGTGAGCCAGGAGTGTGAGCACGGAAGTCTGAGAACACAAGCTAGGGTGAGGTTTCAGGGCGCGGGCACGACAGGCCCACTCTGCAGAGGCTGAATCGAGATCTCCTGCATCTGAAGTCAGGGCAAGGATCAGACGTTGGCTCAGGTTGGAGTTTGTATCCATGATGGCCCCTCCATGAAGTGGGGGGCCTCATGAGGCCATGGAGATTTTCCCACGCTGGGAGTTGTGAGATGCTCCAAACTGTAAGGATTCCTTCTGCAAAACAGTTGAGTCCTGTTGGATGGCTTCAGGATGCCCCATACAGAAAGACTCGAGAGCAGGGTTCTAAAGATGGATGCCTTGGCACCCCACCTCGCATTCCCATTGTCTCCCAGTGACAAGGCAGGTTCGATCTGCTGGCTCTGGGGGAGCTACCCAGGGCCTGAGTTAAAATGGACTCTCCTGAGGATGGGTCATCATGTGGGTTTCTATCCATGGAGACCTTGGAATATGGTGGTGGCTCGGGAGCCCTGAAGTTTTCTCCTAACTGGAGGGTTGGACACACCTCCAAAGTGCAAGTTTCCCATGTGGACACAAGAGGTGTTCTTCCTGGTGCCTTAGGAAACCCCCATATGCTGGTATTTGAAACCAGGCCTCTGAGGAGAGATGCCTGGAAACCAAAGCTAGGGTTTAAATTAGCACCTAGGGGCCTTTCCCTTTCAATCTTCTGTCTCTGGGGACATCTGCGTGTCTGAGTGGAGGTAGTTGCTCAGCTTGTGATGTTAGGATCTTTGATTAAAGGAATGAGACTGATGCAATGCGAAAGTCAAGCAAAGCTTTATTTCACGCCAAGCATCAAAAACCACACCAACCAGTAGGGGCCATCTCTTATGAAGAGGCGATGGCGACAACCCTGATGAGGCCACTCCCCGGAAGAGGCCTCTCTCCAGATGAGGCTGCTCCCTGGACGAGGCCGCACTCCAAGAGAGGCTACTCTGGACGAGGCCACTCTGGACGATGCCACTGTGGATGAGGCCACTCCCTGGACAAAGCCACTCCACGGATGAGGCCACTCTATAGGAGGCTACTCTGGAGGAGGCCGCTCTGGATGAGAACGCTCTGGACAAGGCCACTGTGGATGAGGCCGCTTGCTGACAAGGCAACTCCCTGGTCGAGGCCACTCCCCAGACGAGGCTGCTCCTGATGACGAAGAGGCAACGAGGACGTGGACGACAACCACAATGATGCAGACTCTGCTCCCCATGATGCTGCTCCTGAAGAGGCCGTTCCCAGGACGAGGCCGCTTGCTGACCCCAACGACGCTGCTTGGGATGGCAGCGAGGCTGCTCATGTGGCGAGGCCCCTCGCGGTGGTGCTGCTCCCAACAACTACTACTACTTCTACCCCAACTGCTATCGCAACGTATCCCAACGGCTACCCCAACGGCTACCCCAACGGCTATTACTACTACTCCTACTACTCCCCGCGCCCAGCATCACAGACTAACCTTTATAGAGGTGGTTGAGCCTGGCCCACACACAGGTGTCCAATGAGATTGCAACACACCACAGTAAACATATGTGCATCCCACTGATTGGATGTCTCCATCCCGGCTGTCCCGCCCCTATATCTGGGGTTTGCAAGTAAGTTCCTCTAGCTAACCAGGCCCTCACAGGCCCTCACATTACCCCCTTTTCCTTGGAAATTAGTCAAATCCTTGACTTTTCAGCCAATTCTATGTTCTCCTGTTGTAAGGAGTTACAATGAGCATGTAAAACTAACATTTATAGCTCTAATTTTCTGGTACAAATGACATTAGGGTGTTTATAATGCAGGGGCCAAAAAGTAACAGTAGTGCACAGTCAGCTGATGAGTTAGCCATTCAACGCTTTGTATAACCTTTTCCATTTTTCCTAATTCTGTTCATTTAATTTCCCACCTATAGGTTACATAAACAGGTAACAATAGGAGCAACAATAAACTCACAGGTTTTTTAGTCTAGCTTTAGTCCACGGTCAGCGGAGTGCGTCGGCTGCAGCTTCCATCTCTGGGGGGGCGTCCTTGTCCTTGGCTCATTTGACGTGACCCTCGTGAATCCAGGCCCTAATGCCTTCTACTTTTACTGCGGTGGGGGTGGTCAGGATAACAGTAAATGGTCCCTTCCAGCAAGGCTCCAAGTTTCCCACTTGATGGCGATGTATCCAAACCAAGTCCCCGGGTTGGTAAGGATGTGGTTCCACCTCCGTCTCTGTCCCAGTGTGGGCAGTCCGGATCCCTGCATGGGCTTTTTTTAAGACAGATTGTAATGCCTGCAGTGACTGGAGTACAGACTGATCAGTCATTTCTGATAGGCCAACCTCTTGTAGCTGAGGACAGAGTGGGGGGGGGGTCTCCCAAACATTATTTCAAATGGGGTCACCTTGTTTAAATAGGGTGTACATCGTGCCCTGAGGAGGGCGAAAGGAAGGAGATCCATCCATCCACATCCAGTATCCAAAATTAATTTTTCAAGGTCTCTTTAAGAGTCCGGTTCATTCTTTCTACTTGCCCGGAACTCTGGGCCTGGTAGGCACAATGTAGTTTCCAATTAGTGCCCACAGACTTGGCCAATGCCTGTGAGACTGAGCTCACAAATTCAGGGCCATTGTCTGACCAGATTGCGAGAGGCAGCCCAAACCTAGGCATTATTTCTTCTAGTAACTTTTTGGCTACGACTCCTGCTGTCTCATGTTTGGTGGAACAAGCCTCTGCCCAGCCTGAAAAGGTATCTACAAAAACTAACATACACTTGTGCCCATATTTTCCGGGTTTCATTTCTGTAAAATCTATTTCCCAATAAATTCCTGGTTCCTTACCTCTTTCTCTTGTCCCTTTTCCCATTATAGTTCTTCCCATATTAACTGCCTGGCATTGAGCACATCTATCAACTACATCCTGAACCCTACACCCTAATTTAGAAACCTGGAACTGCGTGCCTATAAGCTCCTTGAGTTTGCGTATCCCCAAATGAGTACCCTGATGTATCTGGTCTACTAACTTCTTACCTAGTCATCAAGGAAGAATTATTTTTCCTGTTTTAGTCTTAGCCCAGTCCCCTCCATAGTCCAATTTAACCCATTTTTGTAAATACTTTAAATCTTCTGAATAGTTCGGTTTTTCTGGTAGGGCTGGAGCCGGGAGTGTAACCAGTTCTTGCACTGTTTCTCGGGCTGTTTGCTTTGCGGCTTGATCTGCTCATTGGTTTCCTTCTGAAATCAGATCAGTCCCCTTTTGGTGTCCCGGGCAATGCATAACGGCCACCTCTTTCGGGTCCCAAATAGCCTGGAGGAGAGCCAATATTTCTACTCTGTTCTTAATTCCTTTTTCTTCTGCTGTTAATAGGCCCCCTTTCTTTATAAACAGCGCCATGTATGTGGAGAGTAGCAAAGGCAAACCTGCTGTCTGTATAGATGTTGATGGTTTTACCTTTGGCCATCTGGAGTGCCTTGGTGAGTGCAATCAGCTCCACTTTTTGTGCCGATGTTCCATGTGGTAGGGCTGCTGTCCAGAGTTCCTGCTCAGGGGAAACCACCGCAGCCGCCACATACCTTTTTCCATCGACCATATAGCTACTCCCGCCTGTGAACAGAGTCATCTTCACATCTGGGAGGGAAGTGTCTCTGAGATCCTGCCTGATACCTGCAACTTGGGTTAGGACCTCCCCACAGTCGCGTGGGTGGTCAGCCAGCTCCTCTGGCAGCAGCATAGCTAGATTTGCACCACCAGGGGCTGGAAGGTCACTCTTGGTTCATTAAGGAGAAGGGCCTGATACCCTGTCACTCGGGCGTTCGTCATCCATCGGTCGGGTGGAGTCCGAAGAAGGCCCTTGGTAGCGTGGGTGGTCATCAAGATGCGACTTTGACTCAAAGTCAATGTAGTTGCATCCTTGACCAGGACTGTCATGGCAGCAATTATGTGGAGGCAAGGGGGGAACCCAGCCGCTACTGGATCTAGTTTCTTGCTAAGATAGACTTTGCCAAGACCCCAGATTCTGAGTCAAAACTCCTTTGGCCACCCCTGCTTTTTCATCCACATGCAAGTGGAAGGGTAACATCTGGGATGGCCAATGCTGGGGCACTCAGTAAGGCTGTTTGTAATTCCCAAAGTGCTCCTATGGCCTCAGCTGTCCAATCTATCATAGTGAGTCTCCTTTTGCCAGTTCGTAGAGAGGTTGGGCAATCTCTGAAAACCGCAGTATCCACAACCTACAGTAGCCCACAGTCCCAAGAAACTCCCTCACTTGTCATTACATGGTGAGGCGGGGTTATCGGGTGATCACCTATTTCCTGCAGAGTCTGTAAGAGAGGTCTCATCCCCCCACAAACATGACTCATTGTCCTCAGCGGCTACTAGGAAGTCATCAACATACTGGAACAGAGTGATTCCCGGGTTGGGGGTTCTGTACTCACGCAAATCCTCATGTAGGGCCTCATCAAAAATGGTGGGTGAATTCATGAATCCTTGGGGAAGTCCAGGTGGACTGGCCTTGAAACCCTTCCTGTGGGTCAGACCACTCAAAAGCAAATAGGGGCTGAGATTCCCTTGCTAAAGATATGCAGAACAATGCATCCTTGAGATCTAAGATGGTATACACAGTTCTTTTGGGGCCCACAAGGGAGAGTAGTGTATAGGGGTTAGACACCATCGGGTGGATATCTTCAACCCTTTTATTAACTTCCTGTAAGTCCTGAAGGGGTCAGTACTCCCCATTCTCGGCCTTTTTGACAGGCAGACAAAGGCGTGTTCCATGGAGATTTGCAAGGAACTAGGATCCCATCTCCTCGGAGGCGGTTAATGTGTTTTCTGATCCCTTCCTTTGCTTCCCAGGGAAGAGGGTACTGCCAATCGCGAACAGCCGTAGCCATTGCCTTTAACTGTACCACCACTAGAGGTTGTCCCCTGGCCAAGCCAGGGGGCTTCCCTTCTCCCCAGACCTCGGGAAACTCGACCTGTAAGGTTTGGAGTAGACTCCTCCACTTTGTCTCCTCTTGTTTTAAGACCGGCTTGTAAAGGAGGTATTCATCTACTGCTGCAATAAGCACCTGTACAGTGGGTTGTCTCAAGGTTACAGTCATGTCTCCTTCTGAGAACTGAATGCCAGCCCATAACTTGTGGAGGAGATCTCTTCCCATCAAGTTATATGGAGCATTAGGGAGGACCAAAAATCGAAGTTTAACTACTCCTGAGGCCAAATTTAAAATCCTTTCTGTTGTCCATTTATGTTTTTCTGTGCCATTTGCTCCTTGTAGTCAGACTTCCTCTCCAAGTAGTTTTCCCATAGGTTTAAGTAATGATGAAAATTGGGCTCCCGTGTCCACCAAAAAATCAACTGATTTCCCCTCGACTTTAATTTTTACTCTGGTGGCCAGCACTGCCGTCTTCCTTTTGGGGCACTCCCTGGTCCAGTGTCCTTTTTCCTTACAGTAAGCACACTGATCTGAATCTAAGTCTTCCTGCCTGCCTCCTCTGTGCTTGGGCTTTTCCTTCCATTTACTATCCCCTACCTATCTTGTGTAATGCCAAAACCTTAACCAGCTTTTTGTCTGTTTTTCATCCTCCTGTGCATCCCTGTTGTTAAACACCTATTCTGCTATTCCCACTAACTCAGATTCTTCCCTTCAAATCCTTCAATTTTCTGAAGTTTCCTTCCTATATCTGGGGCCGTTTAACCTTCAAAAGCAAGATTCACCACCCTCTGATTTCGGGTGCCTCAGGGTCGATTGGGCTATACATTTTATAGGCTTCAATAAGCCTTTCTAGGAAAGATCCTGGAGACTCATTCTTACCTTGGGTCACCGTACTAATTCTGGTTTAGTCCGAGTGCAGCTTTTCCTTCTGGAAATTCTTACCCATTTCAGCTCCAGGACTTCAACACAATCAAGACCTGTATTTCTTCTGAAAGTCTCCCATATGAATTTCCTTTAAGGGGAAATTCATCTTTCAAGAGAATTAAAACAATTACAAATGACAAAAACAGAATAGATATGGTTAAATGTCAAATGATGACCCTTATCAAAACATTAAAACTTTAGGAAATGTATAGAACCTCTGGAGTAGTTACAGCATTTACTCAAATGTAACCCAAGGTTTATCATTGATTTGGCAGTACTTCCTGAGTAACTTAGCATATCAAGGAAAAGCATTATGAGTCAAAGAGATCTCATTTACAATTCTGGGCGGGCAAAGAAAAATCAATTTACATTTTCTTAGAAACATCTCAATGTCTAGTGTAGACTAAATATTAACCAATTGTGAACTGTTGCAACAGCAGTTAAGCACAAAACATGTTTACCAACAGATTTCAAAAGCACAAACCCAGTTCCAGCAACCAGCTCCCTAGTACTTCATCCCATTTGTCATCCAAGCAAAACTTCAAAGCTTCAGGTTACCAAAGACTCTGAAAGCTACTTTAACAATTACCCATTAAAACCCTGAGACAGAAAATTAACCATCAGTTCAGTCATCTCTTTGCCAACAGATTTCATGTTCCACCTGGGCCCATTCCACTTCAGACGCCATGCTTTCCCGCCAGCAAGGGGCAGGGGCTAGGCAGTCCACGTCAGGCCAGAGAAGGCAAGAAATTCCCCAAAACAAAGGGAGTTGTGGCAGCTGCTTGGGAATATTCCTTAAAGTCTCTGTTCCGAGTTAGACTAACCCCAGTTGGCTCCAGTTATATCCGTTAACACAAGAAATGAGTGAGGGAGAAGCAACTCAAACCCCCTGGCGATCTACAAGTGGAGGGAAGGGGCATGCCTGCATCCACTCCAGCCCCGGGAAGCATGGCTGCATCCAGCTTCTCCCTGGTGGGTCATACCCTGGAGCTCCGCAACCAGACAGACAAAAAGGATCCCGAGATCTTACCTCTGGAGGCTTTTACCAGAAATTCTGATGCTGGTTCACTACACGTCGTTTGATCCTGGGCGAGCCCCCATTGGTAGGGTCCATGATCAAAGGAATGAGACTGATGCAAAGCAAAAGTCAAGCAAAGTTTTATTTCATGCCAAGCATGAAAAATCAAACTGACTGGTAGGGACCGTCTCTTACGAAGAGGCGATGACAACGATGACCTCGACGAAGCCACTCCCTGGCAAGGCCACTCCCCAGACGAAGCCAATTCCTGAACGAGGCTGCTCCCAAAGACGAAGAGGCGACAACGACGAGGATGAAAACCCTGACGACGCAGGCTCTTCTCCCCATGACGCTGCTCCTGACGACTACTCAAAGGACTATCACCTGCCCCAACCCCTCACAGACTAACCTTTATACAGTTGTTTGAGCCCCGCCCACACACAAGTGGTCAATGGCATTGCAACACACAGGGAAAACGGCACAGTCATGCTCGGTTGGCAATACGGGTGACCAATAGAGTTCCAAATCAAGAGAGTGAATATATGCGCACCCCAACGATTGGATGTCTCTATCTGGCCTGGCCTGCCCCTATATCCGGGATTTGCAAATAAGTTCCTCTGGGAGGGGCAGGATCAATCCAAATTTACAATGAAATAGCTCCCTCTGGCTAACCAGGAGCTTACAGTTCCCAGAGGCCTGTTCTCCAATACAAACATATGGTCCAACATGTAGTCCCTGAGCCACAAAACAGAACACCTCCTGTCCCCAGAAGGAAACCTGGATCTTTTTTTTTTTTTTTTTTAATTTTTTTATTTTAATAAACATATAATGTATTTTTATCCCCAGGGGTACAGGTCTGTGAATCGTCTGGTTTACACATTTCACAGCACTCATCATAGCACATACCCTCCCCAATGTCCATTTCCCCACCACCCTCTCCCATCCCCCTTCCCCCCCGCAACCCTCAGTCTGTTTCTTGAGATTGAGTCTTTTATGGTTTGTCTCCCTCCCAATCCCATCTTTTCATTTTTTCTTTTCCTACCTCCCCCCAACCCCCCCAACTTGCATCTCCACTTCCTCATATCAAAGAGATCATATGATAGTTGTCTTTCTCCGATTGACTTATTTCGCTAAGCATGATACCCTCTAGTTCCATCCACGTCGTCGCAAATGGCAAGATTTCATGTCTTTTGATGGCTGCATAGTATTCCATTGTGTATATATACCACATCTTCTTTATCCATTCATCTGTTGATGGACATCTAGGCGCTTTCCACAGTTTGGCTATTGTGGACATTGCTGCTATAAACATTCGGGTGCACGTGCCCCTTCGGAGCACCACATTTGTATCTTTAGGATATATACCCAGGAGTGCAATTGCTGGGTCGTAGGGTAGCTCTATTTTCAGTTTTTTGAGGAACCTCCACACTGTTTTCCAGAGTGGTTGCACCAGCTTGCATTCCCACCAACAGTGTAGGAGGGTTCCCCTCTCTCCGCATCCTCGCCAGCATCTGTCATTTCTTGACTTGTTAATTTTAGCCATTCTGACTGGTGTGAGGTGGTATCTCATTGTGGTTTTGATTTGTATTTCCCTGATGCCGAGTGATGTGGAGCATTTTTTCATGTGTCTGTTGGCCATCTGGATGTCTTCCTTGCAGAAATGTCTGTTCATGTCCTCTGCCCATTTCTTGACTGGATTATTTGTTCTTTGGGTATTGAGTTTGATAAGCTCTTTATAGATTTTGGATACGAGCCCTTTATCTGATATGTCATTTGCAAATATCTTCTCCCATTCTGTCAGTTGTCTTTTGGTTTTGTTAACTGTTTCCTTTGCTGTGCAAAAGCTTTTGATCTTGATGAAATCCCAATAGTTCATTTTTGCCCTTGCTTCTGTTGCCTTTGGCGATGTTCCTAGGAAGAAGTTGCTGCGGTGGAGGTCAAAGAGGTTGCTGCCTGCATTGTCCTCAAGGATTTTGATAGATTCCTTTCGCACATTGAGGTCCTTCATCCACTTTGAGTCTATTTTCGTGTGTGGTGTAAGGAAATAGTCCAATTTCATTTTTCTGCATGTGGCTGTCCAATTTTCCCAGCACCATTTGTTGAAGAGGCTGTCTTTTTTCCATTGGATATTCTTTCCTGCTTTGTCGAAGATTAGTTGACCATAGAGTTGAGGGTCTATTTCTGGGCTCTCTATTCTGTTCCATTGGTCTATATGTCTGTTTTTGTGCCAGTACCATACTGTCTTGATGATGACAGCTTTGTAATAGAGCTTGAAGTCTGGAATTGTGATACCACCGACTTTGGCTTTCTTTTTCAATATTCCTTTGGCTATTCGAGGTCTTTTCTGGTTCCATATAAATTTTAGGATTATTTGTTCTATTTCTTTGAAAAAAATGGATGGGATTTTGATAGGGATTGCATTAAATGTGTAGATTGCTTTAGGTAAAATAGACATTTTCACAATATTTGTTCTTCCAATCCATGAGCATGGAATATTTTTCCATTTCTTTGTGTCTTCCTCAATTTCTTTCATGAGTACTTTATAGTTTTCTGAGTATAGATTCTTTGCCTCTTTGGTTAGATTTATTCCTAGGTATCTTATGGTTTTGGGTACGATTGTAAATGGGACTGACTCCTCAATTTCTCTTTCTTCTGTCTTGTTGTTAGTGTAAAGAAATGCGACTGATTTCTGTGCATTGACTTTATATCCTGACACTTTACTGAATTCCTGTATAAGTTCTAGCAGTTTTGGAGTGGAGCCTTTTGGGTTTTCCACATATAGTATCATATCATCTGCAAAGAGTGATAGTTTGACTTCTTCTTTGCCGATTTGGATGCCTTTAATTTCTTTTTGTTGTCTGATTGCTGAGGCTAGGACTTCTAGTACTATATTGAACAGCAGTGGTGATAACGGACATCCCTGCCGTGTTCCTGACCTTAGCGGAAAAGCTTTCAGTTTTTCTCCATTGAGAATGATATTTGCGGTGGGTTTTTCATAGATGGCTTTGATAATGTTGAGGTATGTGCCTTCTATCCCTACACTTTGAAGAGTTTTAATCAGGAAGGGATGCTGCACTTTGTCAAACGCTTTTTCAGCATCTATTGAGAGTATCATATGGTTCTTACTCTTTCTTTTATTAATGTATTGTATCACATTGATGGATTTGCGGATGTTGAACCAACCTTGCAGCCCTGGAATAAATCCCACTTGGTCGTGGTGAATAATCCTTTTAATGTACTGTTGGATCCTATTGGCCAGTATTTTGGTGAGAATTTTCGCATCTGTGTTCATCAAGGATATTGGTCTGTAATTCTCTTTTTTGGTGGGATCCTTGTCTGGTTTTGGGATCAAGGTGATGCTGGCCTCATAGAATGAGTTTGGAAGTTTTCCTTCCATTTCTATTTTTTGGAACAGTTTCAGGAGAATAGGAATTAATTCTTCTTTAAATGTTTGGTAGAATTCCCCTGGGAAGCCGTCTGGTCCTGGACTTTTGTTTGTTTGGAGATTTTTGATGACTGTTTCAATCTCCTTACTGGTTATGGGTCTGTTCAGGTTATCTATTTCTTCCTGGTTCAGTTGTGGTAGTTTATACATCTCTAGAAATGTATCCATTTCTTCCAGGTTGTCAAATTTGTTGCCATAGAGTTGCTCGTAGTATGTTCTTATAATTGTTTGTATTTCTTTGGTGTTGGTTGTGATCTCTCCTCTTTCATTCATGATTTTATTTATTTGCGTCCTTTCTCTTTTCTTTTTGATAAGTCTGGCCAGGGGCTTATCAATCTTATTAATTCTTTCAAAGAACCAGCTCCTAGTTTTGTTGATTTGTTCTATTGTTTTTTTAGTTTCTATTTCATTGATTTCTGCTCTGATCTTTATAATTTCTCTTCTCCTGCTGGGTTTAGGCTTTCTTTGTTGTTCTCTCTCCAGCTCCTTTAGGTGTAGGGTTAGGTTGTGTATTTGAGACCTTTCTTGTTTCTTGAGAAAGGCTTGCACTGCTATATATTTTCCTCTCAGGACTGCCTTTGTTGTGTCCCACAGATTTTGAACTGTTGTGTTTTCATTATCATTTGTTTCCATGAATTTTTTCAATTCTTCTTTAATTTCCTGGTTGACCCATTCATTTTTTAGAAGGATGCTGTTTAGTCTCCATGTATTTGCGTTCTTTCCAAATTTCCTCTTGTGATTGAGTTCGAGCTTCAGAGCATTGTGGTCTGAAAATATGCAGGGAATGATCTCGATCTTTTGGTACCGATTGAGACCTGATTTATGACCCAGGATGTGGTCTATTCTGGAGAATGTTCCATGTGCACTAGAGAAGAATGTATATTCTGTTGCTTTGGGATGGAATGTTCTGAATATATCTGTGATGTCCATCTGGTCCAGTGTGTCATTTAAGGCCTTTATTTCCTTGTTGATCTTTTGCTTAGATGATCTGTCCATTTCAGTGAGGGGAGTGTTAAAGTCCCCTGCTATTATTGTATTACTGTCGATGTATTTCTTTGATTTTGTTATTAATTGGTTTATATAGTTGGCTGCTCCCATGTTAGGGGCATAGATGTTTAAGATTGTTAGATCTTCTTGTTGGACAGACCCTTTGAGTATGATATAGTGTCCTTCCTCATCTCTTATTATAGTCTTTGGCTTAAAATCTAATTGATCTGATATAAGGATTGCCACCCCAGCTTTCTTCTGATGTCCATTAGCATGGTACATTGTTTTCCACCCCCTCACTTTAAATCTGGAGGTGTCTTCGGGTCTAAAATGAGTTTCTTGGAGGCAGCATATGGATGGGTTTTGTTTTTTTATCCATTCTGATACCCTGTGTCTTTTGATTGGGGCATTTAGCCCATTAACATTCAGGGTAACTATTGAGAGATATGAATTTAGTGCCATTGTATTGCCTGTAAGATGATTGTTACTGTATATTGTTTCTGTTTCTTTCTGATCTACTACTTTTAGGGTCTCTCTTTGCTTAGAGGACCCCTTTCAATATTTCCTGTAGAGCTGGTTTGGTGTTTGCAAATTCTTTCAGCTTTTGTTTGTCCTGGAAGCTCTTTATCTCTCCTTCTATTTTCAATGATAGCCTAGCCGGATATAGTATTCTTGGCTGCATGTTTTTCTCGTTTAGTGCTCTGAATATATCATGCCAGTTCTTTCTGGCCTGCCAGGTCTCTGTGGATAGGTCCGCTGCCAATCTAATGTTTTTACCCTTGTATGTTACAGACTTCTTTTCCCGGGCTGCTTTCAGGATTTTCTCTTTGTCACTAAGACTTGTAAATTTTACTATCAGGTGACGAGGTGTAGACCTATTTTTATTGATTTTGAGGGGCGTTCTTAGCATCTCCTGGATTTTGATGTTTGTTCCCTTTGCCATATTAGGGAAATTCTCTCCAATAATTGTCTCCAATATACCTTCTGCTCCCCTCTCTCTTTCTTCTTCTTCTGGAATCCCAATTATTCTAATGTTGTGTCGTCTTATGGTGTCACTTATCTCTCGAATCCTCTCCTCGTGTTCCAGTAGTTGTTTGTCTCTCTTTTGCTCAGCTTCTTTATTCTCTGTCATTTGGTCTTCTATGTCACTAATTCTTTCTTCTGCCTCATTTATCCTGGCAGTGAGAGCTTTCATTTTTGATTGCACCTCATGAATAGCTTTTTTGATTTCAACTTGGTTAGATTTTAGTTCTTTTATTTCTCCAGAAAGGGCTTTTATCTCTCCGGAGAGGGTTTCTCTAATATCTTCTATGCCTTTTTCGAGCCCGGCTAGAACCTTGAGAATTGTCATTCTGAACTCTAGATCTGTCATGCTACCTATGTCTGTATTGATTAGGTCTCCAGCCTTCGGTACGGCCTCTTGTTCTTTTTTTTGAGGTGAGTTTTTCCGCCTTGTCATTTTGTCCAGGTAGGATTTGCTTTCTCCTGCTGTGGAATTCCGCTGTTCTTGGTGACTGAAGTTGGTTTTGGATGGTTTCTTGTTGATCTTCTGGGGGAGGGGCCTGTTGTAGTGATTCTCAAGTGTCTTTGCCGCAGGCGGAATTGCACCGCCCTTGCCAGGGGCCGGGCTAAGTAATCCGCTCGGGTTCGCTTTCGGGAGCTTTTGTTCCCTGAGCGCTTTCCGTAGAGTTCCGGAGGACGGGAATGAAGATGGCGGCCTCCCAATCTCTCGGCCCAGAGGAGCCGAGAGCTTGGGGTTCCGCTCCTCAGTGCGCTCTCAGAGCAAAGCGCCCAATAGCCCCGCCTCCCTGGCTTGCGGTCGCGCCTCGAGGAAAGCAGTCAATTGTTGGAGCTGGAGAAAAGCGCCGGGTCGCTTTTGTCTCCGTGGCCTCCGGCCGCGCTCCGAGCCCACCCAGCCTGCGACCGGCACAAGGTAACCCCGGGCTTAGAGCTCACTCCTCGGCTTTGTCGCTATAGCCGGCTTCCCCGCTCTAATACCTGCGAGCTCTGCGGCACTCAGACACCCCCAGTCCTTCTGTGACCCCGCGGGTCCTGGGGTTATGCTGACCCCGCCTGGGTTTCCCCCCAGTTTAGCCTCTGGAGCGATGTCTCCCAGTGGAGCCGACTTTTAAAAGTCCCGATTTTGTGCTCCGTCGCTCCGCCGCTTGCCGGGTGCCGGCCCCTCCCCCCGGGGTCTATCTTCCCGTCGCTTTGGATTCACTTCTCCGCAGGTCCTACCTTTCAGAAAGTGATCGATTTTCTGTTTCTGGGATTGTTGCTCTTCTTCTCTTCGATTTCCCGTTGGATTTATAGGTGTTCACAATGGTTAGATAAGCTATCTAGCTGATCTCCTGCTACCCGATGTCGTCTCAGCCTGCTACTTCTCCGCCATCTTGACTCCCCGCGCCGGAAACCTGGATCTTGGGAGCTGTGTCCAACCCTCAGGGAAGGAGAATCCTGCATGGCCCCAGGGGTCCCGCCACATACAAAGATCTCCCTGGACACAAACCAGCATTGTGACCCATCAGAATGGGACACCATGTCAACTCAGCCCCCTGGGCACTTCGCCCCAGAGCCACCAGATTGAAACTGCCATGTTCCTGGGATGCAATGGTAACCTGAGGTGGGCTTTCCAGGCATCCCTGCGGAGAGCTCTGCTATCAAACCTTTCCATATAGGGGACCATGGAGCCATCAAACTGGACTCCCCCTGTCCCACAGAAGGAAACCTGGCTGTTTGGAGCAGCTCACAAGCCCCAGCATGGGAAAACCTTCATGGCTTCATGAGGACACCCCTGTATTAGTCGGTCAGTATGGACACAAACTCCAGCGTGAGTGAATATCGGACACTCGCCCTTACTCAGGTGCTGGAGGTCTCGAATCAAACGCTGTGCATTGGAACTGCTGTGCACTCGACACTGAACTGAACCATAGCTTCTGTGTTCAGACTTTCGTCCTCACACTCCTGGCCAGCAAGCCCTCCAGATTGGGAATTCTGAAGCCACAAGGCAGCATTTAGCCTGCCCACCAGAGGGAAGAAGTGCCCTATAGGTCTGCCCAGAAACCCCACGTGAGGATCAATGTGCATGGCCCTCAACCACACCCCAATATCATAGGCCGCTCTGTGCACTACTGCTCTGTCTGACACAACCTGAGCCCCGGCCACCCTTCAGCCACCCAGACAGCTAGCCCTATATCCTGCAGGTGGGACCTGCCATGGCCCGAGGCCGTCATCTCTACCCAACCTGGGTATTCAGGCATCTATCCCCAGGCCTTAGCTCAAATCCCGGCCTATGGGGGAACCTGAAGCTCAAAAGAGTACTCCTTCCCATGGCAGGAAACCTTGCTGTGGGGATGGGAGTCAAGCCCTCAGATTGGGAGCCAGCTGCATGGCCCATGAGACCATGCCCACCCATGAGGCCCGCCCTGGGCACAAACAGGCATTGTGACCCTCAGCCTGAGCCCGTGCTCAAACAAGCCCCCTCAGGAGCTGGACCAGTAACCCGCATATCGGGCCTGCCATGCCCCTAGGCCCAAATCCTAACCCTCAGTCGGGTTCTCCAGGCACCCGGACCCAGAACCCGTCTTTGGAATCCCTGTTTTGGTGGGACCCCTGAGATGGAAAACAGCACTCTTCCCTTCCCCCAGAAAGACACCAAACTCTTGGGAGCTGGGCAGAATCCCCAGAGAGGAAGAATCTCCCATGGCCCCATGAGGCCACCCCTCCATTCCGAGGCCATCCCAGACACACAATCCAGACAGAAAAGCCTGTGCTTCCGCCTCCCAGTCGCCCTAATTTCAAATCCTGAGGAGCTGCCCTCAGGGTCTGCCGATCGAGCCTGCCATCACCTCGCCCCTAATCCTAACCTGAGTTTGTGTTTGCAGAATTTTGTCTCCAACACCCTGGCCCACATGCCCTCCAGGATGGGGCCTCTTGAGCCCATCCCAATATCCACGGCCGCTCTGGACTAAAATACGCCATCTGACACATCCTAGGGACCTATGTCCCAGCAGACACACAGGTCAATGGCCCTGAGTCAGAAGATTGAACCTGACATGCCTCTAGGGCCTCATCGGAAACCTCGCTTAGGTTTTCAGGCTTCTGTCCCCAGAGGCCTGTTCTCGAATACCAACAGATGGTCCAACTTGTTATCCCTGTGCCACAAAACAGCACACCTCCTGTACATAGAAGGAAACCTGGATCTTGGGAGCTGTGTCCAACCCTCAGGGAAGGAGAATCCTGCATGGCCCCTGAGCCCCCACCACATTCTAAGGTCTCCCTGGACACAAACCGGCATTATGACCTATGAGCTTGGGACTCCATGTCAACTCAGTCCCCTTGGTACTTCACCCCACAGCCACCAGATAGAACCTTCCAGGTTCCTGGCTGCAAAGGTAACCTGAGGTGGGCTTTGCAGGCATCCATGCAAGAGCTCTGCTATCCAATCTTGACCTGTGTGTTAACACGGAGCCATCAAACAGGACTTGCCCTGTGCCGCCCCTGGAAACCATGCTGTTTGGAGCAGCTCACGAACTGGCATAGAGGAAAACCTCTATGTCCTCTTGAGATCACACCTCCATGAGCCGGGCATCTTGAACACAAACTTCAATGTGAGTGAACATCTGACACTCGCCGTTGCTCAGGTGCTGTAGATCTCGAATCAGCCGCTGTGCATTGGAACTGAACTTAACCCTTGTTGTGTTTTCAGACTTCAGTCCTCACACTCCTGACCCACAAGCCCTCCAGACTGGGATTTCTGGAGCCACAAGGCAGCATTCTGCTTGCCCACCAGAGGGAAGAAGTGCCCTATGGGTCTGCCCAGAACCCCACATAAGGATCAACCTGAACGGCCCAGAAGTCACCCCAAGATCATAGGCTGCCCTGGGCACTAGTGCTCTGCCTCACACAGCCTGAGCCCCAACCTCCTGTCAGACACTCAGATATCTGGCTGCATATCCAGCAGCTGGGACCTACCATGGCCCATGGCCTTCATCTCTACCCAACCAGGCTATTCAGGCATCTCTCCCCAGGCCTTAGGTCAAATCCCTGCCTATGGGGGATCTTGATGCACAAAAGAGTACTCCTCCTTCCCTGTGGCAGGACACCTTGTTGTTGGGATGGGTGTCCCACCCTCAGAGTGGGAGCCACATGTGTAACCCAGGAGGCCACGCACACTCATGAGGGCCACCTTGGGCACAAAGATGCATCGTAACCCTCAGCCTGAGCCCATTTTCAAACAAGCCCCCTTGGTAGCTGGACCAGGTACACACATACCAGGCCATGGTGCCATGCGCCTAGGCCCACATACTAACCTGTGGTGTGGTTTTCCAAGTGCCCAGGCCCAGAGCACGTCTGTGGAATCCCTGTTTCGGGGGGACCCCTGAAACGGAAAAAAAGGACTCTTCCCTTCCCCAAAAAGACACCAAATTTTTGGAGCCAGGCAGAATCCCCAGAGAGGGAGAATCTTCCATGGCCCCAACAGGATACCCCTCCATTCCAAGGCCATCCTAGGCAAACAATCCAGAGACAAAAGCCTGAGCTACATTTTCCCACTCGCCCTAATTTGAGATCTCGAGGAGCTCACCTCAGGGGCTGCAGATCAGGCCTGATTCAACTTGGTCCTAACCCCGAGCCGATTTTTTGTTTGCAGACTTCTGTCCCCAAAGCCCTGGCCCTCACACCCTCGAGGTTTAGTCCTCTGTTGCCACACCGAGGACTGTGTCTGCCCTCCCGAAGGAAACTCTGCCCATAACAGTTAGACAAACCCTC
Organism: Martes martes; assembly: GCF_963455335.1. Taxonomy (NCBI): domain Eukaryota; kingdom Metazoa; phylum Chordata; class Mammalia; order Carnivora; family Mustelidae; genus Martes; species Martes martes. The sequence continues at coordinate 4,898,507 of NC_137907.1, read as the reverse complement.
CAGATTAGGAGACACCTGCAAGGCCCTTGAGCCCACCCCAATTTTGTAGGCCACTCTGGACACAATTACGCAGTCTGACACACCCTAGGCACCTACCTCATGGTCAATGGCCCTGAGTCAGAAGATTGAACCTGACATGCCCATAGGACCTTATTGGAACCCTAGCTTAGTTTTTCAGGCATCTGTCCCCAGAGTCCTATTCTGGAATACCAACATATGGTCCAACATGTGGTCCCTGAGCCAAAAAAACAGAACACCTCCTGTCCCCAGAAGGAAACCTGGCTCTTGGGAGCTGTGTCCAACCCTCATGGCAGGAGAATCCTGCATGGCCCCTGAGCCACCGCAACATTCTCAGGTCTCCCTGGACAAAAACCAGCATCGGGACCCATCAGCATGAGACTCCATGTCAACTCAGCCCCCTTGGTACTTCGCCCCACAGCCACCAGATAGAACCTGCCATGTTCCTAGGCTGCAATGGGAACACGAGGTGAGCTTTCTAGCCACCCGTGCAGAGAGCTCTGCTAGCCAGTCTTTCCATATGAGAGGCCCTGGAGCTGTCAAACTGGACTCCCCCTGTACCACAGAAGGAAACCTTGCCATTTGGAGCAGGTCACAAGACCCAGTGTGGTGAAACCTCCATAGCCTCATGACGCCACTGCTCCATTAGTCAGCCATTATGGACAGAAACTCCAGCGTAAGCGAACATCTGACACTCATCCTGACTCTGTTGCTAATATGTCAAATCAGCCGCTGCATATTGGAACTGCCATGCGCTCGGCACTGAACTTAAATGTAGCTTGTGTTGTCAGACTTCCATCCTCACACTCCTTGCCTGCAAGCCCTCCAAATTGTTCTGAAAACACAAGCTTGGATGAGGTTTAGGGCCGAGGGCTCAGAAGACCCTCTCTTCAGAGGCTGAATCGAGATCTCCAGCACCTGTAGTAATGGCGAGATTCAGACGGTGGCTGAGGCTGGATTTTGTGTCCATGATAGCCCCTTAATGGATGGGTGGCCGTGGAGTTTTTCCCACTCGGGAAGTTGTGAGCTGTTCCAAAATTGAAGCTTGCTTCTGCGGGTCAGGCGAGTCCTGTTAGATGGCTTATCCATGCCCCATAAAGAAAGTTTCGAGAGCAGGGCTCTAAGGATGGAAGCCTGGAAACCCCACCTCACATTCCCATAGACTCCTAGGGACAAGGCAGGTTTGATGTGCTGGCTCTGGGGCGAGCTACCCAGGGGGCTGTGTTGAAATGGACTCTCCAGAGGATGGGTCCTAATGTGGCTTTGTGTCCATGGAGACCTTGGAATGTGGTGGTGGCTCAGGGGCCCTGAAGGATTCTCCTACCCAGAGGGTTTTACATAGCTCCAAATAGCAAGGTACCCATGTGGAGATGAGAGGTGTTTGTTTTGTGCCTCAGGAAACCCCCATATGCTGGTATGCAAAACCAAGTCTCTGAGGAGAAATAGCCTGGAATCCTAAGCTAGGGTTCTGATTAGGGCCTAGAGGCCTGTTTGGGTCAATCTTCTGTCTTTGGGGACAACTGCCTGCCTGTCTGAATGGGGGATAGTTGCTCAGGTTGTGTCAGAATGCACCTTTTTGTCCAAGGTGGACTCCGCTATTAGGATTCCCTCGGGGGTATTGTAGATTTCTCCTAATCTGTAGGGTTGTAACCAATGGAATGGGCCCAGTTTCCTTCAAGAGGGCAGGCACAGTTGGGCGGTGTGGCTCCAGAGGCTCCTGCCTGGATGATGTGTTGGCCAGGGCTGTGGGGACAGATGTCTGAAAACACAAACACGCCTCGGTTTGGGGCCGAGGGTATGGCAGGCCCGATCTATAGACCCAGAGGGGAGCTCCTCTGGGTGTGATATAAGGGTGGGTGTGAGGCTGTTGCTCAGACTTTTGTGTCTGGATTTTGTGTCAAGGATGGCCGTGGAATGTAGGGGTGGCCTCATGGGTCATGGACGAGTCTCCCTCTCTGGGGATTTTTGCACGGCTCCCAATAGTTTGGAGTCATTCTGTGGTAGGGATGAGTCTTGTTTTCTGTCTCAGGTGTTCCTCAAAAGATGGATTCCAGAGCACATCCCTGGGGATGGGCGACTAGAAAACCAGACCTTTGGTTAGGATTGGGGCCTAGGGGCATGGCAACCCCAATATGCCATGGGTCCCGCCACTGTGAGGCCTTATTTGAAAATGGGGCTCAAGCTGAGGGTCACAATGTATTTTTGTGCCCAAGGCATCCCTCAACCACAGGCATGGCCTCATGGGCCATGCAGATTTATCCTACTAAGAGCGTTTGACTTTGACACCCATCAGCATCCCAACAGCAAGGTTTCTTGCCATGGGGAAGGAGTAGTTCTGTTTAGTGCATCAGCTTCTCCCAGATGCAAGGATTTGAGATACAGTCTAGGTTCAGATGCCTGAAAATGCAGGTTGGGAATAGAGGAAGGCAGAGGGCCACGGCGTGTCCGATGTGCTGGATATGCTGCCACCTGTCTGAGTGTCTGACGGGAGGTCTGGGCTCACACTGTGTCAGACAGAGCATTAATGCACAGGGCCTCCTATGAATCTGGGGTGCATTCGAGGCCATGCAGGTTGATCCTCATTTGGGGTTTCTGGGCAGCCCCATAGGCACTTTTTTCTTCTGGTATGCAGGCAGAGTGCTGCGTTGTGGCTCCAGAATGGCCAATCTGGATGGCTTGCGGGCCAGGAGTGTGAGGACGGAAGTCTGAAAACACAAGCTAGCATTAGGTTTAGGGCCGAGGGCATCGCATGCCCAATCAGCAGATTTTGAGGCTACATCTCTGGCATTGGAAGTAAGGGTGAGTGTCAGACATTGGCTCAGGCTGGAGTTGGTCTCCATAATGGCCACCTAATGGAGGGGGGGCCTCAATAGAGAATGGAGGTTTTCCCACTCTGGGGGTTGTGATATGCTCCACAGAGGAAGGTTTCCTTTTGTGGGACAGAGAGAGTCCCGTTTGTTGGCTCAAGTGTCCCTCCATACTGAAATATTGGAAGCAGGGATCTACGTATGGATGCCTGGAAACCCCACTTAGTGTGACAGTTGGAGCCTAGGAAGGAGGCAGGTTCTTTCTGTTGGTGCTTGTGTGAGCTACCCAGGGGGCTGAGTTGAAATGGAGTCTCATGCTGATGGGTCACAATGCGGGTTTTTGTCCATGGAGACCTTGGAATGAGGCGGTGGCTTAGGGGCCATGCAGGATTCCCTGTGCTGAGGGTTTTACACAGCTCCAAATAGCAAGGTATCTATCTGGGGACAGGAGGTGTTGTTTTGTGGCTCTGAGATTTCTGATATGTTGGTATTCGAGACCATGCCTCTGAGAACAGATTCCTGAAAACCTAAGCTAGGACTAGATAGGGCCTCGGGGCATGTCTTATTCAATCTCTTGTCTTGGGAACCATCTACCTGTGTGTCTGATTCGAGGTAGGTGCTCAGGGTGTGTCAGACTGCCCATTTTCGTCCCGTGCGGCCTACAAGATTGTGGTGGGCTTTGCAGGTTATTCCTAATGTGGAGGATTTTGGCAACTGTAAAGGGTACACTTTCTTTGGGAGGCCAGGTACAGTCCTGTGGTGTGGCTCCAGAGGGCTTATGGGCCAGGGCTCTGGGAACAGAAGTCTGAAATTAGAAACTAGGGATAGTTTTAGCACCAAGTCTATGGCACTCCCGATCTGCAGACCCTGAGGTGAGCTCGTCAGGATATGAAAGTAGGGCTAGTGTAGGCATTAGCTCAGACTTTTGTCTCTGGATTTTGTGTCTCAGATGGCCGAGTAATGTAGTAATGGCTTCATGGGGCATGGAAGATTCTCCCTCTCTGGGGATTGTTCCTGTATCCCAATAGTTTGCTGTCATTGTGTGGGAAGGGGGATTCCTGTTTTCTGTCTCGGGGTCCCCCAAAAGGATGGATTCCAGGCAGGGCTCTGGTATCGGGTTCCTGAGAACCCCAACTTAGGTTAGGATTTGAGCCTAGGGGCTCTGGGGACAGCTACCGAGGGGCTTATTTGAAAACAGGGCTCAGGCTGAAGGTGACAATGCACATTTCTGACCAGAGATGCCCTCAAGAGTGAGCGTAGCCTCATGGTCCATGAAATTCTCTCCTACTCTGAGGGTTTTACGCCCATCCCAACAGCAAAGTTTCCTGCATTGGGGAAGGATTTCTGTTTTGTGCATCAGGTTCCCCCATATGCAGGGATTTGTGATAAGGTATGCGGACAGATGCCTGAAAACCCAGGTTGGGGAGAGATTAAGGACAAAGGACCTGCAGGTCCAATTGCTGGATGTGCGGCCAGCTATCTGGGTGCCTGAGAGGAGGTCGGGACTCAGGCTGTGTCAGACAGAGCATTAGTGCACAGGGCGACCTATAAAATTATTGTGCCCTTGACGAGGGATGTGCAGATCGATCTTTTGGGGTTTTTGTGCAGCCCTATAGGGCACTTTTTCTTTCTGGTGGGCAGGCAGAGTGCTGAGTAATGCCTCCAGAATTCCCAATCTAGAGGGCTTGTGGGCGAGGAGTGTGAGGATGGAAGTCTGAAAACACAAGCGGGTTAGGTTTAGGGGCTAGGGCATGGCAGGCCCATTCTAGAGGATGAGGTGAGATCCCTAGCATCTGAAAAGGGCGATTTTCAGACGTTCGTTCAGCCTGGGGTGTGTGTCCATAATGGCCGCCTAACGTAGGGGGGGCCTCATGATGCCATGGGGGTTTTCCCCTCTCTGGTGTTTGTGAGCTTCTCCAAACAGCAAGATTTCCTTTTCAGGACGAGGGAATATCTTTGTTGGCTCAAGGTTCCCTCAGATGGAAAGATTCCAGAGCAGGACTCTACGTATGGATCCCTGGAAACCCCACCTTGGGTTACCATGCGATCCTAGGGACATGGCAGGTTTGATCTGTTGGCTCTGGGGCGAGCTAACCTGGGGGCTGAGTTGCAATGGAGAATCATGCTGATGGGTCATAATGTGGGTCTGTCCAGGGAGACCTTCAAATGTGGTGGTGGCTCTGGGGCCCTGCAGGATTCTCCTAACCTGAGGGTTTTACACAGCTCCAATTAGCAAGGTTTCCTTCTGGGGAGAGGAGGTTTTCTGGTTTGTGGCTCAGGTGTTTCCCCTATGTTGGTATCTGACACCAGGCCTCTGGAGGAAGATGCCTGGAAACCTCAGCTAGGGTATAGATGAGAGCCTCGGTGCATGTGAGGTTCAATCTTCTGTCTCTTGGGCCATCTACCTGGGTGTCTGACTGGAGGTAGGTGCTCAGGGTGTTTCAGACTGGGCATTTTGGTCCAGGGTGTCCTACGAAATTGGGGTGGCCTCGGGGGCCTTGCAGGTTTCTCCTAATCTGGAGATACAGTTTGACAACTGTATAGGGCACAGTTTTCTTCGGGAGGCTAGACACAGTCCTGTCTGAAAACACAAACTTGGGATAGGACTAGTGTCGAGGGTATGGCAGGTCCGATCTGCATACCCTGAGGCGGCCTCCTTAGGATCTGAAATTGGGGCTTTGATATTTGGTATCATTCTGAGGGAAAGGAGGGCGACCTCATTGATGAAACCCAAACCTGGACACTAATACACATCTGTCCCTGGTCTGAGACCTAACCTCCAGTCAGCCACTCATCTACCTGGCCCCATACTCAACAGATTGGACGTGCCATGCCTCTAGTCCTTAATGCTGAACTTAGGTTTGGTTTTCAGGCATCGATACCCAGAGTCCTGCTCTCAGATCCCTCCATATGTGGACCCTTGAGGTATACAATAGGCCCCCAACTCTCTCTGAGAATGAATCCGTACTATTTGGAGCTGTACAGATCCCCAGAGCAGGAGAAACCTCCATGGCCCCTGGAGGCCACGCACAGATTCTGCAGCCCTAATAGTCACAAATTCTAGTCTGGTCTGAGCGAATGTCTGACACTCGCCCTAACTTCAAATTCGGGGGAGCTCGCCTCAGCATCTGAAGATTTGGGATCTGTGTCCTACACCCTAACCATACATATCGCTTGGGTTTTCAGAATTCCCCTCCAGATTGGGGACTTCGCAGCCACTCCACAGGACTGTCCCTGCCTTCCAGAAGGAAACCGTGCCAAATAGAACTGCACAAAACACCTAGATTACAGGAAACACGCATGATCCCGATGCCACACCACATTCAGATGCCACCATGGACACTAATTAGGCAGTCTGACACAACCTGAATCTCATCCTCCAATCAGCCACCGGGACAGCTGGCCCCAGGGCCAGTACTTTGGACCTATCTTTTCTCTAGGCCCCAATCAAACCTTAGTTTGGGGCTTCAGGCATCCATAGCCAGAGCCCTCCTCTGGAATTCCCCACACGGGGGATCCCTGAGCCACAAAACAGAACTCCTCCTGCCCCCCAGAAGGAAAACTTGCTTTTTGGAGCTATGTAAAGCCACAGAGTTGAAAGAAAACTGTGTGGCGCCTTAGGCCACACCCAATTTTGCAGGTGCCCTGGAAAGAAACACCATTGTGATCCTTAGCCTGAGCCCCATTTTCAACACAGCACCAAGGGAAGATCACGGCAGAGCCAGGATATAAGGCCCGCCATGCCACTAGGACCTAACATTAAACGTACCTTGGGTATTCAGGTATCCATACCAGAACACTGCACTCAAGTTCCTCTATATGGGAGACCCCTGAGCCATAAAACTGGACACCACCTACCCCCCATAACAGCCAAATTATTTGGAACTGCGCAAAAATCCCAGAGCGGGAGAAAACGACATGTGCCCTTGAGGCCAACCCCACATTTGGCAGATTGCATGGACACAAACTCCAGCCTGAGCGACCTCCTGACACTGGCCTAAACTTCAGATCCCAGGGAGCTCGCCTCAGCATCTGTAGATTGGGCCAGCCATGCCCTAGGCCTTAACCCTAACCCTCACTTGGGTTTTTTAGACTTCCATCCCAAGAGTCCTTGCCCACAAGCAGTCCAGATAGAGACCCTGGAGCAACACCACGGGACTCTGCCTACACTCCAGAAGGCAAACCATGCCCAGTGGAGCTGCACAAAGCCCCCAGATCAGGAGAAACCTGCATGGCCAATGAGGCCACCTCCATTTTCTGAACCCGACCCTGGATACTAATACACATTATGTCCCTCAGTGAGCCTGTACCTCCAGTCATCCACCCACGTAGCTGGCCACGGAGTCAGCAGATGGGAACTGCCATGCCCCTAGTCCCTATTGCTAACCCTAATTTGGGTGTACATTCATTCATACCCAGAGCCCTTCTACCAAATCCCTCCATATGGGGACCCTGAGCCATACAACAGGACTCCACCTCTCTGCTAGAATGAAAACATACTATTTGGAGGTGTCCAAATTTCCCAGAGGAGGAGAAATCTCCAGGGCCCCAGGAGACCATGGAAACATTCGGCAACCCTAGTGGACACAAATTCTACTCTGGTCTGAGCGAATGCCTGACACTCGCCCTAACTTCAGAATCTGGGGAGCTTACCTCAGCATCTGCAGAATGGAGATCCATGCCCTAGACCCAAACCACAAACCTAGCTTGGGTTTTCAGGATTCCATGCCTTGATTGCTGGAATGAAAGCCCTCCAATTTGGGGACTCCTGAGCCACACCACAGGACTCTCCCTGCTCTTAAGAAGGAAACAATGCCTTAAGGAGCTGCACAAAAGCCCTAGATTAGGGGAAACATACATAGTTCCCGATGCCACACCATTTTTGTACACCACCCTGGACACTAATATCCAATCTGACACAACCTGAGTCCTGTCCTCCAATTAGCCTCAAGGACAACTGGCCCCAGACTTGCCATGCCCCTAGACCTGAATTCTAACCCTAGATTGGGGTTTCAAGCAACCATAGCCAGAGGTCTCCTCTTGAATCCCTTCACACGGGGGACCCTCGAGCCTCAAAGAATTCCTCCTGCCCCCCAGAAGGAAACCTTGAATTGTGCAACTATGTAAAACCCTCAGAGTTGAAAGAAACCTGTATAGCCCCTGAGATCATGCCCACTTTTCCAGGCTTCATTGCACAAAAATACCCATTGTGATCCTTAGCCTGAGCCCCATTTTCAACACAGCCCCAAGGGTACCTCACCCCAGAGCCAGGATATAAGGCCTGCCATGCCACTAAGACGTATCCCTAAACATAGGTTTGGGTTTCAGGCCATTACACCAGGAGCCCTGCTCTCAAATCCCTCCATATGGGGGACCTCTGAGCCATAAAACAGGGCACCACCTATCCCCAATATAGGCCAAACTATTTACAACTCTGCAAAACCCACAGAACTGGAGAAAACTCCATGGTCCCATGAGGCCACCCCCACATTCAGCGGATTGCATGGACACAAACTCCAGCTTGAGCGACCTCCTGACACTCGCCTTAACCTCGGATCCCTGGGAGCTCGCCTCAGCTTCTGTAGATTGGGCTTGTGATACACTAGACCCTAACCCTAACCCTAGCTTGGGTTTTCAGATTTCAGTCCTGAGACCTGGCCCACAAACCCCCCAGATAGAGAACTCTGGAGAAAATCATGGGATTCTGCCTACACTACACATGGAAACTGTGCTCAATGGAAATGCACAAAACCCCCGATTAGGAGAAACCTGCATGGCCAACGGGGCCACCCCCATTTACAGTACCCGTATCCTACACATTCTGTCCCTTAGTCTTAGCCCCGACCTCCAGTCATCCACCCATGTATCTGGCCCCAGATTCAGCAGATCAGACCTGTCATGCCCTAGTCCCTAATGCTAAGCCTTGCTTCAGTTTTCAGGCATCCATACCCAAAGCCCTTCTCTCGATTCCCTCCATATGGGGACATCTGTGCCATACAACGGGACTCTGCATTTCTGCCAGAATGAAATCATACCATTTGGAGCTGGGCAAATCCCCCAGAGCAGGAGAAACCTCCCTGGCCCCAGGAGGCCACACACATATTTGGCAATGCTAGGGCACCAAAATTCTAGTCTTGTCTGAGGGAATGCCCGACACTTGCCCTAACATCACATTCAGGGGAGCCTGACTCAGCATCTGCAGATAGGGGGTCCATGCCCCACACCCTAACCGTACACTGAGTTAGGTTTTCAGAATTCCATGCCTTGAGTGCTGGAATGCAATCCATTCAGATTGGGGACTCCGGAGCCACCCCACTGGACTCTTCTTGCCCTCAAGAGGGAAATTGTACCCTTTGGAGCTGCACAAAGCACGTAGATATGGGCAAATGTACAAGAACCCCGCTGCCACCCCACTTTTGTTCTCTACCCTGTACACTAATATGTAGTCTGACACAACCTGAGTCCCATCCTCCAATCAGCCCCCAGGACTCATGGCCAGAGAGCCTTCATATTGGACCTGCCATGGCCCTCTGTCCTAATCCTAACCCTAGATTGATGTTTCCGGCATCCATAGCAAGAGCCCTCCTCACCAATCCCTCCACATGGGGGGCACCTGAGAAACAGTACAGAACTCCTCCTGCCCCCGAGAAGGAAACCTTGCTCTTTGGAGCTATGTAAAACCCACAGGGTTTGCAGAAATCTGCATTGCCCCTGAGGCCACGCCCACTTCTGCAGGCCACCCTGGACACAAACACCCATTGTAACCCTTAGCCTGAGCCCCATTTTCAACAAAGCCCCATTTGTAGCTCACCCCAGAGCCAGGATATAAGGCCTGCCATTCCACTTGTTCCTAACCCTAAACGTAGTGTGGGTTTTCAGGCATCCATACCCGGAGCCCTGCTCTCATCTCTCCATATGGGGGACACCTGAGCCATAAAACAGGACACCACCTATTCCCCAGAATAGACCGAAATATTTGGAACTGTACCCCAGAGCTGGTGAGAACTCCTTGGCCATGAGCCATCTTCACATTTGGCATTTCACATGGACAAAAACTCCAGCATGAGCCACCTCCTGACTCTCACCTTAACCTCAGATACACGGTAGCTCACCACAGCATCTGTAGATTGGGACTGCGATGTCCTAGGCCCTAAACCTAAACCTCGCATGGGTTTTCTGACTTCCGTCCCCAGAGTCTGGGCCCACAAGACCTCCAGATAGACATCTCCAGCGCCAAACCATGAGACTCTGTCTATCCTCCAGAGGAAACCGTTACCAAAAGAGTGGCACAAAAACCCCAGATTAGGAGAAAACTGCACGGCCAATGAAGCAACTCCAATTTTTGGACCCCAACCCTGGACACTAATACAAATTATTTCCCTCAGTCTGTGCTCCAATCTCTGGTCAGACACCCACGTAGCTGGCTCCAGAATGAGCAGATCAGACCTGCCATGTCCCTACTCCCTAATGCTAAACGTAGGTGTGGTTTCACACATCCATACGCAGAGCCCATCACTCAAATCCCTCCATATGGGGACCTCTGGGCCATACAAAAGGACTCCACCTGTCCCCCAGAATGAAACTGGGATTTGGAGCTTCTCAAAACCACCAGATCAGGAGAAACCTCCAATGCCCCAGGAGACCAACCACACATTCGGCTACTCTAGCGGACACAAATTCTAGTCTGTCCTGAGCGAATGCCCGACACTCACCTAACTTCAGCATCTGGGGAGCTCGCCTCATCATCTGCAGATCGGGGATCCATGTCCTACACCCTAACAGTACACTGAGCTTGGGTTTTCAGAATTCCATCCCTTGAGTCCTGGAACACAAGCCCTCCTTACTGGGGACTCTGGAGGCATCCCTCAGGACTCTCCCTGCACTCCAGAACAAAACTGTGCCTTATGAATCTGCCCAAACCTCTAAATCATGGGAAACATGCATGGCCCCCAAAACCACCCCACTTTCGTTCTCCACCATGGACACTAATACACAGTCTGACACAACCAGTGTCCCATCCTCCAAACAGCCACTGAGACAATTGGCCCCAGAGCCAGCAGATTAGGGCCATGTCCCTAGGCCCTAATACTAATGCTTGATTTGGGTTTCAGGCATCTATAGCCAGAGCCTTCCTCTTAAATCCCTCCATATGGGGAACCTTGAGACCTACCACCAAGAGTAGACCAAACTATTTGGAACTGTGCAAAAACCTCAGAGCAGGAGCAAACCCCATGGCCCCATGAGGCCATCCCAACATTTGGCGGATCGCATGGACACAAACTCCAGCCTGAGTGACTTCCTGACACTCACCTTAACCTTAAATCCCCGGGAGCTCGCCTCAGCGTTGTAGATTGGACCTGCGATACACTAGGCCCTCACTCTAATCCTAGCTTGGATTTTCAGATTTCAGTTCCAAGACCCTGGACCACAAGCCCCCCACGTATAGAACTCTGCCGAACCTACAGAAGAAAACCGTGCTCAATGGAGCTTCACAAAACCCCCAGATTAGGAAAAAAACTGCATGGCTAATTAGGCCACCCATTTTACGGAACCAGACCCTGGATCCTAATGCAAATGTTGAATTCAGCCTGCGCTCCGACCTCCAGTCAGCCAGCCACGTAGCTGGCCCCAGATTCAGCAGGTCAGACCTGCCATGCGCCAATTCCCTAAGTCTAACCCAAGGTTGGGTTTTCATGCATCTATACCCAGAGCTCATCTCAAGAATCTCTCCATACAGGGACCCCTGAGCCATACAACAGGAATCCACCTCTCCTCCAGAATGCAATCATACAATTAAAGCTGGGAAAAACCCCAGAGCAGGAGAAAACTCCATGGCCACGGGAGGCAAGCACACATTCGCCAGCCCTAGCGGACACAAATTCTAGTTTGGTCAAAGTGCATGCCTGAAAATCGCCGTATCTTCCGATTCTGGGGAGCTCATCTCAGCATCTGCAGATCGAGGATCCGTGCCGTAAACCCTAATCACACACTGAATTTGGGTTTTCCGAATACCATCCCTTGAGTCCTGGAATGCAAGCCCTCCTGACTGGAGACTCCAGAGCCACCCCGAAGGATTCCCCCTACCCTCTAGAAGGAAACCATGCCCTATGTAGCTGCGCAAAACCCCTAGATCAGGAGAAACGTGCACAGCCCCCAAAGCCACCCCACATTTGTTCTCCACCCTGGACTCTAGTACGCAGTCTGACACAACCTGAATCCCGTCCTCCAATCAGCCACCTGGACAGGTGGCCTCAGAACAAGCAGTAGACCCTAATCCTAACCCTAGTTTGGGGTTTCAGGCATCTATACCCAGTGTCCTCCTCTTGAATCCCTCAACATGGGAGAAACCTGAGCCACAAACCAGAACTCCTCCTGCCCCCCAGAAGGAAACCTTTCTCTTTGGAGCTATGTAAAACCCTCAGAGTTGGAAGAAACCTGCATTGCCCTTGAGGCCATACCCACATTTGCCAGCGCCCTGGACAGAAATATCAATTGTGACCCTCATCCTGAGCCCGATTTTCAACACATCCCCATGGGTAACTCACCCTTGAGGAAGGATTTGGGGTCTGCCATGCCACTATGACCTAACCCTAAACATAGGTGGGGATTTCAGGCATCCATAACCAGTACCGTGCTCTCAAAACCCTCCATATGGGTTACCCCTGAGCCATAAAACAGGACACCACCAATTCAGCAGAACAGACCAAACATTTTGGAACTCGCAAAAACCTCAGAGTGGCAGAACACTCCATGGCCCAATGAGCACAACCTGACATTCAGCGGATCGCGTGGACAGAAACCCCAGTTTGAGCACAACTCCTGACATTCGCCTTAACCTCAGATCCCCGGGACCACTTCTAAGCATCTGTAGATTAGACCTGCCATGCCCTAGGACCTAACCCTAACCCTAGCATGGGTTTTTGGACTTCCGTCCAGAGAGTCCTGGCCCACAAGCCCACCAGATAGAGAACTCCAGAGCCACACCATGGGACTCTGCCTACCTTCCAGATGGAAACTGTGTTCATGGGAGCTGAACAAAACCCCCAGATTAGGAAAAACCTGCACGGCCAATGAGGCCACACTCGTTTATGGAACCCTACTATGGAATTTCATACACATTCTGTCATTCAGCCTGAGCCCTGCCCTCTAGTCAGCCACCCTCATTGCTGGCACCAGAGACAGCAGATCAGTCCTGCCATGCACATAGTCCCCTAAATCTAACCCTAGGTTGGGTATTCAGCCATCCATATCCTCAGCCCTGCACTCAAATCCCTCCATATAGGGAACCATGAACCATGCAACAGGATTCCATTTCTCTCCCAGAATGAAATCATACTATTTGGAGCTGAGCAAATCCCGCAGAGCAGGAGAAATCTCCATGGCCCCATGATGCCATCCTCATATTCTGCAGCACTAATGGACACACATTCTTGTCTGGTCTGAGTGACTGCCTGACACTTGCTCTACCTTCAGAGTCTGGGTTGCTTGTCTCAGCTTCTGCAGCTCGGGGATCCATGCCCTACACCCTAACCATACACTGAGCTTGAGTTTTCAGAATTCCCTTGAATCCTGGAATGCAATCCCTCCAGATTGGGGACACCAGAGCCACCCCACAGGACTCCCCCTGCCCCCCAGTGGAAACCATGCCCTACGGAGCTGCACAAAACCCCTACATCAGGCCATATATGCAAAGACCCAAAGGCACCCACATCTGTACTCCACCCTGAACACTAATATGCAGTCTGACACAACCTGAGTCCCGTCCTCCAATCAGCCACCGGGACAGCTGGCCCCAGCGCCACCAGATCAGACCTGTCTTGCCCCTAGACCCTAATCCTAATCCTAGGTGGTGGTTTCAGGCATCCATACCCAGAGCACTCCTCTCGAATCCTTCCATAGGGAGGATCCCTGAGCCACAAAACAGAACTCGTCCTGACCCCCAGAAAAACATTGTGTTTGGAGCTATATAAAACCCTCAGAGTTGGAAGAAACCTGAGTTGCCCCTGAGGCCACGCCCACTTGTACAGGCTCCCTGGACACAAACACCCATTGTGACCTTCAGCCTGAGACCGATTTTCAACACTGCCCCATGGGTAGCTCACCCTAGAGCCAGGATATAACACCTGCCATGCGACTTCTTCCTAATGCTACATGTAGGCTGGATTTTCAGGCATCCATAACAGGAGCTCTGCTCTCAAGTCCCTCCATACCGGGGACACGTGCCATAAAACACGACACCACCTATCACCCAGAATAGACCAAACTATTTGGAACTTCGCATAAACCCCCGAGTGGGAGAAAACTCCAAGGCCAAATGAGGCCACACATACAATTGGGAGCTGTAGTGCACACAAATTCTAGTCTGGTCTGAGCGAATACCTGACACTCGCACTATCATCAGAATCTGGGGAGCTCTCCTCAGCATCTGCGGATAGGGGATCCATGCCCTACACTCTAACCATAAACAGAGCTTGGTTTCTCAGAATTCTATCCTTTGAACCCTGGAATGCAAGCCTTCCAGTTTGGGGACTCCAGACCAACTCACAGGTGTCTCCCTACCCTCCCAAAAGATACCATACCATATGGAATTGCACAAAATTCCTAGATAGGGGAAAAGTGCACAACCCTCGATGCCACCACAATTTCGTATGGCACCCTGGACAATAATATGCAGTCTGACACAACCTGAGTCCCGTTCTCCAATTAGTCAGCTGGCCCCAGATCCAGAAGATCGGGCCTGCCATGCCTCTAGGCCCTAAAGCAAACCCTAGTTTGGGTTTTCAGCCATCCATACCCTCAGCCCTTCTCTTGAATTCCTCCATACAGGGAACCATGAGCCATGCAACAGGACTCCATTTCTCCCCCAGAATGAAACCATAGTATTTGGAGCTGTGCAAAAACCCCAGAGCAGGAGAAACATCCACAGCCCCAGGAGGCCATCCTCATATTCGTTAGCCCTAATGGACACAAATTCTCTTCTGGATTGCCTGACACTCGCACTGACTCCAGCATCTGGGGAGGTCACCTCAGCATCTACGGATTGGGGATCCATGCCCTATAACCCAACCATACATCGAGCTTGCATTTTCAGAATTCCATCCCTTGAGTCCTGGAATGTAAGCCCTCCAGATTGGGGAATCCGGAGCCACCCCCCACGGGACTCTCCCTGCCTTCCAGAAGGAAACCATGCCCTAAGGAGCTGCACAAAACCCATAGATCAGGGGAAATATGCAAAGGCCCCGATGCCACCCCACTTTCATATTCCACCCTGGACACTAATATGCAGACTAACACAACCTGAGTCCCATCCTCCAATCAGCTACCAGGACAGATGGCCCCAGAGGTAGCAGATCGGACCTCCCATGCCCTAGGCCATAATCTTAACCCTAGGTTGTGGTTTCAGGCATTTATAGCCAGAGACTTCCTCTTGAATCCCTCCACTCAGGGGACCCCTGAGGCACAGAGCAGAAATCTGCCGTCCCCCCAGAAGGAAACCTTGCTTTTTCGATCTACATGTAACCCTCAAAGTAGGAGAATTCCATGCATTGCCCCTGAGGCCACACCCGCTTTTGCAAGCCGCCCTGCACTGAAACACCCATTGTGACCCTTAGTCTGAGCCCCACATTCAACAAAAATCAATGGGTGCCTTAACCCAGAGCCAGGATATAAGGCCTGCCATGCCACTAGGACCTAACCCTAAATGTAGATTGTTTTTTCCGGCATCCATAAGTGGAGCCCTGTTCTGACATCCCTCCTATGGGGGACCCCTGAGCCATAAAAGAGGACACCACCTATCCCCCAAAATAGACCAAACTATTTGGGACTGCACAAAAACCCCAGAGCGGGTGAAAAATCCATGGCCCCATGAGGCCAATCTCATGTTAGGCAGGTCGCATGGACACAAACTACAGTCTGAGCAAACTCCTGACACTCGCCTTAACTTCCAATCCCCAGGAGCTCACCTCATCATCTGTAGATTGGGGCTTCCATTCGCTAGGCCCTAAACCTAAACCTAGCATGGAATTTCAGACTTCCATCCCAAGAGTCCTGGCCCACAAACCCTTCAGATAGAGTACTCCAGAGCCACACCATGGAACTCACCCTGCCTTGGAAGGAAAGCGTACTCAATATAGCTACATGAAACCCAAAGATTAGGAGAAACCTGAATGGCCCACGAGGCTAACTCCATACACAGAATCTGATCCCGGACACTAATCCACATCCTGTCCCTCACCATAATCCCAGCCTCCAGTCAGCCAACCATGTAGCTGGGCCCAGACGTCAGCAGATCAGACCTCCCATGCCCCTACTCCCTAATGCTACCCCTAGGTTTGGGTTTTCAGGCATCCATATCTGGAACCCAGCTCTCAAATCAACCCATATGAGGGACACCTGAGCCATAAAACAGGACACCGCCTATTTCCCAAAATAGAACAACCTATTTGAAAATGTGCAATAACCCCAGAGCGGCTAAAAATTCCATGACCCCATGAGGCCATCCCCACATTCGGCTGATTGATTGGATACAAACTCCAATCTGAACGACCTCCAGACACTTGCCTTAACCTCAGATCCCTGGGATCTCTCCTCAGCATCTCTAGATTGGGCCTGCCATAACCTAGGACCTAACCCTAACACTAGCATGGGTTTTCAGTCTTCCATCAAGTGTTCTGGCTCACAAGCCCTCAAATAGGGAACTCTGGAGCCACACCATGGGAATCTGCCTACCCTCCAGAAGGAAACTGTGTTCAATATAGGTGCACAAAGCCTCCAGATTCAGAGAAACCTGCACGGACAGCGAGGCCTCCCGTTGATGGAACCTGACCCTGGACATTAAGACACATTCTGTCCCTCAGCAAGAAACCCAACCTCCAGTCACCTGCCCACATAGCTTGCCCCAGAGACAGCAGATCCGAACTACCATGCCCCTAGTCCCTAATGCTGACCCTAGGATGGGTTTTCATGCATCCATACCCAGAGCCCTTCTCTCGAATCGCTCCTTATGGGGACCCCTGAGCCATACAACAAGACTGCACCCCTCCCCCAGAGCGAAACCATACTATTTGGAGCTGCCCAAAACCCCCAGAGCAGAAGAAACCTCCATGGCACCAGGAAGCAACCAACACAGTTGCATCCCTTGTGCAAACAAATTCTAGTCTGCTCTGAACAAATGCCTGAACCTTGCTCAAACTTCAGAATATGGGAGTTCAACTCAGCATCTGCAGATCAAATATCCATGCCCTACACCATAACCATACCTTGAGCTCAGATTTTCAGAATTCCATCCCTTGAGTCCTGGAATGAAAACCTTCCAGATTGAGGACTCCAGAGCCTGCACACAGGACTCTCCCTGCCCTTCAGAATGGAACCATGCCCTATGGAGCTGCACAAAACCCCTAGAACAGGGGAAATATGCAAAGCCCGTGATGATACCCCACATACGTTCTCCAACCTGGACATCAATATGCAGTCTGACACAGCCTGAGTCCCATCCTCCAATCTGCCACTGGGACAGTTGGCCCCAGCAGATTGGACCTGCCATGCCTATAGACCCTAATCCAAATCCTAGGTTGGGGTCTCCGGCATCCATACCCGGATTCCTGCTATCCAATCACTCCATATGGGGACCCCAAGCCATTAACCGGACACCTCCTATCCACCAGAATAGACCAAACTATTTGGAACTGCGCAAAAATACCAGGGCGGGAGAAAACTCCATGGCCCCATGAGGCCACCCCCACATTTGGCAGATTGCATGGATACAAACTCCAGACTGAGCGATCTCCTGACATTCGCCTTAACCTCAGATCCCCGGGAGCTTGTCTCAGCATCTGTAAATTGGGCCTGCCATGCCCTAGGCCCAAACCCTAATCCTAGCATGGGTTTTCAGACTTCCGTCCCAAGAGTCCTGGCTCACAAGCTCTTCAGATAGAGAATGCCAAAGGCACACCATGGGACTCTGCCTATCCTTGGAAGGAAACCATGCTCAATATAGCTACAGAAAACCCCCAGATTTTGAGAGACCTGTATGGTCCACGAGGGCAATCCTATCTATGGAACCCTGTACACTAATACACCTCTGTCCTTCAGCCAGAGTCCCAACTGCCAGCTGGCCCACTATGTAGCTGAACCCAGAGTCAGAATATCAGACCTCACATGCCCCTAGTTCCTAATGTTAACTCAAGGTTGGGTTTTCAGGCAACCTTACAAAGAGCCCTGCTCTCAAATCCCTCCATATGGGCACCCCTGAGCCATACAACAGGACTCCACCTCTCCCCAAGAATGAGACAATACTATTTACACATGCACAAAATCCCAGAGCAGGAGAAACCTCCCTGGCCCCGGGAAGCCACCCACACATTCGGCAGCCCTAGTAGACACAAATTCTTGTCTGGTCTGAGAGAATGCCTGACACTTGCCCTAACGTCCGAATCTGGGGAGCTCGCCTCAGCATCTGGAGATCGGGGATCCATGCCCCACACCTTTACCATACACCAAGCTTGGGCCTTCAGAATTCCATCCCTTGAGTCCTGGAATGCAATCTCTCCAGATTGGGGACACCAGAGCCACCCCACAGGACTCTCCCTGCCCTACACAAGAAACCGTGATCTATTTTGCTGCACAAAATCCCTAGATTAGGGGAAATGTGTAAGGATAACAATGCCACCCCACTATCATAGGCCACCCTGGACACCAATACGCAGTCTGACACAACCTCACTTTCATCCTCCAATCAGTGCCCGGGACAGCTGGCCCCAGAGCCAGGAGATCAGAACTGACATACCACAAGGCCCTAATCCTAACTCTAGTTTGGGTTCTCAGGCATCCATACCCAGAGCCCTCCTGATGAATCCCTCCAAACATGGGATCCCTGAGCCACAAAACAGAACTCATCCTGCCCCCAAAAGGAAACCTTGCTTTTTGGAACTATGTAAAACCCTCAAAGTTGGAAGTAACCTGCATTGCTCAGGACCATGCCAAATTTTGTAGGCCGTAAAGGATACAAACACGCATTGTGACCCCTAGCCTAAACATAATTTTCAACCCAGTCCCATGGTTTGCTCACCCCCGAGCCAGGATATAAGGCCTAATATGCCATTAGGACCTAATCCTAAACGTAAGTTGGGTTTTCAGGCATCAATAACTGGTACATTACTCTCAAATCCCTATATATGTGGGATCACTGAGCCATAAAGCAGGACACCACCTATCGCCTAGAATAGACCAAACTACTTGGAACTGAGCAAAAACCCCAGAGCGGGAGAAAACTCCGCGGACCCATGAAGACACCTCCACATTTGGCGGATGGCATGGACTCAAATTCCAGCCTGAGTCTATCTCCTGACACTCACCTTAATTTCAGACCCCTGGGAGCAAGCCGCAGCGTGTTTACACTGGGCCTCCCAAGCTCTGTGCACTAACCCTAACACTAGCTTGGGTTTTCAGACTTCCCTATGAAGAGTCCTGGCCCAAAAGCCCTCCAGATAGAGAAATCCGAAGGCACACAATGGGACTCTGCCTACACACCAGAAGGAAACCATGCTCAATAGAACTGCCCCAAACCCCCAGATTAGGAGAAACTTGCAGTGAGGCCAGCTTGCACTGGCCTTGCACCCCGACCTCCAGTCAGCCACTCATGTATTTAGCCATAGAGTCAGCAGATGAGTCCCGCAATGCACCTCGTCCCTAAATCTAACCCTAGGTTGAGTTTTCATGCATCCATACCCAGAGCACTGCTCTCAAATCCCTCCATATGGGGACTCTAGAGACATACAACAGGATTCCACCTCTCCCCCAGAATGTAACCATACTATTTGGAGCTGCGCAAATCGCCCAGCAGGAGAAACCTCCATCGCCACAGGAGGCCACCCACATATTCGGTAGCCCTAGTGGACAAAAATTCTACACTGTTCTAATCCTAAACTTTGGTTGGGGTTTCAGGCATCCATACCCAGAGCCTTCCTCTCAAATCCCTCCACATGGGGGACACCTGAGGCACAAAACAGAACACCTTCTGCCCCACGGAAGAAACCTTGCTTTTTGGAGCTATGTAAAACCCTCAAGGTTGGAAGAAACCTGTATTGCCCCTGACCCCACGCCCACTTTTGCAGGCCACTCTGGACAAAAACACACATTGTGACACTTAGCCTGAGCCCCATTTTCAACACAGTCCCATGGATAGCTCAACCCATATCCAGCATATACAACCTGCCATGCCACTAGCACCTAACCCTCAAAGTGGATTGGGTTTTCAAGCATCCATACTCAGAGCCCTGCTCTCAAATCCCTCCATACGGTGGATCCCTTAGTCATTGAACAGGACACCGCCTATACCACAGATTACACCAAACTCTTTGGTACTGTGCAAAAACCCCAGAGCAGGAGAAAAGTCCATTTTCCCATGAGGCCACCCTACATTTGAGAGATCGCATGGACACAATCCCCAGCGTCAGCAACCTCCTACACTCCCCTGAACCACAGATCTCTGGGAGCTCGCCTCAGCGTCTGTAGATTGGACCTGCAATGCACTAGCCCCTAATCCTAACCCTAGCCTGAGTTTTCAGATATCAGTCCCGAGATCCTGGCCCACAAGCCCACCAGATAGAGAAATCTGGAGCCAAATCATGGGACTCTGCCTACCCTACAGATGGGAATGTGCACAATGGAGCTGCACAAAACCCCCAGATTACAAGAAACCTGCACCGCCAAAGAGGCCACCCCCATTTACAGAACCCCACCCTGGATCCTAATGCACATTCTGTCCTCAGCCTGTGCCCCGAACTTCAGTAAACCACCCACGTAGCTGTCCCCAGGGTCAGCAGATTGGACCTGCCATGCCTCAAGTCCCTAAGTCTAACCCTAGGTAGGGTTCCCAGGCATCCATACCCAGATCCCATCTCAAGAATCTCTCCATAAGGGGACCCCTGACCTATACAACAGGACTCCACCTCTCCCGTAGAATGAAATCATACTATTTGGAGCTGTGCAAATCCCCCAGAGCAAGAGAAACCTCCATTGCCCCTGGAGGCAAAAAATACATTTGGCATCCCTAGTGAACACAAATTCTAGCCTGGTTTGAGCAAACGCTTACCCTCGTCCTATCTTCAGATTCTGGGGACCTCGCTCAGCATCTGCAGATCGGGGATCCATGCCCTACATCCCGACCATGCAATGAGCTTGGGTTTTCAGAATTCCATTCTGAGTTCTGGAGTGCAAGCACTCTTGATAGGGAACTCTGGAGCCACCCCTCAGGACTCTCCCTGCCCTGCAGAAAGAAACTGTGCCCTATGGAGCTAGGCAAAAGCCCTAGATCAGGGGAAACGTGTATGGCCCCCGATGCCACCCCGCATTCGTTTTCCACCCTGGACACTAATATGCAGTCAGACACAACCTGAGTCCCATCCTCCAACCACCGGGAGATCTGGTCCCAGAGCAAGCAGATCAGAACTGCTATGCTCCTAGGCCCTAATCCTAACCCTAGTTTCAGGTTTCAGGCATCCATACCCAGAGCCCTGCTCTTGAATCACTACACACAGGGGAACCCTGAGCCAAAAAACTGAGCTCCTCCTGCCCCCCAGAAGGAAACCTTGCTCTTTGGAGTTATGTAAAACCCTCAGAGTTGGAGGAAACCTGCGTTGCCCTTGAGGTCATGCGCACTTTTGCAGGCAACCATGGAAACAAGTACCCATTATGAACCTCAGTCTGAGCCCCATTTTCAACACAGCCCCATGGATAGCTCACTCCTGAGCCAGGATATAGGGCCTGTCATGATACTAGGACCTAACCCTTATGGTAGGTGCGGTTTTCAGGCATCCATAACCAGTACCTTGCTTTCAAATCCCTCCATATGGGGGACCGCTGAGCCATAAAACAGGACACAACCTATCCCACAGAATAGACCTAACTATTTGGAAATGCACAAAAACCCCAGCGTGGGAGAAAACTCCATGGCCCCTTGAGGCCACCCCCGCATTCGGCAGATCGCATGTACATGAACTCCAATGGGAGCAACATCCTGACACTTGTTTTAACCTCAGATCCCCGGGAGATAGCCTCAGTGGTGTAGATTGGGCCTGCCATTCCCTAGGCTCTAACCCAAGCCCTAGCTTGGGTTTTCAGACCTACATCCCAAGCTTCCTTGCCCACAAGCTCCCCAGAAAAACTCTGAATCCCTTCACACGTGGGACCCCTGAGCCACAGAACAGAACTCCTGCCCCCCAGAAGGAAACCTTGCTTTTTGGAGCTATGCGAATCCCTCAGAGTTGGAAGAAACCTGTGCTGTCCCTGAGGCCACGCCCACCTGTGCAGGACGCCCTGGACACAACATCCATTGTGACACTTAGCCTGAGCCACATTTTCAACACAGCCCAATGGGTAGCTCACCCCACAACCAGGATATAAGGCCTGCCATGCTCCTAGGACCTAACCCAAACACTATGTTTTTTCTCAGGCATCCATACTTGGAGCCCTGCTCTCAAATCCCTCCATATGGTGGATCCCTTAGTCATAAAACTGGACACCATCTATACCACTGATTAGACCAAACTATTTGGTACTGTGCAAAAACCTCAGAGCTGGAGAAAATCCCATTTCTCCATGAGGCCACGACCACATTTGGCAGATCCCATGGGCACAAATTGCAGCCTGAGCCACCTCTTGACACTTTCCTCAACCACGGACCCTGGGGAGTTCGCCTCAGCCTCTGTAGATTGGGCCTGCCATGCCCTAGGCCCTAACCCTAACTCTACCTTGGATTTTCAGACTTGTGTCCCAAGAGTCCTGGCCCACAAGCCCTCCAGACAGAGAACTTTGGAGCCATACATTGAGACACTGCCTGCACTCCAGAAGGAAAGTGTGCTCTATGGAGCTGCAAAACAGCTCCAGATTAGGAGAAAATGGCACAGCGAATGAGGAAACACCCATGTACATAACCCGACCCTGAACACTAATATACATTCTGTCCCTCAGCCTGAACCCCGATCTCCAGTCAGCCACCCACATAGCTGGCCACAGAGTCAAACAATCTGACCGGCCATGCCCTTAGTCCATAATGCTAAACCTAGGTTGGGTTTTCAGGCATCCATACCCAGAACCCTGCTTTCAAATCCCTCCACAAGGGGACCCCTGAGGCACAAAACAGGACTGGACCTCATTGCCAGAATGAAACCATATGATTGGGAGCTGCGCAAAACGCCCAGAGCAGGAAAAACCTCCATGGTCACAGGAGGTCATGAACGAATGCCTGACACTCGCCCTAAGTTCAGAAACTGGAGAGGTCGCCTCAACATCTGCAGTTCGGGGATCCATGCCCTAAACCCTCACCATGCACTGGGCTTGGGTTTTCAGAAATGCATCCCTTGAGTCCTGGAATGAAAGCACTCCTGACTGGGGACTCCAGAGCCACCCCACAGGACTCTCCATGCCCTCCAGAAGGAAACCATGCCCCATGGAGCTCTACAAAACCCTAGATTAGGGGAAACGTGCATGAACCCAATTCCACTCGACATTCTTCACCACCCTGGACACTACTACACAGTCTGACACAACCTGAGTCCCGTCCTCCAATCAGCCACCTTGATCTGGCCCCAGAGCCATCATATAGGAACTGTCCTGACACTAGGCCCTAATCCTAAACCTACTCTGGGGTTTCAGGCATCCATAGCCAGAGCCCACCCTTAGAATCTCTCCACATGGGGGACCCCTTTAGCAGAAGACATAACTCCTCCTGCCTCCCAGAAAGAAACCTTGCTTTTAGGAGCAATATAAATCCACTAGAGTTGGAAGAAAACTGCGTTGTCTCTAAGGCCACGCCCAATTTTTGCAGGCCACAAAGGACACAAGCACGCAATGAGACCCCTAGCCTAAACCCCATTTTCAACACAGCCCCATGGGTAGCTCACAGAAGAGCTAGGATATAAGGCCTGCCACGCCACTAGGACCTAACCCTAAACGTAGGATGGGTTTTCAGGCATCCATAACTGGTATCCTGCTCTCAAATACCTCCATATGGGGTACCCTTGAGCCATCAAGCAGGGCACCACCTATTGTCCAGAATACACCAACTATTTGGAACGGCACAATAACCCCAGAGCGGGAGACACTCCATGGTCCCATGTGGCCACCTCTACATTCAGCGGTTTGCATGGACACAAACTCCAGCCTGAGCGACCTCCTGACACTCGCCTTAACTTCGGATCCCTGGGAGCACGCCGCAGACTCTGGAGCCACCCCACAGGACACCCCTGCCCCCCAAAAGGAAATCGTGCACTATTTAGCTGCACAAACCCCCTCTATTAGGGGAATGTGCAAGGACCCCAATGCTATCCCACTTTTGTAAGCCACCCTGGACACTAATATTCAGTCTGACACCACCTGAGTCCGTCCTCCAATCAGCCACCGGGACAGCTGGGCCCATAGAGAACAGATAGGACCTGCCATGCCCCTTATCCCTTATCCTAACCCCTGGATGGGGTTTCAGGCATCCATACCCAGAGCCTTCCTCTTGAATCCCTCTACACGGGGGACTCCTGAGCCACAAAACGGAATTCCTCCTGCCCCCCCCCCCAGGAGTAACCTTGCTTTTTGGAGCTATGCAAAATGCTCAGATTTCTAAGGATCTTGTGTTGCCCCTGAGGCCACACCCACATTTGCAGGCCGCCCTGGACACAAACACCCATTGTGATCCCTAGCCTCAGCCTAATTTTCAACACAGCGTCAAGGGTACATCACGGCAGAGGCAGGATATAAGGCCTGAGATGCCTCTAGGACCTAACCCTAAACGTAGCTTTGGGGTTTCAGGCATCCATACCAGGAGCCCTGCTCTCAAATCCCTCCATATGGGAGACCCCTGAGCCATAAAACAAGACACCATCTATCCCCCAGAATAGAATAAACTATTGGAACTGCCCAAAACCCCAGAGCAGGAGAAAACTCAGTGGCCCCCTGAGGACACCTTCACATTCGGCGGACTGCATAAACACAAACTCCAGCCTGCGCAATCTCCTGACACTCGCCTTAACCTCGGATCCCTGGGAGCTCACCTCAACGTGTGTAGATTTGGCCTGCTGTGCCCTACGCCCTAACTCTACTGCTAGATTGGGTTTTCAGACTTCTGTCCCAAGAGTCCTGGCCCACAAGTCCTCCAGATAGAGATCTCCAGAGCCACACCATGGGACTCTGCCTGCCCTCGGGAAGGAAACTGCACAATAGATCTGCACAAAACCCCCAGAATAGGCGAAAGCTGCATGGCCAGTGAGGCAACTACCATTTACAGAACCCAAACCTGCATCCTAGTACTAATTCTATCCCACAGCCTGAGACTGACCACCAGTCAGTCAGACACATACCTGGCCCCAGAGTCACCAGATCGGACCTGCCATGCCCCTAGACCCTAATGCTAACCCTAGGTTGGGTTTTCAGGCATCCATACCCAGAGCCCTTCTCTCGAATCCCTCCATATGGGGACCCCTGAGGCATACAAGCGGACTCCACCTCTCCCCCAGAATTAAATATTATTTAGAGCTGCATAAATCTCACAGCATGAGAAACCTCTTTTGCCCCAAGAGGCCACCCGCACATTCTGCATCTCTACTGGACAAAAATTCTAGTCTGGTCTAACTGAATGCCTGACACTCGCCCTAATGTCATATTCTGGGGAGCTTGCCTCAGCATGTGCAGATCGGGGTTCCATGCCCTAAACCCTAACCATACAGTGAGCTTGGGTCTTCAGAATTCCATTCTTTGAGTTGTGGAATGCAAGCACTCCTGACTGGGGACACTGGAGCCAGCCCAGAGGACTCTTCCTGCAGCGAAAGGGAAGCCGTGCCAGATGGAGCTTCACAAAACCCCTAGATCAGGGAAACGTGCATGGCCACGATGTCACCCCACTTTCGTTCTCCACCCTGGACACTAATATGAAGTCTGACAAAACCTGACTCACGTCATCCAATGAGCCACTGGGACAGCTGACGCCAGAGTCAGCAGATAGTAACTGCCATTTCCTTGGCCCTAATCCTAACACTAGGTTGGGGTTTCAGGCACCCATAGCCAGAGCCCTACTCTCGAATCCCTCCACATGGAGGATCCCTGATCCACAAAACAGAACTCCTCCTGCCCCCCAGAACAAAACTTTGCTTTTTGGAGCTATGTAAAACCCTGAGAGTTTGAAGAAACCTGCGATGCCACTGAGGCCATGCCCAATTCACAGGTCGCTGGACACAAACATGCATTGTGATCCTTATCCTGAGCCTCATTTTCAACACAACCCAGTGGTTAGTTCACCACAGAGGCAGGATATAAGGCCTGCCATGCCACTCGGGCCTAACCCTAAACATAGGTTGATTATTCTGGCATCCATACCTGGAGCCTTGCTCTCAAATCCTTCCCTATGGGGGACCCCTGAGCCAAGAAACAGGACACCACCTATCTCCCAGTATAGCCTGAACTGTTTGAAGCTGCACAAAAACCCCACAGCAGGAGAACACTCCATGGCCCCATGAGCCCACCCCCACATTCAGGGGATAGTATGGACACAATCTCCAGCCTGAGTGACCTCGTGACACCAGCCTTTACCTCAGATCCCTGGGAGCTTGCCTCAGCATCTGTAGATTGGGCCTGCCATCCCCCAGGCCCTTACTGTGACTATAGCTTGGGTTTTCAGACTTCTGTCCCAAGAGTCCTCCCCGCAAGCACTACAGATAGAGTACTCTGGAGCCAAATCATGGGACTCTGCCTACTCTGCAAAAAGAAACTCTGCTCAATGGATCTGCACAAAACCGCCAGATTAGGAGAAACCCGCATGGCCAAAGAGGCCACCCCCATTTAGGGAATCCAACCCTGGATCCTAATGCACATTCTCTCATTAGCCTGAATCCGATCTCCAGTCATCCCCTTAGTAGCTGGTCCTGGAGTCAGAAGATCGGACCTCCCATGCACCGCTCTCTAATGCTAACCCTTGGTTGGGTTTTCATGCATCCATACACAGAGCCCTGCTCTTGAATCCCTCCATATGGGGAAGCCTGAGCCATACAGCAGGACTCCACTTCTCCCCCAGAATGCAACCATACTATTTGGGGATGTGCAATTCCCCTAGAGCAGGAGATACCTCCATGTCCACAGGAGGACACCCACACATTCAGTGGCCCTAGTGGACAAAAATTCTAGTCTGGTCTGAGTGAATGCCTGACACTCGCCCTAACCTAGGACTCTGGGAAGCTCGCCTCAGCATCTGCAGATCGGATTCCTTGCCCTACACCCCAGCCATACTCCAAGTTTCAATTTTCAGAATTCCATCCCTGACACCACCTATCCCAAAGAATAGACCACTATTCAGAACTGCACAAATCCTCAGAGCTGAAGCAAACTCCATGCCCCCTTCAGGCCATCCCCACATTTGGCAGATCGCATGGACACCAACTCCAGCCTGAGCGACATCCTGATATTTGCCTTAACCTCACATTCCCTGGAGTTTGCTTCAATGTCTGTATGTTGGGCCTGCCATGCCCTAGACACTCACCTTAGCCCTAGCGTGGTTCTCAGGCCTCCATCCAGAGAGTGCTGGTCCACAAGCCCTCCAGATAAGGTACACTGGAGCCACAACACAGGACTCTCCCTGCCCTCCAGAAAGAAAACATGACCTATGGAGCTGCATGCAATCAAAAGATTAGGAGAAAAATGCAAGAAACCCCACAGCCACCCTCATTTACGGGAACTGACCCTGGACACAAAAACACATTCTGTCCCTCAGCCTGAGCCCCGACCTCCAGTCAGCCACCCACGAGGCTGGTGAGAGAGTCAGCAGATCCAACTGACCATTCCCCTAGGCCCAAATCACAACAATTCGTTCGGTGTTCAGTCACTGATACCCAGAGTCCTTCTCTCAAATCCCTCTACATGGGAAACCCTGAGCCACTAAACAGAACTCCTCTTGTCCCAGAAGCTTTCTGAACTTATGAGAATCCCTCAGAGTTGGGTGAAACCTCCATTGCCCTTGAGGCCACACCCAGTATTGCTGGCCGCCAGGGACACAAACACCCCTTGTGACCCTTAGCCTGAGCCCCATTTGCAACACAGCCCCCTGGGTAGCTTGGCCCAGAGCCAGGATCTAAGTCCTGCGGTGCCACTAGGACCTAATCCTAATAGGTTGGGTTTTCAGGCATCCATACATGGAGCCCTGCTCTCGAACCCTCCATATGGGGGACCCCTGAGCCATAAAAGAAGACAGGACCTCTTCCCCAGCATAGACTAAGCCACTTTTTAAATACGTAAAAATCACAGAGCAAGAGAAATCTCCATGTCCCCATGAGGCTGCTGCCAGATTTGACGGATCTCATGGACACAAACTCCAGCTTGAGCAACCTCCTGACACTCGCCTTAACCTCAGATCCTGGGAAGCATGCCTCAGCGACTGTAGCTTAGCCCTGCCATGTGCTAGGCCCTGACCATACCCCTAGATTGGTTTTTCAGACTGCCGTCCTCACAGTTGTGGTCTACAATCACTCCAGAAAGGGAACACTGGAGCCAAACCACAAGACCCTGCCTGCCATCCAGATGGAAAA
Organism: Martes martes; assembly: GCF_963455335.1. Lineage (NCBI taxonomy): Eukaryota > Metazoa > Chordata > Mammalia > Carnivora > Mustelidae > Martes > Martes martes. The sequence continues at coordinate 4,870,126 of NC_137907.1, read as the reverse complement.
CGTGCCCTATGGAACTACATGCAACCGCCAGATTAGAAGAAAGCTGCACGATACCCCTAAGCCAACCACGGTTGCAGAAGCTTACCCTGGACACTACTACATATTCTGTCCCTTAACTTGAGCAGTGACCTGCAGTCAGGAACCCACGTAGCTGGCACCAAAGTCAGCAGATTGGACCTCCCATGCCCCATGCCCTAAACCTAACCCTAGGTTGAGTTTTCAGGCATCCACAACCAGAGCCCTGCTCCAGAATCCGTCCATTTGGAGGACCCTAGTGCCATACAACAGGACTACACCTGTACTCCAGATTGAAACCATTCTCTTTGGAGCTGTGCAAAGCCCCCCGAGCAGGAGAAACCTCCATGCCCCAGCAGGACACCCACAACTTCAGCAGCCCTAGAACACCAGTTCTAGGGTGAGCGAATACCTGACACTGTTTCTCAATTCAGGATCTGGTGACCTTGCCTCAGCATCTGCAGTCAGAGGTCCATGCCCTAGAGCCCACACATAAACCTAGCTTGGTTTTTCAGATATCGGTCCCGAGTCCTGGAACATGAGCCCTCCAGATTGGGGGCTCCGGAGCCACACGACTGGATGATCCCGGTCCTCCATATTGAAACCGTGCCCTATGGAGCTGCACTAAACCCCTAGAATAGTTGCCCTCAAGGTCTCCAGATCAGTCCTGCCATACCCTTGGGCCTATCCCTAACCGGTTTTTGTTTCCAGATTTCTGTCCCTAGAGCTCTTGCCCAAACACCCAGTAGGCTGAGGCCTCCAGAGCCACACCCCAGGACTGTGCCTGCCCTCCCAACAGAAACTGTGCCCTTTTCATTTGTCCAAACCCTTCAGATTAGGAGAAATCTGCAAGGCCCCAGAGGCCACCCCAATTTCGTAGGTCGCCTAGGACTGAACTGCACCATCTGAAACACCCTGAGACTCACCTCCAGTCAGAGACCCAGGTAGATGGCCCCAGAGATAGAAGAATGAACAAGACAAGCTCCTAGGCGATGATTTGAACTCTAGCTTAGCTTTTCAGGCTTCTGTTCCCAGAGACCTGGTCTCTGATACCAACATATGGGGGGGTCTCTAAGGCCCAAAACAGAACACCTCCTGTCCCCAGAAGGAACACTTGCTATTTGGAGTTGTATCAAACTATCAGGGTACGAAAATCCTGCATGGCCCCAGAGCCACTGCTACATTCCAATATCTCCCTGGACGCAAACCCGTGTTGTGACCCATCAGTATGAGACTCCCTTTCAACTCAGTCCCCTTGGTAGTTGGCCCCAGAACCAGCAGATCGAACCTGCTTGTTCCTAGGCACCAGAGGGAACGTGAGTTGTGGTCTCCAGGCATCCATTCATAGAGTCCTGATCTCACATCTTTCCGAATGGGGGAACCTTGAGCTATCAAACAGGACTCCCCCGTCCCATAGAAAGAAACCTTGCTGTATGGAGCAGCTCACAAACCCCAGCGTGGAAAAACCTCCATGGTCTCATGAGGCCACCCCACAATGCAGGGCTATCATGGACACAAACTCCAGCCTGAGGAAAAGTCTGACACTTGCCCTCACTTCAGATACTGGAGATCTTGATTCAGCCACTGCAGAGTGGGCCAGCCCAACCCTCGGCCCGAAACCTTACCTTAGCTTTTGTTTTCAGACTTCCGTCCCCACACTCCTGGCCCACAAGCCCTCCAGATTGGGAATTCTGGAGCCACAACACAGCACTCCGCCTCCCACCAGAAGAAAAAAGTGCCCTATGGGGCTGCCCAGAAACCCCAAATGAGGAGCAACCTGCACGGTCCTCGACCACACCTCAATTTCATAGGCCACCCTGTGCACAAATGCTCTGTCTGAACACAGCCTAAGCACAGACCTCAGGTCTGCCAACAAGACAGCTGGCCGTATATTCAGCAGATCAGACCAGCGATGGCCCAAGGCTCTCATGGCTCCCCAGCCTGTGTTTTCAGGCTTGTATCCCCAGACCTTATCTCAAATGCCTGCATATCGGGGATCATGGTGCACAAAACAGAACCCGTCCTACCCCATGGAAAGAAATCTTGCTGTTGGGATGGGTGTCAAACCCTCAGAGGAGGATACACCTGAATGGCCCATGAGGCCACGCCCATGCTTGAGGGCCGCCTTGGAAATAAACATGCATTGTGACCCTCACCCTGAGGCCTGTCTTCAAGTAAGGCCCCTCAGTAGCTGGACCAAGAACCCACATATAGGGCTTGACATGCCCCTAGGCCCAGGTCCTAACCCAAGGATGTATTTTCCAGTTGCCGGTACCCAGAGATCTGCTCTGGAATCCCTGTTTTTTGGGGAACCCTGAGACAGAAAACAGGTCTCCTCCGTTCCCCTGAGTGAACCCAAATTATTGGGAGCCGGGGACAATCCCCAGAGAGAATCTCCCATGACCCCATGAGGCAACCAATGCTTTCCACGGCCATCCAGGACACACAATCCAGAGATATAAGCCTGAGCTACTGCCTCACACTCGCCTTAAGTTCAGATCTTGAGGAGCTGATAAGGGACTGCAGATCAGGCCTGCAATACCCTCTGCCCTAAACTTAACCCGACACTGTGCTTTCAGACTTCTGTCCCCAGAGTCCTGACCCACAACCCCTCAGGATGGGGCCTCAGGAGACAAACCTCAGAATTGTGTCTGCCCTCACAAAGGAAACTGTGCCCTTTACAGTTGCCCAAAACCTCCACATTAGGGGAAACCTAAAAGGCCCCCGAGGCCACCCCATTTCGCAGGTTTCCCTGATAAAAAATTTGCAGTCTGACACACCGAGAGCAAATACCTCCTGTCATACAGCAGTATAGATGGCCCCAGAGACAGAAGATTGAACCTGACATGGCCCTAGGCCCTAATCTAAGCCCTAGCTTAGGTATTCCGGTATCTGTCCCCAGAAGCCTGGTCTCAGACACCAATATATGGGGGGGTCCCAGAGGCTCAAAACAGAACACCTACTGTCCCCAGAAGGGAACCTGGCCATTTGGAGTTGTGTCAAAGCCTCAGGGTAGGTAATCCTGCATGCCCACTGAGCTACTGCGACATTCCAAGGAATCCCTCTACACAAAGCCACCTTGTGACCCATCACAGGAGACTCCATTTCAACTCAGCCCCCTGGGTACCTCCCCCCATAGCCAGAAGATTGAACCTGCCATTTCCCTATGCTGCAATTCTTACAAGACAATGGATTCCCAGGCATCCACACAGAGCCGTGTTCAAGAATCTTTCCTTATGTGGCAGCCTTGAGCCATCAAACAGGAATACCCCTGCCCCACAGAAGGAAAACGTGCTATTTGGGGCAGTTCACACCCCAGAGTGTGAAAACCTCCATGGCCTCATGAGGCCACCCCTCCATTCAGGGGCCATCATGGACAAAAACTCCAGGCTGAGACAAGGTCTGATACTTGCCTTTACATCAGATGCTGGAGATCTTGATTCAGCCTCTGCAGAGTGGGCCTGCCATGCCCTCAGCCCGAAACCTAACCATAACTTTTGTTTTCAACTTCCATCCTCACACTCCTGGCCCTCAACCCTCCAGATTAGGAATTCTGGAGCCACAAAGCAGCACTCTGCCTGCCCACCAGAAGGAAAATTGCCCTGTGGGGCTGCCTTAAAATGCCAAATGTGGATCAACATGCACGGTGCTCGACCGCACTCCAATTTCATAGGCCGTCCTATGCACTAGTGCTCTGTCTGAAACAGCCTGAACCCAGACCTCCCGTCAGACACCCAGACAGCTGGCCACGTATCCAGCAGATCGGATCTGCCATGGCCAGACCGTCATCTATGCTCAACCTGGGTTTTCAGGCATCTGTCCCTAGACCTTATCTCAAAACCCCGCACACGGGGAAACTAATGCACAAAACAAAACTCCTCCTTCCCCATGGCAAGAAACCTTGCTGTTGGTATGGGTGTCAAAGTCAAACCCTAATGGTAGGATAAACCTGCATGACACATGAGGCCACATCCATGCTTGAGGGCTGCCGTGGGCACAAACGCACACTATAGCCCTCAACCTGAGTCCCGTTTCCAAATAAAGCCTCTCGGTAGCTGGACCAAGAACCCGCATATACTGCTTGCCATGCCCCTAGGCCTCATTCCTAACCAAAGTTAAGATTTCCAGTCACCGGTATCCAGAGTTGTGCTCTGGAATCCATCTTTTTGAGGGACACCTAGAACAGAAAACAGGACTCCCTCTACCCACAGAATGACCCCAAACTATTGGGTGCTAGGCAAAATCCCCAGAGAGGGAGAATCGTCCATGGCCCATGAGGCCACCCCTACATTCCATGGCCATCCTTGACACAAAATCCAGAGACAAAAGTCTGAGCTACCTCCTCACACTTGCCCTTATTTCATATCCAGAAGGAATCCCCTCAGGGTCTTCATATAGGTACTGCCATACCCCCAGCCAGAAACAAAACCGGAGTTTGTGTTTTCAGACTTCTATCCCCAGAAACATGACCAACACACCCTCCAGGCTGGGGCCTCTAGAGCCTCACCACAGGACTGTGCCTGCCCTCTCGAAGGAAATCATGCACGTTCCATTGGCCACAACTCTGCAGATTAGGAGAGACCTGCAAGGCCCCTGACGCTATCCCAATTTCGTAGTCTGCCCTGGACAAAAAGGTGCATTCTGACACAACCTGAGTAACTACCTCCACTCAGACACGCAGACAACAGATGTCTCCAGAGACAGAAGATTAAACCAGACATGACCCTAGGCCCTAATCTGAATCCTAGCTTAGGTTTGCAGGAATCTCTCCACAGAGGACTGGTTTCGAATACCAGCATATGGAAGTTTCCTGAGGCACACAACAGAACACTTCTTATCTCCACATGGGAACCTTGCTATTTGGAGCTGTATAAAACCCTCCGGGTAGGAAAATCCTTCAGGACCCCTGAGCCACCGCCACATTCCAAGGTCTCCATGGACAAAAACGGTCATTATGACCCATCAGCATGAGAGTCCATTTCAACTCCGCCACCTTGGTAGCTTGCCGCAGAGCCAGCAGATCGAAACTGCCTTGTCCCTAGGAGCCAATGGGAATGTGAGGTTGTGTTTCTAGGCATCCATACTTAGAGCCCTGCTCTTGAATCTCTCTGTATGGGGCATCCTTGAGCCATCAAACAGTTCTCGCCTGTCCTGCAGAAGGAAACCTTGCTGTATGGAGCAACTCATACCCCCAGGGTGGTAAAACCTCCATGGTCTCATGAGGCCACCCCTCCATTCAGGGGCCACCATGGACACAAACTCCAGCCTAAGGAAACGTCTGACACTCCCCCTTACTTCAGATGCTGGGGATCTCAATTCTGCCTCTGCAGAGTGGGCCTGCCATCCCTTGCCCTGAAACCTAACCCTAGCTTGTGTTTTCAGCCTTCCATCCTCACACTCGTGGCCCACAAGCCATCCAGACTGGGAATTCTGGAGCCACAATGCAGCACTCTGACTGGCCACCAGAAGAAAAAAGTGCCCTGTGGGGCTGCTCTGAAACCACAAATGGTTTCAACCTGCACGGCCCTCGACCACACCCCAATATCATAGGCCGCCCTGTGCACTAATGTTCTGTCTGGAACAGCCTGAGCCCAGAACTCCTGTCAGACACCCAGACAACTGGCCACATATCCAGCAGATCAGACCGGCCAGGTCCTAGGCCATTGTCTCTACCCAACCTGGGTTTTCAGGCATCTGAACCTTGACCTTATCTCAAACCCCTGCACCTGGGAACTTAATGCACAAATCACATCTCCTCCACCCCCATGGCAAGATACCTTGCTGTTGGGATGGTGTCAAAGTCAAACCCTCAGGGTAGGATAAACCTGAATGGCCTATGAGGCCACACCCATGCTTGAAGCCCGCCTTGGGCACAAATACGCACTGTGACCCTCAGCTTGAGCCCCGTTTTCAAATAAGGCCTCCTGGTAGATGGACCAAGAACCTGCATATCTGACTTGGCATGCCCCTATGCCCCAATCCTAAACAAAGGTAAGGTTTCCCGTCACCCATTACCAGAGCTCTTCTCTGGAATCCCTCTTTTTGAGGGACCCCTGAGACAGAAAACAGGACTCCTCCCTTCCCACAGAATGACCCCAAACTCTTGGGAGCCAGGCAATATCCCCAGAGAGGGAGAATCGTCCATGGCCCATGAGGTCACCCCTCCATTGCACGGTCATCCTTGTCACAAAATCCAGAGAGGTACCGCCTCACACACGCCCTTATTTTCTTTAAAGATTTTGTTTATTCATTTGACAGACAGAGATCACAAGAGGGCAGAGAAGCAGGCAGAGAGATAGGAAGGGAAGCAGGCTCCCTGCCGAGCAGAGAGCCCAACGTGGGGCTCTATCCCAGGACCCTGCGACATGACTTGAGCCGAAGGCAGAGGCTTTAACTCACTGAGCCACCCAGACGCCCCTTGCCCTTATTTCATATCCCAAGGAGCTCCCCTCAGGGTCTTTAGTTCGGGCCTGCCCTACCCTCAGCCCGAATCGTAACCCGATTTTATGTTTTCAGAATTCTGTCCCCATAGCCCTGGCCCACACACCCTCCAGGCTGGGGCCTCTGGAGCCACACCGCAGGAATGTGCCTGCCCTCTCCAAGGAAACCGTACTTTTTCCACTGGCCACAACCCTACAGATTAAGAGAAACCTGCAAGATCCCGGAGGCTATCCCAATTTCGAAGCCCGCCCTGGACAAAAAGGCACATTCTGACACAACTTGAGCAACTACCTCCACTCAGACACACAGACAGATGTCCCCAGATACAGAAGATTGAGCTGGACGTGTCCCTAGGCCCTAATCAGAACCCTAGCTTGGGTTTTCAGGCATCTCTCCTCAGAGGACTGGTTTCGAATACCAGCATATGGGGGTCTCCTGAGGCACAAAACAGAACACCTCTCGTCTCCACATGGGAACCTTGCTATTTTGAGCTGTGTAAAACCCTCCAGGTAGGAGAATCCTTCAGGGTCCCTGAGCCACCGCCACATTCCAAGGTCTCCATGGACACAAAACCAGATTATGACTCATCAGCATGAGAGTCCATTTTAACTCCACCACCTGAGTAGCTTGCCCCAGAGCCAGCAGATCGAACCTGCCTTGTCCCTAGGTGCCAATGGGATTGCCAGGTATGGTTTCCAGGCATACATACTTACAGCCCTGCTCTCGAATCTTTCTGTATGGGGCAGCCTTGAGCCATCAAACAGTTCTCGCCTGTCCCACAGAAGGAAACCTTGTAGTTTGGAGCAGCTCACACCCCCCAGAGTGGTAAAACCTCCATGGCCTCATGAGGCCACTCTTCCATTAGGCTGCCATCATGGACACAAACTCTAGCCTGAGGAAACGTCTGGCACTCGCCCTTACTTCAGATGCTTGAGATCTCGATTCAGCCTCTGAAGATTGGGCCTGCTATGCCCGAGGCCCTAAACCTAACTTTAGTTTGTGTTTTCAGACTTCCGTCCTCACTCTCCTGGCCCACAAGCCCTCAGGATATGGAATTCAGGGGCCAAAACCGGGAACTCTGCCTGCCCACTATAATAAGGAAAAAATGTTCTATGGGGAGCCCAGACACCCAAAATGAGGATCCACCTACACGGCCCTTGACCTCACCCCAATTTCATAGACAACCCTGTGCACTAATGCTCTGTCTGACACAGCCTGAGCCCAGACATCCAGACAGCCAACCAAACAGTGGGCCATAGATCCAACAGATCAGAAATACCCGTGCCCCAGGCCGTCATCTCTACCCAAACTGGGATTTCAGGCATCTGTCCCCAGGGGCCTGGTTTCAAATACCAACAGCTGGGGACTGGTGGGGCCGAGAACTGAACACCTCGTGTCCCCAGAGGCGAACTTTGCTATTTAGAGCTGTGTCAAACCCTCAGGGCAGGAGAATCCTGCATGACCCCTGAGCCACCACCACATTCCAAGGTCTTTTTGGACAAAACCCCACATTGTGACCCAACAGCATGAGACTCCATTTCAACTCATTCCCCTGGGTAGCGTGCCCCAGAGTTTGCAGATCAAACCTGCCTTGTTCCTAGGCGCCAGTGGGAATGCCAGATAGAGTTTCCAGGCATCTGCCCTTAGAGCCGTGCTCTCAAATCTTTCCATATGGGGCAGACTTGAGCCATCAAACAGTTCTCGCCTGTCCCACAGAAAGAAACCTTGCGGTTTGGAGCAGCTCACAACCCCCAGAGTGGGAAAACCTCCATGGCCTCATGAGGCCACCCCTCCATTAGGCTGCCATCATGGACAGAAACTCCAGCCTGAGTGAACCTTGCTGTTAGGATGGATGTCAAACCCTCTCTCTGAGTTGCTGAAACCTGCATGGCCCATGAGGCCATGCCCACTCTGGAGGGCCACCTTGGACAACAACATGCAATGTGACCCGCAGCCTGTGCCCTGTTCTCAAATAAGGCCCCTCGGGGGCTGGAACCAGAGCCCAATTATTGGGCTTGTCATGCCCCTAGGCCATAATCCTAACCCAAGATGGGGTATTACAGGGGACCATAACCCGACCCCTGCCCTGGAATCCCTGTGTTTCAGGGATCTGAGAGAGAAAACAGGACTCCTCTCTTCCCCCAGAATGACACCAAATATTGGGGGCCGGGTGGAATCCCCAAGAGGGAGAATCATCCATGGGCCCAGAAGGCCACCCCGCATTCTGCAGCCATCCTAGATACAAAATCCAGAGGCAAAAGCCTTAGCTACCGCCTCACACTCGCCCTAATTTCAGATCCCAAGGAGCTCCCCTCAGGGTCTGCAGTTTGGGCCTGCCATCCCCTCGTCCCTAACCTTAACCCGAGTTTGTGTTTTCAGACTTCGGTCCCCACAGCCCTGGCCCACACACCCTCGAGGCTAGGGCCTCCGGAGCCATACTGCAGGACTGTGCCTGTCCGCCCGAAGGAAACTGTGCCCTTTACACTTGCCCTAACCCTCCGGATTAGGAGATACCTGCAAGGCCTCCGAGGCCACCCCAATTTCGGAGGCCGCCCTGAACAAAAATGCACAGTCTGACACACCCTGTGCATCGACCTTCAGGCAGATACCCAGGTCCATGGCCCCAGAGACAGAAGATTGAACCTGACATGCTCCTAGAGCCTAATCTGAAGCTTAGCTTAGGTTTGCAGGCATCTGTCCCCAGAGGCCTGGTCTCGAAAACCAACATATGGGGTTCCCAGAGGCCCAAAACAGAACCCCTCCGGTGCCCAGAAGGGAACCTTGCTCTTTGGAGCTGTGTCCAATCCTCAGGGCCAGAGAATCCTGCATGGCCCCTGAACCACTGCCACATTCCAAGGTCTCCCTGGCCACAGACCCGCATTGTGACCCATCAGCATGAGAGACCATTTCCACTCAACCCCCTGGGTAGCTCGCCCTAAAGCCAGCAGATGGAACCTGCCTTGTTCCTAGGTGCCAGTGGGAACAGAATGGGGTCTCCAAGCATCCATACATAGAGCCCTGCTCTGGGATCTTTCCGTATGGGGGTCCCTTGGGGCATCAAAACAGTCACCAACTGACCAGTGGAAGGAAACCTTTCCGTTTGGATCACCTCACCACCCCCAGAGTGGGAAAACCTCCATGGCCTCATGAGGCTGCCCTTCCACTAGGCGGCCATCGTGGACACATCTCAAGGCTGAACGAACATCTGACACTCGCCCTTACTTCAGATGCTGGAAATCTCGAGTCAGCCTCTGCAGATTGGGCCTGCCATGCCCGAGGCCTTAAACCTAACCCTAGCTTGTGTTTTCAGATTTCTGTCCTCACACTCCTGGCCCACAAGCCCTCCAGACTGAGAATTCTGGAGCCATCACACAGCACTCTGCCTGCCCACCAGAAGGAAAAAGTGCCCTATGGGGCTACCCAGAAACCCCAAATGAGGATCAACCTGCACCGCCCTCGACAGCACTCCCACGTCATAGGCAGTCCTGTGCACTAATGATCTGACTGACACAGCCTGACCCCACACCTTCCGGCAGTCACCCAGACAGCTGGCCACATATCCAGCATATTGGACCTGCCTTTGCCCTAGGCCGTCATCTCTACCCAACCTGGGTTTTCAGGCATCTGTCCCCAGACCTTAGCTCAAATCCCTGCATATGCGGGAACCTGATGCACAAAACAGAACTCCTCCTTCCCCGTGGCAGGAAATCTTGCTGTTGGAATGGGTGTCAGGACCTCAGAATAGGAGAAACCTGCAAGGCCCATGAGGCCACGCCCATGCTTGAGGGCCGCCTTGAGCACAAACACGCATTGTGACCCTCAGCCTGAGCTCTGTTTCCAAATAAAGCCCCTTGAGAGTTGGATCAAGAACCCACATACCGGGCTTGCCATTCCCCTAAGCCCAAATCCTGACCCAAGGTGGGGTTTATCCAGGTACCTGTACCCAGAGCCCTGCTCTGGAAACCCTCTTTTTGGGGGAATCCTGAGACAGAAAATACGATTCCACCCAGAATGACTCCAAACTATTGGGAGCCAGGCAAAATCCCCAGAGTGGGAGAATCTTCCATGGCCCCATGAGGCCACCCCTACCTTCTGGGGCCAACATACACACAAAATCCAGAGCCAAAAGCCTGAGCTACCCCTTCACCTTCGCCCTCATTTCAGATCCCAAGGAGCTGCCCTCAGGGTCTGCAGTTTGGGCCTGCCATCCCCTCGGCCCTAACCTTTACCCGGGTTCATGTTCAAACTAAGGTTTGCTAGAATAAAAGAGAGTGTGCTGGATGGGGTCACTGGGTGATGGACATTGCAAAGGGTATGTACTATGGTGAGCGTTGTTAATTGATTAGGACTGATCAATTACAGACCCATACCCCTGAAACAAATAATACATCATATGTTCGCTAAAAAAAAGTAATCAAATATCATGATCTGTGGAGAAAAATACACCAACATCATCACACTACTAAGGCAATTCAGTTGTAAAACAGGAAAAGATGAGCTTACATTCAATCATAAAGACAATGATGGGATTTTAAGATATTGGAAGCTCTAAATATCTTTATTTCATTTGCAATTGCCATGTTTTGTCTATTTTTCATTTTTTTGTGCTGTAGTTATTGCATTATTATTTTATTTATTTATTTTCAGCGTAACAGTATTCATTGTTTTTTCACCACCCCCAGTGCTCCATGCAATCTGTGCCCTCCCTAATACCCACCACCTGCTTCCCCCAACCTCCCACCCCCCGCCCCTTCAAAACCCTCAGGTTGTTTTTCAGAGTCCATAGTCTCTCATGGTTCACCTCTCCTTCCAATTTCCCTCAATTACCTTCTCCTCTCCATCTACCCTTGTCCTCTATATTAATTGTTATGCTCCACAAATAAGTGAAACCATATGATACTTGACTCTCTCTGCTTGACTTATTTCACTCAGCATAATCTCTTTCAGTCCTGTCCATGTTGCTACAAAACTTGGGTATTCATCCTTTCTGATGGAGGCATAATACTCCATAGTGAATATGGGCCACATCTTCCTTATCTGTTCATCCGTTGAAGGGCATCATGGTTCTTTCCACAGTTTGGCGACCACAGCCATTGCTGCTATGAACATTGGGGTACAGATGGCCCTTCTTTTCACTACATCTGTATCTTTGGGGTAAATACCCAGCAGTGCAATTGCAGGGTCATAGGGAAGCTCTATTTTGAATTTCCTGAGGAATCTCCACACTGTTCTCCAAAGTGGCTGCACCAGTTTGCATTCCCACCAACAGTGGAAGAGGGTTCCCCTTTCTCCACATCCTCTCCAACACACGTTGTTTCCTGTCTTGCTAGTTTTGGCCATTCTAACTGGTGTAAGGTGGTATCTCAATGTGGTTTTGATTTGAATCTCCCTGATGGCTAGTGATGATGAACATTTTTTCATGTGTCTGGTAGCCATTTGTATGTCTTCATTGGAGAAGTGTCTGTTCATATCTTCTGCCCACTTTTTAATATGATTGTCTGTTTTGTGTGTGTTGAGTTTGAGGAGTTCTTTACAGATCCTGGATATCAACCTTTTGTCTGTACTGTCATTTGCAAATATCATCTCCCATTCCGTGGGTTGTCTCTTTGTTTTGATGACTGTTTCTTTTGCTGTGCAGAAGCTTTTGATCTTGATGAAGTCCCAAAAGTTCATTTTCACTTTTGTTTCCTTCGCCTTTGGAGACATATCTTGAAAGAAGTTGCTGTGGCTGATATCAAAGAGGTTACTGCCTATGTTCTCCTCGAGGATTCTGATGGATTCCTGTCTCACGTAGAGGTCTTTTATCCATTTTGAGTTTATCTTTGTGTACGGTGTAAGAGAATTGTCGAGTTTCATTCTTCTACATATAGCTGTCCAGTTTTTCCAGCACCATTTATTGAAGAGACTATCTTTTTTCCACTGGATATTTTTTCCTGTTTTGTTGAAGATTATTTGACCATAGAATTTTGGGTCCATATCTTGGCTCTCTCCTCTGTTCCACTGGTCCATGTGTCTGTTTTTATGCCAGTACCATGCTGGTTAGGTTTATTCTGAGGTATTTTATGGTTCTTGGTGCTATAGTAAATGGAATCGATTCTCTAATTTGCCTTTCTGTATTTTCATTGTTAGTGTATAAGAAAGCCACTGATTTCTGTACATTGACTTTGTGTCTTGCCACATTACTGAATTGCTGTATGAGTTCTAGAAGTTTAGGGGTGGAGTCTTTCGAGTTTTCCATATAAAGAATCATGTCATCTGCGAAGAGAGAGAGTTTGATTTCATCCTTGCCAATTTAGATACATTTTATTTCTCTTTGTTGTCTGATTGCTGTTGCTAGGACTTCTAATACTATGTTGAACAAGAGTGGTGAGAGTGGGCATCCTTGTCGTGTTCCTGATCTCAACGGGAAGGCTGCAAGCTTTTTCCCATCGAGGATGATATTTGCTGTGGGTCTTTCATAGATAGATTTGATGAGGTTCAGGAATGTTCCCTCTATCCCTATACTTTGAAGCGTTTTAAGCAGGAACGGATGCCGGATTTTGTCACGTGCTTTTTCTGCATCAATTGAGAGGATCATGTGGTTCTTCTCTCTTCTCTTATTGATTTGTTCTATCACATTGATTGATTTGTGAATGTTGAACCATCCTTGTAACCCAGGGATGAATCCCACCTCGTCATGGTGGATAATCTTTTTAATGTGCTGTTGGATCCTGTTTGCTAGGATTTTGTTGAGAATCTTAGCATTCATATTCATCAGTGATAATTTCAGGTCTGAAATTCTAATTTTTGGTGGGGCCTTTGCCTGGTTTGGGGATCAGGGTAATGCTGGCTTCATAAAAAGAGTCTGGAAGTTTTCCTTCTTCTTCAATTTTTTGAAACAGCTTCAAGAGAGTAGGTGTTATTTCTTCTTTGAAAGTTTGATAGAATTCCCCAAGGAATCCGTCAGGTCCTGGGCTCTTGTTTTTTGGGAGGTTTTTGATCACTGCTTCAATCTCGTTACTAGATATCGGTCTATTCAGGTTGTCAATTTCTTCCTGGTTCAATTTTGGGAGTTTATAGTTTTCCAGGAATGCATCCATTTCACCTAGGTTGCTTAGCTTATTGGTATATACCTGTTGATAATAACTTCTGATGATTGTTTCTACTTCCTTGGTGTTAGTTGTGATCTCTCCCTTTTCATTCATAATTTTATTAATTTGGGCTTTCTCTCTTTTCTTTTGGATTAGTGTGGCCAATGTTTTATCGATCTTATTGATTCTTTCAAAAAACCAGCTTCTAGTTACATTGATACGTTCTACTGTATCTCTGGTTTCTACCTCATTGATCTCTGCTCTAATCTTGATTATTTCTCTTCTTACATGTGGAGTTGGTTTGATTTGTTGTTGATTCTCTAGTTCTTTAAGGTGTAGAGACAGCTGGTTTCTTCTGGATTTTTCAATTTTTTTGAGGGAGGCTTGGATGGCTATATATTTCCCCCTTAGGACCGCCTTTGCTGTATCCCATAGGTTTTGGAGTGAAGTGTCTTCATTCTCGTTGGTTTCCATAAATTGTTGAAGTTCTTCTTTGGTCTCCTGGTTGATCCAAGCATTCTTAAGCGAGGTGGTCTTTAGCTTCCAGGTGTTTGAGTTCCTTCTGAACTTTTCCTTGGGATTGAGCTCCAGTTTCAAAGCATTGTGATCTGAGAATAAGCAGGGAATCATCTCAGTCTTTTGGTATCGGTTGAGCCCTGATTTGTGACCCAGTATGTGGTCTATTCTGGAGAAGGTTCCATGTGCACTTGAGAAGAATGAGTATTCTGTTATTTTATGGTGGAATGTTCTGTATATATCTATGAGGTCCATCTGGTCCAATGTGTCATTCAATGCTCTTATTTCTTTATTGATTTTCTGCTTGGATGATCTGTCTCTTACTGAAAGAGGTGTGTTAAGATCTCCTACTATTAATGTATTCACATCAATATGACTCTTTATCTTGATTAACAGTTTTCTTATGTAATTGGCTGCTCCCATTTTGGGGGCATAGATATTTACAATTGTTAGATCATCTTGGTGGATAGTCCCTTTAAGAATTATGTAGTGTCCTTCTGTATCTCTGACTATTGTCTTTAGTTTAAAATATAAATTATCTGATACGAGAATCGCTACCCCGGCCTTCTTTTGAGGCCCATTGGCATGAAAGATGCTTCTCCATCCCTTCACTTTCAGTCTGGGTGTATCTTTAGGTTGAAAATGGGTCTTTTGTAGACAATATATGGGTGGGTCATGTCGTTTTATCCAATCTGCAACCCTGTGTCGTTTGATGGGCGCATTTAGGCCATTCACATTGAGAGTGATTATTGAGACATACGTTTTTATTGACATTGTGTTATCTTTGAAGTCTTTCTTTCTGTCGATTGACTCTACATTTCTGTTCAATGGTATTCTTAGGATTTTTCCTCTTTAAAGAACCCCCCTTCATATTTCCTGCAGTGTCGGCTTGGTGGCTGCATAGTCTTGTAAGTCTTGCCGGTCTTGGAAACTCTATCTCTCCATCCATTTTGAATGTCAGTCTTGCTGGATAAAGCATTCTTGGTGGTATGTTCTTCTTATTTAGTGCCCTGAATATATCTTGCCAGCCCTTTCTGGCTTGCCAGGTCTCTGTGGACAGGTCTGACGTTATTCTGATGGGCTTTCCTCTGTACGTAAGGATCTTTTTGTTCTAGCAGCTTTCAAGAGATTGTATCTACAATTGTGATTCCTCAATTTTACTATGAGGTGCCTGGATGTTTTTTTGGAATTTATAATCTTGGGGGGAGACCTTTCTGCCTCTAGTACATGAACACTTATTCCATTGGCAAGATTGGGAAATTTTTCATGAGGTACTTGTTCCACTCTATCTTCTAGACTTCTTTCTTTCTCCTCCCCTTCAGGGATTCCAATAATTCTGACGTTGGAACGTTTCATGGCATCATTTATTTCCCTGATTCTGTTTTCGTGGCTTTTAAGCTGTTTGTTCCTGGCTTCCTCCTGATCCTTTCTCTCTATCTGTTTGTCCTCCAGATCACTATTTCTATCTTCTGTCTCAGTTACCCTAGATTTGAGAGAATTTAGATTAGATTGGAACTCATTGAGCTCATTGTGAACCTCATCCCTGGTGGCCTTCAGCTCTGCCCTAACATTATGAACATCATCCCTCGTCGCTTTCAATTCTGCCTTAATCAATTCCATTTGGTCATCCCTGGATTTCTCCAACCTAGCTATTGCCTGCATGATTGTTAGCCTGAATTGTCTTTCTGACATATTGTCTATGTTGATAGCCATTAGCTCTGTTGCGGAAGTCCCATCCTCTGTATTTTTCTTCTGTTGGGGATTCCTCCTCCTCGTCATTTTGGTGAGAGGTGACTGGACAGATGTAGCTGGATGTATCGACCGTGGTGCAGTCAAAGTGCACCCTGGAACGCTTCTGAGCACTCAGGATTCCCTACCCAAATGAGAGAAAAAAGAAAAGAAAAAGAAAAGAGAGCAAGAGAGAGGAAAAAAAGGGAAGAGAAGGTTCAGTCCAAATGGGCCCCAAGGTAAGATTTATGAAGTATACAAACAAAAACAGACAAACAAAAAGACTGATAAAAGCATATGACAAGAGAAAAAAATATATATATATATATGAGCAAAAAAAGTAAGAACCTCATCAAAAAGAACCCCAAATATAAGATTTATATACTATCAGTACAAACTTAAATACACAGAGACACTGGCAGAAGAAAAAGATGGGAGCATGGTTATAGATTCTCAGTGTGGGCAAGGAAGGTTATTTTGATTCTTCCTGGACGTATCTTGATATCTTTGTTAAAGGACTCAACTTTCCTAAGATAATGGGGGATTAAAAATTGGTTTACCTATAGGGGTAGCATTGATTGGAGAAAGGGGGTTACCTTGAAGTTTAACTCCAAAGGAATATTAGAAAATAAAAATAAAAAAGGAATAAACTGGACTAAACTAAACTAAATTTTTTTAGAAAATTTAAAAAATAGAAAAACAAAAGAAAAACACATGTGTATACATCAAAAAATTCAGGTTAGAAGTTTATTATGGAATTTGATGTACTGGACATCTCACTGTGATGGTAAATAGGTTAAAAAATTATGTATATAAAAAATGAACCAGAATAGTGGGAATGATTTAAAAATAAAAGTTGTATCTATGAAGTAGTGGTGGTTGTTCTCTTGTAGTCTTTTTTTTTTTCTTTCCTGATTTGTTTTCTGGGGGAAGGGGCTGCCACGTGGGTTTTCAGTCAATGGTGTTCCCTGAGTTAAGTCCTCCAGCCCCCCTCAAGGGGATGGGCTCTGAGGAAAACAGTTTTTTCAGGCTTTTGTTCTCTGGAGGTTTTTATGTTTGTTCACTTCTTTTCTCTTGCCTTGGCATCTTTTGATGGCTTTTGGAGGTTTAGAGGAAAGCAAACTGCACCCCGACCTCCCTCTCAGAGAGAAGCCTCAGTCTGCTCCCCTGCAGGTGCTGCAGCTGCTGGGCCACTGGCAGAGCAGGTTCAGAGTCGCAGTCCCTGGGGATGCAGGATCTCCTGCTTGTATGCAAAACCAAGGCAGTGGCGGCTGTCTGGGCAGCTCCAGACCGCCAGAGAGGTTCCAAGCAGCGATCGCACACTGAGATTATCCCGCTGGCGGGGGCTGGGACTGCCTGGTCTTTCCAGGTCTAAGAGCGCCGGGCTTGCACGCACCTCTCCCAGGGGAGGGTGTGGGGGTGCGGGAGTCTCCGGCTCTAGCATGGCGCGTGTCCCAGAACACCAGGCTGGGCATTCATGCACCTCTCTCAGGGGAGAGTGAGGCGTGCGTGCATCTCAGGCAAGGTGTGCGTTCTGCCGTCTGGTGTGGCTCCCAGCCCCTCATGGGAGCCGGACTCCACTCGTTCTTGGGCGCTCTGGTGGCTCAGGTACCAAGACCTGGTTTCTCTGTCACACTCTCTCTGGCTCAGCGCCAGGGGAGGCTGTCCTGGGTCTGGGTACCTAAGCCCCTGTCCCTAGCTGCCCCGATTCCCACAATTTCCCCCCACGATCCTTTGCTCTTTTGAGTGCTTTCAACCAGACTCCAAGTTAATGTTTGTCCCCAGATGCAGGGCACTCTCATATTGGGGTATTATTTTCCAATCGGTCGCCTCTGGTGGCTCCCTCCCCCTTTTGTTTATCTTCCGGTATCAGTCCAACATTCCCACTCCACGTTACCTGCCCACTGGCATCTTCTGCCCCCCATAGAGATCCAGACGTGTATAATTCTGATCTCAGGCTGATTTCATGGGTGATCGGAGTTCTTTGGTCGGTAATCAGCTCACTTTAGGGTACAGGTTCAAAAGGCGCCTCCTCCTACTTCCCTGCCATCTTGTCTCTCTCTGTTTTTTTGTTTTCTGGTTTTTGTTTTTGTTTTTGTTTTTTGCTATTATAGTTGTAAGATTGTGGCACATGTAGATAAGGTCCATTCCGGTTCAACAAAACACGGCTCCTCATTACCAGATGCAGGCCATCCTGATGTCCTTGTAACATGCCACCTGTTTCCTTTTGAGTCAGAAATAAGAGGCTGGGTAAAGAATGGGAGTGATTTAAAGAAAGAGTCAGGGCTAAGGGAAAACCAAGACAACCTCTTGGTTCTTCCCAGATCCCTGGCAAGACCCACTTTTCTTGATTTTTTTCATTCCTTCACCCACCATAGGGCATCTAAGATGATTCCAATGATAAATGGAAATCAGTGGGAAGCCTTCTAAAACAGTAAAAAACAAACAAACAACAACCAAAAAAAAACGTGTTTACCAGCGGTGTCTAACCTGTCAGGTCCATAATCCTGAACAACCTTCTGTCTCCAGAGGTTTCAGGCCTCCTTCCTGTGGACCCTTTGAACACCTACAGCTGGGTTCATTCCACTGCCACTTAGTACTATTTGTCATATACCCTGTTGTTGTTTCTGTATTTTCTGGATCAGTTCAAGCCTTTCCCTGCCAAGAGGCTGATGATTGCACTGTGTTAAAGACCCTGTTAAAAATGGGTTTCTCCCTTGGGGCACACTTTCTGTGATCTCCAGGGACCAGGGCACATATTTCAGTGGGCAAATCACAGGAGCCTTTAGGAAATCCTTACAGACTTCATTGAATTATCTCAGTGTACAACCTTTTACTGATCTGTTGTGTTGCATGCTGGTCTATCCAATTACTGTAAGTCTGCGATGTCCAGTGCTCAATCTCTCATCAACAGATTATGGAAGTCTTCCTAGATCACAGTTAAACGGATCCTCTCCATCACAGTTTACAGCCTGGTGATTAAGTATTTGAGACACAACATTAGAGGAAGACAGCCCTTGAAAGCCAATAAAAGAGAGACCTTACTAAGTCTCCTTCTGTAAAACTCAAAGATATTGAGCCTCCAGTGCACAACCCACAGCTACAGAAGTCTCCACCTGACACCTGGTGCTGCACGGACACTTGATATTTCTGAATCTACTTGGAAGAAAGTGAAATAGGTGACATCTAGGTAGACCGTGTTCACCCACGGCCATGACTCAAGACTCCAAGCTTTGACCAAACATGTGATCATTTATTTCTCTGTTCTTTTCCTTTATTCTGGCAATGGCCTGGAAAGGTAACACCCTCATCGGTGTTGCCCAGGTCATTACTACAGCAGTATCCTTTGGAATTTAGAGCCACCTTTTAATTCAAGCTACCAGAAAATTCAACCCTGGTCTGAAATTACTCAAGCTAAATAATACATCTCATTGGTTAACTTCCCTGCATTCATGTTCTGAGTTAGAAGGGAACTATCAGGCAAAATTGTGTTCCAAGATTCATGCCTTTGACTGGTCTTACTTCCCTGGTTAGTGGTAAATGTAGATGGAGTATGATCAAGACCTTTTCCTTCATTCTTGAAATTGTTGCAGGACCCCTTGCCAAAGCAATGTCTGCCCAACAGGAATCCTTACACTCTGGCCAAAGGAGTTCTTGAAAATAAGATAGCCCTTGGTTATCTCTTAGCTGAGCAAGGCTGGGTCTGTGCTGCAGACAACAGCATGTGCTAAACCCCGATGAACAGTTCTGGGGGAAGTTGAAGCGAAATAACAGGGGGATTACTGAGGAATCCACGTGGCTTAAAAGAGTGACTCCTTCAGCAGGGTCTTTCTTACTCATTTGTTTTTAATTGCTTTGAGTCTTGGAGTACATAGCCTCAAATTGCACTCCAAACATTGGGAATTATCTTGTTTATCATAATCAATATAATCTGTGTGGTGCTTTATGTTTTCTCAAAAGTTCTAAATGCAAATGCAGAGACACTAACCTGCATAGTAATGATCTTTCTAAGATTGGAACATCAGAAAAACAAAAACAAAAAAGAAAAGAAGAAGAACATGACCAACTCAAAAATTGTAAGACTGCAGTGGTGCCCTGTGAACATCACAAGGGTTAATCAGAAATGTCAAGAACTCTGAATACTACACTGAGGAGCAACCAGTATTGTGAGCACTTCAGACCAGGTGCTGAGAGTGACGTTAATGCCTTCAGTTTAGATCTCTTAGTTAAACTGAGAGTCTGATCAAAATGTGGGGTTGTTGAAAAGGAAAACCACAGGCTCAAAATTCCCACACATGGCTTAAGGACCTAAGTTGGTAAGTTAAGAATTAATACCGACCCAACTGCAGTTTCAACATCCAGAACTATATAACCTTTAGCCAACCCAGGTGGGAATTTCCTGGTCAGCGCTAGGAAGTCTGCTGATTGGCTCCCTCTGTTTCCCTTAGGAGGGTGATCTTGCCTAAAACAATGGATTCTTACCTGATTATGTTTTATTTTCTCCCTTGCTGTCTTATTTTTAAGTTTTATTTATTTGTGGAGGGGGGTCTCAGAGGAAGAGGGAGAGCGAAACACAAACAGGCTCTGTGCTGAGCACAGATCCCTGTGAAGGGCTGGATCCCAAGACCCTGAGATCAGGACCTGAGCCAAAGCCAAGAGTGTGACACGTAACTGACTGCACCACCCATGCACTCCATGTCACAGGCTATTTTGGAAGTCTTTCCTTTCTTGTGGTCATTTGGACTGCCCCTCTATCTACTGGATAGGATACTATCCAAGTCATTAGTAGATCAATTAATGCAGCCCATTAGGTCTTAAAACTTATGGGGCTGGATTTGTCTTATTTCACAGATTCTTACTTCGTGCATTTACCTTTGTTTACCTTTTATATACCATAAACACTTACCTTTTCTTTCACTTGGACTGTGATGAAGATCCCATGAAATTATGTCAGTGAAAATGCTTGCTGTGGAAAATATAATGATGGTGAATTTATTCATATACTTATATTAATGTACATCTTATCCTAAAAGTAACACAAGTATGATCACAGAGTCAGCCCCAAGGTTTCAGTTCTACCACTAACAGAGAGCAAAGCATAAATTTAATACAACCACTGGGCTAAGTGTGCTGTTAAATTTTGATTTTTCTGGTGATCAGAGGAAAGTAAAATGGAGCGTTATGTTCCCCAGTGAGCATTACGGTAAGGGAGAAGTTCTTGTTTATGATGTATTTCACTTGACACTTATTTCCTTAATGAGTATCTCCCAATGTCTTCTCATACAACAAAGCTAACGAGGGCATTTCTGTTCATGCAATTCTACAGTGGACGTCTAGTGTTGGTTCTTGGGAGCTTTTTTTTTCTTTTAGTTTTTGAGAAAAGCTTGTTCATATGTATGTACACTGTACATGAAATCCAGGAACAGTGAGTGATTCTGAAGAGAAATAAAACTCTTTTCCATGATTTTGACCAGCCTTGATTGAGAAAGAGCCCCTGACCCGTATAAACATTTTATTATGCAAACTCTTTCCTTAATGTCTGTATGTCAATTGATGCATGATGTTAAAAGATTTTTATTTATCTTTTTTTAGTTTTTATTTTCATTCCAGTTAGTTAATGTGAGATTGTATTATTTTGAGGTGCACAATATGAGGAATAAAGTCACTGTATGGAAAAGAAGGAGACATTGAAAGCACTTTACATTTAGCTTTTTAGGCTATTTTAACACTTAACATAATTATGCTGACATTTTCCTTCTTGGGATTTACCCCCGTGTCTATACCTCCAACCCACTTCCAGAACACACCTGCCGCAGTCCCTATGCAGAAATTCTCTTAGGGCCGGTCTCCCACTGATGACGTCCAGGGCGCGCCAGTGACGTCAGAGCAGCCAGGCAGCCCCTGGGCAGCGGTAGGGTGGTAAGGAGGGTCTGCGTGGGGGACGCCACGGTGGCGGGGTGGGAAGCACAGCGGGGAGGGGTGGCAGAAACCAGGGGGGTGCAGTGAGGCAGCGGGGGCAACAGGGCGGGGCAGTGGGAAGCAATGTCACTGGGTCGCAGTCGCAGCCGCGTTGGGGAGGTGCAGTGGGGTGGCAGTGGCAGTGGCGGGCCATGGTGGGGGAGCTCTGTGACAGCCAAGTGAGGCAGCTGTGTGGCGACTGTGGGGGGCGGGAGGAATTGAGGCAGCAGCAGCCGGAGTGGGGGTGGGACCAGCCCGGAGCCAGCGGCTCAGCAGTAGCAGCGCAGCAACGGGGCGGGGGTGGTGGGCGGGCCCATTGTGCACGTTAAGGGGGCGGGGCATCGGCAGTTAGGAGGGCGTGGTGGGCGGGCCCATTGTGCACGTCAAGGGGGCGGGGCATCAATGGTTAGGAGGGCGTGGTGGGCGGGCCCATGTGCACGTCAAGGGGGCGGGGCAGCGGCAGTTATGGGGGCGTGGTGGGCGGGCCCATTGTGCACGTCAAGGGTGCGGGGCAATGACAGTTAGGTGGGCGTGGTGGGCGGGCTCATTGTGCACGTCAAGGGGGCGGGGCAGCGGCAGTTAGGAGGGCATGGTGGACGGGCCCGTTGTGCACGTCAAGGGGGCGGGGATACAGGGCAGCAGCGGAGCTGCGGAGCTGCGGCAGCTGAGGCAATGTGGGCAGTGTGAGGGGCACAACAGAGTGGCAGGGGTACATTTTGGGGGGGCAGCAAGCTGGTAGCAGTGCGAGGGGTGATGGACGTGCTGGAACTCACACGCTTGGCAGCCAGGAGGCATCGGAGTGGGGTGGGGGAGAAGCTAGGCGGTAGTGTCCTTGGGGGTGGGCAGGACTAGCTGGGTATAAGCGGGATGTCCATGTCATGGCATGGTGAGTCGGGCAGCGAAGCAAGGGCCTGGCTTTGCTGGCCTTGGTGCATGTCTACAGGGCGGGACCACTGATAGCAGCAGCAGCGGGGACCCAGGGTAGTAGCGGAGAGGCAATGGTGGTTTCAAGTGGGGGTGCCCTGGACGGGGGTGCAGCGCAGTGGGAGCAGCTCATGTTGTGGGGGCAGCCTGGTGGTACCAGTGCGGGGAAGGTGGAGTTGGACTCGTGGGGCGGCAGCAGCCCGGCAACAGGAGTAGGGAATCGAGAAGGCTCCAGAGTCGGGGGCAGGGGTAGCGGCTAGGTGGTAGCTGCAGGGAGGGGAGGGCGGGAACAGCAGGGGGCAGCGGCAGCAGATCAGAAGCAGGGTGGCGGTAAGGGGGCAAGGGGCAGGGGATTGGTAGTGGGGGTGTGGGGCTCCCGGCAGGGTAGAGGTGCAGTTGTAAGACAATCGTCTGAGAGTTAAGATTTGAGCTTGATGACAAAGGAAAGCAAGGGAGTCATCTACTCAGGAACAGAAACCTGTTATAGATGAGAACCGATTGATTAGATTAGATTAGATTAGGTGACTAGATTAGATTAGATTAGATGATTAGAACCTATTGACCAGATAAACATGTGAGAAAAAGAAAGTGAGGATGGGATG
Source organism: Martes martes (assembly GCF_963455335.1). Classification (NCBI taxonomy): domain Eukaryota; kingdom Metazoa; phylum Chordata; class Mammalia; order Carnivora; family Mustelidae; genus Martes; species Martes martes. The sequence goes on along the minus strand of NC_137907.1, from coordinate 4,846,872 downwards.
CTGGGGAGTTTCAGATGGGCAAACTCAACAAAGTCGAGGACTGAAAGAGGTGCCATGTGATGGTTTCAGCCCAAGAACCACAGAAGTGTCCTGTCCTCAGAGAACACAGGATGTGCAGTGGGTTAGGTGGATGGAGTCAGAAGAGTTGACAGAAATGGGACCGTGTTGCAGGGTTGTTTCCACAGGAGCCCTTTCAAGAGACAGGACTGATGTAGGAAAGACGTTAGAGTTCAAGGCCGATGGTCAAGAAAGAAGTCTTGAGACAGCTTTACTGGCAAAAGGTGATTTTTATTAAAGCACAGGGACATGACCCTGTGTAGAAAGGGTTGCTATGCTGTGGTCGTGATGGCAGGCTGACTTCCTAGGATGGCGTTGGGGGAGGTCAGGAAGAAGGGAGGTTTTGCAAGGACGTTGCAGGTGGACAGAGGACACACAGGATACAGGAGGCTTTGCTCTTGTCAAGTGAAGGTGACTTTTCCTTCTAGGAAGGCATTAATAGAAAGATGGTGGGGAGCTTCCTGGAGGAATGTTAGATTCTTCCTCTCACAGGTCCTTCTCAAGGGACTTCAGGTTTGGGAAGAAATTCCGTTTTATTGACATTTCCTTCTGCTTCAGCCTCCCTCAGTGTTATGGAGGGGAGGGGGATGTTAGGGCTTCAGGAAATGGAGTTACGGGTCTCTGGAAGTTAGCTAGCCTATTGACAAGCAAGCCTCTTCCTTGTCAATCACTAGGACATTTGGAAACGGAGGGAGACTCAGGTCTTGCAGTGTTTTGATCTGTATTTGTGAAGAATCTGTTTTTTTTTCCTTTCCTTGGCTTTAGGGCAGCCAGAGTGCCTGAGGAATGTCACCCATATCACATGTTGTGGAGGGGAGGTGTGGCATGCCAACTTCTGCTTTGTCCTCAGCTAGCCTTCTCCACCCTCCTCATGTCCTCCTGAACAGTTTAGACCCTTCAGTCATTAAAGTTCTTCAAATAGGATGGTCTCATTGTCTGTATCTTCTTCCTGCTGAATAGGGGCATGAAGATGTTCCTTCTTATGCGTCAGTACTGGTCATTTGGAGGCCATTATGTGTAAGTGTTGTGAATGGCAGAGACCACTGAGTGCAGGGGAGAACTTCTGTTTAGATTTTCCTGAGTAGACAGGACCATCTGTCCTCTGGATGTTACTGCAGTGAAGGATTTCTGGCACCACCCAGGGAATTTTTCAGGTCCTGGGCTCTTGTTTTTTTGGGAGGTTTTTGATAACTGCTTCAATCTCATTACTAGATATCAGTCTATTCAGGTTGTCAATTTCTTCCTGGTTTAATTTTGGAAGTTTATAGTTTTCCAGGAATGTATCCATTTAATCTAGGTTGCTTAACTTATTGGCATATAATGGTTTATAATAATTTCTGATGATTGTTTCTATTTCCTTGGTGTTAGTTGTGATCTCTCCCTTTTCCTTCATAATTTTATTAATTTAGGCCTTCTCTCATTTCTTTTGGATTAGTTTGCCTGATGGTTTATCGACCTTATTGATTCTTTAAATAAACCAGCTTCTAGTTTCATTGATGAATTCTACTGTATCTCTACTTTCTATCTCATTGATCTCTGCTCTAATCTTGATTATTTCCCTTCTTGTATGTGGAGTTGGATTAATTTGTTGTTGATTCTCCAGTTCTTTAAGATGTAGAGACAGCTGGTGTATTCTGGATTTTTCCTTTTTTTTTTTTGAGGGAGGCTTTAATGGCTATGTATTTCCCCCTTAGAACTGCCTTTGCTGTATCCCATAGGTTTTGGAACAAAGTGTCTTCATTCTCATTGGTTTCCATGAATTGTTTAAGTTCCTCTTTGATCTCCTGGTTGATCCAAGCATTCTTAAGCAAGGTGGTCTTTAGCTTCCAGGTGTTTGAATTCCTTCCAACCTTTTCCTTGTGTTTGCTCCCCAGTTTGAAAGCAATGTGATCTGAGAATATGCAGAGAATAATCTCAATCTTTTGGTATTGGTTGAGCCCTGATTTGTGACCCATTATATGGTCTATTCTGAAGAAGGTTCCATGTGCACTCGAGAGGAATGAGTATTCTGTTGTTTGAGGGTGGAATGTTCTGTATATATCTATGAGATCCATCTGGTCCAATGTGTCATTCAATGCTCTTGTTTCTTTAGTGATCTTCTGCTTGGATGATCTTTCTATTACTGAGAGTGGCGATGTAAGATCTCTGCTATTAATGTATTCATATCAGTATGACTCTTTATCTTGATTAACAGTTGTCTTATACAGTTGGCTGCTCCCATATTGGGGGCATAAATATTTACAATTTTTAGATCTTCTTGGTGGATGGACACTTTAAGAATGATGTAGTGTCCTTCCGTATCTCTGACTACAGTATTTAGTTTTCAATATAATTTATCTGAAAGGAGAATTGCTATCCCAGCCTTCTTTTGAGCCCCATTGGCATGAAAGATGCATCGCCATTCCTTCACTTTCAGTCTGGATGTATCCTTAGGTTCAAAATGGGTCTCTTGTAGACCACATATGGATGGGTCCTGTCATTTTATTTTACTCTGATCCTTTTCAATGGTATACGGAGGTGCCATTAGTACTTTAAGAGTGTTGCACAACTAATTACTTGTAGAACATTTCCATCACAGAGAAACCTGGGCTATGTATCACTCACTGCTCATTATTGCACCCCAGTCCCTGCAACCACTGCACTTCTCTCTGTCTCTGGTACTATACCTCACCTGGGATTTTCATGTGACTTGAATCCTACAATATGGCCTTCTCTGTCTGGCTATAGAATATAAGAAAGATAAATAATTTTTTCATTGTTTTATAAAAGTAACATTTTATTACAAACCAATGTTCCTGAAAGAACTATCATCATGGGAAGCCCCAAAATAAGCTACTCTCATTATCTGGGATATTGTTCCCTTTCATAAGGATATCTTGAATGGCAGAAACGGGGGGGAATTCTAGGTCCATGAGACACCTTTAAATTCTTTTATTATCCTGCGTAGGCCATGTTTAAATTATTCTACTGGGTAATTCATAAAAAATATTAAAATCACATCTTAAATCTTCTTGTCTATTATTAAGAAGTCAGGTAATAGGAGCACCTGGGTGTCTCAGTGGGTTAAAGCCTCTGCCTTCGGCTCAGGTCATGATCCCAGGGTCCTGGGATCGAGCCCTGCATCGGGCTCTCTGTTCAGCAGGGAGCCTGCTTCCCTTCCTCTCTCTCTGCCCACCTCTCTCCCTACTTGTGATCTATGTCTGTCAAATAAATAAATAAAATCTTTAAAAAAAAAAAAAGAAGTCAGGCAATAGAGTAAATAGTTCTTTAGTTTTAAGCCAGAAGGTGTTTATGTAGTAAAATAATGACTTAAATATGACAAGAAGAAGATAAGTTCCTACTCCAAGAAATAATAGCCTGTAATGGATTTTGTCCCAATTTCAATGATTTTCCCTCCGTATGCGTGTTTGTGGGGGGGAGGGGTGTTTATGTGTGTGTGTGTTATGCTGTGGATGGATGGTAGTGAGTGTTTTTGGGCTGGGCTCTTCTTCAATCTGATGTCCCCACAGTGGACAAGCACTGTCGCTGCTGTCCTCTTGGGAATTCTCTGTGACAGCACTCAAAGACCCATCATTGAACAACTGAGCCATTTCCAATTATTTGACTCTTGTCATTCAAGTGATAAGTACATCTGTGCCACAAATCTGTTTCTTTCTGTCTGATTCCTACAAGGATCACCACTTGAACACTTTAATTCAGGGACATGCCCCTTGTACTGATGGCGTCAGATGTGCTTGACAATCAAGAGAGTGACGAGGCCCATGGTGAAGGGACTCTGGGCTCCTGAAAGACCACATGAGGGAGCTCAGTATCCAATGAAGATCCACTCAGCACTGTCATGTGAAGAAATCTATGGCAACATGACAGCATAATTCAGGCAGTTATTTGGTAAATCAGCATAAGGGAATGTAACTAGAACATTTTGAAATCAGCAAATAAACTTAGATAGTTATCAGCCTTAAGCTAGAAAAAAATGACCAAAAAGCACTCGGCTTCCTCAGTCAATAGGGCACAAGGTACTTGATCTCAGGGTCATGAGTTTGAGCTCCACATAGAATACAGAGTTGATGTAGGAAACAAAAGAAAACAACAGGACTTGCACATGACCTAAATCAATTGGGCCTGGCCAATAGAGCTGGTTGGTGGTGGGCTGGATTCTCTCTCCTGTTCATTCAGACTCTGGGCCCTGAGCCCTCAGGTGGTGCCAGTCCTTATCAGGCAAACAGTTTCTTCCTCTTGGAGCTCAGGGTTTAGAGGGGCAGATGGACAAACATGACTGAAAAGATGAATGAAAGGAGAATTTGCTCCATGAGAGAAGAGTAATGGACTAAGCTGGGTCCTGAACTCCACCAGGGGAGGGATCCAACAAGGCTATGCTGAGATGACATTGAGAATTCCTGTGGCAGGAAGAGAAGAAGGCAGCCCTTCACAAATCCCACTGTATTTAGCCAGGAAGAGGGTACCATGGTGCAGAGGATTGGAAGCAGAATATGATGTTCCCAGAATGGGGGTTAGAAAGGAGCCCAGGGTGCTAGAAAGGAGGATGCTGAAGCAGAGGAAAGGGAGGAGGATGATGGCCTGGGGCTGATGGACAGTACCAGTACCTGCTCCTAGTGCTGTTTGACCACATTACCCCACAGTCGGGGGATTAACCAGCAAACACTGTCTCAGAGTCTCAGAGGAGACTTTAAGTTCAGCAATCTAACAGTGCTCAGCTAGGGGATATTGCCAGAGCCCCTCAGTACTTTGGGGCTGTTGAAAACACCAAGGCAGGACCTGCTTCACTGATAACCTGAGCTCATGTCGGGTGTGAGCAGGATTCTGTCCATCTCAAAAGGCCTGAGTTCTTCTGTCTGTTGTTGGCCCTCATTGCTACATCACCTTCCCATGTGTGTGTCAAGGTTCAACATAGGGGCTTGAATTCCAGGGTCAGGATCTGAGAGAGAACACGGGTCAGAGGCAGCACAGAGATGGGCAATGAGCTTTTAGAACTAAATCTCAGACAGGGTTTTTGGATCATAGGGCCATGTTCTGTGGAATGGAAGGAGTCACTAAGTCATGACCACAGTCTAAGGGACTGAGTTAGATCAAGTTTTATAAACAATATATGAGATTTCAGGGAACCACTTGGAGGAGAAGATGACAACCCATGTAGGGTCAGTGCCTTGCCCAGAATGACAGACTTGTATAAGGCTGAACCAGGCATGAATCCAGCTCTTTGGGAGTGTCCCCAACGTTCGGGCCCTGGATGCAACTAGCCATTCACTGGAGGGCTCTGGAGAAAAGTTGTGTTGAAGGCAGGGGCTACAGACATGGAGATGGTTTCAGGGTGAGAGTGAGCATTGATATCATAGACAGGAGGCATTCCAGGAAATTCTTGTCTGAGGGGGAGCCCAGGTCATGGCAACCTACTGAGTGGACCCATATTCACATCAGACCCATTGGAAAGGAGATAATACATCTCAGCACAAGATATGCAGTCTCCAGTGGTAAGAGTGGATTCCGACCATGAAGCCTCAAGGCTCTGATTCCCTCTTTATGGTTTGCTTTGAAAATTAGAAAGCCTAAGGTCTTGAGAAATTATGGCCCACGCCTATGAAGAGGGGCTATCCTCATCTGGGACTCTAGAATGTGAACACTGATGAACAGATGTGTGCCCAGAGGAGTGACTGTACACACAAACACAGACACACAGACACACAGACACACAGACACACACACACACATCATTAGGGACTGTAGGGTGGGATCTGACGAGTAGCAGGCTCAGAGAAAGTGAGAAGGGGAGGAAAAGGTGCTTGGACATATTTCCTACCTGTGACAGTACTCCTCCTATAACATAGATATTATTCTACATATGCCTGTGGAAATCTTTAGGTAGCCCATGCTAGAATCAACCGTATTGAACAGGCAAGACACAGACCACCCCTGACATGTATAATGGCATATCCAGGGTCAAGGTAAGAGTAGAGAGATGTGTCTGAATCCAGGTGGGGTCCTGGCTCCACTCAGCCCTTCCTTGGGGGTCTTTAGAAAGGGGTGTGTTGGAGTCCCTGTGTACAGATGTGGTCTCGCATGCAGAAAGGGGATGAGTACATGGCAGTCCTGATCACTGTCTGTGTAGGTGATAATATCCAGGATGGACATGGGTAGGTGATCTCAGGCAGTGAAGTCACTTTCTTGACCACAGGCCCCAACAGAATTTGGAACCCCGCAACCAGGCACCCACATTCTAGTGTAGTCCGGTACCAGATACTTGGCTGGAGACATCTGATATGGAAAGATGTTCTCTTGCTCCGTGCCTACTTCCCGGGTCTCTGGTTTCCAGAAAGCCCAGGGGAATCACTTTTTCTCTTGCTGCAGACATTGGCTCAAACTTCACCCCAGCGCCTCAGGGCATTTGGCAGGAGGTTCCATAAGGTCATACAAGGAAGCCTAGGCCAGGCCAAGACACCCCTCTGAGCCATCCCAGGGCAGCCCCAACCCCTCCTCTTGATATTCAGGTAAAGAGGGTTATGTGGGGGTTTCTGTCACTGGCTGGAGGAGGTTTCAGGACAGTGGAAACCCTGGTGATCCCTTTATGTTCACCCCAACGTCATGGTGGGCTGGATGGAAAGACGATTGTGAGGGGTGTCTTACCTGTGCCAGAGCACATCCAAGGCCCTGAAGCTGTGTCACATTTCTATCCTTGGTGAAGATGTGTGCATACTGGGGAGTGGTACATCTGGAAGGGAGTGCCCTGTGTCTGAGAACCAGCGAAGGGAGCCAGACAGGGCACTGAGACCTCCTGCCTGGCGTCTGGGCACTGTCTTTATAGAGCTCCACACAGGAGATGGGGCAGGAGCTGAATGACGAGAACCTCTGCTCTACCACCTTGAAGGACAAGAAGCTGCCCCACACTGCCAACAGAGTCCAGCGCTGACCCAGGGTGAGTGCAGGTGCTGGGGAGAACCAACCCTCAGGGTCCCAAAGCAAAAAAAAAAAAAAAAAAAATGTGTCCCAAGTGCCAGAGCCAGCCTAGTACTGCCCTGGGCTCCGTCCTAAAGTCCTGAACCCACATCAATCTGCATCCCCATCGCCTCCCCAAACTTGCCTCCATGGCTCTGTCCCTGTCTTGGCGAAATGCAGTGTCACTGTCCACATAGTTGTAGGAATATCAGAGACCGGACTCTAAATGCTTTCTCACCTCATTCATCTCATTCAACGAGAATCCTTTTGCCCTCTGTTATGCATTTTCCTAAGTTGTGATGCCAGGTGTTCCCATTGTCTTGACAGTCCTTCCCCAAGTTCTCCAAGTCTTGCACAGTATCATGATAATTTGGGAGACTTTACCCAAAGGAACAGGGGGCCCATGGTACTATGACTCCTGCTCTGCCTTTTGGTTGTGAGGGAACACATCCCTGGGGCCCCTCCAGGGTCAGGAGAAGGGATCTCATTGTGCTGCACAACATTGCAGAAGGCCAGTTATTTATCACAGACATTGAGCCCTTCAGTGATGCAAGACTTTGATGGGATTTGCTTCTGTTGCTGACTCCCATTGCTGCACTAAACATCCTACATGCCCTAACATCCCTGAGCTGTCTCACCTAAGAAAATGTCTCTGTGCTCTCATCTCAACAATGGGATATGTTATCAGAAATCACAGGATCAACGCCGTTCATGCAGGAAGGTGCTATCAATACTCAGCTCACAATCTGACCTGAGATACTATCAAGTTCAGGCTTCACTTACTTCACTTCTTTGTATGGATGCCAAGAACATTTTTTTTTTCATTAAAGATTTATTAATTCATTGGTTGATTGACTCATTGGAAAAAGATAGGGGGAGACTGGGAAAAAGATAGGGGGAGACTGGGGATAAGCAGAGGGAGAGACAGAATCTTCATGAACACTCTGTCCTCAATATGCAGCCCTAAGAGGAGCTTGGTCTCAGGACATTAAGATAATGACCTGAGCCAAAACCATGACTCCTAGAATTCAGGCAAGGAACCACCCAGTCACCTGATTGTTTTTATGACTGTGGGTCCACGAGTTCCACCTCTTGACATAGGTAACTGGGATATTGGGGGTTCGGTCTGTGCTCCAACCCCTAACCCTCGTGGTGGCTATAGCACTGTCTAATGACTCCTCTGTTTCACCTCAGGGGAAAAATGGCTCTCCGTTGAAGAGGAGAGAGACCCATGTGCTATGGACCAATGGGGCCAACCTGCTAAAGAAACAAATAGTCTGGAGCCTGCTCCCCTAGGAGGAATCCTCAGCTATGTCAACGTATTTCTGAGCTCATACAGAGACTTTGACACCACCCAAGAGGCTCTGGACCTCCTGTTTGCAAGGTCAGCACCCTGCGCCTAACTGCCCAGCAGCATTTGGCCACGGCCTCATTGTGAGGTTTGGGAATGTTCCCAAACCTCCCTAGCCTTGGTTTTCTCCTCTGACTGGGTCAGAGTTATTTTAGGGACTCAGTGGGGTCTTGAAATGAAAGTGCACCTGGGTGCCTGGGCCTGTGCAAAAGTCTGTTAGCAAGCCTGTCCTTGTACTCATTTATCATTGTCCTGCTTGTCATGGTGAAGCCTCTGCCTTACCCTCACTATCACTGTGGACTTTATCTGAGCTGTCTGATCATTTAAAAAGAGATCTGAGACTCTATTTGTGGTCTGTGCCTGGGTGAAACCAGAGCAGTGGTCTCCAGGTGTGAGCAGGGGGTCCAGGCTCATTCAGATAACTGTGATGGGTTCGTTGGTGCCCTATCATTCAGCAAGCATTCAGGAATCTCCACTCTGTGCATGCGTTCCTATAGGAGCTGACTGTGAACCCTGCACAGATCAGATAGCACCCCAAGCCTCCAGACTAGTCAGGGGTCAGGCAGTGACACTGGACACTAAGAGAGGTAACATCCACATGGCATTTCATTAGTTTCCCCCTGTCCTCCTCTAGATATGGGTGCATTTCAGGAGCAGCGGAATATGTGAGTGAGCTTTGGCTGATGAAGGAGGGCCTTCTCTCTCCCCAAGGGCAGCCAGGGGAGTTTGAGTTGGAGGGAACCTTGGACCCTTATCCCACACATCTGTGATTCCTCCTTAAGGGTGAAGGTCTGAGAGTTTCCTCTGGAGAAAGGAAGGGGCTCAGGGAAGCTGTGGGTGTGGGCACTGTGACAGAGCAGAGGGGGATGGGGAAAAGCTTTAGCCCCTAAGAGAATCATTCCCCTTTCCGTCCCCTCCCAGCCCTGACTCTACCCTAATCCTGGGAAACAGAAGAGAGGCTGTGGGAACCATCGCACTCAGCAATCTGTTGGAACCCAGACACTGGGTGCTCAGAGGTGGCTCAGGAGACCCAGTGAGAGCTCAGGGACCAGACATTCCACACCTTGTGAGAGAATAGTGTCAGTGGAAGGAGATCCACTCATGGCACATAGTGAAAGAGGCAGCACATGGCAAAGGTAGTAACATTTGAGGCATTGGGAGGGTCCTGTTAAGGACTAGCTAGAGACAGAGTCCCTTTGTTTCCTCTTTGGATGGCTCTTCACAGAGCAGTGGTATGTGCAGTGAGGGTAATTAAGAGGACAGACATCACCCGTCCCTCGGCACATGCAGTTGAATTCAAGTAGCAACTCAGCAAGGAGAGAGACTGAGGCATGTGTCCTGCTCCCCTAAGGAGGAGAGATATTATAACACCATTGATCAAGGACTCACACACACAGTGGGTTTTGCCACCCTGTCATCTGTGACCAGGCTTGTCTCAGGCAGGACTGCCAGATCGTAGGTGGACAAGAATTAGAACTGGCCTCTGACAGGAGCTGGAAGTCCAGGGACACAGGTTCCCACTGGGGTTCCCTGGGATACTGGTTTGGGAGGGTGGGCTGTCCTCTGATACCTCTGCCTAATAGTCTCTTCCCAGGGCCATCTCCTCTATGTTGAACACATATCAAGGACAATATCCAGAGGTTTTTGTCCAGCCCCCAGGTTTTCCCAGCCTGAATATGCTGCTGGCCTACCTGGGGCTCAATATGCCAGGCTCAGATTTGGATCACCGTGTCCAGCTTTTGCTCTCCCAGCTGCAACAGCTTGAGCCCACAGAGCCAGGGTCTGGGTAAGAGAAGGGCTGGGATGAGCGATGTGGACAAGTGGAGGGTACTGTGTGGGCCACACTGAATAGGCCTCCAAAGAGTGCAGCTGGGTCGACAGGAGTAGTCTCAGATCCCTGTCCCCATGGTCTTTAGTCAGGGAGACCAACCAGGGATTGGTTCCTGGACACAGACAACATTGAGTGTTGGGAAAAGTTTCCTTTATTTCGGAGGGACACGGGAAGTCAATCATCGTGATGATACTTTCTCTTCATGGAGCTACAGGACTTGTTCCATTGCAAGATCCTGAACCACCTCAGGAAATTGGGCCAGCTCCCACTGGGTCACCCGCTGTATCTTCAGAGACAAAGCTGGCCCACCCCATCCCTGCTGCTGGATCTCATCCATCAGCAAGTGCAGTGAGGCCACCTGCCCTGTTGGGGCCAGTGTAGGTGGTAGTCAGGGCTCTAATTCACTCTCCTGAGATGAAAGAGTTGTCAGCCCCTTTTCCTGACCTGGAGGTCCAGCAGTGTCCTGCCCCTGCTCCTGGGGTTCCCAAGGGGCTCAAGCCAGCACCTGTCTCAGTGGAATAACAAGCCTTGGTCCCCAAGCAGCATCTCATGCTGGTTGGAACAGGCTGGATGGATTCCCCTTCGCTATCCTTGCCTTTTTTGTAATTTTTGTGTTTTGTATACACCCATATAATGGCTTCATAGATTTTGGTCATATAAATAAAGTAGAAATTGTGATCACTTAAACGTTTGCTCTGATCCTTTTCAATGTTACATCGAGGTGCCTGTAAGTACAGTAAGAGTGTTGCACAACTACTTACTAGTAGAACATTTCCATCACAGAGAAACCTGGGCTACTGAGCGCTCGCTGCTCATTCCCTCATTTCAGTCCCTGAAACCACTGCTCTTCCCTCTGTCTTTGGTACTTTACCTCGTGTGGGATTTTCATGTGCCCCGAATTCTACACTATGGCCTTTTCTGTCTTGCTACAGAACATAAGAATGTTACGTATTTTTTTAAGTTTTTCATAAAAATAACACTTTGGTACCAACTAATGTTCCTGAAAGAACAATCATCTTGGAAAACTCCAAAATAAACTACTTTCATTATCTTGGTTAGTGTTCCCTTTCATAAAGGAACCCTGAATGGCAGAAACTGGGGAAATGATTGGGTCCATTAGAAACCTTTAAATTCTTTCCTTATCCTGCATAGGCTATGTTTAAACTATTCTAGCGGGCTTTTTATAAAAAATATTAAAATCATATCTTAAATCATCCCATTTATTTCTAATGAGTCAGGTAATAGTCAATCACTCTTGAGGTTTTAGTCACACTGTGGTTATGAAGTAAAATAATGATTCAAATATGAAGAAAAGAAGACACTTTTCTTCTTCCAAGAAATAATATCACATAATGGGTGGTGTCCCGATTCCATGATTTTCCCTCTGGGTTTTGTGTGTGTGTGTGTGTGTGTGTGTGTGTGTGTGTGTGTAATACTGGGCGGGAGGCAGGGAGAGTTGTAGGCTGGGCTCTTGTTCTACCTGAGGTATCCACCATAGATAGGCACTGTTGCTGCTGTCCCCTTGGGCATTCTCATTGTCAGCACTCAAAGCTCCATAATGGAACAACTAAGCCACTTCCAATTATTTGACTCTCATCATTCAAGTGATAAGTATGTCTGTGCCATAAATCTCTGTCTCTTTCTGTCTGATTCCTAAAAGTTTCACCACCTGAACACCTTTAGTTCAGGGACATTCCCCTTGTGCCGATGATGTCAGAGGGGCATGACAACCCAGGGAGTGAGAGGTCCCATGGTAGAGGGACTCTGGTCTCCTGAAAGACCACATGAAGGAGATCATCCTCCAATCTGAACATCTACTCAGCACTGTCATGGGGGGAAATCTACGGTAACATGCTACCATATTTGGGAGAGTTATTTGGTAGTTTAGCATAAGGGAATATAACTAGAACATGTTGAAAACAGCAAGAAAACTTCGATAGTTATCAGCCTAGAACCTAGAGAAAATGACCAAAGAATCACTTGTCTTCCTCAGTCAGTAGGGCACAAGGTACTTGATCTCAGGGTCATGAGTTTGAGCCCCACATGGAACACAGAGTTGATGTAGGAAACAAAAGAAAACAACAGGACATACACATAACCCAAATCAATTGGGCTTGGACAATAGACCTGAATGGTGGTGTGTTGGTGGTGCCAGTGCCAATCAGGCAACCAGTTTTTCCCTTTAGGTGATCAGGGTCTAGTGGGCAGATGGACAAACATGAACTGAAAATGTGAATGAAAAGAACATTTGCTCTATAAGAAAAGACCAAGGGACTTCAACTGGGTCCTGAGCTCGTCCAGGTGAGGGGTCTGGCAAGGTTGTGCTGAGGTGGCACTGAGAATTACTGTGGCAGGAAAAGAAGGAGAGAGCCCTGCACAAATCTGAGTGTATTTACATGGCAGAGGGTACCATAGTGAAGAAGATAAGAAGCAGAACATTATGTTCTCAGAGTTGGGGATAGAAAAGAGGCCAGAGTGATTGGAGGAAGCTGAACGTGGGAGTAGAGAGGAAAGGGAGGAGGGCCATGGCCTGGGGCAGGTGGACACTACCAGTGCCCTGCTCCTCGTGCTGTGTGCCCACATTACCCCACACTCAGTGGCTTAACCAACAAATACTATCTCACATTCTCTGAGGAGTCTTTAAGTACAGGAATCCAGGAGGGCTTACCTAGGGGCTCCTGCCAGAGCCACACAGTACTTTGGGGCTATTGATAACATTAATGCAGGATCTGCTTCACTGAGAATCTGAGCTCACATAGTGGTTTTGGCAGGATTCCGTCTATCTCAAAAGGCGTGAGTTCTTTGGTCTGTTGTTGGCCCTCCTTGTTGGGTCCCGGGCCCATGTGTGCGTTTCAAGGTTCAGCATAGGGGCTTGTACTCAAGGTTGAGGATCTGAGAGAGAACACAGGACAGAGACAGCACATTGATGGGCAATGAGCTTTTAGAACTAAATCTCGGACTGGGTTTTGGAACATGGGGCCATGTTCTGTGGAATGGAAGGAATCATTAAATCCAGTGCACACTCCAATGAAGAGCATTACACAAAGATGATAAAACAGAATATGAGATTTCAGGGAACCACTGGGAGAAGGTGAAGACCGCTGCATGGTTAGTGCCTTGCCCAGAATCACAGACTTGTAAGAAGGATGAACCAGGCATGAACCCAGCTCTTTGTGAGTGTCCTCAAATTTGGGGCCCTGGATGTACCTAGGACTCACTGGAAGGCTCTGGAAAAAATTGTGTTGTCGGCAGGGGCTACAGACATGGAGATAGTTTCAGGGTGATGGAGGGCATTGATATCATAGACAGGAGGCATTCCAGGAAGTTCTTGTCTGAGGGGGAGCCAAGGTCATGGACACCCACTGAGTGGACCCCTATCCACATCACACTCATTGGAAAGGATTTAATAGCTCTCAGGACAGGATATGGAGTCTCTCGTGGTAAGGGTGGATTCTGACCATCAAGCGCCAAAGCTCCAATCCCTTCTTCAGGGTTTGCTTTGAAAATTAGAAAGCCTAAGGTCTTGGGAAAGTATGGCCCACCCCTCTGTATATGGGGCTGGCGCCTTCTTGGACGCCAGAATATGAGCACTGATGAACAGATGTGTGCCCACAGGAGCGACTGTGCATGCACTCAAACACACACTCACTCTCTCTCTCTCTCTCTCTCTCTCTCTCTCTCACACACACACACACACACACACATTCACACAACATTAGGGACTGTAGGGTGGAATCTGACGAGTAGCAGACTCAGAGAAATTGAGAAGAGGGGGAAAATGTGTTTGGATGTATTTCCTACATGTGACACCACTCCTCCAATATCATATATATTATTCCACATATGCTAGTGGAGACGTGGAGGTAGTCCATGCTACAATCTTCTGTATTTTACAGACAAGATGCAGACTACCCCTGTTAGGCATTATGGCTTATCCAGGTTCACAAACAGGTGAGAGTGGAGATTTGTGTCTGAAGCCAGGTGGGGTCCTGGATGCACTCAGCCCTTCCTTGGGGGCCTGTGGAGATGTGTGTGTTGGTGTCGTTGTGTAGAGATGTGGCCTTGCATGCAGAATAGAGATGAGAAGACAGCCCTGAGCACTGTGCAGGTGATAATCCAATGTAGAATTGGGTAGGTGACCTCAGGCTGTGCAGTCAATTCCTTGAACACAGGCACCAATAGAATTTGGAACACTGCAACCAGGTGCACATTCTAGTGTAGTCCACTACCAGAGTTACTGGACTGGAGACATCTGATACCGAAAGATGTGCTCTTGCTTTTTGCCAACACAATGGGTTTCTGGCTTCCAGAATCCTCAGTGGAATAGCTTTTTCACATGCTGCCAACATTGCCAACAACCTTGCTCCCAATGCCTCAGGGCATTTGGGAGGAGATTCCTTTAGGCTTTACAAGAGCAGGGCTCTGTATGGATGCCTGAAAATCTAACCTAGGGTTAGGATAAGGGCCTAGGGGCAAGGCATATCCGATCGGCTGACTCTGGGGCCAGTTGGCTGATTGGAGGGCGGGACTAGGTTGTGTCAAACTGTGCATGAAAGTCCAGGGTTGAGTATGAAAGTGGGGTAGCATTGGGGGCAGTGCATGTTTCTCCTAATCAGGGGGTTTTGTGCAGCTCATAGGGCAGGGTTTCCTTCTGGAGGGCAGGGAGAGGCCTGTGGTGTGATTCCTGAGTCCCCATCCTGGGAGACTTATGAGCCAGGACTCTGGGAAAAGACATCTAAAAATCCAATTTAGGGTTTGGGCTAAGGCCTAGGGCATGGCGGGCCCTATCTGCAGATGCTGAGGCGACCTCCCCAGTATCTGAAGTTACAACGAGTGTCAGGATTTCACTCAGACTAGAATTTATGAACACTAGTGCCACAGTGTATGGAGGTGGCCTCCTGAGAACAAGGACGTTTCTCCTGTTCAGGGAGTTCTGTGCAGTTCTAAATAGCAAGATTTCATTATGGGGGACAGGTGCAGTCCTGTTGTATGTCTCAGGGTCCCCCAAATGGAGGGATTCACGAGCAGGGCTCTGAATATGGATGTCTGAAAACCCAACCTCGGGTTAGCATTAGGGACTAGGGGTGTGGCAGGTCCAATCTGTTGACCCTCAGACCAACTTCCTGGGTAGCTGACTTGAGGTTGGGGCTCAGGCTGAGGGTCAGAATGTATATTAGTGTCCAGGGACAGGTTCCTTAAATGGGGGTGGCCTCGTTGGCCGTGCAGTGTTCTCCTAATCTGGGAATTTTGTGCAGCTCCATAGAGCATGGTTTCCTTCTGGAGGGCAGGAAGAGTCCTGTGGTATGGTTCCAGATTTCTCTATTGCAGGGCTTGTAGGCCAGGACTCTTGGGATGGAAGTCTGAAATCCCAAGCTTGAGTTAATTTTGGGGCCTAGGGCATGGCCATCCCAATCTGTAGAGGTTGAGGCAAGCACCCTGGGATGTGAGTTTATTGCGAGTTTCGGGCATTCACTCAGGCTGGAGTTTGTGTCCATGAGTTCTGCCAAATATGGAGGCAGACTAATATAGCCTTGGATGTTACGAAAGCCCTGGAGATTTTGAGCACCTCCAGTGAGTAAGGATTTAATCTGTGGGACAGGAGGAGTCCTGTTTTTTGACTCAGGGGTTACCCACATGGAGGGATTTGAGCCAAGGCTCTTGGCTTGGATTCCTGAAAATCCAACCTAGGGTTAGGATTAGGTCCTAGGTGCATGGCATGCCCAATCAGATGTCTCTGGAGGGAGCTACCTGGGGGACTCAGTTGTAAATGGAGCAGAGGGTGAGGGTCACAAAGCACGTGTGTGTCCAGTGAGTCCTCAGAAAGAGGGTGTGGCCTCGGCCATGCTGGTGTCTCCAGCTCTCAGGGTTTTACACAGCTCCAAATACCTAGAAATCCTTTTGGAGGACAGGAGGAGTTCCGTTTACTGGCTCAGGGATATCCCATATGGAGGGATTCGAGACAAGGCCACTGGGGCAGATGTATGTAAATACAATCTAGGGTGAGAATGAGGGCCTAGGGGCAGGGCAGGTCTGATCTGCTGGCTCTTGGGCTAACCACGTGGGTGTCAGAGTGGAGGTCGGGGCACAGGATGAATGACAGAATGTGTAATAGTGTCCAAGACTGGCTTCTGTAAATGGGAGTGGCCTCAGAGGCCATGCATGTTTCTCCTAATCAAGGGGTTTGTGCAGCTCCATAGGGCATGGTTTCCTTCTGAAGGGCAGGGAGAGTCCTGTGGTTATAGCTCCTGAGTCCCCAGTCTGGAATGCTTGTGGGCCAGGACTCTGAGGAAAGAAGTCTGAAAACCTGAGTTAGGGTTAGAGTTAGGGCCCAGGGCATGGCAGGCCCAATCTGAAGATGCTGGGGTGAGCACCCCAGGATGTGAAGTTAGGGCAAGTGGCAGACATTCACTCAGACTACAATTTGTGACCACTAGGGTCACCGTATGTTGAGGTGGCCTCCTGAGGTCATGGAGGTTCCTGCCACTCTGGGGGTTTTGCATAGTTACAAATAGCAAGGTTTCGTTCTGGAGGACAGTTGGAGTTCTGCTGTTTGGCTCTAGGGTACTCCATATGGAGGGAATCAAGAGCTGGCCTCTGGGCATGGATGACTGAAAACTAAACCTAGGGTTAGGGTTAGGTCCTAGGGGCAAGGCAGGTCCAATCTGCTCCCTCTGACACCAGCTACCTGGGTCTGTCTGGATGTAGGACTCAGGTTGAGGGACAGAATTGTAATAGTGTCCAGCACTGGTTTTCATTAATGGGGGTGACTTGGCATCTCATGCAGCTGCCTCATAATCTGTGGGTTTTGTGTAGCTCCATAGGTCACGTTTTCCTTCAGAAAGGCAGTCAGAGTCCTGTGTGGTGACTCCAGTGTTCCCTACCTGGAGGGCTGGTGGACCTGGACTCTGAGGACAGAATTATGACATCCCAAGCTAAGGCTAGGGTTAGAGCCTAGCGCATGGCAGGCCCAATCTGCAGATGCTGAGGCAAGCTCCCTGGGATGTAAATTTAGGCCGACCGTCAATCATTCCCCCAGGCTGAAGTTTGTGTCTATGTGTTCTGCCAAATATGGGGGAAGCCTCATGTGGCCATGGAGATTACTAAAGCCCTGCCAGTTTCGTGCAGCTCCAAGTAGCAAGATTTATTTTATGGGACAGGAGGATTCCTGTTTTATGGCTCAGGTGTCCACCATAAGGAGGGACTCGCGAACAGGGTTCTGGGTATGGATGCATGACAACCCAACCTAGGGTTAGGATTAGGGCCTAGGGGCATGACAGGTCTGATCTCCGGGCTCTGGGGCCAGCTGTCCCAGTGGCTGATTGGAGAATGGGACTCAGGTTGTCAGACTGTGAATTAGCGTCCACAGTGGTGTAAGATCCTGGGGTCGCATCAGGGGCCGTGCACATTTCTGGATTCTCGGGGTTTTGTGCAACTCCATAGGGCACAGTTTCCTTCTGGAGGGCAGGCCGAGTCATATGGCATGATTCTTGAGTTCTCTACCTGGGGGATTTGTGGGCCAGTACTGTTGGGACGGAAGTCTGAAAACCCAAGCTAGGGTTAGGGTTAGGGTTAGGGCCTAGGGCATGGTTGGCCCAAACTTCAGATGCTGAGGCAAGCTCCATGGATTGTGAATTTAGGGTGAGTGTCAAGTGTTCACTCAGGCTAGACTTTGTGTCCATGAGTCCTGCCAAATATGGGGGTGGCCTCATGTGCCCATGGAGGTTACTACAGCCATGATGATTTTGCGCAGCTCCTACTAGCAAGGTTTTATTCTGCGGGACAGGAGGAGTTCTGTATTATGGCTCAGGGGTCATCCATATGCAGGGATTTGAGCCAAGTCTCTGGGTATGGATTCCTGAAAACCAAATCTATGGTTAGGATTAGGGCCTGGGAGCATGGCATGCATGATCAGCTGTCTCTGGGGCAAGATACCTCAGAGACTGAGTTGTAAACGCAGCTCAGGCTGAGGTTCACAAATCGGCTTGTGTCCAGTGAGTCCTCCAAAATTCGGGGTGGCCTAGGCCATGCTGATGTCTCTTACTCTGAGAATTTTACACAGCTCCAAACCACAGGAATTCCTTTAGGAAGGCAGGAGAAGTCCTGTTTTCTAGTTCAGGGATCTCCCTTATGGAGGGATTTGAAAGTAGACCACTGGGGACAGATATCTGAAAACACAGCTAGGGATGGGATTGGGGATTAGGTGCAGGGTAGGTCTTATCTGCTCTCTCGTGGGCTAGCTACGAGGGTGGCAAAATGGAGGTCCTGTCTCAGGATGAGTGACAGAATGTGTATTAGCGTCCAGGGAGGTCTTCTAAAATGGGGGTGTCCTCAGAGCCCATGCATGTTTCTCCTAATCTGGGTGGTTTTGTACAGCGCCATAGAGCATGGCTTCCTTCTGGAGGGCAGGCAGAGTCCTGTGGTATGGCTCCTGAGTCCCCAGTCTAGAAGGCTTGTGAGCCAGGACTCTGGGGAAAGAAGTCTGAAAACCCAAGCTAGGGCTTGGGGAAGGTCCTAGGGCATGGCAGGCCGGATCTGCAGACACTCTGTTGAGCTCCTCAGGATCTGATCTTAGGGCAAATATCAGGCATTTGCTCAGACTAAAATTTTTGACCACTAGAGCCTCAGGAAGTTGAGGTGGCCTCCTGAGGACATGGAGGTTTCTCCCACATTGGAGGTTTTGGACAATGCCGAATAACAAGGTTTCATTCTGGAGTACGGGTGGAGTCTTCTGGTATGGATCTAGGGTACCCCATTTGGAGGGATTCAGGAGCAGGGCTCTGGGGATGCATGCCTTCGAAACAACATACAGTTCGCAATCGGGCCTAGGGACATACCAGGTCCAATATGCCAACTCTGGCTTGTGGAAATGGACTCTGAGGACAGATATCTGAAAACCCAAGCTAGGTCTAGGGTTTCGGCCTAGGATTTCACAGGCCCAATGTACAGACGCTGAGGCAAGCTCCCTGAGAATAGAGGTTAAGGCAAGTGTCAGGATATCCCTCAGGCTGGAGTTTGTGTCCATGTGATCCGCCAAATGTGGGGGTGGCCCCATGGGGCCATGGAGTTTGCTCCTGCTCTGGGGTTTTTGCACAGTTCCAAATAGTTTGGTCTATTCTGGCGGATAGGTGGTATCCTGTTTTATGGCTCATGAGTCCCCCATACAGAGGGATTGGAGAGCAGGGTTCCGAGTATGGATACTTGAAGACCCAACCTATGTTTAAGGTTTGGCACTAGTAGTATGGCAAGCCTTAGATCCTGGCTCTGGGCCAAGCGACCCATGGGGCTGTGTTGAAAATGGGGCTCAGGCTAAGGGTCACAATGTGTGTTTGTATCCTGGGCGGCCTGTAAAATTGGGCATGGCCTCAGTGGCAACGCAGCTGTCTTTCAACTCGGAGGGTTAGGCAGAGCTGCAAAAAGCAAGGATACCTTCTGGGGGGCAGAAGAAGTTCTGTTCTGTTTCTCAGTGGTCCCCTGTGTGGTAGGATTTGAGAGGAGGGCTCTGGGTATGGATGCCTGCTAACCGAACCCAGGTTTAGCATAAGGGCCTAGGGGAATGGCAGGTCCAAACTCCTGGCTTTGGGGTCAGATGTCTCTGTGGCTGTTTGGAGGACGGGACTCAGGTGTGTCACACTGCACAGTAGCATCCAGGGTGACATACGCAAGTGGGTGGCATTGAGGTTGGTTCACGTTTCCCCTAATGTAGGGATTTGGGGCAGCTCCGTAGGGCACGGTTTCAATCTGGAGTGCAGGGAGAGTCCTGCTGTGGCTGTGGAGTCCCCAATCTGGAGGACTTGTTTTTCAGGACTCTGAATACGGAAGTTTGAACCCAAGCTAGGTTTATGGTTAGTGTCTAGGGCATGGATCACCGATCTGCAGATGCTGAGGCAAGTCCCACATTCTGAATTTAGGGCGAGTGTCAGGTATTCGCCCAGACTCGAATTTGTGTCCACTAGGGCCATCATATGTGTGGGTGGCCTCCTGAGGCCATGGAGTTTTCTTCTGCTCTGGGGGTTTGTGAAGCCCTAAATAAAATGGTTTCATTCTGGGGGACAGGTGGAGTCCTGTGTATGGCCCTAGGGTTGACCATATGGGGTGATTCGAGAGCAGGGCACTGGGTATGTATGCCAGAACACTCAAACTAGGGTTTGTGGTAGGGCCTGGGGGCATGGAAAGTCCAAAGCATTCCCACTGGCCCCACCTACTTGGTGGCTGACTGGAGGTCAGTACTCTGGTTGAGGGCAGAATGTGTATTAGGGTCCAGGTCCAGCTTCTGTCAATGGGGTGGCTTTGGGGTTTTGTGCAACTTTCTCATAATAGGGTGGGTCTCCTGCAACTCAATAAGGCACATTTTCCATCTGGAGGGCAGGCACAGTCCTGTGGTGTGGCTCAGTGTTCCCTATCTGGAGGGCTTGTGGACCAGGACATTGAGCATGGAAGTCTGAGAACCCAAGTTAGGACTAAGGTTAGGGCCTGTGGAATGGAAGGCGAGTGTCAGGATGTCGCACAGGCTGGAGTTTGTGTCCATGAGTTCTGCGACTCATAGGTGGCCTCATAGTGGCATGGAGATTCCTCTCACTCTGGGGATTTCACAGTTCCAAATAGCTTGGTTTATCTGGGCTGCAGGTTGTGGCCTGTTTGATGGCTCAAGGGTCCGCCACATGGAAAGATTCGATAGCAGGGCTCTACCTATGGATGCCTGGAAACCCCACCTAGTGTTACCATTGCAGCCTAGGAGCATGGCAGGTTCGATCTGGTGGATCTGGGTCCAACTACCCAGGGGGCTGAGTTGAAATGGAGTTTCATGCTGATGGGTCACAATGCGGCTTTATGTCTAGGGAGATCTTGGTATGTGGCAGTGGCTCAGGGGCCATGTAGGAATCTCTCCTACCCTGAGGGATTGACACAGCTCCAAAGAGCAAGGTGTCCTGGGGACAAGAGGTGTTCTGTTTTGTGGCTCAGGGACCACATGGTATTTGAGAACAGGCCTCTGGGGACAGATGCCTGAAAACCTAAGCTTGGGTTCAGATTGGGCCTAGGCCATGTAAGATTCAATCTTCTCTCTCTAGGGACATTATCCTGGGTGTCTGACTGGATGTCAGACCTCAGGGTGTTACCGACTGCTCATTGTTGTCCAGAGCAGCCTATGAAATTCAGGTGGTCTCGGGGGTCTTGCAGTTTTCTCCTATACAGGAGAGTTTTGGCAACTGTGACAGGCACAGTTTCCTTTAGGATAGCAGGCACAGTCCTGTGGTGTGGCTATGGAGGCCCCATCCTGGAGGGCATGTGGGTCAGGGTGTTGGAGACAGAACTCTGAAATCACAGTCTCGAGTTTTGGTTAGGGCCGAGGTTATGGCAGGCCCGATCTGTAGACCATGAGGGGAGGTCCTCAGGATCTGAAATTAGGGCAAGTGTGAGGTGGTAGCTCACGCTTTTGTCTCTAGATTGTGTGTCTAGGATGGCCCCAGAATGGAGATTTGGACTCAGGGGCCATGGAAGATTTTCCCTCTCTGGGGATTCTGCTCGGCTCCCAATAGTTCAGTGTCATTCTGGGGTAAGGGAAGAGTCCTTTTTTTCTGTCTCAGGAGTCTCCCCAAACCAGGGATTCCAGAGACGGGCTCTAGGTACGGGTGCCTGGAAAACCCCACCGTGGGTTAGGATTTGGGCCAAGGCACAAATCAGGCCCAAAATGCAGGCTCTTGTTCAAGCTATGGAGGACGCTTCTTTGAAAAAGGGGCTCAGGCTGAGGGTCACAATGCGTGTGTGTGCCAAGTTCAGACCTCAAGTGTGGACGTGGCCATGTGGGTCATGCCAGGTTTTCCTAGTTTGAGGGACTTACACCCATCCCAACAGAAAATTTTCCTGCCACAGGGAAGGAGGAGTACTCTTTTGTGCATCACGTTCCCCCATATACAGGGATTTGAGATAAGATGTGGGGACAGATGCCTGAAAACCCAGGTTCGGTAGAGATGATGGCCTAGGGCCATGGCAGGTCCAATCTGCCTGACATGCGGCCAGGTATATGGGAGTTGATAGGAGGTTGGGGCTCAGGCTGTGTCAGACAGCACAGTAGTGCACAGGGTGGCTTAAGAATTTGGGGTGCCCTCGAGTGCTGTGAAGGTGGATCCTCATTTGGGGTTTTGGGGCAGCCACATAGGGCACTTTTTCTTTCTGGTGGACAGGCAGAGTGCTATGTTGTGGCTCCAGAATTCCCAATGTGTAGGGCTTGTGGGCCAGGAGTGTGAGGACGGAAGTTTGAAAACAAAAATGAGGTTTAGGTTGTTGGCCTCGGGCATGGCAGTCACAATCAGCAGCGGCTGATAGGGATCTCCATCATCTGAAGTAAGGGCTAGTGTCAGACATTCGCTCATGCTAGAGTTTTTGTCCATGATGGCCCCCTAATGGAGGAGTGGCCTCATGAGGCCATGGAGGTTTTCCCACTGTGGGGATTGTGAGCTTTTCCAAACAGCAAGGTTTCATTCTGTGAGACAGGGGGAGTCCTCTTTGATGACTCCAGGGACGCTCCTATGGAAAGATTTGATAGCAGGGCTCTACGGATGGATGCCTTGTAAGACCAACTCATGTTACCATTGCAGCATAGGAACATGGCAGGTTTGATCTCTTGTGTCAGGGGTCAAATACCGCGGGGACTTAGTTGAAATGGAGTCTCGTGCTGAAGGTTCACAATGCAGGTTTGTGTCCAGGGAGACCTTGATTGTGGCGGTGGCTCAGTGGACATGCAGGATTCCCCTACCCTGAGGGTTCGACACAGCTCTAAAGAGCAAGGTTTCCTTCTGGGGACAGGAGGTGTTCTATTTTTTGGCTCAGGGACACCCCCTACATAGGTATTCGAGACAAATCCTCTGGGAACAGATGCCTGAAATCCTAAACTAAGGTTCAGATTAGGGCTTGGGGGTATGTCAGTTTCAATCTTATGTCTCTAGGGCCATTTACCTGGGTGTCTGACGGGAGGTAGCTTCTTAGGGTTCACAAAATGTGCATTTTGTCCAGAGCAGTCTACGAAATTGGGGTGCTGTCAGATGTCTTGCAGGTTTTTACGAATCAGGAGGGTTTAGGCAACTGTAATGGGCAGATTTTCCTTTGAGTGGGCAGGACAGTCCTGCAGTGTGGCTCTGGAAGCCCCATCCTGGAGGGTGTGTGGGCCAGAGCTCTGGGGACAGAAGTCTGAAAATACCAACTGGGGATAGGGTTAGGGCAGAGGTTATGGCAGGCCGATCTGCAGACCCTGAGGGCAGCTCCTCGGCATCTGAACTTAGGTGTAGGTGAGGCAGTAGCTCAGGCTTTTGTGTAGGGGTTGTGTGTTTAGGGCGGCCATGGAATGTAGGGTTGGCCTCAGGTGACCATGGAAGTATCTCCCTCTCTGGGGATTCTGCCCGGCTCCCAATAGTATGGTGTCATTCTGGGGGAAGGGAAGAGTCCTGTTTTCTGCATCAGAGAATCCTACTGTGGGTTAGGATTTGGGCCTAGGGGCATGGCAGGCCCGATATGCGGGCGCCTGGTACAGCTACCAAGGGGGCTTATTTGAAAATGGACTCGGGCTGAGGGTCACAATGTGTGTTTCTGCCCAAGGTGGCCATCAAGAGTGGGCTTGGCCTCATGGGACATGTAGGTTTCTCCTACTTTGAGGGTTTGACACCCATCTCAACAGCAAGGTTTCCTGCCATGGGGAATAAGGAGTTCTGTTTTGTGCATCAGGTCTCCCATATGCAGGAAGGTGAGATAAGGTCTGGGGACAGATGCCTAAAACCCAGGTTGGGTAAAGATGACATCCTGGAGCCAGGGCATGTCCAATCTGCTGGATATGCAGCCAGCTGTCTAGGTGGATGAGGGGAGGTCTGGCCTCAGGCTGTTTCAGGCAGAGCAATATTGCACAGGGCGGCCTATGTAATTGGGATGCCGTTGTGGGCCGTGCAGGTTGATCCTCATTGGGGTTTTTGGGCAGCCCCTAGGGCGCTTTCTTCTTCTGGTGGGCAGGCAGAATGCTGCGTCGTGCCTCCATAATTCCCAATCTAAAGGACTTGTGGGCCAGGAGTCTGAGGGTGGAAGTCTGAAAACACAATCTAGGTTCGGTTTAGGGCCCAGGGCACAGCAGACCCAATCTACAGAACTGAATCAAGATCTCCAGCATCTCAAGTCAGTGACTGTCAGAAGTTCGCTCAGGCTGGAGTTTGTGACCATGATGGGACCTAATGGAGGGGTTGCCTCATGAGGCCATGGAGGTTTTCCCAATCTGGGTGAGCTGTTCCAAACAGTAATGTTTCCTTCTGCGGGACAGAGGGATTCCTGTTTGATGGCTCAAGGGTGTCCCATACTGAATGATGCGAGATCAGGGCTCTAGGTATGGATGCCTGGAAGCCCCACCTCACATTCCCATTGGCGCCTAGGAACAAGGCGGGTTCGATCTGCTGGCTCTGGGGCAAACTACTGAGGGGGCTGAATTGAAATGGAGTCTCATGCTGATGGGTCCCAATGTGGGTTTGTGTCAAGGGAGAGCTTGGGTTTGGCGGTGGCTCAGGGGCCAGGGATGATTCTCCTACCCTGAGTGTTTTTTATAGCTCCAAATAGCAAGGTTCCATTTGGGGACAGGAGGTGTTCTGTTTTGTGCCTCAGGGACCCCCATATGTTGGTATTCGAGACCACGCCTCTGGGGACTGATGACTGAAAACCTAAGCTGGGGTTCATTTAGGACCTAGGTTCATGTCATTTCAGTCTTCAGTTCTGGGCCAACTACCTGGGTGTCTGACTGGAGGTCCTTGTAAAGGGTGTGTCAGACTACGCATTTTTCTTCAGGGTGGCCTAGGAAATTGGGGTCGCCTCGGGGGCTGTGCAGGCTTCTCATAATCTGGAGGATTTGGGCAACTGTAAAGGGCACAGTTTCCTTCAGGGGGGCAGGAACACTCCTGCCGGTGGCTCTGGAGGGCCCAACTGGGAGGGTCTGTGGGCCAGGACTCTGGGGACAAAAGTTCGAAAACACAAACTCGGGTTAGGGTTAGGGCCAAGGGTATGGCAGGCCCGAACTGCAGACCCTGAGGCAGCTCCTTGGGATCTGAAGTTAGGGCAAGTGTGAGGAGGTATTCAGGCTTTTGTTTCTGGATTTTGGGTCTAGGTTGGCCACGGAATGTAAGGGTGGCCTCATGGGGCCATGGAAGATTCTCCCTCTCTGGGAATTTCCTCGGCTCCCAATACTTTGGTATCATTAGGGGGAAAGGAGGAGTACTATGTTCTGCCTCAGGGGTTCCCCAAAAAGAAGGATTCCAGAGCAGAGCCCAGGGTACGGGCGACTAGAAAACCCGAACTCTGGTTAGGATTGGGGGCATAAGGGTATGGCAAGCCCCATATAAGGCTCTTGGTTCAACCACTGAGAGGCCTTACTTGAACACGGTGCTCAAGCTGAGGGTCACAATGCGTGTTTGTGCCCAAGGCGGCCCCCAAGCATGGGCGTGGCCTCATGGGCCACGCAGGTTTCTCCTACTCTGCAAGATTGACACCATGCCAAGAGCAAGGTTTCCTGCCATGGGAAAGGAGGACCTCTGATTTGTGCATCAAGTTCTCCCCTGTGCAGGGACTGGAGATAAGATCTAGGTTCAGATGCCTGAAAAGCCAGGTTGGGAAGAGATGACGGCCTAAGGCCATGGTGGGTCCGATGTGCTGGGTGTGCGGCCAGCTGTCTGGGTGTCTGTACAGAGGTTTGGGCTCAAGCTATGTAAGACAGAGCATGAGTGGCCAGGGCAGCCTATGGAATTGGGGTGTGGTCAGCTGTAGGAGTCGTCGAGAGCTGTGAGAGCTGTCAGCGAGAGCTGTAGTCGTCCTCGTCGT
The DNA here is from genome assembly GCF_963455335.1 of Martes martes. Classification (NCBI taxonomy): domain Eukaryota; kingdom Metazoa; phylum Chordata; class Mammalia; order Carnivora; family Mustelidae; genus Martes; species Martes martes. Next base: position 4,820,851 of record NC_137907.1, on the reverse strand, counting down.
CGTCGCCTCTTCATCGCTGGGAGCGGCCCCATCCAGGGATCGGCCTCGCGGTGGTCGTCGTGGTTGACTCTTCATAAGAGACGGCCCCTACCAGCTGGGTTGGTTTCTGATGCTGGTGCGAAATAAAGCTTTGCTTGACTTTTGCTTTGCATCAGTCTCGTTACTTTGATCATGGACCCTAACAGTCAATGGCAGTTCACGTTGATCCTCATTTGGCGTTTCTGGGCAGCCCCATAGGGCAACGGGTTTTCTCTGTTGGGCAGGAAGAGTGCTGCGTTGTGGCTCTGGAATTCCCAATCTGGAGGGCTTGTGGGCCAGGAATGTGAGGACGGAAGTCTGAAAACACAAGATAGGGTTAGGTTACAGGCCGAGGGCACGGCGGGCCCACTCTACAGTGTCTGAATCGAGATTTCCTGCATATGAAGTCAGGGAGAGTATCAGACGTTGGCTCAGGCTGGAGTTTGTGTCCATGATGGCCCCTTCATGAAGGGGGGGCTCATGAGGCCATAGAGAATTTCCTCGCTGGGGTTTGTGAGTTGCTCCAAACCACAAGGTTTCCTTCTGTGAGAGAGTCGAGTCCTGTTGGATTGCTCAAGAACGCCTAATACGCAAAGACTCGAGAGCAGTGTTCCAAGGGTGGATGCTTGCAAAACCCACCTTGAACTCCAGTTTGCTTCTGGCTACATGGCAAGTTCGATCTGCTGGCTCTTTTGTGAGCTACCCAGGGGTCTGAGTTGAAATGGACTCTCCTGAGGATGGGTCATCATGTGGGTTTGTTTCCATGGAGACCTTGGGATGTGGCAGTGTCTCAGGGGCCCTGCAGGATTCTCCTACTCAGAGGGTTGGACACAGCTCCAAAGAGCAAGCTTCCCATGTGGAGAGAAGAGGTGTTCTGATTGGTGCCTCAGGAAACCCCCAATTGCTGGTATGCGAAACCAGGCCTCTGAGGAGAGATGGCTGGAAACCAAAGCTAGGGTTCCGATTAGGTCCTAGGGGCCTGTCTAGTTCAATCTTCTGTCTCTACACACATCTGTCTGTGTGTGTGAGTGGAGGTAGTTGCTCAGCTTGTGTCAGAATGCCCCTGTTTGTCCAGGGCAGCCCACACCACTGGGATGGCCTCGGGGACCTTGGAGGTTTCTCCTAAGCTGTAGGATTGTGGCCAATTGAATGGGCAGAGTTTCCTTGGAGAGGGCAGGCACAGTCCAGTGCCTTGCTCCAGGGGCCCTAGCCTGGAGGGTATGTGGGCCAGGGTTGTGGGGACAGAAGTCTGAAAACACAAACAAGCCTTAGGTTTGGGGCCAAGTTTATGGCAGGCCCGATCTACAGACCCTGAGGGGAGCTCCTCAGAATATGAAAGAAGGGCGATGGGAGGTGGTCGCTCAGGCATTTGTCTCTGGATTTTGTGTCAAGGATGGCTGTGGAATGTAGGTGTGGTCTCATGGGTCATGGATGAATCTGCCTCTCTGGGAATTTGGCCCGACTCCTAAGAGATTGGGGTCATTCTGTGGGAAGGGAGGAGTCCTGTTTTCTGCCTCAGGTGTCCCTCCTAAAGAGGGATTCCAGAGCAGAGCCCTGAGTACGGGCGACTGGAAAACACGACCTCTGGTTAGGACTGTGGGCCTAGGGGCATGGCAATCGCCCCATGCGTGTTGGTCAGCCACTAAGAGGCCTTACATGAGCACGGGGCTCACAACTAGGGTCACAATGCGTGTTTGTGCCCAATGCAACCCTCAAGCATGGGCGTGGCCTCATGGGCCATGCAGGTTTCTCCTACTCTGATGGTTTGACACCATGCCAACAGCAAGGTTTCTTGCCATGGGGAAGGAGGAGTTCTGATTTGTGTATCAGGTTCCCACCTGTGCAGGGATTAGAGATAAGTTCTAGGTACTGATGCCCGAAAATCCAGGTTCGGAAGAGATGACGGCCTAAAACCATGGTGGGTCCGAAGTTCTGGCTGTGCGGCCAGCTGTCTGGGTATCTGTCGGGAGGTTTGGGCTCAGGCTGTGTCAGACAGAGCAGTATTGCCCAGGGAAACCTAGGCATTTGGGGTGTGGTCGAGGGCCATGCAGGTTGATCCGCATTTGGGGTTTCTGGGCACCCCCTTAGGGCATTGTTTTTCTTCTGGTGGGCAGGAAGAGTGCTGCGTTGTGGCTCCAGAATTCCCAATCTGGAGGGCTTGTGGGCTAACAGTGTGAGGACGGAAGTCTGAAAACACAAGCTAGGGTTCGGTGTGGGTCCGAGGACACAGCATGCCCAGTCTGCAGAGGCTGACTCAGATCTCCTGCATCTGATGTAAGGGCAAGTATCAGACATTGGCTCAGCATGTAGTTTGTGTCCATGATGGCCCATTCATGAAGAGGGCCCATTCATGAGGCCATGGAGGTTTTCCCACGCTGGGGGTTGTGAGATGCTCCAATCCACATGGTTTCCTTCTGCGGGAGAGTCGAGTTTGTTGGATGGCTCCCGGACGCCCCATATGGAAAGACTCGAAAGCAGGGTTCTAAGAATGGATGCCTGGACACCCCACCTCGCATTCCCATTGGCTGCTTGCAGCAAGACAGGTTCGATCTGTTGGCTCTGGGGCTTGCTACCCAGGGGTCTGAGTTGAAATGGACTCTCCTGAGGATGGGTCATTATGTGGGTTTGTGTCCATGGAGACCTCAAATAAGGCGGTGGCTCAGGGGCCCTGCAGGATTCTCCTACCTGGAGGGTTGGACACAGCCCCAAAGAGCAAACTTCCCATGTGGAGACGAGAAGTGTTCTGATTGTTGCCTCAGAAAACCCCCAATTGCTGGTATTCAAAATCAGGCCTCTGAGCAGAGACACCTGGAAAGCTAGGGTTCATATTAGGGCATAGGGGCCTGTCCGGTTCAATCTTCTGTCTCTGCACACATCTGTCTGTGTGTCTGAGTGGAGGTAGTTGCTCAGCTTGTGTCAGAATGCCCCTGTTTATTCAAGGCAGCCTACACAATAGGTATGGGCTCGGGGGCCTTGGAGGTTTCTCCTAATCTGTAGGGTTGTGGCCAATGGAATGGGCACTGTTTCCTTGGAAAGGGCAAGCACAGTCCTGAGGTTTGGCTCCAGGGGCCCCAGGCTGGAGGTTGTGTGGGCCAGGGCTGTGGGGACAGAAGTCTGAAAACACAAAACTCTCCTTAGGTTTGGGGCCGAGGTTAGGGCAAGCCCCATCTACAGACCGTGAGGGGAGCTCCTCGGGATATGAATGAAGGGAGAGTGTGAGACTTTGCTCAGGCTTTTGTCTCTGGATTTTGTGTCAAGGATGGCAGTGGAATGTCGGGGTGGCCTCATGGGCCATGGACGAGTCTCCCTTTCTTGGGATTTGGCCCGGCTCCCAAGAGATTGGGGTCATTCTGTTGGAAGGGAGGAGTCCTGTTTTCAGCTTCAGGTGTCCTTCCAAAAGAGGGATTCCAGAGCAGAACCTTGGGTACGGCGACTGGAAAACCTGATATCTGGTTCGGATTGAGTACCTAGGGGCATGGCAAGCCCCATATGTGGGCACTTGTTCCAGCCACTGAAAGGCATTCCTTGAACACGGGCCTCAATCTGAGGGTCACAATGCGTGTTTGTGCCCAAGGCAGCCCTCAAGCATGGACGTGGCCTCATGGGCCATGCAGGTTTCTCCTACCCTGAAGGTTTGACACCATGCCAACAGCAAGTTATCTTGCCATGTGGAAGAAGGATTTCTGATTTGTGTGTGAGATTCCGCCCAGTGCAGGTTTTGGGGATAAGGTCTAGGTTCTGATGTCTGAAACCTCAGGTTTGGAAGAGATGACGGCCCAAGGCCATGGCGGCTCTGAAATTTTGGATGTGCGGCCAGCTCTCTGGGTGTCTGTCGGGAGGTCTGGGCTCAGGCTGTGTCAGACAGAGCATGAGTGCCCAGCACAGCCTACGAAGTTGGGGTGTGGTTGAGGGCCATGCAGGTGGGTCCTCATTTTGGGTTTCTGGGCAGCCCCATAGGGCAAAGATTTTCTTTAGGTGGGCAGGCAGAGTGTTGTGTTGTGGCTCCAGAATTCCTAATCTGGAGTGCTTGTGTGCCGGGAGTGTGAGGACGGAAGTCTGTGAACACAAGGTAGGGTCAGGTTTGGGGCTGAGGGCACAGCAGGCCCACTATGGGGAGGCTGAATTGAGATCTCCTGCAACTGAAGTCAGGATGAGTATCAGCCATTGGCTGAGGCTAGAGTTTCTGTCCATGATGGCCCCTTCAAGATGGCAAAGCCTCTTGAGGCCCTGGAGCTTTTCCCATACTGGGGGTTGTGAGCAGCTCCAAACCACAAGGTTTCCTCTGTGGGACAGTCGAGTCCTGTTGAATGGCTCAAGGCTGTCCCATACGGAAATATTTCAGGGCACGGCTCTAAGGATGGTTTCCTGGAAACCCCTCCTCACATTCCCATTGGCTCCTAGGGACAAGGCATATTCAATCTGCTGGCTCTGGGGCGAGATCCCCAGGGGGTTGAGTTGAAATAGACTCTCATGCTGATGGGCCACAATGCAGGTTTGTGTCCAGGGAGACCTTGGAATATGGCAGTGACTCAGAGGCCATACAGGATTCTCCTACTATGCAAGTTTGACACCCATCCCAACAGCAAGATTTCCTGCCATGGGGAAGGAGTAGTACGATTTTGTGCATCACATTCCCCCATAGGCAGGTTTTGAGATAAGGGCTGGAGACAGATGCCTGAATACCCAGGTCAGGTAGAGGTGATGTCCTTGGCTCATGGCTGGTCCCACCTACTGGATATGCAGCCAGCTATGTGGGTGGCTGACAGAAATCAGGGCTCAAGCTTTGTCAGACTGAGAATTAGTGCCCAGGGCAGCCTAAGAAATTGGGGTGTGGTCGAGGGCCATGCTGGTTGATCCTCATGTGGGGTATCTGGGCAGCCCCATATGGCACTTCTTCTTTCTGATGAGCACGTGAAATCCTGTCTTGTGGCTCTAGAATTCCCAACCTGGAGGTCTTCTGGGCCAGGAGTGTGAGGATGGAAATCTGAAAACACAAGGTAGGGTTAGGTTCAGGGCCGAGGGCATGGCAGTTCCAATGTACAGCGGCTGATTCGAGATCTCCAGCACCTGAGTAAGGGCGAGTGTCAGATTTCCGCTCACGCTGGAGTTTGTGTCCATGATGGCCCACTAACGGAGGGGTGGCTTCGTGATGCCATGGAGGTTTTCCCACGCTAGGGCTTGTGAGCTGCTCCAAACAGCAAGGTTTCCTTCTCTGAGACAGGCCGAGTCCTGTTTGATGGCTCCAGGGTCCCCCATATGGAAAGATTGGAAAGCAGAGCTCTAGGCATGAATGCCTGGAAAGCCACCTCACGTTATGATTGCAGCCTAAGAACGTGACAGGTTCGATCTGCTGGCTCTGGCGTGAAGTACCAAGGGGGCTGAGTTGAAATGGAGTCTCGTGCTGATGGGTCACAATGCTGGTTTGTGTCCAGGGAGACCTTGGAATGTGGATGGTGACTCAGGGGCCATGTAGGATTCTCCTACACTGAGGGATTGACACAGCTCCCCAGAGCAAGGTTTCCTTCTGAGGACAGGAGGTATTCTCTTTTTTGGCTCAGGGAGCACATATTGGACCATATGTTGGTATTTGAAAAACAGGCCTCTGGGAACAGATGCCTGAAAATTCACGCTACGGTTCCGAATAGGTCCTAGGGGCATACCAGTGTAAATCATCTGAATTTAGGCCCAATTACCCGGGTGTCTGCCTGGAGGTGGTGGCTCATGTTATGTCACAGTGCGCATTTTTGTCTAGAGCAGCCTAGGAAAATGGGGTGAACTCAGGGGTCTTGGTTTCCCCTAATCTGGAGTGTTTGGGCAACTGTGACAGGCAGAGTTTCCTTTGGGAGGGCAGGTACAGTCCTGCGGTGTAGCTGCAGTTCCCAGGGTGGAGGGCGTGTGCGCCAGGGCTTTGGGGACAGAAGTCTGCAGACACAAACTCGGGTTATGGTTAGGGGCCAGGTGATGGCAGGCCTGATCTGCAGACCCTGAAAGGAGTTGCTCAGGATCTGAAATAAGGGCAAGTGGGAGGCGATTGCTCAGGCTTTTGTCTCTGGATTGTGTGTCTAGGATGGCCGTGGAATATAGGGTTGGCCTCATGGGGCCATGGAAGATTCACCCTCTCTGGGGATTATGCCTGGCTCCCAAGAGTTTGGTGTCATTCTGTGGGAACGGAAGAGTCCTGTTTTCCCTCTCAGGGTTACCCCCCAAACAGGAATTCCATAGATGGGCTCTGGGTCTGGGTGCTTGGAAAGCCCCCTAGGGATAGGATTTAGGCCTAGGTGCATGGCAGGCCCAGTATTGGGCTCCTGGTCCAGCTCCCGAGGGGACTTGTTTGGAAACATCTTCAGGCTGAAGGTCACAATGCCTGTTTGTGCCCAGGGTGGCCCTCCTGATTGGGCGTGGTCTCATGGGCCATGCAGCTGGCTCCCACTCTGAGGGTTGGACACCCATCCCAACAGCCAGGTTTCCTTCCATGGAAAATGAGTAGTACTCTTTTGTGCTTCTGGTTCCCTGATAGCAGGGATTTGAGCTAAGGACTTGGGACAAGTGCCTGAATACCCAGGTTGGGTAGAGATGATGTCCTGGGACCATGGCAGGTCCCACTGCTGCATATGGGGCACACTATCTGGGTGGCTGACAGGAGGTCTTGTCTCAGGCTGTGTAAGACAGAGCATTAGTGACAGGTCGGCCTATGATATTGGGGTGCCATTGAGGGCCGTGCAGGTTGATCCTCCTGTGGGGTTTCTGGGGAGACCCATAGGGCACTGCTTCTTTCTGGTGGGCAGGCAGAAGGCTGCGTTGTGGTCCCAGAATTCCCAATCTGGAGGGCTTGTGGGCCAGGAGTGTGAGGACAGAAGTCTGAAAACAGAAGCTAGGGTTAGGTTCAGGGCCGAGGCCATGGCAGTTCCAATGTGCAGTGATGGGGTCCGTTATCAATGGAACAAGACTGAGACAAAGTGAAAGATTTGCAAAGCCTTATTCGGTGCCAAGCATTAGAAGTTAGACTGACCGGACATTGGAAGGAGCCTGAGAAATATGAAATTTATGCAAAGCTTTATTCTATGCCAAGCATTAGAAGTCAGACTGACTGGCCAGGGCTGCCTTCCAAGAAAGCGACCCCATCCCAATCTCACAGGCTGGTTTTATAAAGCATTAGTGCAGACCTCGGGTAAATGGCTTCTATTGTTAGGGCTTTACCCCCAGAATTGATACCCGGAACCAATACCAGGATCTACTGGGGTATTCATTCTCCGAATGAAGTCCGTGGATGTAAACAACAATATGGCTACCTAGGCAATATGGAGTCGCTCTGGCTAAGCAGGCCCTAATAGTTAAACATCTTCTAACATTAAATCGGCCCTAACATGCAGCGGCTGATTCGAGATACCAGCATCTGGGTAAGGGCGAGTGCCAGCCATTCGCTCATGTTGGAGTTTGTGTCCATGATGGCCAATTAATGGAGGGGTGAACTCAAGAGGCCATGGAGGTTTTCCACACGGGGCCTTGTGAGCTGCTCCAAACAGCAAGGTTTCCTTCTGGGGGACAGGGAGAGTCCTTTTTGATGGCTCCAGGGTCCCCATGTGGAAAGATTTGATAGCAGAGTTCTCTGCATGGATGCCTGGAAAGCAGTCCTCACGTTACCACTGCAGCCGAGGAACATGGCAGGTTCGATTTGGTGGCTCTGGGGCAAAGTTCCAAGGGGGCTGAGTTGGCATGGAGTCTCACGCTGATGGGTCACAATGCTGGTTTATGTCCTGGGAGACCTTAGAATGTGGCGGTGGCTCAGGGGCCATGCAGGTTTCTCCTACAATGAGGGATTGGCACAGCTCCCAAGAGCAAGGTTTCCTTCTGGGGACAGGAGGTGTGCTGTTTTGTGGTTCAGGGACCACATGTTAGACCATATGTTGGTATTTGAGAGCAGGCCTCTGGGGACAGATTTCTGCAAACATAAGCTAGGTTTCCGATGAGGTCCTAGGGGTATGTCAGGTTCGATCTTTTGATTCTGGGGCCATTTACCTGGATGTCTGCCTGGAGGTAGGTGCTCAGGTTGTGTCAGCGTGCTCATTTTTGTCCAGAGTGGCCTATGAAATTGGGGTCAGCTCAGGGGTCTTACAGGTTTCTCCTAATCGGTATGGTTTGGACAATGGCGATGGGCAGAGTTTCCTTCAGGAGGGCAGGCAGAGTACTGCAGTGTGGCTCTGGGAGCCCCATCCTGGAGGGCATGTGCGCCAGGGCTTTGGGGACAGAAGTCTGCAAACACAAACTTGGTTTAGGGTTAGGGCCATTGTGATGGCAGGCTTGATCTGCAGCCCCTGAGGGGAGCTCCATGGGATTGGAAATTAGGCCGAGTGGAAGGCAGTAGCTCAGGCTTTTGACTTTGGACTGTGTGTCTAGGATCGCCATGGAATGTTGGGGTGGCCTCGTGGGGCCATCGAAGATTCTCCATCTCTAGGGATTATGCCTGGCTCCCAATAGATTGGTGTCATTCTGAGAGAAGGGAAGAGTCCTGTATTCTGCCTCAGGGGTACCCCCCAAAAAATATTCCAGAGACAGCCTCTGGGTCCGGGTGCTGGGAAAATCCCACCGCGGTTTAGGATTTGGTCCTTGGGGTTTGGCACCATGGTCTGGTATTTGGGCTCCTGGTCCAGCTACAAAGTGGGCTTGTATGAAAAGGGGCTAAGGCTGAGGGATACAATGTGTGTTTATGCCCAGCATGGCCCTCATGAAGGGTCGTGGCCGCATGGGCCATGCAGTGGGCTCCCACTCAGAGGGTTGGACACCCATCCCAACAGAAAGGTTTCCTGCCATGGGAAAGCAGAAGTAGTACTCTTTTGTGCATCAGGTTCCCCCATAGGCAGGGATTTGAGCTAAGGTCTGGGGACAGATGCATGAATACCCAGGTTAGGTAGAGATGATGGCCTTGGGCCATGGCAGGTCCCATCTGCTGGATATGTGGCCAGCTATCTGGGTGGCTGACAGGACGTCAGGGCTCAGGCTGTGGCAGACAGAACATTAGTGCACAGGGCGGCCTATGAAATTTTGGTCCCCATGAGGGCAGTGCAGGTTGATCCTCATTTGAGGTTTCTGTGCAGCCCCATATGGCACTTTTGCCTTCTGAAAGGCAGCAGAGTGCTGTGTTGAGGCTCCAGAATTCCCAGTGTGGAGGGCTTGTGCTCCAAGACTCTGGGGGCGTAAGACTGGAAACACAAGCTAGGGTTATGTTAGGGCCTATGGCACGGCAGTCCCGATCTGTAGAAGCTGAGGCGATATCACAAGCATCTGAAATAAGGGCCAGTGTCAGACATCTGCTCAGGCTGCAGTGTGTGTCCATGAGGGCTGCACGATGTAGGGCTGGCCTCATTAGGAAATGGGATTTTTCCCAATCTGGGAGTTGGGCGCATGTCTAAACAGCAAGTTTCCTTCTCCAGGACAGTGGGAGTGCTGTTTGATGGCTCAAGGGCCCCTGAATGGAAAGATTCGTGAGCAGAGTCTATGTACAGATGCCTGAAAACCCCACCTAGGGTTCCCATTACAGCCGGAGGATGTGGCAGGTCCTACCTAGTGGCTCTGGGATGAGCGACCCAGGGGGCTGTGTTGGAAAGGAGTCTGATCCTGAGGGTCACAATGCAGGTTTGTGTCCAGGGCAACCTTCGAATGTGGTGGTGGCCTCAGGGCCCATGCAGGATTCTACTACCCTGAGGGTTTGACACAGCTCCAAATAGCAAGGTTTCTGATGAGGCCAGGAGGTGTTGGGTTTTGTGGCTCAGGGTTCCCCCAAATGGTGGTATTTGTGTCCAGAACCCTGGGGACAGATACCTGAAAACCTAAACTAGGGTATAGATGAGAACCTAGGAGCATGTCAGGTCCAATCTTCTCTCTCTGGGGCCATCTACCTCAATGTCTGATGGGAGGTAGTTGCTCATGGTGTTTCAGACTGCACATTTTTGTCCAGGGCATCCTACGAATTTAGGGTGGCCTCAGGGACCTTGCATGTTTCTCCTATTCTTGAGGTTTCTTGAAGCTCTAAAGTTCCCAGCTTCCTTCTGGAGGGCAAGCACAGTCCTGTGGTGTGTCTATGAAACAACCAAGCTGGAGGGTTTGTGGGGCAGGACTCTGGGGACAGAAGTCTGAAAATGGCAACTAGGGTTAGGATTAGGGCCGAGGGTATGGCAGGCCCTATCTGCTGACACTGAGGCGAGCCCCACAGGATCTGAAATTAGGGCGAGTGTGAAGTGTAAACTCAGGCTTTTGCCTCCGTTTTTTCTGTCTAGGTTGGCCACGGAATGTAGGTTTGGCCTCAAGGGTCCATGGAAGATTCTACCTCTTTGGGATTTTTCCTAACTCAAAATAGCATGGTGTCATACTGGGGGAAAGGAGGAATCCTGTTTTCTGATTCAGGGGTGCCCATAAGGAGGGATTCGAGAGCAGGAGTCTGTGTGTGGGTGCCTGCAAACCCAACCTTGGGTTAGGATTTGGGTCTAGGGTCATGGCAGGCCTCATATGTTGGCTCTATGTCAACTAATGGAGAGGGCTTAGTTGAAAACGTGGCTCAGGCTGGGGGTCACAATGCTGGTTTGTGCCCAGAGCGAGCCTCAACAGTGGGTGGGGCCTCAGGAGCCATGAAGGTTTCCCATACTCTGAGGGTTTTAACCCATCCCAATAGCAAGGTTTCTTGCTGCAGGGCAGTAGAACTTCTGTTTTGTGGATCAGGGTCCCCCATATGTAGGGATTTGATACCAGGCCTCTGGGGATAGATGCCTATAAACCCATATTGGGTAGAGATGATGGCCTAGGGCCATGGCAGTTCCTACCTGCTGGATATGCGGCCAGCTTCCTGAGTGTCTGACGGGAGGTCTGGGCTCAGGCTGTGGCAGACAGCACACTAGTGCACAGGGCAGCTTATGAAATTGAGGTGCCTTCGACGGCCGTGCAGGTTGATCCTCATTTGGGGATTTTGTGCAGTCCAATAGGCCACTTCTGCCTTCTGAAAGGCAGGTAGAGTGCTGTGTTGGGGCTCCAGAATTCCCAATCTGGAGGGCATGTGCAGCAGGACTCTGGAGCATGGCAGGCCCATCCTGGGGAGGCTGAGGTGAAATCACCAGCATCCAATATAAGGCCTAGTGTCAGACGTCTGTTCAGGCTGGAGTTTTTGTCCATGTGTGTTGCCTAATGTACCGGTGGCCTCATGAGGCCATGGAATTTTCCCAGTCTCGGGGTTGGACAGCTCCAAACAGCAAGGTTTCCTTCCTCCACAGGGCGAGTGCTGTTTGATGGCTCAATGCTCCCCCATATGGAAAGATTCAGGAGCAGACTCTATGTATGGATGCCTCAAAAACCCACCTAGGATTCCCATTGCAGACGAGAGATATGGCAGGTCCTATCTGCTGGCTCTGGAGCGAGCTACCCAGGGGGATGAGTTGAAAAGGTGTCTCATGTTGAATGTCACAATGCGGTTTGTGTCCAGGGTGACCTTCGAATGTGGCATTGGCCTCAGGGGCCATTCAGGATTCTACTACCCTGAGGTTTTGACACAGCTCCAAATAGCAAGGTTTTTTTCTGGAGACAGGAGCTGTTGTGTTCTGTGTCTCAGGATGCCCCAACTGTTGGTATTCGAGAGAAGGCCTCTGGGGACACATGAATGACAACCTAAGAGAGGCTACAGATTAGAGCCTAGGGTCTGTAAGGTTCAATCTTCTCTCTCTTGGGCCATCTATCTGGGTGTCTGACGGGAGGTACTTGCTCAGGATGTGTCAGATGTGCATTTTTGTCCAGAGCGTCCTATGAAATTGGGGTGGCCTCAGGGGCCTTGCAGGTTTCTCCTATTTTTGAGGTTTCTTGAAGCTCTAAATGGCCCAGCTTCCTTCTGGAGGGTAGGCAGAGTCCTGTGATGTGGCTATGGAATACCCAGTCTGGAGGGTTTGTGGGGCAGGACTCTGGGGACAGAAGTCTGAAAACACAAACTCAGGTTAGGATTAGGTCCAAGGGTATGGCAGACCTGATCTGCAGACCCTGAGGTGAGCCCCTCGGGATCTGAAATTAGGGCGAATGTGATGTGGAAACATAGGTTTTTGCTTCTAGTTTTTCTGTCTATCATGGCTGAGTAATGTATGGGTTCCTTCATGGGGCCATGGAGATTCTCCCTCTTTGAGGGTTTTGCACAGCTACAAATAGAATTGCGTCATTGTGGGGGGAAGGAGGAATCCTGTTTTCTGACTTAGGCATCCACATTAGGAGGGCTTCGAGAGCAGGGTTCTGTGTATGGGTGTCTGGAAACCCATACTTGTGTTAGGATTTGGGCCTAGGGTCACGAAGGCCTCAGATGCTGGCTCTAGTTCGAGCTACCAAGGGGGCTTAGTTGAACGTGGCTTGGGCTGAGGGTCACAATGCAAATTTGTGCTCAGGGTGGCCCTCAACCATGGGCGGGCCCTGATGGGCCATGCAGGTTTCTCGTACTCTGAGGGTTTTACACACATCCCAACAGTCAGGTTTCCTGCTGGGGGCAGGAGAACTTCCTTTCCTGGATCATGTTCCTCCCTATGCAGGGATTTTAGACTAGGCCTCTGTGGACATGCCTATGAATCCAGTTTCGGTAGACATGATGGCCTAGGGGCATGGCAGGTCCGATATTGTGGTTAGATGGCCAGCTACCTGGGTGGCTGACAGGAGTTTGGGGACCAGGCTGTGGCAGACAGAACATTAGCGCACAGGGCAGCTGATAAAATTGCCGTGCCATTGAGGGCCATGCAGGTTGATCCTCATTGGGTTTTCTGTGCCGTCCTGTAGGCCACTTTTTGCCTTCTGAAAGCAGGCAGCGTGCTGGGTTGGGGCTCCAGAATTCCCTGTCTGGAGGGCTTGTGCACCAGGCTTCTGGAGACGGAAGGCTAGAAACACAAGCTAGGGTTAGGGTTGGGGCCCTAGAGCATGGCAGGACCAATCTGCAGATGCTGAGGCGAGATCACAGGCATCTGAAATAAGGACGAGTGTCAGGCAACCACTCAGGCTGGAGTTTGTGTCCATGAGGGCCGCCTGATATAACGGTGGCCTCATGAAGACATGGAGGTTTTCCCAATCTGGGGGTTGGGCACAGCTCCAAACAGTAAGGTTGCCTTCTTCAGGACAGGGGAAGTGCTGTTTGATGGCTCAAGGGAACCCCGTATGGAACGATTCGAGACCAGAGTCTATGTATGGATGCCTGAAAACCCCACCTAGGGTTCCCATTGGTGCTGAGGGACATGGCAGTTTCTATCTGCTGGCTCTGGGGCGAGCTACCCAGGGCACTGAGTTGAAAAGGAGTCTGATGCTGAGGGTCACAATGCGGGTTTGTGTCCAGGGTGACCTTCGAATGTGGCAGTGGTCTCAGGGCCCACGCAGGATTCTACTACACTGAGGTTTTGATACAGCCCCAAATAGCAATGTTTCCCTCTGGGAATTGGAGGTGTTGTGTTCTGTGGTTCAGGGATCCCCCCAAATGTTGGTATTCGAGACCAGGCCTCTGGGGACAGATGTCTGAAAACCTAAGCAAGGGTTCAGATTAGAGCTTAGGGGCATATCAGCTTCAGTGTTCTGTCTCTGGGGTCATCTGGGTGGGTGTCTGACAGGATATTATTGCTCAGGGTGTGTCAGACTGCGCATTTTTGTCCAGGGCATCCTCCAAATTTGGGGTGGCCTTAGGGGCTTGTAGGTTTCTCCTAAACTTGAGGTTGCTTGAAGCTCTATAGGGCCTAGCTTCTATCTGGAGTCCAGGCACAGTTCGGTGGTGTGGCTATGGCATACCCAACCTGGAGGGTTTATGGGACAGAAATCTGGGGACAGACATATGAAAGCACCAGCTGAGGTTAGGATTAGTGCCAAGGGTATGGCAGACCGGATCTGCTGACCCTGCAGCGAGCTCCTAGGGATGTTACATTAGGGCAAGTGTGGAGCAGAAGCTCAGGCTTTTGCCTCTGGTTTTGGTGTCTAGGATGACTGTGGAATGTAGGGGTGGCTTCATGGGGCCATGGAAGATCCTCCCTCTTTTGGGGTTTTGCACAGCTCCAAATTGCATGGAGTCATTGTGGGGGAAAGAAGGAATCCTCGTATCTGTTTCAGCATTCCCCATAAGGAAGGATTCGAGAGCAGGGTTCTGTGTATGGGTGTCTGGAAACCCATAATTGGGTTAGGATTTGGGCCTAGGGTCACAAAGGCCTAGGGGCATGGCAGGTCCAATCTGGTGGATAGGCTGTCAGCTACCTAGGTGGCTGAAAGGAGGCCATTACTCAGCCTGTGGCAGACAGAACACTAGTGCACAGGGTGGCCTATCATCATTTGGGGTTTTTGTGGAACCCCATAGGGCACTTTTTCCTTCTTGTGCGCAGGCAGAGTGCTGCATTGTGGCTCCAGAATTCCCAATCCAGAGGGCTTGTGGGAGAGGAGTGTGAGGACCGAAGTCTGAAAACACAAGCTAGGGTTACTTATAGGGTAGATGGCTCAGCAGCCCGAATCTGCAGAGGCTGAGGCGAGATCTCCAGCATCTGACGGAAGGGCGAGAGCTGGATGTTTGCTCAGGCTGGAGTTTGTGTCCATGATGGCCGCCAAATGGATCAGTGGCCTCATGAGGCCATGGAAGTTTTCCCAATCTGGGGATTGTTTATTGCTGCAAACAGCAAGGTTTCCTCCTGTGGGACACCTGGAGTCCTTTTCGATGGCTCAAGGGTCCCCTTATGGAAATATTTGAAAGCAGGACTCTGTTTTTAAATGCCTGGAAACCCCACCTCAAATTCCCATTGGCGCCTAGGAACAAAACAGGTTGGATCTCCTGGCTCTGGGGCTAGACACCTCCCAGCACCCAATAGTTTGGTGTCATTCTGGGGGATGTTAGTCTCCTTTTTTTTTCTGTCTCAGTGGTGCCTAAGAAGAGGGATTCCAAAACAAGACTCTGAGTATGGGCACCTGCACAACTCCACGTTGGGTTAGGATTTGGACCTAGGAGAATGGCAAGCCCAATATGTGGGCACATGTTCTGGCTCCCGAGGGCCTTATTTGAAATGGGGGCTCAGGCTGAGGGTCACAATGTGTGCTTGCGCCAAGGTGGCCCTCAAGAGTGGGCCTCATGGGTCATGCAGGTTTCCTCTCTCTGAGGGCTTCACACCCTTCCCAACAGCAAGGTTTCCTGCCATGGGGAAGGAGGAGTTCTGTTTTCTGCATTAGGTTCCTCCATATGCAGGCATCTGAGATAAGGTCTAGAGACAGATGCCTGAAAACCAAGGTTGGGTAGAGATGATGGCCTAGGGCCATGGCAAGCCCATTCTGCTGGATATGTGGCCAGCTGTCTGGGTTACTGATGGGAGGCCTTGGCTCAGTCTGTGTCAGACAGAGCAGTAGTACACAGGGCAGCCTATGGTATTGGGGTGTCGTCGAGGGCTGTGCAGGTTGATCCTCATTTGGGGTATTTGGGCAACCCCATAGGGCAGTTTTTTTTTTTCTGCTGGGCAGGCAGTGCTGTGTTGTGGCTCCAAAATTAGTATGCAGATTATTATTTCTATTGGGAGGACTACTCAATTGTCTACTTCTAATTGTCATAGTTCTCCAGGTTTTAGCTCTTGAGTTGGGGTTATATAGGAGTCAAAGTTTAGGTCTTCATAATCTGTGTACTCATAACTTCAGTATCACTGGTGACCCACAGTTTTTGCGGTAAAGGAAGGATTATTGATCTCATCTATTATATAGAGGATTCCTTGTGAAGGTAAAGCAATTAAAATTAAATGATAGCAGGTAGGACAGTTCATAATGTTTCAACTTCTTGAGTGTCTATAGTGCTGGTATGTGTTAGTTTAGTAGTTAGTATTAATGAAATGATGTAGAGAACAAGAGAGCTGATGAAGAATATGATTATTAATGGATGGTCATGGAAGTGTAATAGTTCTTCTATAATAGGGGAGGTTGCATCTTGACGGCCTATTTGGAAAGGGTACACCATAGAGACATAAAGGACTTCCACCTATAATTTGACTTTGACAAAGTCATGTAATTTTTACTAATATCTCTTTATCGAGAAGGACATAGTGGTTATGATATTGGCTTGAAACCAATTCTAGAGGGTTCAATTCCTTCCTTTATTATTTTGGTAGTACATAGGTTGGATCTTCAAATGTTTGATATGGAGGAGGGCATCCATGTAATCATTCAATGTTTGCTGAAGTAAGTTCTCCTATTTTCACCTGTTGTTTGGATACTGAGGCTTCTCAGATTATGAAGATTATTAATATTACTACCGTTAATGAGATAAATGAACCCATGGAAGACACTGTGTTTCATGTGGTATAAGCATCTGGGTAATCGGAGTATCGTCAAGGTATTCCTGATGGCCTAGGAAATGTTGGGGAAAGAATGTTATATTTACTTCTACGAATATAATTGTAAAGTGGATTTTTGCTCAAATATCATTTAGTGTGTAACCTGTGAACAGTGGGAATCAATGGACAAACCCACATATGATTGCAAACACTGCCCCCATTGAAAGGACATAATGGGAGTGTGCTACCAAGTAGTATGTGTCATGAAGAACAATATCTAGTGATAAGTTTGATAATACAATACCTGTTAAACCACCCACTGTGAATAGAAAAATAAACCCTACTGCTCATAATATAGCTGACGATCATTTAATATGCCCCCCATGTAGAGTGGCCAGTCAGATAAAAACTTTTACTCCCATTGGAATTGCAACTATTATAGTAGCTGAGGTTAAGTATGCGTGTGCCAATGTCCATTCCTATGATAAACATGTGGTGGGCTCATACAATAAATCCTAAGAAACTGGCAGATATCATTGCTCAGGCAATTCCTATGTAGCCGGATGGTTCTTTTTTTTTTTTTTTTTCCCTGAGTAACGACAAGGTTACAAGGTTACAAGGTTACAACATGTGAGATAATTCCAAATCCTGGTAGAATTAGAATATATACTTCGGGATGTCCGAAAAATCAGAATAGGTGTTGATACAGAATAGGGTCTCCTCCTCCAGCTGGGTCAAAGAAGGTATTATTTACATTTCGGTCTGTGAGTAATCACAGCTGCTCAGTAATACCGGTAATACCAGTATTACTGGTATGGTAATACCGGCTGCTAGAACTGGTAACGATAAGAGTAGAAGTACAGCCATGATCAGGACAGATCCTACAAATAGAGGAGTTTGATATTGTGATATTGCAGAGGGGTTTATGTTGATAATGATAGTAATAAAGTTAATGGTTCCTAGGATGGATGAGACACCTGCCAGGTGTAGGGAGAAGACTATTACGTCTACGGATGCTCCTGCGTGTGCTAAATTTCCTGCTCGAGGAGGGTATACAGTTCATCCTGTTCCTGCATCTGCTTCTACCATGGAAGAAGCTAGAAGGAGAAGAAAGGAGGGGGGCAGAAGTCAAAAGCTTATATTACTTATTCGTGGAAATGCAATGTCGGGTGTGCCAATTATTAATGGTCCTAATCAGTTTCTGAATCCTCCAATCATAATTGCCATTACTATAAAGAAAATTATTACAAATGCATAGGCAGTTACAATTACGTTATAGATTTGGTCATCTCCTAGTAGAGCACTTGGTTGGCCCAATTCAGCACAGATTAATAAGCTAAGAGCAGTGCCTACCATTCCGGCTTATGCACCAAATAAAATGTATAGCATCTTTATGATTTGTGGAGAATAATCATTGCTTTATGAACATAGGTAAAATGGCCAATAAAGGCATTAGACTGTAAATTGAAGAATGGGGGTTTGAGTCCTCTTTTTGCCAAGCTCTGTGGTGAAATATCACGTTGAATTGCAAATTCAAAGAAGCAACTTCAACCCTGCCAGGGCTTCTCCCTCCTTTTTTTTTTTTTTCTTTGCAGCAGGAGAAGTAGATTGAAGCCAGTTGACTAGGGTATTTAGCTGTTAACTAAAGTTTCATAGGATGATAGCCCACCAGTCTAGAAAGGGTTTAGCTTAATTAAGGTGATTGATTTGCGTTCAGTAGATGTGAGATATACTCTCGTAGTCCTTAAGGTGAGATTCAGGAGTTAAGTGAATGGCACTTACTTTGGGCTTTGAAGGCCCTTGGGTTTTTAACCTAAACTTCTAGAACAGTGTTTGTATTATTGGGGTTAATGGGAGTAATATGGTCGAAGTTACAATTAGGGGGGATAAAAGAATTATGTTTTTTGTGTTTTTGAATTGCCATTTTATTTTTATGGTGTTTATTGAGGGGAATATAGTTAGTGCTGTTGCGTGTGTTAACCACATATAAAAGTATACGTTTGGTAGGGCTGTAATTGCTATAAATGTTGATGTAACAATTATATTGTTTTTTGTGAGTTCGTGGATGATTATTCATTTAGGAATGAATCCTGAGAGGGGAGGTAGGCCTCCTAGTGATAGAATGATTGTTAGGATTAGTGAGGTAATTAGTGGAAGTTTGTTTCATATATGAGATAGAGATAGTGTGATTGTAGATGAACTGATTGTGAACAGTATAAAAGTTCCAAGTGTTATTGTAATGTAGATTATGAGGTTTAATATTATTAGGGTAGAGTTATATGTTGTTACAGCAATCATTCATCCTATGTGGGTGATTGATGAGTATGCTAGGAGTTTTTGTAGTTATGTTTGGTTAAGACCTCCTCAGCCTCCTGCTAGAACGGATATAATAGCAATGGCTACTAATAAGTTTGTATTTATAGATGGAGAGATTTGGTAAAAAATGGATAAGGGGGCAATATTTTTGGTCAGGTTAGTAGAATTATTCCTGATGATAGTGGGATTACTTGGGTTACTTTAGGTACTCAGAAGTGGAAGGGTGATAGTCCTAATCTTATTGCCAGAGCTATTGTTATTATGTTTGATGCAATAGGGTTAGGGGTATTTAATATTGTTCATTGTCCTGTCAATAGTAGGTTCATAATAATTCCTAATATTAAGAGTATAGATGCAGTGCCATGGGTAAAGAAATATTTTGTTGATGCTTCTATGGCTTGTGGATTGATTTTTTTTATTAAAATGGGGATAATAGCTAGTATATTTATTTCAAATCCAATTCAGATTGTCAGTCAGTGAGAGCTTATTAGTACTATAATGTCTTCTGAAATGACAGTTGATATAATGATAGTAAGGATAGGGGTTTAATTAGTATGGGAAGGGGATAAACCAACATTTTCGGGGTATGGGCCCGATAGCTTATTTAGCTGACCTTACTGTAGAATTTGGTGTGAGTTGAGTTCTTAGGATTCGGTTCAATTCCTATAATTCTAGAAATAAGAGTGCTCAAATCTCTATAATCAAAGTACCTCTTTTGTCAGACATATTTCTTATGTATGGGGAGGAATACTTGCTGTTATAATGGGTAAGGCTACATGTCATATGCATAGGGCTAGTGTCAGGGGGAGGAAGTTTTTTCATAATAAATGTATGAGTTGATCATAACGGAATCGTGAATAGGATGCTTGAATTCATAGGAAGGAAGTTGTTAGTAGAAGTGTTTTTATAGTATAATGGATTTAGTGTAGTTCCGGTAAGTATGGGGTGTGGAATGCACCAAAAATACAGGAGAGTTGTAAGGATATTCATTATAATAATGTTGGCACATTCAGCCAACAAATAGGGCGAATGGTCCAGCTGCCTATTTGACATTGAATCTGGAGACTAATTCTGCTTCTCCTTCTGTTATGTCAAATGGGGTGCGGTTGGTTTCTGCTAGGGTTGAGATAAATCATACTATAGCTAGGGGTCATGTGGGGAGGATTAGTCATAGGTGTTCTTGTGTAGTAGTAGTAGTAAGTGTGGATAGGGTAAAAGAGCCATTTATTAATAGTACTGATAGGAGGATAATGGCTAGTGTGACTTCGTAGGAAATTGTTTGGGCTACTGCTCGAAAGGCCCCAATTAGGGCGTATTTTAAGTTTGAAGCTCATCCGGACCATAAAATAGAGTAAACAGCTAGGCTTGATATTGCTAGTATGAATAAGATTCCTAGGTTTATATTCATGAGAGGGTAAGGTATTGGTAATGGGATTCATATGGTTAGGGCTAGTGTTAGGGCTAGGATTGGGGCTATGACAAATATAGTGATAGATGATGTTAGGGGTCGTAAAGGTTCTTTAGTGAATAGTTTCATGGCATTTGCAATTGGTTGCAAGAGGCCATAGGGTCCTACGATGTTTGGGCCTTTACGGAGTTGTATATATCCTAGGATTTTTCGTTCCACTAATGTTAGAAAGGCTACAACAAGTAGGATAGGTACAATTAGTGAAATGATATTAAATATAATCATAATGTTAGGGAAAAAAATTCAACCTCTGAGAATAAAAGTTTAAGTTTTACACAATTGCTGCGCTCTGCTACCCTAAAGAGCCCTATCTCTAGGGCTATGAAATGAAGGTGGACTATTAAGATTAAGATTATATCCTCTATTAGTGCTAAGGCATTCTGATAGAATAGGCCTTACTTCTCTTGTCCTTTCGTACTGGGAGAAGTTGTTGTAATAGATAGAAACCAACCTGGATTGCTCCGGTTGGAACTCAGATCTCTTAGGACTTTAATTGTTTAACAAACGAACTTTTAATAGCTGCTGCACCATTGGGATGTCCTGATCGAACATCGAGGTCCTAAACCCTATTGTTGATATGGACTCTCAAATAGGATTGTGCTGTTATCTCTAGGGTGACTTGTTCCGTTGATCAAATTTCTTGGATCAATAACTGATTCTATATTTCGACTGGTTTGGCTATATTTGTATCACTTGGAGGTTATTTTATTCTCCGAGGTCACCCCAATCTAAGTCATTAATCCATTAATAAGATTGTGTTATGCCTAATTGGTGATTAAATAGACTTATTATGGACTAGTTAATTGAAGCTCCATAGGGTCTTCTCATCTTATTAGTTTATTCCCACCTCTTCACCGGAAGGCCAATTTCACTGACAGGAAGTAAGAGACAGTTAAACCCTCGTGTGGGCATTCATACAAGTCCTTATTTAGAGAACAAATGATTATGCTACCTTTGCACGGTCAGGATACTGTGGCCGTTTAACTAGTGTCACTGGGCAGACAGGGCCTCTAATACTGGGCATGCTGGAGGTGATGTTTTTGGTAAACAGGTGGGGTTTGTGTTTGACGAGTTCCTTTTACTTCTTCTAATCTTTCCTTGTTGCATACCTGTGTTGGGCTAACAATTGATTTGATAAGTGTTTTATTAGTAGTTTATTTTTATCATGTTGTTAAATATCAGTGGGTATTTGATGACTGTTATAAGCTTATGCAAGGAGAAATGTTTCTTGTTACTCCTACTAGCATTATTGCTTCTATTATTAAATAGATTAGCCCAGTAGTACATTAGGAGTTGGTTTAAGATTTTTGGAATTAAGAGGGTTGGGTTGTTGAGCTTGAACACTTTCTTAATTAGTGGCTGCTCTTAGGCCTACTATGGTTTTATTTAACTTTACTCTCTAAGTAAGGTTCTATCCTTATTCTAAAAAGCTGTACCTTTTTAGATTATATTTTAAATTTACATTACAATTTTGGGATATGTTGGGCAAATTTAAAGTTGAACTGAGATTCTATTCTGGGCAACCAGCTATCACCAGGCTTGTTAGGCTTTTCACCTCTACCTATAAATCTTCTCACTATTTTGCCACATAGGTGAGTTTATCCCTGTGGTTTGTTCATAGGTAGCTTGTCTGGTTTGGGGGGAGTTAGCTTAAAATCTCTTTGCTAAATTATTCTATCTAGCTCATGCAAAATGTATAAATGTATAAAGGGTGATCTTTGCTGTTTATTACTTTAAACTTTCTTTCATCATTCCCTTAGGACACTTTCTCTATAGCTCCAAGTAAAATTTCTATCTCCTATACTATAATGATGTAATTGAATGTTTTGATTAGAGGCTTATTGCAGTAGTTGAGTTAGTGGTTGGTTGGGCTAGTTTTGGTTCAATGTGGTCATTGGTGAATGAAATCTTCTGGGTGTAAGCCAGATGCTTTAATTAAGCTACATTTTGATTTATCCAAGCACACTTTCCAGTATGCTTACCTTGTTATGACTTATCTCCTCTTGCGTTGGTTTACTCTGTATTATGTAGTGATTGGGTGTATTGCTTGAGGAGGGTGTTGGACGGTGTGTGGATGCTTCATGGCCCTATTCCATTAAGCTCTATATTCTTAATTTACTACTAAATCCACCTTTAGTTTTTAGTTTTCATAAAATCTTTGGTGAGCATATTCTTGTTTAGAAAATGTAGCCCATTCTTCCCACTTCATGGGTTACACCTTGACCTAACATTTTTATGTATAATTATCATGCATAGTTTTCTTCCTTTTGAGGGTTTGCTGAAGATGGTGGTATATAGATTGACTTAGCTAGAAGTGATGACATTTATTGGAGTTTATCAATTATAGAATTAGGCTCCTCTAGAGAGATGTAAAGCACCATCAAGTCCTTTGAGTTTTTAGCTGTTGCTAGTAGTTCCCTGGCAGATAATTTTTTGTACACATTATTTATGCTTAGGGCTGAGCATAGGGGGTATCTAATCCCAGTTTGGGTCTCAGCTATCATGTGGTCAGGAATAATGTCACTTTCTTGGTATATTTTATGTTAACAATAGCTTTTTATGCCTTGGTTAAATTTTAACTGTAGTGTGATATAGTACTTAACATGTTTTACGTCATGAGCCTATTAATTTGTGTTACTCGTATGACTGCGGTGGCTGTCACGAAATTTATCACCTCTTAATATTAACATGACTTACTCAAACATTTGTTCATGGCTAAATTTTTGTCACTGCTGTATCCTGTGGAGGTGTGTTTGAACAAGGTGTTATGAGCTACTCATTTAGTGTGCTTCATACCTGCTCCTTTTAATCAGTTTAGGAACTTAGAGGGCATTTTCACTGGGATGTGGAGACTTGCAAGTGTAATTCTGTTAATAATCAATAGGAAGGCTAGGACCAAACCTTTATGTTTATGGATACTTATGACTCTTCTAGGCATTTTCAGTACCTTGCTTTATTAAATAAGCTACATTAACAGGTGTGGGATTAGATTAGTTAATGTGAAGGTGCTTAGGCACAGTAATTGTATTATTAGTATTAAATGTAAGTTGATGGGGGTATTAGAGGTGGGGTATTACATCTATAGATAGCTTTCTTGAATAGAGTGTTCTGGGTAAATTAGTGATAGAGATTAATGTATGGAGTATCAGTATAAGTGGATTCATATGTATGTTGCATGTGCTTAGTTCTGTTTTCCGGGTTTGGCAGGACAATTTTAAGTCTTTGTATACTTTCGAAGTTACAGGGGGGTAGAGGAGATTTGATTTAGCTAGTTTCTATCTGTTGAATATGCGTACATGTGTACATGTGTATGTGTGTACGCGTATACGTGTGTATGTCCTGTAACCATTGACTGAATTGCACCTTATCGTTGTGCAATGCAGATAAATGATGATGATAAAGCACAGCTACAAGTTATTTGAATGCAACGAGGCCTTTACAGCCATTGCTGAGTGAAACCAGTCCCCCCCCCAAAATTAAAAAATTCCAAATGCATGACACCACAGTTATGTGTGATCATGAGCTGATTAGTCATTAGTCCATCACGATATCCCATTTGAAGGGATAGTGGGATTGGATTGAGGACTATTATGGCCCTGAAGTAAGAACCAGATGCCAGTATCGTTTCACTGTAGAAACCCCCATATTCGATGGGCTTGGAGCGAGAAGAGGAACACATCACGCAAGGATTGATGGTTTCTTGAGGCCTGTTGGTCAAGCTCGTGGTCTAGGTGAGGTGCACGTATGTAAAATCAATCATAGTATGTACCTGCTTATATGCATGGGGCAAACAATTAATGCACAATATACATAAGGGTGGGGAAAATACATACTGGAGAAGCACAGTAGATGTTTTTAAATATATGAATTGAAATAATGGGATGAGGAAATCAGGGAATAATTTAGTTAGAATGTCAGCTTTGGGTGCTAATGGTGAGGCTATTACTTCTTCCTTGATTCTTAGGGAGATGGAGTTCTCCATTTTTGGTTTACAAGACCAAAGTAATTAATATACTACAAAGACTCTTCCTTTTAATAAGTTCTTCCCGATAATGCTGATAGTTGTTATTAGAATTAGGAGGATTGTAAAGTAAAGGATTGAGGCTAATTGACCAATGGTGATGAAGGGGTGTTCTACTGGTTGACCCCCAATTCATGTTAAGGTAAGAAGATCAGCTACTAGTAATCAAAATAGGCATTGGTTTAGTGGGCAGAATATCATACCTCATTGTTTTTAAGAATGTAATACTGGAATAATGGCTAGGACTAGAATGGAAAATACTAGGGCTAGTACTCTTCCTAGTTTTAGCATTACGAGTACTAGGATTAGGAATAGGGCACCTAGGATGTCTTTAATTGTGTAGTATGGGTGGAATGGAATTTTGTCCGAATCAGATGGGATTCCAGAAGTATTGTTGGATCCTGTTTCATGAAGAAATAGTAGATGAATTGCTGCTAGTGCCGAGATGATGAATGGTAAGATAAAGTGGAAGGCAAAGAATCGTGTTAAGTTGGCTTTGTTTACTGAAAAACCTCCTCAGATTCACTCTGTGAGGTTTGTTCCAATATATGGGATGGGTGATAGTAAGTTGGTAATTATGGTTGCACCTCAAAAGGACATTTGTCCTCATGGTAAAACATAACCTATGAATGCTGTTGCTATAACTGCAAATAGTAGGATAATGCCGATGTTTCATGTTTTGGGGAATATATAAGATCCTTAGTATGGGCCTCGTCCTACATGTAGGAGGAGGCAGATGAAGAATATGGAGGCTCCGTTGGCATGTATATGTTGGATGATTCAGCCGTAATTGGCATCTCCACACATGTGTTTAACTGATGAGAAGGCTGTGGTTGTGTCTGATGTGTAGTGTATACCTAAGAATAAACCTGTAAGAATTTGAATTATTAGGCAAATTCCAAGATGGGAGCCAAAATTTCATCATGCTGAGATGTTTGATGGTGCGGTAGGTTGATAAATGAGTTGTTGATAATTTTAGTTAGTGGGTGGGTCTTATGAATGTTGGTCATTAGTGTTCTTATAGTTGAAATACAACACTGATTTTTTTGTGTCACCAATCATGGTTAGATTCCATGTAGGAATAATGATGATATACATTGTATTTATTTTAGGTATTATTTTTGTAGTTAGTGTGAGGACAGAAGTCTGAAAACAAAAGCTCATGTAATTTTTAGGGCCTAGGGCATGGCAGGCCCAAAATGCAGAGGCTGAGGCGAGAATCCCGTCATCTGAAGTAAGGGCAAGGGTCAGACGTTCACTCAGGCTCAAGTTTGTGTCCTTTATGTCTGCCTAATGCAGCGGTGGTGTCATGATACCATGGAGGTTTTCCCAATCTGGGGGTTGTGTGCAGCTCCAAACATCAGGGTTTCTTCCTACAGGACAGGAGGCATCTTCGTGATGGCTCATAGGTCCCTAATATAGAAGATTCAAGAGCAGGGCTCTGCGTATGGATGCCTGGAAACACCACATAGGGTTACCATTGGATCCTATGGACATGGGAGGTTCCATTTTCTGGCTCTGCTGTGACTTACACAGGGGGCTGAGAGGAAATGGAGTCTCACACTGTTGGGTCACAATCTGGTTTTGTGTCCAGGGAGACCTTGGAATGTGGCAGCGGCTCAGGGGCCATGCAGGATAGTATTGCCTTGAGGCTTAGACACAGCTCCAAATAACAAGATTTCCTTCTGGGACAGGAGGTTTTCTGTTCTGGGCCTCAGGGACTGCCCCCCAATATGTTGGTATTTGAGACCAGGGCTCTGGGTCTAGATGCCTGAAAATCACAGCTAGTGTTCAGATTAGAGCCTAGGCGCATGTCCGGTTCAATCTTCTGTCTCTGGGGCCATCTACCTAGGTGTCTGATTGCAGGTCCATGCACAGGGTGTGTCAGACTGCTTATTTTTATCCAGGGCGGCCTAAAAAACTGGGTGGCTTGGGGGCCTTGCAGGTTTCTCCTAATCTGGGGGGTTTTGGCAACATTAAAGGGCACAGTTTCCTTAGGGAGTACAGGCACAGTCCTACAGTTTGGCTCCAGATGATCCAGCCTGGAGGGTGTGCAGGTCAGAGCTCTGGGGGCAGAAGTCTGAAAAGACAAAACGGATTAGGGTTAGCGCTGAGTGTATGGCATTCCTGACCTGCAGACCCCGAGGGAGCTCCTCAGGATCTGAAATTAGGGCGATTGGGAGGGGGTAGCTCAGGCTTTTGCCTCTGGATTTTGTGTCTAGGATAGCCATGGAATGTAGGGCTGGCCTCGTAGGGCATGGAGGGTTCTCCCTCTCTGGGGATTTTGTATGGATCCCAATAGTTTGGTGTTATTGTGGGGGAAGGGAGTCCTGTTTATAACCCAGGGCCCCCCCAAAAAGAGGGATTCCAGATCACGTCTCTGTGAACAGGTGCCTGTAAAACCCTTCCTTGGGTTCATATTTGGGCCCATGGGCATGGCAAGTCCAATTTATGGGCTCTTGTTCCAGGAACCGAGGGGCCTCATTTGAAAATGGGTCTCAGGCTGAGGGTCACAATGCGTTTTTGTGCCCAAGGCGACCCTCAATTGTGGGCGTGGCCTCATGCACCCTGTAGGTTTCACGAATTCAGAGGGTTTGACACCCATTGCAACAGTAAGGTTTCTAGCTTTTTGGAAGTAGTTCTTTTTTGTGCATCAGGTTCCACCATATGCAGGGATTTGATATAACGTGTGGGGACAGATGCCTGAAAACCTCAGCTAGGGTTCAGATTATGGTATAGGGGCATGTCAGGTTCAATCTTCTGTCTCTGGGGCCATCTACCTTGATGTCTGACTGGAGGTCATTCCTCAGGGTGTGTCAGTCTGTGCATTTTTGTCCACGGTGGCCTATTAAATTGGGGTGGCCTCGGGGACTTTGCATGTTTCTCCTAATCTGGAGTGTTTTGTCAATTTTAAAGGGCATAATTTCCATTGGGAGGGCAGGCACATTCTTGCTGTGTGGCTCTGGGGGCTGGAGCCTGGAGGGTGTGTGGGACAGGACTCTGGGGACAGAAATCTAAAAACACCAACTCGGGTTAAACTTAGGGCCGAGGGTTTGGCATGCCTGATCTGCAGACTCCAAGAGGAACTCCTTGGGATCTGAAATTAGGGTGACTGTGAGGTGGTAGCTCAGGCTTTTGTCTATGGATTGTGAGTTTAAGTTGGCCACAGAATGTGTGGGGGCCTCATGGGGCCATGGAAGATTCTCCCTCTCTGGAGATTTTGCCCAAGTCCCAACAGTTTGGTGTGATATTGGGGGAAGGGAGGAGTCATGTTTTCTGTCGCAGGGGTCCCCCAAAAAGAGGAATTCCAGAGCAGGACTCTGGCTATGGGCACCTGCAAAACACCACCTTGGGTTAGGATTTGTGCTAGGGGCATGGCAAGCCTGATATGCGTGCTCCTGGTCCAGCTACTGAGGGGAATTATTTGAAAAGGGCTAAGGCTGAGGGTCACAATGCATGTTTGTGCCCAGGGTTGCCCTCAAGCGTGGGCGTGGCCTCATAGGCCCTGCAAGTTTCTCCAACTCTGAGGTTTTGACACCCTTCCAAACAACAAGGTTTCCTGCCATGCAGAAGGAAGTGTTCTGTTTTGTGCATCAGGTTCCCGCATATGCAGGAGTTTGAGATAAAGTCTTGGGACAGATACCAGAAAACCAAGGTTGGGTAGAGATGCGGGCCCAGGGCCATGGCTGGATATGCGGCTAGCTCCCTGGGTGGCTGACAGGATGTCTAGGCTCAGGCTGTGTCAGACAGCATTAGTGCACAGGATGGCCTATGAAATTGGGATGCTGTGAAGGGCTGTGCAGGTTTATCCTCATTTGGGGCTTTTGGGCAGCCACATAGGGCACTTTGTCCTTCTGGTGGGGAGGCAGAGTTCTGGATTGTAGCCCCAGAATTCCCAATCCGGAGGGCTTATGGGCCAGAAGTGTGAGGACGGAAGTCTGAAAACACAAGCTCTGGTTCGGTTTAGGGCCTAGGGCAAGACAAGCCCAATCTGCAGAGGTTGAATCGAGATCTCCAGCACCTGAAGTAAGGGCAAGTGTCAGACGTTCGCTCTGGCTGGACTTTGTGTCCATGATGGCCGCCTAATGGAGGTGGGGCCTCATGAGGTCGTGGAGGTTTTCCCACTCTGGGTGTTGTGAGCTGCTCAAAACAGCAATGTTTCCATCTTTGGGACAGGACTAGGCTTGTTCTGTTAGGGTCTGTGATCAAAGGAACGAGACTGATACAAAGCGAGGTCAAGCAAAGCTTTATTTCGCGCCAGCATCAGAAACCAACCCGACTGGTAAGGGCTATCTCTTACTAAGAGCTGATGATGATGACCCCAACAGGGCCGCTCCCCAGAAGGACATTCCGGATGAGGCCGCTCTCCGGACAGGTCGCTCTCCGACAAAGCCGCTCTGCACGAGGCCACTCTGGACGAGACTGCTCCAGACGAGGCTGCTGCCGACGAGGCCGCTTCCCAGAAGGACACTCCCCAGAGGGAGGCTACTCTGGCAAGCACTCCCGTCAACTCTGACAGCTCTTACTAACAGCCCTTACTGCTCTCCATGGCCCCTACAGCTGACAGCTCCCGCTGACAGCTCTCGACGGCTCCTACAGCTGACAGCTCTCCACGGCCCCTACAGCTGACAGCTCCCGCTGACAGCTCTCGACGGCTCCTGCAGCTGACAGCTCTCGAGGGCTCCTACAGGGGACAGCTCTTACTCCCCAGAGGGAGGCTGCACTGGCAAGGCCCCTCCCCGGAGGGAGGCTGCACTGGCAAGTCCCCTCGCTGGAGGGAGGCTGCACTGGCAAGGCCACTCCCCGGAGGGAGGCTGCACTGGCAAGCACACCCCCCGACAGCTCTTACAGTTCTTACTGCTCCAGCGAGACTGCGAGAGACTGCCTCTACTAGCCTCGCAAGCCAACTTTTATAGAGGCACTTTTAACTGGGCTATACACAGGTAGCCAATGAGATTGCAATACACAGGCGGCCAATCGAAATTCAATTTACACTAGTAGATATATGTGTGCCTCTCTGATTGGATGTTTTCACCTGGCCTGACCCACCCCTCCATCTAGGCTTTGCAAGGAAGTTCCTCTAGGAGGGGCAGGGTCAATCTAAGTTCACTGCAACAATATGGCTCCCCCTGCTTAAGTAAGCCCTTACAGTTCAATGGCTCAAGACTCCCCCTAGGGAAAGATTCAAGAGGAAGGTGCTATGTATGGATGCTTGGAAACCCTACTTCATGTTCCCTTTGGCCCCTAGGAAAAAGGCAGGTTCGATCTACAGGCTCTGGGGCGATCTACCCAAGGGAATGTGTTGAAATGGAGTCTCATGCTGATGCCTCACAATGCCAGTTTGTGTCCAGGGAGACCTTGATATGTGGTGGTGGCTCAAGGCCCATGCAGGATTCTACTGCCCTGAGGGTTTTACACAGTTACAAATAGCAAGGTTCCCTTCTGGGGACAGTAGGGGTTCTGTTGTGTGCCTCAGGGATGCACCATATGCTCGTATTGGAAATCAGGCCTCTGGGGAACGAAGCCTGAAAACCTAAGCTAGGGTTTAGATTAGAGCCTAGAGGTATGTCAACTTCAATCTTCTCTCTGGCACCATGTACCTGGGTGTCTGGCGGGAGCCTGTGAGACCTGTGGTGTCCCTAGGCAAATATCCTAACCCAAGGTTGGGTTTCCAGGCCTTAATACCCAGAGCATTGCTTGTGAAGCCCTCCTTATGGGGACCTCTGAATCAGAAACAGGATTCCTACTTACCCCCACAATGACACCATGCTATTTGGAGCTGTGGAAAACCCCCAAAGAAGGAGAATCTTCAATTGCCCCAAGAGGACACCCCTACATTCCACATACATCCAAGAGACAAAAACCAGAGGCAAAAGGCTGAGTCTCACCTCACACTCGCCCTGTTTTCAGATCCAAGGAGCTTGCCCAAGGTCTGCAGAGAGGGCCTGTCATACCCTCGGCCTTAATCCTAACCCTAGTTGATGATTTCAGAATTCTGTCCCCAGAGTTCTGCCCCAGACATCCTCTAGCATGGGGATTCCATGCCCACACCACAGGACTGTGCCTGCCCTCCAGAAGGAAGCTCGGCTCTTTAGAGCTTCCAGAAACCTCAAGAATAGGAGAAAACTGCAAGCCCCCTGGACCACCCCAAAGTGATAATACGACCAACAATGCACAGTCTGACACACCCTGAGCAACTACCTCGTATCAGACACGCAAGTAGATAACCCCAGAGAGAGAGGTGATTGAACCTGAAATGCCCCTTGGCTCTAATCTGTACCATAGCTTGGGTTCCCAGGCATCAGGCCCCAGAGGCTTGGTCTGGAATACAAGTATTTGGGGGATCTCTAAGCCACAGAACACATCACATCTTGTCCCCAGAATAAAAAAGTTGCTATTTGGGGCTGTGACACAACCCTCACAGTAGGAGAATGAGCCACTGCTACATTCCAAGATCTCCCAGGGCACAAATCTGCATTGTGATCCATCAGCATGAGACACCAATTCAAATCAACCCCCTGAATAGTTGACCCCAGAGCCAGGAGATGATACCTGCCGTGCCCCTAGGCCTTTATCCTAAACCTAGGTTGGGTTAGCAGGCATCCATACCCAGAGCCCTTCTCTCCAATCCCTCCACATAGGGGAGCCAACAGTCACAAAACTGAACTTCCCCCTGCCCCCTGGAAGGAAACCTTGATTTTTGGAGCTATGTAAAAGACTCAGAGATGGCAGAAACCTGTATTGCCTCTGAGGCCATGCCCACTTTTGCAGGCCATGCAGGACACAAACACCCATTGTGACCCTTAGCCTGAGCCACATTTTCAACAAACCCACATGGGTAGCTTCGCCAGATCCAGGATCTAAGTCCTGCCATGCTACTAGAACCAAATGCAAAACCTAGGCTCAGTTTTCAGGCATCCATACCTGGAACACTGCTCTCGAATCCCTCCATATGGGGGAACCCAGATTCCTAAAGCAACACAGCACCTAACCCCAGAATAGACTAAGCTATTTGGATGTGCACAAAATCTGATCGGGACAAATCTCCTTGCCACCAAGAGAGTAAACCTATATTTGGTACATCCCATCTACACGAACTCCACGCTGAGCGACATTCTGACACTTGCCTTAACTTCAGATTCCCTGGAGTTTGCCTCAGTGTACGTACATTTGGCCTTCGATGCCCTATGCCCTAACCTAGCCCTAGCCTGGTTCTCCGGCCTCTGTCTAGAGAGTCCTGGTCCACGAGCCCTCCAGATAGGGTAGACCTGAGAAATAGCACAGTACTCTTCCTGCTCTCCAGAAGGAAAACATGCCCTATGGAGCTGCATGCAACCCACTGATTCAGATAAAACTGCACGAACCCACAAAGCCACCCTCATTTACGGAAGCTGGCCCTGGACACTAAAACACATTCTGTCCCTCACTTGAGCCCCGACTTCCAGTCAGCCACCCACATAGCTGGCGCCAGAGTCAGCACATCAGAGTGGCCATTCCCCAGGCACAAATCATAACAATACGTTGGGTTTTCAGACATCAATCCCCAGTCCGCTTCTCTCAAATCCCTCCACATGGGAGACCCCTGAATCCCAAAATGGAATTCCTCTTGTCCCCCAGAAGCTTTCTGAAGATATGTATATCCCCAGAGTTGGGTGAAATCTGCATTGCCCTTGAGGACACACCCATTAATCCTGGCCGCCCGGGACACAAACACCCATTTGACCCCTAGCCTGAGCCCCATTTTCAACACAACCCCATGGGTAGCTCGGCCCAGAGCCAGAACCTAAGGCCTATGATGCCACTAGGACCTAATCCTAAACCTAGATTTGGTTTTCAAGCATCCATACCCAGAGCCCTACTCTCGAATCCCTCCATATGGGGCACCCCTGAGCCATAAATCAGGAGAGTACCTATTCCCCAGAATAGACCAAGCTACTTTTTAACTATGCAAAATTTCCAGAGCCGGAGAAAACTGCATGTCCCCATGATGCCACTCCCAGATTCGACGGATCTCAGGACACAAACTTCAACCTGAGCGACCTCTTCGCACTTGCCTTAACCTCAGATCCTGGGGAGCTTGCTCAGCGACTGCAGATTCGCCCTGTCATGCCATAGCCCCTATCCATACCCCTAGATTGGGTTTACAGACTTCCCTCCTCACAACCTCACATCCACTCTGCCTGCCCTCGAGATGGAAAACATGTCTGATGGAGCTCCACGCCAACCCCAGATTAGGAGAAAGCTGCACGATACCACTAAACCACCCACAGTTGCAGAAGCCAACCCTTGACGCTAATACACATTCAGTCCCTCAAGCTGCGCACCAACCTCCAGTCAGCCACCCAAGTAGCTGGTGCCAGAGTCAGCCAATCAGACTTCCCATGCCCCATGCCCCATGCCCTAAGCCGAACCCTAGGTTCAGTTTTCAGGCATCCATAACCAGAGCGCTGTTCTGGGATCCCTCCATTTGGAGGACCCTAGAGCCATACAACAGGACTCCATCTGTCCTCCAGACTGAAACCATAGTATTTGGAACTGTGCAAAGCCACCCGAGCAAGAGAAACCTCCATGACCCAGCAGGACACCCACAACTTCAGCGGCCCTAGGACATCAATTCTAGTGTGAGTGAATGCCTGACACTCTCCTTAATTCAGAATCTGGTGACCTTGCCTCAGCATCTCCAGATCAGAGTTCCATAGCCTAGACCATACACATAAACCTAGCTTGGGTTTTCAGATATTGGTCCCCAGATTCCTGGAACACAAGTCCTCCAGACTGGGGACTCATGAGCCACACCAATGGATGATCCCTGCCCTCCAGATTGAAATATGCCCTATGGAGCTGCACAAAGCCCCTAGATTAGGGAAAACATGCAGGGCCCCCGATACCAATGCTTTTTTGAATACCACCTTGGATCCTAATGCACAGGTAGGCAAAACCTGAGTCCCGACCACCGATCAGCCATCAAAGCAGCTTGACCCAGAGGCAGCTGATCGGACCTTCCATGCCCCTAGGCTGAAATCCTAACCCTAGTTTGGGTTTTCAGGCATTCATACACAGAGCCCTTCTCTGGAATCCCTCCACATGGGGGGCCACTGATCCATAAAAGAAATCACCTCCTGACCCCCAGAGGGAAACCTTGCTTTTCAGAGCTATACAAAATCCTCAGATGGAAGAAATGTGTTTTGTCCCTGAGGCCACATCCACATTTACACGCCGCCATGGGCACAATCCCCCATTGTGACCCTTATCCTCATCCCCATTTTGAACATAGCCCCAAGGGTACCACGGCCCAGAGCCAGGGTATAAGGCCTGCGGTGACACTAGGACCTAATTGTAACCCTCAGTTGTGTTTTCAGGCATCAAAACCCGGATTGCTGCTCTCAATTCCCTCGATATGGGGGACCCCTGAGCCATAAAACAAGACACCACCAACAGCCAGGAATAAACCAAGCTATTTGGAACTGGGAAATCCCCAGAGTAGGTGGAAACTCCATGCCATGATGAGGCCACCTATGAGTTTGGCGGGACTCATGGACACAAACTGAGCCTGTGTGACATCCTGACACTCACCTTCACCTCAGATCCCGGGGAGTTTGCCTCAGTATCTATAGATTGTTCCTGCCATGCCCAAGGTCCTAACCCTAGGCCTAGTTTGGGTTCTCAGATTTCCATCCTCAAAGTCCTGCTCCACAAGCCCTCCAGAGAGGGAAAGATGAGCCACACCACTGGACTGTGCCTGCCCTCCACAAGGAAAATATGCCTTATTGAGCAGCATGCAACCCCCTTACTAATACTACGAGAGAGCTGCACAAATCCCCGAAGCTCTCACATTGACAGCAGCTTGCCTTGGACAATAATACACATTCTACCCTCAACCAGAGCACTGACCTCCAGTCAGCCACCTAGTAGCTGGTGTCAGAGGGAATAATTCAGACTTTTCATGCACCCAGCACCTACCATAAACCCCAGGTTCAGTTTTCAGATATACATACATACATTCGACCTACTGTCGAATCGATCCATATGGAGGACCCTAGAGCCATACACAGGACTCCAACTCCCCCCGAAAATGAAAACATATTATTTGGAGCTTCAGTAAATCCACAGAGCAGGAGAAAACTCCATGACCGAAGGAGGCCAAGCACATATAGGAAGGTCCTAGTGGACCCAAATGCTAGTCTGAGTGAATCCCAAACCCTCGACCTAACTTCAAATCCAGGACCTTGCCTCAGCATCTGCAGATCGGTGATCCATGCCTTAGACCTAACCATAAACCTAGCTTGGGTCAGACTTCTGTCCCCAGAGTCCTGCAACACCAGACCTCCAGACTGGGAATGTTGGAGTCACAATGCAGCACTCTGCCTGCACGAAAGAAGAAAAAAGTGCCCTATGGGGCTGCCCAGAAAATCCAAATGAGGATCAACCGGCACAGCCCTCAACCGCACCCCAATTTCCTAGGCCGCTGTGTGCACTAATGCACTGTCTGACACAGCCTGAGCCCAGACCTCCCGTCAGACACCCAGACAACTGTCTGCATATGCAACACATCAGATCCGCCATGGCCCTAGGCCATCATCTCTTCCCAACCTGGGTTTTCAGGCATCTGTCCCTAGACCTTATCTCAAATTCCTGCACCTCGTGGAACTGATGCACAAAACAGAACTCCTCCTTCCCCCTGGCAAGAAACCTTCTATTGGGATGGGTGTCAAAGTCAAACACTCAGAGTAGGATAAATCTTCATGGCCCATGAGGAAATGCCCATGCTTGAGGGCCACCGTGGGCACCAACATGCATTGTGACCCTCAGCGTGAGCCCCATTTTCAAATAAAGCCTCTCAGAAGCTGGACCAAGAGCCCACAAATCCAGCTTGCCATGCACCTAGACACAATCCTAAACAAAGTTTGGGGTTTTCCAGTCGTCCATACCCAGGGCTCTGCTCTGGAATCCCTCTTTTGGAGGGACACCTGAGGCAGAAAACAGGACTCCTACCTTCCCACAGAATGACCACAAACTTTTGGGAGCTGGGAAAAATCCCCAGAGTGGGAGAATCGTCCATGGCCCATGAGGCCACCCCTACATTCCAGGGCCATCCTTGACACAAAATCCAGAGACAAAAGTCTGAGCAACCGCCTCACACTCGGCCTTATTTCATATCCAGAGGGGTTCCCCTCATGATCCGTATATCGGGCTTGCCATACCCTTGGCCTGAAACATAACCCATGTTTGTGTTTTCAGACTTCTGTCCCCACAGCTCTGGCCCACACTACCTCCAGGCTGGGGCCTCTAGAGCCACACTGCAGGACTGTGTCTGCATTCTCTAAAGAAACTTTGCCCATTCCATTGGCTGTGAGGGCCTGTATGAAGGCCTGGTTACCCAGAGGAACTTATTTGCAAACCCCGGATATAGGGGCTGGCCAGGCCGGATGGAGACATCCAATCAGTGGGGCGTGCATATATTTACTGTGGTGAGTTGAGATCTCGTTGGCCACCTTTGTGTGGGCCGGGTTCAACCACCTCTATAAAGGTTAGTCTGTGAGGCTGTGGGGGGAGTAGTAGGAGGATTTAGAATAGCCATTGGAATAGCCATTAGAATAGCCATTGGGAGAGCCATTAGGGTAGTCATCAGAGTAATAGTCATTGGGGGATCGTCCATATCAAACGATGAGAACTGAGCCAGCATCAGAATTTTTGGGTAAAGCCTCCAGAGGTATTGGGATCTTGGGTATTGGGATCATCTCTGTCTGTCTGGTTGGAGCTCCAGGGTATGGCCCACCAGGGAGAAGCTGGATGCAGCCATGCTCCCCAGGACTGGAGTGGATGTGGGGACTCCCCATCCATCTGCTGGTAGATCGACGGGGGGTTCGAGTCCCCTAGATGGTCAGGGGGTTCAAGTCCCCCTGGGCTGTCTCTGGGGTTTTGAGTCCCCCTAGGCGGTCAGGGGATCACCAGGGGCTTTAAGTCCCCCTGGGAAGTCAGGGGCCTGCTGGGGGGTTTGAGCCCACCATGTCCCGTCAAGTGAGGGAGTTTCTTTGGATGGTGGGCTACTGTAGGCTGTGGATACTGCAGTATGCAGAGATTGCCCAAACTCTTTATGAACTGGCAAAAGGGTGGTCACTATGATAGATTGGACAGCTGAGGCCAAAGGAGCATTTCGGGAGTTACAAACAGCCTTACTGAGTACCTCAGCATTGGCCATCCCAGATGTTACCAAGCCCTTCCACTTGTATGTGGATGAAAAAGCAGGGGTGGCCAAAGGAGTTTTGACTCAGACTCTGGGGCCTTGGCAAAGGCTAGTAGCCTATCTTAGCAAGAAACTAGATCCAGTAGGAGCTGAGTTACCCCCTTGCTTCTGCATAATTGCTGCCATGACCCTCCTGGTCAAGGATGCAAATAAATTGACTTTGGGCCAAAATCTCATCTTGAACACACCCACGCTATTGAGGGCCTTCTCTGGTCTCCACCCGACCGATGGATGATGAATGCCCGAGTGACAGGGTATCAGGCCTTCCTCCTCAACGAAGCAAGAGTGACCTTCTGGCCCCCAGCGGTGCTAAATCCAGCCACACTGCTGCCAGAGAAGCTGGCTGACCATCCACACGACTGCAGGGAGGTGCTAACCCAAGTCGCAGGAGTAAGGCCAGACCTCAGAGTCATTCCTCTCCCAGATGCGGAGATGACTCTGTTCACAGATGGGAGTAGGTATATGGTCAATGGAAAGAGGTATGCGGGGGCTGAGGTGGTTTCTCCTGAGCAGGAACTCTGGACAGCAGCCCTGCCACACAGAACTTCGGCACAAAAAGCGGAACTGATTGCACTCACTAAGGCACTGCAGATGGCCAAAGGTAAAACCACCAACATCTATACGGACAGCAGGTATGCCTTTGCTACTCTCCATGTACATGGGGCTATTTATAAAGAAAGGGGCCTATTAACAGTAGAAGGAAAAGGAATTAAAAACAGAGGAGAAATATTGGCTCTCCTCCAGGCTATTTGGGAACCAAAAGAGGTGGCTGTTATGCATTGCCCGGGACTGCAAAAGGGGACTGATCTGATTTCAAAAGGAAACCAATTAGCAGATCAAGCCTCGAAGCAAGCAGCCCGAGAAACAGTGCAAGAACTAGTTACACTCCTGGCTCCAGCCCTACCAGAAAAACCGATCTATTCAGAAGAATATTTAAAGTATTTACAGAAATAAGTTAAATTGGACTATGAAGGGGACGGGGCTAAGACTAAAGCAGGAAAAATAATTCTTCATCCAAGACTAGGTAAGAAGTTAGTACACCAGATACATCCATACTCATTTGGGGATATGCAAACTCAAGGAGCTTATAGGCACGCAGTTCCAGGTTTCTAAATTAGGGCATATGTTTCAGGATATGGTTGATAGATGTGCTCAATGCCAGGCAATTAATGTGGGAAGAACTAAAATGGGAAGACGGAAAAGAGAAAGAGGTAAGGAACCAGGAATTTATTGGGAAATAGATTTTACAGAAATGAAACCCGGAAAATATGGGCACAAGTATATGTTAGCTTTTGTAAATAACTTTTCAGGCTGGGTAGAGGCTTTTTCCACCAAACATGAGACGGCAGGAGTGGTAGCCAAAAAGCTACTAGAAGAAATAGTTCCTAGGTTTGGGCTGCCTCTCACGATTGGGTCAGAAAATGGCGCTGCATTTGTGAGTTCCGTCTCACAGGCATTGGCCAAGGCCGTGGGCACTAATTGGAAACTACATTGTGCCTACTGGCCCCAGAGTTCCAGGCAAGTAGAGAGAATGAACCAGACTCTTAAAGTGACCTTGACAAAACTAATTCTGGAGACTGGCGGTGGAAGGGTGGATCTCCTTCCTTTGCCCCTCCTCAGGGCATGATGTATACCCTATTTAAACAAGGTGACCCCATTTGAAATAATGTTTAGGAGACCCCCCCCCACTCTGTCCTCAGTTACAAGAGGTTGGCCTATCAGAAATGACTGATCAGTCTGTACTCCAGTCACTGCAGGCATTACAGTCTGTCTTAAAAGAAGCCCACGCAGGGATCCGGACTGCCCACACTAGGATGGAGATGGAGGTGGAACCACATCCTTACGAACCCGGGGACCTGGTTTGGATACGTCGCTATCAAGTGGGAAACTTGGAGCCTTGCTGGAAGGGACCATTTACTGTTATCCTGACCACCCCCACCGCAGTAAAAGTAGAAGGCATTAGGGCCTGGATTCACGCGGGTCACGTCAAATGAGCCGAGGACAAGGACACCTCCCAGAGATGGAAGCTGCAGCCGATGGACACCACTGACTGTGGACTAAAGCTAGACTAAAATAAAACTGTGAGTTTATTGTTACTTCTATTGTTACCTGTTTATGTAAAGTATAGGGGGGAAATTAGATAAACGGAATTAGGAAAAATGGAAAAGGTTATACAAAGCGTTGAATGGCTAACTCATCAGCCGACTCTGCACTACTGTTATTTTTTGGCACCTGTGTTATAAACCCCCTGATGTCATTTGTACAAAAGAAAATCAGAGGGATAAAAATATTAGTCTTACATGCTCAATATAACCCCTTACAACAGGAGAACATAGAACTTTCTGAAAAGTCAAGGATTTGGCTAATTTCTAAGGAAAAGTGGGGAATGTGAGGGCCTGTATGAGGGCCTGGTTAGCCAGAGGAACTTACTTGCAAACCCCGGATATAGGGGTAATAGTAATAGTCGTCTGGAGCAGGCGCTCTGCATAATTGCTGCCACGACCCTCCTGGTCAAGACGACTATTACTATTACCCCTATATCCAGGGTTTGCAAGTAAGTTCCTCTGGCTAACCAGGCCCTCATACAGGCCCTCACATTCCCCCTAAGTAAGTTCCTCTGGCAAGTAAGTTCCCGAGACAGGGCACCACTGGGGTGCGGCCTTGGGGCGGCAAGCAGCCTCGCTAGAGCAGCATCGTCTGGGGAGCGGCCTTGTCTAGGGAGTGGCCTTGTCCTGGGAGCTGCCTCCTTGGGAGAAGCATCATGGGGAGCACTCAGAGTTGTTAGGGTTGTCGTCCTCGTCATCATCACCTCTTCGTCGTTGGGAGCAGCCTCATCAGGGGAAGAGCCTCATCAGGGGAGCAGCCTCATCCGGGGAGCGGCCTCGTGGGGGTCGTCATCATGGCCTCTTTGTAAGAGACGGCCCCTACCAGTAGGTTTGATTTTTGATGCTTGGCGTGAAATAAAGCTTTTCTTGACTATCGCTTTGCATCAGTCTCATTCCTTTGATCACAGACCCTAACACTGGCCACAACCCGACAGATTAGGAAAAACCTACAAGGCCCCCAATTCCATCCCAATAGCATAGACGGCCTTGGACTAAAATGCGCCTTCTAACACAACCTGATCATCTACCTCCACTGAGACACGCAGACAGATGTCCCCAGAGACAGAAGATTGAACTGGACATGCCCTAGGTCCTAATCTGAACCCTAACTTAGGTTTCCAGACATCTATCCTCAGAAGCCTGATTTCAAATACCAGCATATGGGGGCTTCCTGAAACACAACACAGAAGACCTCTTGTCTCCGCATGGGAAGCTTGCTATTTGGAGCTGTGTCAAAGCTTCCACATTGGAGAATCCAGGGAGGAGAATCCTGCAGGGCCCATGAAACACAGCCACATTGCAAGGTCTCCATGGACACAAACCCACATTATGACCCATCGTCATGAGAGTCCATTCCAACTCAGCCCCCTGGGGAGCTCACCCCAGAGCCAGCAGATTGAACCTCCCTTGTCCCTAGGAACCAAAGGGAATGGGAGATGGCCTTTGCAGGCATCCATTCTTAGAGCCCTTCTCCCAAATGGGGCATCCTTGAGCCATCCAACAGGACTCGCCAATCCCACGAAGGAAACATCACGGTTTGGAACAGCTCACAACCCCAAGAGAGGGAATAACTCCATGGCCTCATGAGGCCCCCCCTTCATTGAGGGGCCATGATGGACACAAACGGCAGCCTGAGCCAAGGTCGGATAGTCGCCCTTATTTCAGAAGAAGGAAATCTCAATTCATCCACTGCAGAATGGGCCTGCTGTGCCCTCGGCCCGAAACTTACCCCTAGCTTGTGTTCTCAGACTTCTGTCCTCATAGCCCTGGCCCACAGGCCCTCCAGTTTGGGAATTCGGGAGCCACAATTCACAACTCTGACTGTGCAGGAGAGAAAAAAAAATTACCCTATGGCGCTGGCGAGAAAACCCAAAGGAGGATCAACCTGCACTCCACTCAAATGCACCCCAATTATATAGGCTGCCCTGGGCACTTATGCTTTGTCTGACACAGCCTGATCCCACACCTCACAACAGACACACACACAGCTGTCCACACACCCAGAACATCGGACCAACCATGACCTTAGCCTGTCATCTCTTCCCAAAGTGGGTTTTCAGTCTTCAGATCCTAGACCTGATCTCCAATCACTGCACAGTGGTGAACCTGATGCAGAAACCAGAACTCTTCCAGCCCCATGGCAAGAAACCTTGCTGTTGCCATGGTGTCCAACCTTCAGGGTAGTAGAAACCAGCATGGCCCATGAGGCCACGCCGAAGCCTGAGGGCCACCTTGGACACAAACACGCATTGGGACCTTCAGCGTGAGCCCCATACTCAAGTGAGGACTCTCAGTGGCTGGAAGAAGAGCCCGCCTATGGGGCTGGCCATGCCCTTAGGCCGCCAATCCTAACCAGACCTCGGGATTTCCAGTCGCCCCTACCCAGGGCTCTGCTCTGGAATCCCTCTTTGGGAGGGACACCGGAGGCAGTAAACAGGACTCCTCCCTTCCCACAGAATGACCACATACCCTTGGGAGCCAGGCCAAATCCCCAGAGATGGCGAATTGGCCATCGCCTATGAAGCCATTCCTCCATTAGACAGCCCTCCTTGACACAAAATCAAGAGAAAAAAGCCTGATCAACAGCCTCACACTCGCCCTTCATTCATATCCTGAGGAGCTCCCTGCAAGGTCTTTAGATCAGGCTTGCCATATCCTCGGGCCCAAACTTGAGCCGAGTTTGTGTTTTCAGACTTCTGTCCCCACAGCCCTGGCCCACACATCCTCCAGGCTGGGGCCCCTGGAGCCACACCGCAGGACTGTGCCTGCCCTCTCCAAGGAAACTCTGCCCATTCCATTGGCCACAACCCTACAGATTAGGAGAAACCTCCAAGGTCCCTGAGGCCATCCCAATAGTTTAGGCCATCCTGGACCAACAGGACTGATCTGACACGAGCTGAGCAAAGAGCTCCACTCAGACAAACAGAAGGATGTACCCAGAGAAAGAAGATTGAACCAGACAGGCCCCCTAGGCCCTAATCTGAACCCTTTTGTTGGTTTCCAGGCGTCTCTCCTCAGAGGACTGGTTTCCAATACCAGGGGGTTTCCTGAGGCACCAATCAGAACACCTCTCGTCTCCACATGGGAAACTTGCTCTTTGGAGCTGTG
Organism: Martes martes; assembly: GCF_963455335.1. Classification (NCBI taxonomy): domain Eukaryota; kingdom Metazoa; phylum Chordata; class Mammalia; order Carnivora; family Mustelidae; genus Martes; species Martes martes. The sequence goes on along the minus strand of NC_137907.1, from coordinate 4,779,300 downwards.
TCCAACCCTCTGGTTAGAGAATCCTTCCAGTTCACCGAGCCACCGCCACATTCCAAGGTCTCCATGGACAAGAACCCACATGATGACCCATCCTCAGGAGAGTCCATTTCAACTCAGCCCCCTGGGTAGCACGCCCCAGAGCCAGCAGATCGAACCTGCCATGTCGCAAGCAGCCAATGGGGATGCGAAGTGGGGTGCCCAGGCATCCATCCTTAGAACTATGCTCTCGATTCTTGCTGTATGGGGCATCCTGGAGCCATCCAACAGGACTCAACTGTCCCACAGAAGGTATCCTTTCGGTTTGGAGCATCTCACAACTGCGAGCATGGGAAAACGTCCATGACCTCATGAGCACTCCCCCCTTCCTGAAGGGGCCATCAAGGACAAAAACTCCAACCTGATCCTATATCAGATACTCGTCCTGACTTCAGATGCAGGAGATCTCGGATTCAGACTCTGCAGAGTGGGCCTGATGTGCCCACGCCCCATAACCTAAGCCTAGCTTGTGTTCTCAGTCTTCAGACCTTACACTCCTGGCCCACAAGCCATCCAGGTTGGGAATTCCAGAGACACAGTGCAGCACTCTGCCTGCCCACCAGAAGAAAAACGTTGCCCTATGGGGCTGCCCAAAAACCCAAAAATGAGACTCAACCTGCACGCCACTCGACTGCACCCCAAATATAGAGGCTGCCCTGGGCACTAATGCTCTGTCTGACACAGTCTGAGCCCGGACCTCCCAACCAACACCCAGACAGCTGGCCGCACACCTAGCACATTGGATCTGCCATGGCCTTAGGCTGTCATCTCGTCTCAAACAGGGTTTTCAGGCTTCAGAACCTAGATTTTATCTCCAATAACTGCATGGGGGGAACCTGATACAGTCATCAGAACTCCTCCATCCCCATGGCAAGAAACTTTGCTGTTTGCATGGTGTCCAACCTTCAGGGTAGGAGAAACCAGCATGGCCCATGAGGACACGCCCATACTTGAGGGCCACCTTTGGTACAAACACGCATTGTGACCCTCAGAGTGAGCCATGTGCTCAAGTAAGGCCTCTCAGTGGCTGGACCAAGAGCCCGCATATGGGGCTTCCCATGGGCCCTTCCCGTAGGTCCCCAAACCTAACCAGAGCTCGGGTTTTCCAGTAGCCCGTACCCAGGACTCTGCTCTGGAATCCCTCCTTTGGAGCGACACTGGAGGGAGTAAACAGGACTCCTCCCTTCCCTCAGAATGACATCAAACTCTTGGGAGCTGGGCCAAATCCCCAGAGAGGGAGCCTGGTCCATGGCCGTTGAGGCCACCCCGACATTCCACGCCCGTCCTTGACACAACATCCAGAGACCAAAGCCTGAGCAACTGCCTCACACTTGCCCTTTGTTCATATCCTAAGGAACTCCCCTCACAGTCTCTAGATTGGCCCTGCCATACTCTCAGCCCCAAACCTAAGCCGAGTTAGTGTTTTCAGACTTCTGTCCCCACAGTTCTGGCCCACACACCCTCCAGGATGGGACCCCTGAAGCCACACCGCAGGACTGTGCCTGCCCTCCCCAAGGAAACTCTACCCATTTCATTGGCCACAACCCTACAGATGAGGAGAAACCTGCAAGGTCCCCGAGGCCATCCCAATAGTGTAGGCCGCCCTGGACAAACAGGGGCGATTTGACACAAGATGAGCAATTACCTCCACTCAGACAAGCAGACGGATGTCCCCAGAGACAGAAGATTGATCCGGACAGGCACCAGTTCCTAATCTGATACGTTGTTTTTGTTTCTGGGTGCCTCTCCTCCAAGGCCTGGTTTCTTAAAGCATAAGAGACTATTTTTTTTTAGATTTTATTTATTTATTTGACACAGAGAGAGAGATCACAAGTAGACAGTGAGGCAGGCAGAGAGAGGGAGAGAGGAAGCAGGCTCCCCGCCGAGCAGACAGCCCGATGCGGGGCTCGATCCCAGGACCCTGAGATGATGACCTGAACCAAAGGCAGAGGTTTAACCCACTGAGCCACCCAGGTGCCCCAAGGCCTGGTTTCTAATACCAGCATATGGGGTTTCCTGAGCCACCAAAAGGAACACCTCTCTTCTCAACATGGGATGTTTGCTCTTTGGAGCTGTGGCAAACCCTCCATGTAGGATAACGCTGCACGTCCCATGAGCCACCCCCACATTCCAAGATCTCCATGGACACAAACCCACATGATGACCCATCCTCAGGAGAGTCCATTTCAACCCAGCCCCCTGGGTAGTTCGCCCCAGAGCCAGCAGATCGAACCTGCCTTGTCACTAGGAGCCAATGGGAATTCGAGGTGGGGTGTCCAGGCATCCATCCTTAGAAGCCTGCTCTCGGTTCTTTCAGACAGGGTGTTCTTGAGCCATCCACCAGGACTCAACTGTCCCACAGAAGGAAACCTTGCAGTTTGGAGCAGCTAACAACCCCCAGCGTGGGAAAGACTCCATGGCCTCATGAGGCCCCCACATCATGAAGGGGACACCATGAACCCATCCTCCAGCCTGAGCCAATGTCTGATACGCCCCTGAATTCAGTTGAAGGAGATCTCAATTTCGTGTCTGCAGAGTGGGCCAGCCATGCCCTCAGCCCCAAAACTAACACTAGCTTGGGTTTTCAGACTTCCATCCTTATACTTCTGGCCCACAAGCCCTCAAGATTGGGAATTCTGGAGCCACAACACCACGCTGCCTGCCCACCAGAAGGAAAACATTGCCCTCCAGGGCTGCCCAGAAACCCCAAATGAGGTTCAATATGCACGGCCCTAGAATGCACCCCAATTTCCTAGGCTGCCCTGGGCACTAATGCTCTGTCTGACACAGCCTGAGCCCAGACCTCCTGACAGACACCCACATATTTGGCCGCAAAGCCAGCACATCAGAACCTCCATGGCCTTAGGCTGGCATCACTTGCCAAGATAGGTGTGCAAGCATCTGAATCTAGACCTTATCTCCAATCCCCGGACAGGAGGGAACCTGATGCAGAAATCTGAACTCCTCCATCCCCATCCAAGAAACCTTGCTGTTGGCCTGGTGTCCAACCTTCAGGGTAGGAGAAACCTGCATGGCCCTGGAGGCCACGCCCATGCTTCAGGGTCGCCTTGGGCACAAAGACGCCTGGTGACCCTCACCATAAGCCTCGTGCTCCAATCAGGTCTCTCAGTGGCTGGACCACGAGCCCGCCTAGGGGGCTTCCCATGCCCCTTGGGCCCCCATCCTAACCCGAGTTTGGGTTTTCCAGTCGCCGGGACCCAGGGCCCTGCTCTGGAATCCCTCTTTGGGAGGGACACCGGAGGCAGTAAACAGGACTCCTCCCTTCCCACAGAATGACCACATACCCTTGGGAGCCAGGCCAAATCCCCAGAGATGGCGAATTGGCCATCGCCTATGAAGCCATTCCTCCATTAGACAGCCCTCCTTGACACAAAATCAAGAGAAAAAAGCCTGATCAACAGCCTCACACTCGCCCTTCATTCATATCCTGAGGAGCTCCCTGCAAGGTCTTTAGATCAGGCTTGCCATATCCTCGGGCCCAAACTTGAGCCGAGTTTGTGTTTTCAGACTTCTGTCCCCACAGCCCTGGCCCACACATCCTCCAGGCTGGGGCCCCTGGAGCCACACCGCAGGACTGTGCCTGCCCTCTCCAAGGAAACTCTGCCCATTCCATTGGCCACAACCCTACAGATTAGGAGAAACCTCCAAGGTCCCTGAGGCCATCCCAATAGTTTAGGCCATCCTGGACCAACAGGACTGATCTGACACGAGCTGAGCAAAGAGCTCCACTCAGACAAACAGAAGGATGTACCCAGAGAAAGAAGATTGAACCAGACAGGCCCCCTAGGCCCTAATCTGAACCCTTTTGTTGGTTTCCAGGCGTCTCTCCTCAGAGGACTGGTTTCCAATACCAGGGGGTTTCCTGAGGCACCAATCAGAACACCTCTCGTCTCCACATGGGAAACTTGCTCTTTGGAGCTGTGTCCAACCCTCTGGTTAGAGAATCCTTCCAGTTCACCGAGCCACCGCCACATTCCAAGGTCTCCATGGACAAGAACCCACATGATGACCCATCCTCAGGAGAGTCCATTTCAACTCAGCCCCCTGGGTAGCACGCCCCAGAGCCAGCAGATCGAACCTGCCATGTCGCAAGCAGCCAATGGGGATGCGAAGTGGGGTGCCCAGGCATCCATCCTTAGAACTATGCTCTCGATTCTTGCTGTATGGGGCATCCTGGAGCCATCCAACAGGACTCAACTGTCCCACAGAAGGTATCCTTTCGGTTTGGAGCATCTCACAACTGCGAGCATGGGAAAACGTCCATGACCTCATGAGCACTCCCCCCTTCCTGAAGGGGCCATCAAGGACAAAAACTCCAACCTGATCCTATATCAGATACTCGTCCTGACTTCAGATGCAGGAGATCTCGGATTCAGACTCTGCAGAGTGGGCCTGATGTGCCCACGCCCCATAACCTAAGCCTAGCTTGTGTTCTCAGTCTTCAGACCTTACACTCCTGGCCCACAAGCCATCCAGGTTGGGAATTCCAGAGACACAGTGCAGCACTCTGCCTGCCCACCAGAAGAAAAACGTTGCCCTATGGGGCTGCCCAAAAACCCAAAATGAGACTCAACCTGCACGCCACTCGACTGCACCCCAAATATAGAGGCTGCCCTGGGCACTAATGCTCTGTCTGACACAGTCTGAGCCCGGACCTCCCAACCAACACCCAGACAGCTGGCCGCACACCTAGCACATTGGATCTGCCATGGCCTTAGGCTGTCATCTCGTCTCAAACAGGGTTTTCAGGCTTCAGAACCTAGATTTTATCTCCAATAACTGCATGGGGGGAACCTGATACAGTCATCAGAACTCCTCCATCCCCATGGCAAGAAACTTTGCTGTTTGCATGGTGTCCAACCTTCAGGGTAGGAGAAACCAGCATGGCCCATGAGGACACGCCCATACTTGAGGGCCACCTTTGGTACAAACACGCATTGTGACCCTCAGAGTGAGCCATGTGCTCAAGTAAGGCCTCTCAGTGGCTGGACCAAGAGCCCGCATATGGGGCTTCCCATGGGCCCTTCCCGTAGGTCCCCAAACCTAACCAGAGCTCGGGTTTTCCAGTAGCCCGTACCCAGGACTCTGCTCTGGAATCCCTCCTTTGGAGCGACACTGGAGGGAGTAAACAGGACTCCTCCCTTCCCTCAGAATGACATCAAACTCTTGGGAGCTGGGCCAAATCCCCAGAGAGGGAGCCTGGTCCATGGCCGTTGAGGCCACCCCGACATTCCACGCCCGTCCTTGACACAACATCCAGAGACCAAAGCCTGAGCAACTGCCTCACACTTGCCCTTTGTTCATATCCTAAGGAACTCCCCTCACAGTCTCTAGATTGGCCCTGCCATACTCTCAGCCCCAAACCTAAGCCGAGTTAGTGTTTTCAGACTTCTGTCCCCACAGTTCTGGCCCACACACCCTCCAGGATGGGACCCCTGAAGCCACACCGCAGGACTGTGCCTGCCCTCTCCAAGGAAACTCTACCCATTTCATTGGCCACAACCCTACAGATGAGGAGAAACCTGCAAGGTCCCCGAGGCCATCCCAATAGTGTAGGCCGCCCTGGACAAACAGGGGCGATTTGACACAAGATGAGCAATTACCTCCACTCAGACAAGCAGACGGATGTCCCCAGAGACAGAAGATTGATCCGGACAGGCACCAGTTCCTAATCTGATACGTTGTTTTTGTTTCTGGGTGCCTCTCCTCCAAGGCCTGGTTTCTTAAAGCATAAGAGACTATTTTTTTTTAGATTTTATTTATTTATTTGACACAGAGAGAGAGATCACAAGTAGACAGTGAGGCAGGCAGAGAGAGGGAGAGAGGAAGCAGGCTCCCCGCCGAGCAGACAGCCCGATGCGGGGCTCGATCCCAGGACCCTGAGATGATGACCTGAACCAAAGGCAGAGGTTTAACCCACTGAGCCACCCAGGTGCCCCAAGGCCTGGTTTCTAATACCAGCATATGGGGTTTCCTGAGCCACCAAAAGGAACACCTCTCTTCTCAACATGGGATGTTTGCTCTTTGGAGCTGTGGCAAACCCTCCATGTAGGATAACGCTGCACGTCCCATGAGCCACCCCCACATTCCAAGATCTCCATGGACACAAACCCACATGATGACCCATCCTCAGGAGAGTCCATTTCAACCCAGCCCCCTGGGTAGTTCGCCCCAGAGCCAGCAGATCGAACCTGCCTTGTCACTAGGAGCCAATGGGAATTCGAGGTGGGGTGTCCAGGCATCCATCCTTAGAAGCCTGCTCTCGGTTCTTTCAGACAGGGTGTTCTTGAGCCATCCACCAGGACTCAACTGTCCCACAGAAGGAAACCTTGCAGTTTGGAGCAGCTAACAACCCCCAGCGTGGGAAAGACTCCATGGCCTCATGAGGCCCCCACATCATGAAGGGGACATCATGAACCCATCCTCCAGCCTGAGCCAATGTCTGATACGCCCCTGAATTCAGTTGAAGGAGATCTCAATTTCGTGTCTGCAGAGTGGGCCAGCCATGCCCTCAGCCCCAAAACTAACACTAGCTTGGGTTTTCAGACTTCCATCCTTACACTTCTGGCCCACAAGCCCTCAAGATTGGGAATTCTGGAGCCACAACACCACGCTGCCTGCCCACCAGAAGGAAAACATTGCCCTCCAGGGCTGCCCAGAAACCCCAAATGAGGTTCAATATGCACGGCCCTAGAATGCACCCCAATTTCCTAGGCTGCCCTGGGCACTAATGCTCTGTCTGACACAGCCTGAGCCCAGACCTCCTGACAGACACCCACATATTTGGCCGCAAAGCCAGCACATCAGAACCTCCATGGCCTTAGGCTGGCATCACTTGCCAAGATAGGTGTTCAAGCATCTGAATCTAGACCTTATCTCCAATCCCCGGACAGGAGGGAACCTGATGCAGAAATCTGAACTCCTCCACCCCCATCCAAGAAACCTTGCTGTTGGCCTGGTGTCCAACCTTCAGGGTAGGAGAAACCTGCATGGCCCTGGAGGCCACGCCCATGCTTCAGGGTCGCCTTGGGCACAAAGACGCCTGGTGACCCTCACCATAAGCCTCGTGCTCCAATCAGGTCTCTCAGTGGCTGGACCACGAGCCCGCCTAGGGGGCTTCCCATGCCCCTTGGGCCCCCATCCTAACCCGAGTTTGGGTTTTCCAGTCGCCGGGACCCAGGGCCCTGCTCTGGAATCCCTCTTTGGGAGGGACACCGGAGGCAGTAAACAGGACTCCTCCCTTCCCACAGAATGACCACATACCCTTGGGAGCCAGGCCAAATCCCCAGAGATGGCGAATTGGCCATCGCCTATGAAGCCATTCCTCCATTAGACAGCCCTCCTTGACACAAAATCAAGAGAAAAAAGCCTGATCAACAGCCTCACACTCGCCCTTCATTCATATCCTGAGGAGCTCCCTGCAAGGTCTTTAGATCAGGCTTGCCATATCCTCGGGCCCAAACTTGAGCCGAGTTTGTGTTTTCAGACTTCTGTCCCCACAGCCCTGGCCCACACATCCTCCAGGCTGGGGCCCCTGGAGCCACACCGCAGGACTGTGCCTGCCCTCTCCAAGGAAACTCTGCCCATTCCATTGGCCACAACCCTACAGATTAGGAGAAACCTCCAAGGTCCCTGAGGCCATCCCAATAGTTTAGGCCATCCTGGACCAACAGGACTGATCTGACACGAGCTGAGCAAAGAGCTCCACTCAGACAAACAGAAGGATGTACCCAGAGAAAGAAGATTGAACCAGACAGGCCCCCTAGGCCCTAATCTGAACCCTTTTGTTGGTTTCCAGGCGTCTCTCCTCAGAGGACTGGTTTCCAATACCAGGGGGTTTCCTGAGGCACCAATCAGAACACCTCTCGTCTCCACATGGGAAACTTGCTCTTTGGAGCTGTGTCCAACCCTCTGGTTAGAGAATCCTTCCAGTTCACCGAGCCACCGCCACATTCCAAGGTCTCCATGGACAAGAACCCACATGATGACCCATCCTCAGGAGAGTCCATTTCAACTCAGCCCCCTGGGTAGCACGCCCCAGAGCCAGCAGATCGAACCTGCCATGTCGCAAGCAGCCAATGGGGATGCGAAGTGGGGTGCCCAGGCATCCATCCTTAGAACTATGCTCTCGATTCTTGCTGTATGGGGCATCCTGGAGCCATCCAACAGGACTCAACTGTCCCACAGAAGGTATCCTTTCGGTTTGGAGCATCTCACAACTGCGAGCATGGGAAAACGTCCATGACCTCATGAGCACTCCCCCCTTCCTGAAGGGGCCATCAAGGACAAAAACTCCAACCTGATCCTATATCAGATACTCGTCCTGACTTCAGATGCAGGAGATCTCGGATTCAGACTCTGCAGAGTGGGCCTGATGTGCCCACGCCCCATAACCTAAGCCTAGCTTGTGTTCTCAGTCTTCAGACCTTACACTCCTGGCCCACAAGCCATCCAGGTTGGGAATTCCAGAGACACAGTGCAGCACTCTGCCTGCCCACCAGAAGAAAAACGTTGCCCTATGGGGCTGCCCAAAAACCCAAAAATGAGACTCAACCTGCACGCCACTCGACTGCACCCCAAATATAGAGGCTGCCCTGGGCACTAATGCTCTGTCTGACACAGTCTGAGCCCGGACCTCCCAACCAACACCCAGACAGCTGGCCGCACACCTAGCACATTGGATCTGCCATGGCCTTAGGCTGTCATCTCGTCTCAAACAGGGTTTTCAGGCTTCAGAACCTAGATTTTATCTCCAATAACTGCATGGGGGGAACCTGATACAGTCATCAGAACTCCTCCATCCCCATGGCAAGAAACTTTGCTGTTTGCATGGTGTCCAACCTTCAGGGTAGGAGAAACCAGCATGGCCCATGAGGACACGCCCATACTTGAGGGCCACCTTTGGTACAAACACGCATTGTGACCCTCAGAGTGAGCCATGTGCTCAAGTAAGGCCTCTCAGTGGCTGGACCAAGAGCCCGCATATGGGGCTTCCCATGGGCCCTTCCCGTAGGTCCCCAAACCTAACCAGAGCTCGGGTTTTCCAGTAGCCCGTACCCAGGACTCTGCTCTGGAATCCCTCCTTTGGAGCGACACTGGAGGGAGTAAACAGGACTCCTCCCTTCCCTCAGAATGACATCAAACTCTTGGGAGCTGGGCCAAATCCCCAGAGAGGGAGCCTGGTCCATGGCCGTTGAGGCCACCCCGACATTCCACGCCCGTCCTTGACACAACATCCAGAGACCAAAGCCTGAGCAACTGCCTCACACTTGCCCTTTGTTCATATCCTAAGGAACTCCCTTCACAGTCTCTAGATTGGCCCTGCCATACTCTCAGCCCCAAACCTAAGCCGAGTTAGTGTTTTCAGACTTCTGTCCCCACAGTTCTGGCCCACACACCCTCCAGGATGGGACCCCTGAAGCCACACCGCAGGACTGTGCCTGCCCTCTCCAAGGAAACTCTACCCATTTCATTGGCCACAACCCTACAGATGAGGAGAAACCTGCAAGGTCCCCGAGGCCATCCCAATAGTGTAGGCCGCCCTGGACAAACAGGGGCGATTTGACACAAGATGAGCAATTACCTCCACTCAGACAAGCAGACGGATGTCCCCAGAGACAGAAGATTGATCCGGACAGGCACCAGTTCCTAATCTGATACGTTGTTTTTGTTTCTGGGTGCCTCTCCTCCAAGGCCTGGTTTCTTAAAGCATAAGAGACTATTTTTTTTTTAGATTTTATTTATTTATTTGACACAGAGAGAGAGATCACAAGTAGACAGTGAGGCAGGCAGAGAGAGGGAGAGAGGAAGCAGGCTCCCCGCCGAGCAGACAGCCCGATGCGGGGCTCGATCCCAGGACCCTGAGATGATGACCTGAACCAAAGGCAGAGGTTTAACCCACTGAGCCACCCAGGTGCCCCAAGGCCTGGTTTCTAATACCAGCATATGGGGTTTCCTGAGCCACCAAAAGGAACACCTCTCTTCTCAACATGGGATGTTTGCTCTTTGGAGCTATGGCAAACCCTCCATGTAGGATAACGCTGCACGTCCCATGAGCCACCCCCACATTCCAAGATCTCCATGGACACAAACCCACATGATGACCCATCCTCAGGAGAGTCCATTTCAACCCAGCCCCCTGGGTAGTTCGCCCCAGAGCCAGCAGATCGAACCTGCCTTGTCACTAGGAGCCAATGGGAATTCGAGGTGGGGTGTCCAGGCATCCATCCTTAGAAGCCTGCTCTCGGTTCTTTCAGACAGGGTGTTCTTGAGCCATCCACCAGGACTCAACTGTCCCACAGAAGGAAACCTTGCAGTTTGGAGCAGCTAACAACCCCCAGCGTGGGAAAGACTCCATGGCCTCATGAGGCCCCCACATCATGAAGGGGACATCATGAACCCATCCTCCAGCCTGAGCCAATGTCTGATACGCCCCTGAATTCAGTTGAAGGAGATCTCAATTTCGTGTCTGCAGAGTGGGCCAGCCATGCCCTCAGCCCCAAAACTAACACTAGCTTGGGTTTTCAGACTTCCATCCTTACACTTCTGGCCCACAAGCCCTCAAGATTGGGAATTCTGGAGCCACAACACCACGCTGCCTGCCCACCAGAAGGAAAACATTGCCCTCCAGGGCTGCCCAGAAACCCCAAATGAGGTTCAATATGCACGGCCCTAGAATGCACCCCAATTTCCTAGGCTGCCCTGGGCACTAATGCTCTGTCTGACACAGCCTGAGCCCAGACCTCCTGACAGACACCCACATATTTGGCCGCAAAGCCAGCACATCAGAACCTCCATGGCCTTAGGCTGGCATCACTTGCCAAGATAGGTGTTCAAGCATCTGAATCTAGACCTTATCTCCAATCCCCGGACAGGAGGGAACCTGATGCAGAAATCTGAACTCCTCCACCCCCATCCAAGAAACCTTGCTGTTGGCCTGGTGTCCAACCTTCAGGGTAGGAGAAACCTGCATGGCCCTGGAGGCCACGCCCATGCTTCAGGGTCGCCTTGGGCACAAAGACGCCTGGTGACCCTCACCATAAGCCTCGTGCTCCAATCAGGTCTCTCAGTGGCTGGACCACGAGCCCGCCTAGGGGGCTTCCCATGCCCCTTGGGCCCCCATCCTAACCCGAGTTTGGGTTTTCCAGTCGCCGGGACCCAGGGCCCTGCTCTGGAATCCCTCTTTGGGAGGGACACCGGAGGCAGTAAACAGGACTCCTCCCTTCCCACAGAATGACCACATACCCTTGGGAGCCAGGCCAAATCCCCAGAGATGGCGAATTGGCCATCGCCTATGAAGCCATTCCTCCATTAGACAGCCCTCCTTGACACAAAATCAAGAGAAAAAAGCCTGATCAACAGCCTCACACTCGCCCTTCATTCATATCCTGAGGAGCTCCCTGCAAGGTCTTTAGATCAGGCTTGCCATATCCTCGGGCCCAAACTTGAGCCGAGTTTGTGTTTTCAGACTTCTGTCCCCACAGCCCTGGCCCACACATCCTCCAGGCTGGGGCCCCTGGAGCCACACCGCAGGACTGTGCCTGCCCTCTCCAAGGAAACTCTGCCCATTCCATTGGCCACAACCCTACAGATTAGGAGAAACCTCCAAGGTCCCTGAGGCCATCCCAATAGTTTAGGCCATCCTGGACCAACAGGACTGATCTGACACGAGCTGAGCAAAGAGCTCCACTCAGACAAACAGAAGGATGTACCCAGAGAAAGAAGATTGAACCAGACAGGCCCCCTAGGCCCTAATCTGAACCCTTTTGTTGGTTTCCAGGCGTCTCTCCTCAGAGGACTGGTTTCCAATACCAGGGGGTTTCCTGAGGCACCAATCAGAACACCTCTCGTCTCCACATGGGAAACTTGCTCTTTGGAGCTGTGTCCAACCCTCTGGTTAGAGAATCCTTCCAGTTCACCGAGCCACCGCCACATTCCAAGGTCTCCATGGACAAGAACCCACATGATGACCCATCCTCAGGAGAGTCCATTTCAACTCAGCCCCCTGGGTAGCACGCCCCAGAGCCAGCAGATCGAACCTGCCATGTCGCAAGCAGCCAATGGGGATGCGAAGTGGGGTGCCCAGGCATCCATCCTTAGAACTATGCTCTCGATTCTTGCTGTATGGGGCATCCTGGAGCCATCCAACAGGACTCAACTGTCCCACAGAAGGTATCCTTTCGGTTTGGAGCATCTCACAACTGCGAGCATGGGAAAACGTCCATGACCTCATGAGCACTCCCCCCTTCCTGAAGGGGCCATCAAGGACAAAAACTCCAACCTGATCCTATATCAGATACTCGTCCTGACTTCAGATGCAGGAGATCTCGGATTCAGACTCTGCAGAGTGGGCCTGATGTGCCCACGCCCCATAACCTAAGCCTAGCTTGTGTTCTCAGTCTTCAGACCTTACACTCCTGGCCCACAAGCCATCCAGGTTGGGAATTCCAGAGACACAGTGCAGCACTCTGCCTGCCCACCAGAAGAAAAACGTTGCCCTATGGGGCTGCCCAAAAACCCAAAAATGAGACTCAACCTGCACGCCACTCGACTGCACCCCAAATATAGAGGCTGCCCTGGGCACTAATGCTCTGTCTGACACAGTCTGAGCCCGGACCTCCCAACCAACACCCAGACAGCTGGCCGCACACCTAGCACATTGGATCTGCCATGGCCTTAGGCTGTCATCTCGTCTCAAACAGGGTTTTCAGGCTTCAGAACCTAGATTTTATCTCCAATAACTGCATGGGGGGAACCTGATACAGTCATCAGAACTCCTCCATCCCCATGGCAAGAAACTTTGCTGTTTGCATGGTGTCCAACCTTCAGGGTAGGAGAAACCAGCATGGCCCATGAGGACACGCCCATACTTGAGGGCCACCTTTGGTACAAACACGCATTGTGACCCTCAGAGTGAGCCATGTGCTCAAGTAAGGCCTCTCAGTGGCTGGACCAAGAGCCCGCATATGGGGCTTCCCATGGGCCCTTCCCGTAGGTCCCCAAACCTAACCAGAGCTCGGGTTTTCCAGTAGCCCGTACCCAGGACTCTGCTCTGGAATCCCTCCTTTGGAGCGACACTGGAGGGAGTAAACAGGACTCCTCCCTTCCCTCAGAATGACATCAAACTCTTGGGAGCTGGGCCAAATCCCCAGAGAGGGAGCCTGGTCCATGGCCGTTGAGGCCACCCCGACATTCCACGCCCGTCCTTGACACAACATCCAGAGACCAAAGCCTGAGCAACTGCCTCACACTTGCCCTTTGTTCATATCCTAAGGAACTCCCCTCACAGTCTCTAGATTGGCCCTGCCATACTCTCAGCCCCAAACCTAAGCCGAGTTAGTGTTTTCAGACTTCTGTCCCCACAGTTCTGGCCCACACACCCTCCAGGATGGGACCCCTGAAGCCACACCGCAGGACTGTGCCTGCCCTCTCCAAGGAAACTCTACCCATTTCATTGGCCACAACCCTACAGATGAGGAGAAACCTGCAAGGTCCCCGAGGCCATCCCAATAGTGTAGGCCGCCCTGGACAAACAGGGGCGATTTGACACAAGATGAGCAATTACCTCCACTCAGACAAGCAGACGGATGTCCCCAGAGACAGAAGATTGATCCGGACAGGCACCAGTTCCTAATCTGATACGTTGTTTTTGTTTCTGGGTGCCTCTCCTCCAAGGCCTGGTTTCTTAAAGCATAAGAGACTATTTTTTTTTTAGATTTTATTTATTTATTTGACACAGAGAGAGAGATCACAAGTAGACAGTGAGGCAGGCAGAGAGAGGGAGAGAGGAAGCAGGCTCCCCGCCGAGCAGACAGCCCGATGCGGGGCTCGATCCCAGGACCCTGAGATGATGACCTGAACCAAAGGCAGAGGTTTAACCCACTGAGCCACCCAGGTGCCCCAAGGCCTGGTTTCTAATACCAGCATATGGGGTTTCCTGAGCCACCAAAAGGAACACCTCTCTTCTCAACATGGGATGTTTGCTCTTTGGAGCTGTGGCAAACCCTCCATGTAGGATAACGCTGCACGTCCCATGAGCCACCCCCACATTCCAAGATCTCCATGGACACAAACCCACATGATGACCCATCCTCAGGAGAGTCCATTTCAACCCAGCCCCCTGGGTAGTTCGCCCCAGAGCCAGCAGATCGAACCTGCCTTGTCACTAGGAGCCAATGGGAATTCGAGGTGGGGTGTCCAGGCATCCATCCTTAGAAGCCTGCTCTCGGTTCTTTCAGACAGGGTGTTCTTGAGCCATCCACCAGGACTCAACTGTCCCACAGAAGGAAACCTTGCAGTTTGGAGCAGCTAACAACCCCCAGCGTGGGAAAGACTCCATGGCCTCATGAGGCCCCCACATCATGAAGGGGACATCATGAACCCATCCTCCAGCCTGAGCCAATGTCTGATACGCCCCTGAATTCAGTTGAAGGAGATCTCAATTTCGTGTCTGCAGAGTGGGCCAGCCATGCCCTCAGCCCCAAAACTAACACTAGCTTGGGTTTTCAGACTTCCATCCTTACACTTCTGGCCCACAAGCCCTCAAGATTGGGAATTCTGGAGCCACAACACCACGCTGCCTGCCCACCAGAAGGAAAACATTGCCCTCCAGGGCTGCCCAGAAACCCCAAATGAGGTTCAATATGCACGGCCCTAGAATGCACCCCAATTTCCTAGGCTGCCCTGGGCACTAATGCTCTGTCTGACACAGCCTGAGCCCAGACCTCCTGACAGACACCCACATATTTGGCCGCAAAGCCAGCACATCAGAACCTCCATGGCCTTAGGCTGGCATCACTTGCCAAGATAGGTGTTCAAGCATCTGAATCTAGACCTTATCTCCAATCCCCGGACAGGAGGGAACCTGATGCAGAAATCTGAACTCCTCCACCCCCATCCAAGAAACCTTGCTGTTGGCCTGGTGTCCAACCTTCAGGGTAGGAGAAACCTGCATGGCCCTGGAGGCCACGCCCATGCTTCAGGGTCGCCTTGGGCACAAAGACGCCTGGTGACCCTCACCATAAGCCTCGTGCTCCAATCAGGTCTCTCAGTGGCTGGACCACGAGCCCGCCTAGGGGGCTTCCCATGCCCCTTGGGCCCCCATCCTAACCCGAGTTTGGGTTTTCCAGTCGCCGGGACCCAGGGCCCTGCTCTGGAATCCCTCTTTGGGAGGGACACCGGAGGCAGTAAACAGGACTCCTCCCTTCCCACAGAATGACCACATACCCTTGGGAGCCAGGCCAAATCCCCAGAGATGGCGAATTGGCCATCGCCTATGAAGCCATTCCTCCATTAGACAGCCCTCCTTGACACAAAATCAAGAGAAAAAAGCCTGATCAACAGCCTCACACTCGCCCTTCATTCATATCCTGAGGAGCTCCCTGCAAGGTCTTTAGATCAGGCTTGCCATATCCTCGGGCCCAAACTTGAGCCGAGTTTGTGTTTTCAGACTTCTGTCCCCACAGCCCTGGCCCACACATCCTCCAGGCTGGGGCCCCTGGAGCCACACCGCAGGACTGTGCCTGCCCTCTCCAAGGAAACTCTGCCCATTCCATTGGCCACAACCCTACAGATTAGGAGAAACCTCCAAGGTCCCTGAGGCCATCCCAATAGTTTAGGCCATCCTGGACCAACAGGACTGATCTGACACGAGCTGAGCAAAGAGCTCCACTCAGACAAACAGAAGGATGTACCCAGAGAAAGAAGATTGAACCAGACAGGCCCCCTAGGCCCTAATCTGAACCCTTTTGTTGGTTTCCAGGCGTCTCTCCTCAGAGGACTGGTTTCCAATACCAGGGGGTTTCCTGAGGCACCAATCAGAACACCTCTCGTCTCCACATGGGAAACTTGCTCTTTGGAGCTGTGTCCAACCCTCTGGTTAGAGAATCCTTCCAGTTCACCGAGCCACCGCCACATTCCAAGGTCTCCATGGACAAGAACCCACATGATGACCCATCCTCAGGAGAGTCCATTTCAACTCAGCCCCCTGGGTAGCACGCCCCAGAGCCAGCAGATCGAACCTGCCATGTCGCAAGCAGCCAATGGGGATGCGAAGTGGGGTGCCCAGGCATCCATCCTTAGAACTATGCTCTCGATTCTTGCTGTATGGGGCATCCTGGAGCCATCCAACAGGACTCAACTGTCCCACAGAAGGTATCCTTTCGGTTTGGAGCATCTCACAACTGCGAGCATGGGAAAACGTCCATGACCTCATGAGCACTCCCCCCTTCCTGAAGGGGCCATCAAGGACAAAAACTCCAACCTGATCCTATATCAGATACTCGTCCTGACTTCAGATGCAGGAGATCTCGGATTCAGACTCTGCAGAGTGGGCCTGATGTGCCCACGCCCCATAACCTAAGCCTAGCTTGTGTTCTCAGTCTTCAGACCTTACACTCCTGGCCCACAAGCCATCCAGGTTGGGAATTCCAGAGACACAGTGCAGCACTCTGCCTGCCCACCAGAAGAAAAACGTTGCCCTATGGGGCTGCCCAAAAACCCAAAATGAGACTCAACCTGCACGCCACTCGACTGCACCCCAAATATAGAGGCTGCCCTGGGCACTAATGCTCTGTCTGACACAGTCTGAGCCCGGACCTCCCAACCAACACCCAGACAGCTGGCCGCACACCTAGCACATTGGATCTGCCATGGCCTTAGGCTGTCATCTCGTCTCAAACAGGGTTTTCAGGCTTCAGAACCTAGATTTTATCTCCAATAACTGCATGGGGGGAACCTGATACAGTCATCAGAACTCCTCCATCCCCATGGCAAGAAACTTTGCTGTTTGCATGGTGTCCAACCTTCAGGGTAGGAGAAACCAGCATGGCCCATGAGGACACGCCCATACTTGAGGGCCACCTTTGGTACAAACATGCATTGTGACCCTCAGAGTGAGCCATGTGCTCAAGTAAGGCCTCTCAGTGGCTGGACCAAGAGCCCGCATATGGGGCTTCCCATGGGCCCTTCCCGTAGGTCCCCAAACCTAACCAGAGCTCGGGTTTTCCAGTAGCCCGTACCCAGGACTCTGCTCTGGAATCCCTCCTTTGGAGCGACACTGGAGGGAGTAAACAGGACTCCTCCCTTCCCTCAGAATGACATCAAACTCTTGGGAGCTGGGCCAAATCCCCAGAGAGGGAGCCTGGTCCATGGCCGTTGAGGCCACCCCGACATTCCACGCCCGTCCTTGACACAACATCCAGAGACCAAAGCCTGAGCAACTGCCTCACACTTGCCCTTTGTTCATATCCTAAGGAACTCCCCTCACAGTCTCTAGATTGGCCCTGCCATACTCTCAGCCCCAAACCTAAGCCGAGTTAGTGTTTTCAGACTTCTGTCCCCACAGTTCTGGCCCACACACCCTCCAGGATGGGACCCCTGAAGCCACACCGCAGGACTGTGCCTGCCCTCTCCAAGGAAACTCTACCCATTTCATTGGCCACAACCCTACAGATGAGGAGAAACCTGCAAGGTCCCCGAGGCCATCCCAATAGTGTAGGCCGCCCTGGACAAACAGGGGCGATTTGACACAAGATGAGCAATTACCTCCACTCAGACAAGCAGACGGATGTCCCCAGAGACAGAAGATTGATCCGGACAGGCACCAGTTCCTAATCTGATACGTTGTTTTTGTTTCTGGGTGCCTCTCCTCCAAGGCCTGGTTTCTTAAAGCATAAGAGACTATTTTTTTTTAGATTTTATTTATTTATTTGACACAGAGAGAGAGATCACAAGTAGACAGTGAGGCAGGCAGAGAGAGGGAGAGAGGAAGCAGGCTCCCCGCCGAGCAGACAGCCCGATGCGGGGCTCGATCCCAGGACCCTGAGATGATGACCTGAACCAAAGGCAGAGGTTTAACCCACTGAGCCACCCAGGTGCCCCAAGGCCTGGTTTCTAATACCAGCATATGGGGTTTCCTGAGCCACCAAAAGGAACACCTCTCTTCTCAACATGGGATGTTTGCTCTTTGGAGCTGTGGCAAACCCTCCATGTAGGATAACGCTGCACGTCCCATGAGCCACCCCCACATTCCAAGATCTCCATGGACACAAACCCACATGATGACCCATCCTCAGGAGAGTCCATTTCAACCCAGCCCCCTGGGTAGTTCGCCCCAGAGCCAGCAGATCGAACCTGCCTTGTCACTAGGAGCCAATGGGAATTCGAGGTGGGGTGTCCAGGCATCCATCCTTAGAAGCCTGCTCTCGGTTCTTTCAGACAGGGTGTTCTTGAGCCATCCACCAGGACTCAACTGTCCCACAGAAGGAAACCTTGCAGTTTGGAGCAGCTAACAACCCCCAGCGTGGGAAAGACTCCATGGCCTCATGAGGCCCCCACATCATGAAGGGGACATCATGAACCCATCCTCCAGCCTGAGCCAATGTCTGATACGCCCCTGAATTCAGTTGAAGGAGATCTCAATTTCGTGTCTGCAGAGTGGGCCAGCCATGCCCTCAGCCCCAAAACTAACACTAGCTTGGGTTTTCAGACTTCCATCCTTACACTTCTGGCCCACAAGCCCTCAAGATTGGGAATTCTGGAGCCACAACACCACGCTGCCTGCCCACCAGAAGGAAAACATTGCCCTCCAGGGCTGCCCAGAAACCCCAAATGAGGTTCAATATGCACGGCCCTAGAATGCACCCCAATTTCCTAGGCTGCCCTGGGCACTAATGCTCTGTCTGACACAGCCTGAGCCCAGACCTCCTGACAGACACCCACATATTTGGCCGCAAAGCCAGCACATCAGAACCTCCATGGCCTTAGGCTGGCATCACTTGCCAAGATAGGTGTTCAAGCATCTGAATCTAGACCTTATCTCCAATCCCCGGACAGGAGGGAACCTGATGCAGAAATCTGAACTCCTCCACCCCCATCCAAGAAACCTTGCTGTTGGCCTGGTGTCCAACCTTCAGGGTAGGAGAAACCTGCATGGCCCTGGAGGCCACGCCCATGCTTCAGGGTCGCCTTGGGCACAAAGACGCCTGGTGACCCTCACCATAAGCCTCGTGCTCCAATCAGGTCTCTCAGTGGCTGGACCACGAGCCCGCCTAGGGGGCTTCCCATGCCCCTTGGGCCCCCATCCTAACCCGAGTTTGGGTTTTCCAGTCGCCGGGACCCAGGGCCCTGCTCTGGAATCCCTCTTTGGGAGGGACACCGGAGGCAGTAAACAGGACTCCTCCCTTCCCACAGAATGACCACATACCCTTGGGAGCCAGGCCAAATCCCCAGAGATGGCGAATTGGCCATCGCCTATGAAGCCATTCCTCCATTAGACAGCCCTCCTTGACACAAAATCAAGAGAAAAAAGCCTGATCAACAGCCTCACACTCGCCCTTCATTCATATCCTGAGGAGCTCCCTGCAAGGTCTTTAGATCAGGCTTGCCATATCCTCGGGCCCAAACTTGAGCCGAGTTTGTGTTTTCAGACTTCTGTCCCCACAGCCCTGGCCCACACATCCTCCAGGCTGGGGCCCCTGGAGCCACACCGCAGGACTGTGCCTGCCCTCTCCAAGGAAACTCTGCCCATTCCATTGGCCACAACCCTACAGATTAGGAGAAACCTCCAAGGTCCCTGAGGCCATCCCAATAGTTTAGGCCATCCTGGACCAACAGGACTGATCTGACACGAGCTGAGCAAAGAGCTCCACTCAGACAAACAGAAGGATGTACCCAGAGAAAGAAGATTGAACCAGACAGGCCCCCTAGGCCCTAATCTGAACCCTTTTGTTGGTTTCCAGGCGTCTCTCCTCAGAGGACTGGTTTCCAATACCAGGGGGTTTCCTGAGGCACCAATCAGAACACCTCTCGTCTCCACATGGGAAACTTGCTCTTTGGAGCTGTGTCCAACCCTCTGGTTAGAGAATCCTTCCAGTTCACCGAGCCACCGCCACATTCCAAGGTCTCCATGGACAAGAACCCACATGATGACCCATCCTCAGGAGAGTCCATTTCAACTCAGCCCCCTGGGTAGCACGCCCCAGAGCCAGCAGATCGAACCTGCCATGTCGCAAGCAGCCAATGGGGATGCGAAGTGGGGTGCCCAGGCATCCATCCTTAGAACTATGCTCTCGATTCTTGCTGTATGGGGCATCCTGGAGCCATCCAACAGGACTCAACTGTCCCACAGAAGGTATCCTTTCGGTTTGGAGCATCTCACAACTGCGAGCATGGGAAAACGTCCATGACCTCATGAGCACTCCCCCCTTCCTGAAGGGGCCATCAAGGACAAAAACTCCAACCTGATCCTATATCAGATACTCGTCCTGACTTCAGATGCAGGAGATCTCGGATTCAGACTCTGCAGAGTGGGCCTGATGTGCCCACGCCCCATAACCTAAGCCTAGCTTGTGTTCTCAGTCTTCAGACCTTACACTCCTGGCCCACAAGCCATCCAGGTTGGGAATTCCAGAGACACAGTGCAGCACTCTGCCTGCCCACCAGAAGAAAAACGTTGCCCTATGGGGCTGCCCAAAAACCCAAAAATGAGACTCAACCTGCACGCCACTCGACTGCACCCCAAATATAGAGGCTGCCCTGGGCACTAATGCTCTGTCTGACACAGTCTGAGCCCGGACCTCCCAACCAACACCCAGACAGCTGGCCGCACACCTAGCACATTGGATCTGCCATGGCCTTAGGCTGTCATCTCGTCTCAAACAGGGTTTTCAGGCTTCAGAACCTAGATTTTATCTCCAATAACTGCATGGGGGGAACCTGATACAGTCATCAGAACTCCTCCATCCCCATGGCAAGAAACTTTGCTGTTTGCATGGTGTCCAACCTTCAGGGTAGGAGAAACCAGCATGGCCCATGAGGACACGCCCATACTTGAGGGCCACCTTTGGTACAAACACGCATTGTGACCCTCAGAGTGAGCCATGTGCTCAAGTAAGGCCTCTCAGTGGCTGGACCAAGAGCCCGCATATGGGGCTTCCCATGGGCCCTTCCCGTAGGTCCCCAAACCTAACCAGAGCTCGGGTTTTCCAGTAGCCCGTACCCAGGACTCTGCTCTGGAATCCCTCCTTTGGAGCGACACTGGAGGGAGTAAACAGGACTCCTCCCTTCCCTCAGAATGACATCAAACTCTTGGGAGCTGGGCCAAATCCCCAGAGAGGGAGCCTGGTCCATGGCCGTTGAGGCCACCCCGACATTCCACGCCCGTCCTTGACACAACATCCAGAGACCAAAGCCTGAGCAACTGACTCACACTTGCCCTTTGTTCATATCCTAAGGAACTCCCCTCACAGTCTCTAGATTGGCCCTGCCATACTCTCAGCCCCAAACCTAAGCCGAGTTAGTGTTTTCAGACTTCTGTCCCCACAGTTCTGGCCCACACACCCTCCAGGATGGGACCCCTGAAGCCACACCGCAGGACTGTGCCTGCCCTCTCCAAGGAAACTCTACCCATTTCATTGGCCACAACCCTACAGATGAGGAGAAACCTGCAAGGTCCCCGAGGCCATCCCAATAGTGTAGGCCGCCCTGGACAAACAGGGGCGATTTGACACAAGATGAGCAATTACCTCCACTCAGACAAGCAGACGGATGTCCCCAGAGACAGAAGATTGATCCGGACAGGCACCAGTTCCTAATCTGATACGTTGTTTTTGTTTCTGGGTGCCTCTCCTCCAAGGCCTGGTTTCTTAAAGCATAAGAGACTATTTTTTTTTTAGATTTTATTTATTTATTTGACACAGAGAGAGAGATCACAAGTAGACAGTGAGGCAGGCAGAGAGAGGGAGAGAGGAAGCAGGCTCCCCGCCGAGCAGACAGCCCGATGCGGGGCTCGATCCCAGGACCCTGAGATGATGACCTGAACCAAAGGCAGAGGTTTAACCCACTGAGCCACCCAGGTGCCCCAAGGCCTGGTTTCTAATACCAGCATATGGGGTTTCCTGAGCCACCAAAAGGAACACCTCTCTTCTCAACATGGGATGTTTGCTCTTTGGAGCTGTGGCAAACCCTCCATGTAGGATAACGCTGCACGTCCCATGAGCCACCCCCACATTCCAAGATCTCCATGGACACAAACCCACATGATGACCCATCCTCAGGAGAGTCCATTTCAACCCAGCCCCCTGGGTAGTTCGCCCCAGAGCCAGCAGATCGAACCTGCCTTGTCACTAGGAGCCAATGGGAATTCGAGGTGGGGTGTCCAGGCATCCATCCTTAGAAGCCTGCTCTCGGTTCTTTCAGACAGGGTGTTCTTGAGCCATCCACCAGGACTCAACTGTCCCACAGAAGGAAACCTTGCAGTTTGGAGCAGCTAACAACCCCCAGCGTGGGAAAGACTCCATGGCCTCATGAGGCCCCCACATCATGAAGGGGACATCATGAACCCATCCTCCAGCCTGAGCCAATGTCTGATACGCCCCTGAATTCAGTTGAAGGAGATCTCAATTTCGTGTCTGCAGAGTGGGCCAGCCATGCCCTCAGCCCCAAAACTAACACTAGCTTGGGTTTTCAGACTTCCATCCTTACACTTCTGGCCCACAAGCCCTCAAGATTGGGAATTCTGGAGCCACAACACCACGCTGCCTGCCCACCAGAAGGAAAACATTGCCCTCCAGGGCTGCCCAGAAACCCCAAATGAGGTTCAATATGCACGGCCCTAGAATGCACCCCAATTTCCTAGGCTGCCCTGGGCACTAATGCTCTGTCTGACACAGCCTGAGCCCAGACCTCCTGACAGACACCCACATATTTGGCCGCAAAGCCAGCACATCAGAACCTCCATGGCCTTAGGCTGGCATCACTTGCCAAGATAGGTGTTCAAGCATCTGAATCTAGACCTTATCTCCAATCCCCGGACAGGAGGGAACCTGATGCAGAAATCTGAACTCCTCCACCCCCATCCAAGAAACCTTGCTGTTGGCCTGGTGTCCAACCTTCAGGGTAGGAGAAACCTGCATGGCCCTGGAGGCCACGCCCATGCTTCAGGGTCGCCTTGGGCACAAAGACGCCTGGTGACCCTCACCATAAGCCTCGTGCTCCAATCAGGTCTCTCAGTGGCTGGACCACGAGCCCGCCTAGGGGGCTTCCCATGCCCCTTGGGCCCCCATCCTAACCCGAGTTTGGGTTTTCCAGTCGCCGGGACCCAGGGCCCTGCTCTGGAATCCCTCTTTGGGAGGGACACCGGAGGCAGTAAACAGGACTCCTCCCTTCCCACAGAATGACCACATACCCTTGGGAGCCAGGCCAAATCCCCAGAGATGGCGAATTGGCCATCGCCTATGAAGCCATTCCTCCATTAGACAGCCCTCCTTGACACAAAATCAAGAGAAAAAAGCCTGATCAACAGCCTCACACTCGCCCTTCATTCATATCCTGAGGAGCTCCCTGCAAGGTCTTTAGATCAGGCTTGCCATATCCTCGGGCCCAAACTTGAGCCGAGTTTGTGTTTTCAGACTTCTGTCCCCACAGCCCTGGCCCACACATCCTCCAGGCTGGGGCCCCTGGAGCCACACCGCAGGACTGTGCCTGCCCTCTCCAAGGAAACTCTGCCCATTCCATTGGCCACAACCCTACAGATTAGGAGAAACCTCCAAGGTCCCTGAGGCCATCCCAATAGTTTAGGCCATCCTGGACCAACAGGACTGATCTGACACGAGCTGAGCAAAGAGCTCCACTCAGACAAACAGAAGGATGTACCCAGAGAAAGAAGATTGAACCAGACAGGCCCCCTAGGCCCTAATCTGAACCCTTTTGTTGGTTTCCAGGCGTCTCTCCTCAGAGGACTGGTTTCCAATACCAGGGGGTTTCCTGAGGCACCAATCAGAACACCTCTCGTCTCCACATGGGAAACTTGCTCTTTGGAGCTGTGTCCAACCCTCTGGTTAGAGAATCCTTCCAGTTCACCGAGCCACCGCCACATTCCAAGGTCTCCATGGACAAGAACCCACATGATGACCCATCCTCAGGAGAGTCCATTTCAACTCAGCCCCCTGGGTAGCACGCCCCAGAGCCAGCAGATCGAACCTGCCATGTCGCAAGCAGCCAATGGGGATGCGAAGTGGGGTGCCCAGGCATCCATCCTTAGAACTATGCTCTCGATTCTTGCTGTATGGGGCATCCTGGAGCCATCCAACAGGACTCAACTGTCCCACAGAAGGTATCCTTTCGGTTTGGAGCATCTCACAACTGCGAGCATGGGAAAACGTCCATGACCTCATGAGCACTCCCCCCTTCCTGAAGGGGCCATCAAGGACAAAAACTCCAACCTGATCCTATATCAGATACTCGTCCTGACTTCAGATGCAGGAGATCTCGGATTCAGACTCTGCAGAGTGGGCCTGATGTGCCCACGCCCCATAACCTAAGCCTAGCTTGTGTTCTCAGTCTTCAGACCTTACACTCCTGGCCCACAAGCCATCCAGGTTGGGAATTCCAGAGACACAGTGCAGCACTCTGCCTGCCCACCAGAAGAAAAACGTTGCCCTATGGGGCTGCCCAAAAACCCAAAAATGAGACTCAACCTGCACGCCACTCGACTGCACCCCAAATATAGAGGCTGCCCTGGGCACTAATGCTCTGTCTGACACAGTCTGAGCCCGGACCTCCCAACCAACACCCAGACAGCTGGCCGCACACCTAGCACATTGGATCTGCCATGGCCTTAGGCTGTCATCTCGTCTCAAACAGGGTTTTCAGGCTTCAGAACCTAGATTTTATCTCCAATAACTGCATGGGGGGAACCTGATACAGTCATCAGAACTCCTCCATCCCCATGGCAAGAAACTTTGCTGTTTGCATGGTGTCCAACCTTCAGGGTAGGAGAAACCAGCATGGCCCATGAGGACACGCCCATACTTGAGGGCCACCTTTGGTACAAACACGCATTGTGACCCTCAGAGTGAGCCATGTGCTCAAGTAAGGCCTCTCAGTGGCTGGACCAAGAGCCCGCATATGGGGCTTCCCATGGGCCCTTCCCGTAGGTCCCCAAACCTAACCAGAGCTCGGGTTTTCCAGTAGCCCGTACCCAGGACTCTGCTCTGGAATCCCTCCTTTGGAGCGACACTGGAGGGAGTAAACAGGACTCCTCCCTTCCCTCAGAATGACATCAAACTCTTGGGAGCTGGGCCAAATCCCCAGAGAGGGAGCCTGGTCCATGGCCGTTGAGGCCACCCCGACATTCCACGCCCGTCCTTGACACAACATCCAGAGACCAAAGCCTGAGCAACTGCCTCACACTTGCCCTTTGTTCATATCCTAAGGAACTCCCCTCACAGTCTCTAGATTGGCCCTGCCATACTCTCAGCCCCAAACCTAAGCCGAGTTAGTGTTTTCAGACTTCTGTCCCCACAGTTCTGGCCCACACACCCTCCAGGATGGGACCCCTGAAGCCACACCGCAGGACTGTGCCTGCCCTCCCCAAGGAAACTCTACCCATTTCATTGGCCACAACCCTACAGATGAGGAGAAACCTGCAAGGTCCCCGAGGCCATCCCAATAGTGTAGGCCGCCCTGGACAAACAGGGGCGATTTGACACAAGATGAGCAATTACCTCCACTCAGACAAGCAGACGGATGTCCCCAGAGACAGAAGATTGATCCGGACAGGCACCAGTTCCTAATCTGATACGTTGTTTTTGTTTCTGGGTGCCTCTCCTCCAAGGCCTGGTTTCTTAAAGCATAAGAGACTATTTTTTTTTAGATTTTATTTATTTATTTGACACAGAGAGAGAGATCACAAGTAGACAGTGAGGCAGGCAGAGAGAGGGAGAGAGGAAGCAGGCTCCCCGCCGAGCAGACAGCCCGATGCGGGGCTCGATCCCAGGACCCTGAGATGATGACCTGAACCAAAGGCAGAGGTTTAACCCACTGAGCCACCCAGGTGCCCCAAGGCCTGGTTTCTAATACCAGCATATGGGGTTTCCTGAGCCACCAAAAGGAACACCTCTCTTCTCAACATGGGATGTTTGCTCTTTGGAGCTGTGGCAAACCCTCCATGTAGGATAACGCTGCACGTCCCATGAGCCACCCCCACATTCCAAGATCTCCATGGACACAAACCCACATGATGACCCATCCTCAGGAGAGTCCATTTCAACCCAGCCCCCTGGGTAGTTCGCCCCAGAGCCAGCAGATCGAACCTGCCTTGTCACTAGGAGCCAATGGGAATTCGAGGTGGGGTGTCCAGGCATCCATCCTTAGAAGCCTGCTCTCGGTTCTTTCAGACAGGGTGTTCTTGAGCCATCCACCAGGACTCAACTGTCCCACAGAAGGAAACCTTGCAGTTTGGAGCAGCTAACAACCCCCAGCGTGGGAAAGACTCCATGGCCTCATGAGGCCCCCACATCATGAAGGGGACATCATGAACCCATCCTCCAGCCTGAGCCAATGTCTGATACGCCCCTGAATTCAGTTGAAGGAGATCTCAATTTCGTGTCTGCAGAGTGGGCCAGCCATGCCCTCAGCCCCAAAACTAACACTAGCTTGGGTTTTCAGACTTCCATCCTTACACTTCTGGCCCACAAGCCCTCAAGATTGGGAATTCTGGAGCCACAACACCACGCTGCCTGCCCACCAGAAGGAAAACATTGCCCTCCAGGGCTGCCCAGAAACCCCAAATGAGGTTCAATATGCACGGCCCTAGAATGCACCCCAATTTCCTAGGCTGCCCTGGGCACTAATGCTCTGTCTGACACAGCCTGAGCCCAGACCTCCTGACAGACACCCACATATTTGGCCGCAAAGCCAGCACATCAGAACCTCCATGGCCTTAGGCTGGCATCACTTGCCAAGATAGGTGTTCAAGCATCTGAATCTAGACCTTATCTCCAATCCCCGGACAGGAGGGAACCTGATGCAGAAATCTGAACTCCTCCACCCCCATCCAAGAAACCTTGCTGTTGGCCTGGTGTCCAACCTTCAGGGTAGGAGAAACCTGCATGGCCCTGGAGGCCACGCCCATGCTTCAGGGTCGCCTTGGGCACAAAGACGCCTGGTGACCCTCACCATAAGCCTCGTGCTCCAATCAGGTCTCTCAGTGGCTGGACCACGAGCCCGCCTAGGGGGCTTCCCATGCCCCTTGGGCCCCCATCCTAACCCGAGTTTGGGTTTTCCAGTCGCCGGGACCCAGGGCCCTGCTCTGGAATCCCTCTTTGGGAGGGACACCGGAGGCAGTAAACAGGACTCCTCCCTTCCCACAGAATGACCACATACC
Source organism: Martes martes (assembly GCF_963455335.1). NCBI lineage: Eukaryota > Metazoa > Chordata > Mammalia > Carnivora > Mustelidae > Martes > Martes martes. The sequence goes on along the minus strand of NC_137907.1, from coordinate 4,752,077 downwards.
CTTGGGAGCCAGGCCAAATCCCCAGAGATGGCGAATTGGCCATCGCCTATGAAGCCATTCCTCCATTAGACAGCCCTCCTTGACACAAAATCAAGAGAAAAAAGCCTGATCAACAGCCTCACACTCGCCCTTCATTCATATCCTGAGGAGCTCCCTGCAAGGTCTTTAGATCAGGCTTGCCATATCCTCGGGCCCAAACTTGAGCCGAGTTTGTGTTTTCAGACTTCTGTCCCCACAGCCCTGGCCCACACATCCTCCAGGCTGGGGCCCCTGGAGCCACACCGCAGGACTGTGCCTGCCCTCTCCAAGGAAACTCTGCCCATTCCATTGGCCACAACCCTACAGATTAGGAGAAACCTCCAAGGTCCCTGAGGCCATCCCAATAGTTTAGGCCATCCTGGACCAACAGGACTGATCTGACACGAGCTGAGCAAAGAGCTCCACTCAGACAAACAGAAGGATGTACCCAGAGAAAGAAGATTGAACCAGACAGGCCCCCTAGGCCCTAATCTGAACCCTTTTGTTGGTTTCCAGGCGTCTCTCCTCAGAGGACTGGTTTCCAATACCAGGGGGTTTCCTGAGGCACCAATCAGAACACCTCTCGTCTCCACATGGGAAACTTGCTCTTTGGAGCTGTGTCCAACCCTCTGGTTAGAGAATCCTTCCAGTTCACCGAGCCACCGCCACATTCCAAGGTCTCCATGGACAAGAACCCACATGATGACCCATCCTCAGGAGAGTCCATTTCAACTCAGCCCCCTGGGTAGCACGCCCCAGAGCCAGCAGATCGAACCTGCCATGTCGCAAGCAGCCAATGGGGATGCGAAGTGGGGTGCCCAGGCATCCATCCTTAGAACTATGCTCTCGATTCTTGCTGTATGGGGCATCCTGGAGCCATCCAACAGGACTCAACTGTCCCACAGAAGGTATCCTTTCGGTTTGGAGCATCTCACAACTGCGAGCATGGGAAAACGTCCATGACCTCATGAGCACTCCCCCCTTCCTGAAGGGGCCATCAAGGACAAAAACTCCAACCTGATCCTATATCAGATACTCGTCCTGACTTCAGATGCAGGAGATCTCGGATTCAGACTCTGCAGAGTGGGCCTGATGTGCCCACGCCCCATAACCTAAGCCTAGCTTGTGTTCTCAGTCTTCAGACCTTACACTCCTGGCCCACAAGCCATCCAGGTTGGGAATTCCAGAGACACAGTGCAGCACTCTGCCTGCCCACCAGAAGAAAAACGTTGCCCTATGGGGCTGCCCAAAAACCCAAAAATGAGACTCAACCTGCACGCCACTCGACTGCACCCCAAATATAGAGGCTGCCCTGGGCACTAATGCTCTGTCTGACACAGTCTGAGCCCGGACCTCCCAACCAACACCCAGACAGCTGGCCGCACACCTAGCACATTGGATCTGCCATGGCCTTAGGCTGTCATCTCGTCTCAAACAGGGTTTTCAGGCTTCAGAACCTAGATTTTATCTCCAATAACTGCATGGGGGGAACCTGATACAGTCATCAGAACTCCTCCATCCCCATGGCAAGAAACTTTGCTGTTTGCATGGTGTCCAACCTTCAGGGTAGGAGAAACCAGCATGGCCCATGAGGACACGCCCATACTTGAGGGCCACCTTTGGTACAAACACGCATTGTGACCCTCAGAGTGAGCCATGTGCTCAAGTAAGGCCTCTCAGTGGCTGGACCAAGAGCCCGCATATGGGGCTTCCCATGGGCCCTTCCCGTAGGTCCCCAAACCTAACCAGAGCTCGGGTTTTCCAGTAGCCCGTACCCAGGACTCTGCTCTGGAATCCCTCCTTTGGAGCGACACTGGAGGGAGTAAACAGGACTCCTCCCTTCCCTCAGAATGACATCAAACTCTTGGGAGCTGGGCCAAATCCCCAGAGAGGGAGCCTGGTCCATGGCCGTTGAGGCCACCCCGACATTCCACGCCCGTCCTTGACACAACATCCAGAGACCAAAGCCTGAGCAACTGCCTCACACTTGCCCTTTGTTCATATCCTAAGGAACTCCCCTCACAGTCTCTAGATTGGCCCTGCCATACTCTCAGCCCCAAACCTAAGCCGAGTTAGTGTTTTCAGACTTCTGTCCCCACAGTTCTGGCCCACACACCCTCCAGGATGGGACCCCTGAAGCCACACCGCAGGACTGTGCCTGCCCTCTCCAAGGAAACTCTACCCATTTCATTGGCCACAACCCTACAGATGAGGAGAAACCTGCAAGGTCCCCGAGGCCATCCCAATAGTGTAGGCCGCCCTGGACAAACAGGGGCGATTTGACACAAGATGAGCAATTACCTCCACTCAGACAAGCAGACGGATGTCCCCAGAGACAGAAGATTGATCCGGACAGGCACCAGTTCCTAATCTGATACGTTGTTTTTGTTTCTGGGTGCCTCTCCTCCAAGGCCTGGTTTCTTAAAGCATAAGAGACTATTTTTTTTTTAGATTTTATTTATTTATTTGACACAGAGAGAGAGATCACAAGTAGACAGTGAGGCAGGCAGAGAGAGGGAGAGAGGAAGCAGGCTCCCCGCCGAGCAGACAGCCCGATGCGGGGCTCGATCCCAGGACCCTGAGATGATGACCTGAACCAAAGGCAGAGGTTTAACCCACTGAGCCACCCAGGTGCCCCAAGGCCTGGTTTCTAATACCAGCATATGGGGTTTCCTGAGCCACCAAAAGGAACACCTCTCTTCTCAACATGGGATGTTTGCTCTTTGGAGCTGTGGCAAACCCTCCATGTAGGATAACGCTGCACGTCCCATGAGCCACCCCCACATTCCAAGATCTCCATGGACACAAACCCACATGATGACCCATCCTCAGGAGAGTCCATTTCAACCCAGCCCCCTGGGTAGTTCGCCCCAGAGCCAGCAGATCGAACCTGCCTTGTCACTAGGAGCCAATGGGAATTCGAGGTGGGGTGTCCAGGCATCCATCCTTAGAAGCCTGCTCTCGGTTCTTTCAGACAGGGTGTTCTTGAGCCATCCACCAGGACTCAACTGTCCCACAGAAGGAAACCTTGCAGTTTGGAGCAGCTAACAACCCCCAGCGTGGGAAAGACTCCATGGCCTCATGAGGCCCCCACATCATGAAGGGGACATCATGAACCCATCCTCCAGCCTGAGCCAATGTCTGATACGCCCCTGAATTCAGTTGAAGGAGATCTCAATTTCGTGTCTGCAGAGTGGGCCAGCCATGCCCTCAGCCCCAAAACTAACACTAGCTTGGGTTTTCAGACTTCCATCCTTACACTTCTGGCCCACAAGCCCTCAAGATTGGGAATTCTGGAGCCACAACACCACGCTGCCTGCCCACCAGAAGGAAAACATTGCCCTCCAGGGCTGCCCAGAAACCCCAAATGAGGTTCAATATGCACGGCCCTAGAATGCACCCCAATTTCCTAGGCTGCCCTGGGCACTAATGCTCTGTCTGACACAGCCTGAGCCCAGACCTCCTGACAGACACCCACATATTTGGCCGCAAAGCCAGCACATCAGAACCTCCATGGCCTTAGGCTGGCATCACTTGCCAAGATAGGTGTTCAAGCATCTGAATCTAGACCTTATCTCCAATCCCCGGACAGGAGGGAACCTGATGCAGAAATCTGAACTCCTCCACCCCCATCCAAGAAACCTTGCTGTTGGCCTGGTGTCCAACCTTCAGGGTAGGAGAAACCTGCATGGCCCTGGAGGCCACGCCCATGTTTCAGGGTCGCCTTGGGCACAAAGACGCCTGGTGACCCTCACCATAAGCCTCGTGCTCCAATCAGGTCTCTCAGTGGCTGGACCACGAGCCCGCCTAGGGGGCTTCCCATGCCCCTTGGGCCCCCATCCTAACCCGAGTTTGGGTTTTCCAGTCGCCGGGACCCAGGGCCCTGCTCTGGAATCCCTCTTTGGGAGGGACACCGGAGGCAGTAAACAGGACTCCTCCCTTCCCACAGAATGACCACATACCCTTGGGAGCCAGGCCAAATCCCCAGAGATGGCGAATTGGCCATCGCCTATGAAGCCATTCCTCCATTAGACAGCCCTCCTTGACACAAAATCAAGAGAAAAAAGCCTGATCAACAGCCTCACACTCGCCCTTCATTCATATCCTGAGGAGCTCCCTGCAAGGTCTTTAGATCAGGCTTGCCATATCCTCGGGCCCAAACTTGAGCCGAGTTTGTGTTTTCAGACTTCTGTCCCCACAGCCCTGGCCCACACATCCTCCAGGCTGGGGCCCCTGGAGCCACACCGCAGGACTGTGCCTGCCCTCTCCAAGGAAACTCTGCCCATTCCATTGGCCACAACCCTACAGATTAGGAGAAACCTCCAAGGTCCCTGAGGCCATCCCAATAGTTTAGGCCATCCTGGACCAACAGGACTGATCTGACACGAGCTGAGCAAAGAGCTCCACTCAGACAAACAGAAGGATGTACCCAGAGAAAGAAGATTGAACCAGACAGGCCCCCTAGGCCCTAATCTGAACCCTTTTGTTGGTTTCCAGGCGTCTCTCCTCAGAGGACTGGTTTCCAATACCAGGGGGTTTCCTGAGGCACCAATCAGAACACCTCTCGTCTCCACATGGGAAACTTGCTCTTTGGAGCTGTGTCCAACCCTCTGGTTAGAGAATCCTTCCAGTTCACCGAGCCACCGCCACATTCCAAGGTCTCCATGGACAAGAACCCACATGATGACCCATCCTCAGGAGAGTCCATTTCAACTCAGCCCCCTGGGTAGCACGCCCCAGAGCCAGCAGATCGAACCTGCCATGTCGCAAGCAGCCAATGGGGATGCGAAGTGGGGTGCCCAGGCATCCATCCTTAGAACTATGCTCTCGATTCTTGCTGTATGGGGCATCCTGGAGCCATCCAACAGGACTCAACTGTCCCACAGAAGGTATCCTTTCGGTTTGGAGCATCTCACAACTGCGAGCATGGGAAAACGTCCATGACCTCATGAGCACTCCCCCCTTCCTGAAGGGGCCATCAAGGACAAAAACTCCAACCTGATCCTATATCAGATACTCGTCCTGACTTCAGATGCAGGAGATCTCGGATTCAGACTCTGCAGAGTGGGCCTGATGTGCCCACGCCCCATAACCTAAGCCTAGCTTGTGTTCTCAGTCTTCAGACCTTACACTCCTGGCCCACAAGCCATCCAGGTTGGGAATTCCAGAGACACAGTGCAGCACTCTGCCTGCCCACCAGAAGAAAAACGTTGCCCTATGGGGCTGCCCAAAAACCCAAAAATGAGACTCAACCTGCACGCCACTCGACTGCACCCCAAATATAGAGGCTGCCCTGGGCACTAATGCTCTGTCTGACACAGTCTGAGCCCGGACCTCCCAACCAACACCCAGACAGCTGGCCGCACACCTAGCACATTGGATCTGCCATGGCCTTAGGCTGTCATCTCGTCTCAAACAGGGTTTTCAGGCTTCAGAACCTAGATTTTATCTCCAATAACTGCATGGGGGGAACCTGATACAGTCATCAGAACTCCTCCATCCCCATGGCAAGAAACTTTGCTGTTTGCATGGTGTCCAACCTTCAGGGTAGGAGAAACCAGCATGGCCCATGAGGACACGCCCATACTTGAGGGCCACCTTTGGTACAAACACGAATTGTGACCCTCAGAGTGAGCCATGTGCTCAAGTAAGGCCTCTCAGTGGCTGGACCAAGAGCCCGCATATGGGGCTTCCCATGGGCCCTTCCCGTAGGTCCCCAAACCTAACCAGAGCTCGGGTTTTCCAGTAGCCCGTACCCAGGACTCTGCTCTGGAATCCCTCCTTTGGAGCGACACTGGAGGGAGTAAACAGGACTCCTCCCTTCCCTCAGAATGACATCAAACTCTTGGGAGCTGGGCCAAATCCCCAGAGAGGGAGCCTGGTCCATGGCCGTTGAGGCCACCCCGACATTCCACGCCCGTCCTTGACACAACATCCAGAGACCAAAGCCTGAGCAACTGCCTCACACTTGCCCTTTGTTCATATCCTAAGGAACTCCCCTCACAGTCTCTAGATTGGCCCTGCCATACTCTCAGCCCCAAACCTAAGCCGAGTTAGTGTTTTCAGACTTCTGTCCCCACAGTTCTGGCCCACACACCCTCCAGGATGGGACCCCTGAAGCCACACCGCAGGACTGTGCCTGCCCTCCCCAAGGAAACTCTACCCATTTCATTGGCCACAACCCTACAGATGAGGAGAAACCTGCAAGGTCCCCGAGGCCATCCCAATAGTGTAGGCCGCCCTGGACAAACAGGGGCGATTTGACACAAGATGAGCAATTACCTCCACTCAGACAAGCAGACGGATGTCCCCAGAGACAGAAGATTGATCCGGACAGGCACCAGTTCCTAATCTGATACGTTGTTTTTGTTTCTGGGTGCCTCTCCTCCAAGGCCTGGTTTCTTAAAGCATAAGAGACTATTTTTTTTTAGATTTTATTTATTTATTTGACACAGAGAGAGAGATCACAAGTAGACAGTGAGGCAGGCAGAGAGAGGGAGAGAGGAAGCAGGCTCCCCGCCGAGCAGACAGCCCGATGCGGGGCTCGATCCCAGGACCCTGAGATGATGACCTGAACCAAAGGCAGAGGTTTAACCCACTGAGCCACCCAGGTGCCCCAAGGCCTGGTTTCTAATACCAGCATATGGGGTTTCCTGAGCCACCAAAAGGAACACCTCTCTTCTCAACATGGGATGTTTGCTCTTTGGAGCTGTGGCAAACCCTCCATGTAGGATAACGCTGCACGTCCCATGAGCCACCCCCACATTCCAAGATCTCCATGGACACAAACCCACATGATGACCCATCCTCAGGAGAGTCCTTTTCAACCCAGCCCCCTGGGTAGTTCGCCCCAGAGCCAGCAGATCGAACCTGCCTTGTCACTAGGAGCCAATGGGAATTCGAGGTGGGGTGTCCAGGCATCCATCCTTAGAAGCCTGCTCTCGGTTCTTTCAGACAGGGTGTTCTTGAGCCATCCACCAGGACTCAACTGTCCCACAGAAGGAAACCTTGCAGTTTGGAGCAGCTAACAACCCCCAGCGTGGGAAAGACTCCATGGCCTCATGAGGCCCCCACATCATGAAGGGGACATCATGAACCCATCCTCCAGCCTGAGCCAATGTCTGATACGCCCCTGAATTCAGTTGAAGGAGATCTCAATTTCGTGTCTGCAGAGTGGGCCAGCCATGCCCTCAGCCCCAAAACTAACACTAGCTTGGGTTTTCAGACTTCCATCCTTACACTTCTGGCCCACAAGCCCTCAAGATTGGGAATTCTGGAGCCACAACACCACGCTGCCTGCCCACCAGAAGGAAAACATTGCCCTCCAGGGCTGCCCAGAAACCCCAAATGAGGTTCAATATGCACGGCCCTAGAATGCACCCCAATTTCCTAGGCTGCCCTGGGCACTAATGCTCTGTCTGACACAGCCTGAGCCCAGACCTCCTGACAGACACCCACATATTTGGCCGCAAAGCCAGCACATCAGAACCTCCATGGCCTTAGGCTGGCATCACTTGCCAAGATAGGTGTTCAAGCATCTGAATCTAGACCTTATCTCCAATCCCCGGACAGGAGGGAACCTGATGCAGAAATCTGAACTCCTCCACCCCCATCCAAGAAACCTTGCTGTTGGCCTGGTGTCCAACCTTCAGGGTAGGAGAAACCTGCATGGCCCTGGAGGCCACGCCCATGCTTCAGGGTCGCCTTGGGCACAAAGACGCCTGGTGACCCTCACCATAAGCCTCGTGCTCCAATCAGGTCTCTCAGTGGCTGGACCACGAGCCCGCCTAGGGGGCTTCCCATGCCCCTTGGGCCCCCATCCTAACCCGAGTTTGGGTTTTCCAGTCGCCGGGACCCAGGGCCCTGCTCCGGAATCCCTCTTTGGGAGGGACACCGGAGGCAGTAAACAGGACTCCTCCCTTCCCACAGAATGACCACATACCCTTGGGAGCCAGGCCAAATCCCCAGAGATGGCGAATTGGCCATCGCCTATGAAGCCATTCCTCCATTAGACAGCCCTCCTTGACACAAAATCAAGAGAAAAAAGCCTGATCAACAGCCTCACACTCGCCCTTCATTCATATCCTGAGGAGCTCCCTGCAAGGTCTTTAGATCAGGCTTGCCATATCCTCGGGCCCAAACTTGAGCCGAGTTTGTGTTTTCAGACTTCTGTCCCCACAGCCCTGGCCCACACATCCTCCAGGCTGGGGCCCCTGGAGCCACACCGCAGGACTGTGCCTGCCCTCTCCAAGGAAACTCTGCCCATTCCATTGGCCACAACCCTACAGATTAGGAGAAACCTCCAAGGTCCCTGAGGCCATCCCAATAGTTTAGGCCATCCTGGACCAACAGGACTGATCTGACACGAGCTGAGCAAAGAGCTCCACTCAGACAAACAGAAGGATGTACCCAGAGAAAGAAGATTGAACCAGACAGGCCCCCTAGGCCCTAATCTGAACCCTTTTGTTGGTTTCCAGGCGTCTCTCCTCAGAGGACTGGTTTCCAATACCAGGGGGTTTCCTGAGGCACCAATCAGAACACCTCTCGTCTCCACATGGGAAACTTGCTCTTTGGAGCTGTGTCCAACCCTCTGGTTAGAGAATCCTTCCAGTTCACCGAGCCACCGCCACATTCCAAGGTCTCCATGGACAAGAACCCACATGATGACCCATCCTCAGGAGAGTCCATTTCAACTCAGCCCCCTGGGTAGCACGCCCCAGAGCCAGCAGATCGAACCTGCCATGTCGCAAGCAGCCAATGGGGATGCGAAGTGGGGTGCCCAGGCATCCATCCTTAGAACTATGCTCTCGATTCTTGCTGTATGGGGCATCCTGGAGCCATCCAACAGGACTCAACTGTCCCACAGAAGGTATCCTTTCGGTTTGGAGCATCTCACAACTGCGAGCATGGGAAAACGTCCATGACCTCATGAGCACTCCCCCCTTCCTGAAGGGGCCATCAAGGACAAAAACTCCAACCTGATCCTATATCAGATACTCGTCCTGACTTCAGATGCAGGAGATCTCGGATTCAGACTCTGCAGAGTGGGCCTGATGTGCCCACGCCCCATAACCTAAGCCTAGCTTGTGTTCTCAGTCTTCAGACCTTACACTCCTGGCCCACAAGCCATCCAGGTTGGGAATTCCAGAGACACAGTGCAGCACTCTGCCTGCCCACCAGAAGAAAAACGTTGCCCTATGGGGCTGCCCAAAAACCCAAAATGAGACTCAACCTGCACGCCACTCGACTGCACCCCAAATATAGAGGCTGCCCTGGGCACTAATGCTCTGTCTGACACAGTCTGAGCCCGGACCTCCCAACCAACACCCAGACAGCTGGCCGCACACCTAGCACATTGGATCTGCCATGGCCTTAGGCTGTCATCTCGTCTCAAACAGGGTTTTCAGGCTTCAGAACCTAGATTTTATCTCCAATAACTGCATGGGGGGAACCTGATACAGTCATCAGAACTCCTCCATCCCCATGGCAAGAAACTTTGCTGTTTGCATGGTGTCCAACCTTCAGGGTAGGAGAAACCAGCATGGCCCATGAGGACACGCCCATACTTGAGGGCCACCTTTGGTACAAACACGCATTGTGACCCTCAGAGTGAGCCATGTGCTCAAGTAAGGCCTCTCAGTGGCTGGACCAAGAGCCCGCATATGGGGCTTCCCATGGGCCCTTCCCGTAGGTCCCCAAACCTAACCAGAGCTCGGGTTTTCCAGTAGCCCGTACCCAGGACTCTGCTCTGAAATCCCTCCTTTGGAGCGACACTGGAGGGAGTAAACAGGACTCCTCCCTTCCCTCAGAATGACATCAAACTCTTGGGAGCTGGGCCAAATCCCCAGAGAGGGAGCCTGGTCCATGGCCGTTGAGGCCACCCCGACATTCCACGCCCGTCCTTGACACAACATCCAGAGACCAAAGCCTGAGCAACTGCCTCACACTTGCCCTTTGTTCATATCCTAAGGAACTCCCCTCACAGTCTCTAGATTGGCCCTGCCATACTCTCAGCCCCAAACCTAAGCCGAGTTAGTGTTTTCAGACTTCTGTCCCCACAGTTCTGGCCCACACACCCTCCAGGATGGGACCCCTGAAGCCACACCGCAGGACTGTGCCTGCCCTCTCCAAGGAAACTCTACCCATTTCATTGGCCACAACCCTACAGATGAGGAGAAACCTGCAAGGTCCCCGAGGCCATCCCAATAGTGTAGGCCGCCCTGGACAAACAGGGGCGATTTGACACAAGATGAGCAATTACCTCCACTCAGACAAGCAGACGGATGTCCCCAGAGACAGAAGATTGATCCGGACAGGCACCAGTTCCTAATCTGATACGTTGTTTTTGTTTCTGGGTGCCTCTCCTCCAAGGCCTGGTTTCTTAAAGCATAAGAGACTATTTTTTTTTTAGATTTTATTTATTTATTTGACACAGAGAGAGAGATCACAAGTAGACAGTGAGGCAGGCAGAGAGAGGGAGAGAGGAAGCAGGCTCCCCGCCGAGCAGACAGCCCGATGCGGGGCTCGATCCCAGGACCCTGAGATGATGACCTGAACCAAAGGCAGAGGTTTAACCCACTGAGCCACCCAGGTGCCCCAAGGCCTGGTTTCTAATACCAGCATATGGGGTTTCCTGAGCCACCAAAAGGAACACCTCTCTTCTCAACATGGGATGTTTGCTCTTTGGAGCTGTGGCAAACCCTCCATGTAGGATAACGCTGCACGTCCCATGAGCCACCCCCACATTCCAAGATCTCCATGGACACAAACCCACATGATGACCCATCCTCAGGAGAGTCCATTTCAACCCAGCCCCCTGGGTAGTTCGCCCCAGAGCCAGCAGATCGAACCTGCCTTGTCACTAGGAGCCAATGGGAATTCGAGGTGGGGTGTCCAGGCATCCATCCTTAGAAGCCTGCTCTCGGTTCTTTCAGACAGGGTGTTCTTGAGCCATCCACCAGGACTCAACTGTCCCACAGAAGGAAACCTTGCAGTTTGGAGCAGCTAACAACCCCCAGCGTGGGAAAGACTCCATGGCCTCATGAGGCCCCCACATCATGAAGGGGACATCATGAACCCATCCTCCAGCCTGAGCCAATGTCTGATACGCCCCTGAATTCAGTTGAAGGAGATCTCAATTTCGTGTCTGCAGAGTGGGCCAGCCATGCCCTCAGCCCCAAAACTAACACTAGCTTGGGTTTTCAGACTTCCATCCTTACACTTCTGGCCCACAAGCCCTCAAGATTGGGAATTCTGGAGCCACAACACCACGCTGCCTGCCCACCAGAAGGAAAACATTGCCCTCCAGGGCTGCCCAGAAACCCCAAATGAGGTTCAATATGCACGGCCCTAGAATGCACCCCAATTTCCTAGGCTGCCCTGGGCACTAATGCTCTGTCTGACACAGCCTGAGCCCAGACCTCCTGACAGACACCCACATATTTGGCCGCAAAGCCAGCACATCAGAACCTCCATGGCCTTAGGCTGGCATCACTTGCCAAGATAGGTGTTCAAGCATCTGAATCTAGACCTTATCTCCAATCCCCGGACAGGAGGGAACCTGATGCAGAAATCTGAACTCCTCCACCCCCATCCAAGAAACCTTGCTGTTGGCCTGGTGTCCAACCTTCAGGGTAGGAGAAACCTGCATGGCCCTGGAGGCCACGCCCATGCTTCAGGGTCGCCTTGGGCACAAAGACGCCTGGTGACCCTCACCATAAGCCTCGTGCTCCAATCAGGTCTCTCAGTGGCTGGACCACGAGCCCGCCTAGGGGGCTTCCCATGCCCCTTGGGCCCCCATCCTAACCCGAGTTTGGGTTTTCCAGTCGCCGGGACCCAGGGCCCTGCTCCGGAATCCCTCTTTGGGAGGGACACCGGAGGCAGTAAACAGGACTCCTCCCTTCCCACAGAATGACCACATACCCTTGGGAGCCAGGCCAAATCCCCAGAGATGGCGAATTGGCCATCGCCTATGAAGCCATTCCTCCATTAGACAGCCCTCCTTGACACAAAATCAAGAGAAAAAAGCCTGATCAACAGCCTCACACTCGCCCTTCATTCATATCCTGAGGAGCTCCCTGCAAGGTCTTTAGATCAGGCTTGCCATATCCTCGGGCCCAAACTTGAGCCGAGTTTGTGTTTTCAGACTTCTGTCCCCACAGCCCTGGCCCACACATCCTCCAGGCTGGGGCCCCTGGAGCCACACCGCAGGACTGTGCCTGCCCTCTCCAAGGAAACTCTGCCCATTCCATTGGCCACAACCCTACAGATTAGGAGAAACCTCCAAGGTCCCTGAGGCCATCCCAATAGTTTAGGCCATCCTGGACCAACAGGACTGATCTGACACGAGCTGAGCAAAGAGCTCCACTCAGACAAACAGAAGGATGTACCCAGAGAAAGAAGATTGAACCAGACAGGCCCCCTAGGCCCTAATCTGAACCCTTTTGTTGGTTTCCAGGCGTCTCTCCTCAGAGGACTGGTTTCCAATACCAGGGGGTTTCCTGAGGCACCAATCAGAACACCTCTCGTCTCCACATGGGAAACTTGCTCTTTGGAGCTGTGTCCAACCCTCTGGTTAGAGAATCCTTCCAGTTCACCGAGCCACCGCCACATTCCAAGGTCTCCATGGACAAGAACCCACATGATGACCCATCCTCAGGAGAGTCCATTTCAACTCAGCCCCCTGGGTAGCACGCCCCAGAGCCAGCAGATCGAACCTGCCATGTCGCAAGCAGCCAATGGGGATGCGAAGTGGGGTGCCCAGGCATCCATCCTTAGAACTATGCTCTCGATTCTTGCTGTATGGGGCATCCTGGAGCCATCCAACAGGACTCAACTGTCCCACAGAAGGTATCCTTTCGGTTTGGAGCATCTCACAACTGCGAGCATGGGAAAACGTCCATGACCTCATGAGCACTCCCCCCTTCCTGAAGGGGCCATCAAGGACAAAAACTCCAACCTGATCCTATATCAGATACTCGTCCTGACTTCAGATGCAGGAGATCTCGGATTCAGACTCTGCAGAGTGGGCCTGATGTGCCCACGCCCCATAACCTAAGCCTAGCTTGTGTTCTCAGTCTTCAGACCTTACACTCCTGGCCCACAAGCCATCCAGGTTGGGAATTCCAGAGACACAGTGCAGCACTCTGCCTGCCCACCAGAAGAAAAATGTTGCCCTATGGGGCTGCCCAAAAACCCAAAATGAGACTCAACCTGCACGCCACTCGACTGCACCCCAAATATAGAGGCTGCCCTGGGCACTAATGCTCTGTCTGACACAGTCTGAGCCCGGACCTCCCAACCAACACCCAGACAGCTGGCCGCACACCTAGCACATTGGATCTGCCATGGCCTTAGGCTGTCATCTCGTCTCAAACAGGGTTTTCAGGCTTCAGAACCTAGATTTTATCTCCAATAACTGCATGGGGGGAACCTGATACAGTCATCAGAACTCCTCCATCCCCATGGCAAGAAACTTTGCTGTTTGCATGGTGTCCAACCTTCAGGGTAGGAGAAACCAGCATGGCCCATGAGGACACGCCCATACTTGAGGGCCACCTTTGGTACAAACACGCATTGTGACCCTCAGAGTGAGCCATGTGCTCAAGTAAGGCCTCTCAGTGGCTGGACCAAGAGCCTGCATATGGGGCTTCCCATGGGCCCTTCCCGTAGGTCCCCAAACCTAACCAGAGCTCGGGTTTTCCAGTAGCCCGTACCCAGGACTCTGCTCTGGAATCCCTCCTTTGGAGCGACACTGGAGGGAGTAAACAGGACTCCTCCCTTCCCTCAGAATGACATCAAACTCTTGGGAGCTGGGCCAAATCCCCAGAGAGGGAGCCTGGTCCATGGCCGTTGAGGCCACCCCGACATTCCACGCCCGTCCTTGACACAACATCCAGAGACCAAAGCCTGAGCAACTGCCTCACACTTGCCCTTTGTTCATATCCTAAGGAACTCCCCTCACAGTCTCTAGATTGGCCCTGCCATACTCTCAGCCCCAAACCTAAGCCGAGTTAGTGTTTTCAGACTTCTGTCCCCACAGTTCTGGCCCACACACCCTCCAGGATGGGACCCCTGAAGCCACACCGCAGGACTGTGCCTGCCCTCTCCAAGGAAACTCTACCCATTTCATTGGCCACAACCCTACAGATGAGGAGAAACCTGCAAGGTCCCCGAGGCCATCCCAATAGTGTAGGCCGCCCTGGACAAACAGGGGCGATTTGACACAAGATGAGCAATTACCTCCACTCAGACAAGCAGACGGATGTCCCCAGAGACAGAAGATTGATCCGGACAGGCACCAGTTCCTAATCTGATACGTTGTTTTTGTTTCTGGGTGCCTCTCCTCCAAGGCCTGGTTTCTTAAAGCATAAGAGACTATTTTTTTTTTAGATTTTATTTATTTATTTGACACAGAGAGAGAGATCACAAGTAGACAGTGAGGCAGGCAGAGAGAGGGAGAGAGGAAGCAGGCTCCCCGCCGAGCAGACAGCCCGATGCGGGGCTCGATCCCAGGACCCTGAGATGATGACCTGAACCAAAGGCAGAGGTTTAACCCACTGAGCCACCCAGGTGCCCCAAGGCCTGGTTTCTAATACCAGCATATGGGGTTTCCTGAGCCACCAAAAGGAACACCTCTCTTCTCAACATGGGATGTTTGCTCTTTGGAGCTGTGGCAAACCCTCCATGTAGGATAACGCTGCACGTCCCATGAGCCACCCCCACATTCCAAGATCTCCATGGACACAAACCCACATGATGACCCATCCTCAGGAGAGTCCATTTCAACCCAGCCCCCTGGGTAGTTCGCCCCAGAGCCAGCAGATCGAACCTGCCTTGTCACTAGGAGCCAATGGGAATTCGAGGTGGGGTGTCCAGGCATCCATCCTTAGAAGCCTGCTCTCGGTTCTTTCAGACAGGGTGTTCTTGAGCCATCCACCAGGACTCAACTGTCCCACAGAAGGAAACCTTGCAGTTTGGAGCAGCTAACAACCCCCAGCGTGGGAAAGACTCCATGGCCTCATGAGGCCCCCACATCATGAAGGGGACATCATGAACCCATCCTCCAGCCTGAGCCAATGTCTGATACGCCCCTGAATTCAGTTGAAGGAGATCTCAATTTCGTGTCTGCAGAGTGGGCCAGCCATGCCCTCAGCCCCAAAACTAACACTAGCTTGGGTTTTCAGACTTCCATCCTTACACTTCTGGCCCACAAGCCCTCAAGATTGGGAATTCTGGAGCCACAACACCACGCTGCCTGCCCACCAGAAGGAAAACATTGCCCTCCAGGGCTGCCCAGAAACCCCAAATGAGGTTCAATATGCACGGCCCTAGAATGCACCCCAATTTCCTAGGCTGCCCTGGGCACTAATGCTCTGTCTGACACAGCCTGAGCCCAGACCTCCTGACAGACACCCACATATTTGGCCGCAAAGCCAGCACATCAGAACCTCCATGGCCTTAGGCTGGCATCACTTGCCAAGATAGGTGTTCAAGCATCTGAATCTAGACCTTATCTCCAATCCCCGGACAGGAGGGAACCTGATGCAGAAATCTGAACTCCTCCATCCCCATCCAAGAAACCTTGCTGTTGGCCTGGTGTCCAACCTTCAGGGTAGGAGAAACCTGCATGGCCCTGGAGGCCACGCCCATGCTTCAGGGTCGCCTTGGGCACAAAGACGCCTGGTGACCCTCACCATAAGCCTCGTGCTCCAATCAGGTCTCTCAGTGGCTGGACCACGAGCCCGCCTAGGGGGCTTCCCATGCCCCTTGGGCCCCCATCCTAACCCGAGTTTGGGTTTTCCAGTCGCCGGGACCCAGGGCCCTGCTCTGGAATCCCTCTTTGGGAGGGACACCGGAGGCAGTAAACAGGACTCCTCCCTTCCCACAGAATGACCACATACCCTTGGGAGCCAGGCCAAATCCCCAGAGATGGCGAATTGGCCATCGCCTATGAAGCCATTCCTCCATTAGACAGCCCTCCTTGACACAAAATCAAGAGAAAAAAGCCTGATCAACAGCCTCACACTCGCCCTTCATTCATATCCTGAGGAGCTCCCTGCAAGGTCTTTAGATCAGGCTTGCCATATCCTCGGGCCCAAACTTGAGCCGAGTTTGTGTTTTCAGACTTCTGTCCCCACAGCCCTGGCCCACACATCCTCCAGGCTGGGGCCCCTGGAGCCACACCGCAGGACTGTGCCTGCCCTCTCCAAGGAAACTCTGCCCATTCCATTGGCCACAACCCTACAGATTAGGAGAAACCTCCAAGGTCCCTGAGGCCATCCCAATAGTTTAGGCCATCCTGGACCAACAGGACTGATCTGACACGAGCTGAGCAAAGAGCTCCACTCAGACAAACAGAAGGATGTACCCAGAGAAAGAAGATTGAACCAGACAGGCCCCCTAGGCCCTAATCTGAACCCTTTTGTTGGTTTCCAGGCGTCTCTCCTCAGAGGACTGGTTTCCAATACCAGGGGGTTTCCTGAGGCACCAATCAGAACACCTCTCGTCTCCACATGGGAAACTTGCTCTTTGGAGCTGTGTCCAACCCTCTGGTTAGAGAATCCTTCCAGTTCACCGAGCCACCGCCACATTCCAAGGTCTCCATGGACAAGAACCCACATGATGACCCATCCTCAGGAGAGTCCATTTCAACTCAGCCCCCTGGGTAGCACGCCCCAGAGCCAGCAGATCGAACCTGCCATGTCGCAAGCAGCCAATGGGGATGCGAAGTGGGGTGCCCAGGCATCCATCCTTAGAACTATGCTCTCGATTCTTGCTGTATGGGGCATCCTGGAGCCATCCAACAGGACTCAACTGTCCCACAGAAGGTATCCTTTCGGTTTGGAGCATCTCACAACTGCGAGCATGGGAAAACGTCCATGACCTCATGAGCACTCCCCCCTTCCTGAAGGGGCCATCAAGGACAAAAACTCCAACCTGATCCTATATCAGATACTCGTCCTGACTTCAGATGCAGGAGATCTCGGATTCAGACTCTGCAGAGTGGGCCTGATGTGCCCACGCCCCATAACCTAAGCCTAGCTTGTGTTCTCAGTCTTCAGACCTTACACTCCTGGCCCACAAGCCATCCAGGTTGGGAATTCCAGAGACACAGTGCAGCACTCTGCCTGCCCACCAGAAGAAAAACGTTGCCCTATGGGGCTGCCCAAAAACCCAAAATGAGACTCAACCTGCACGCCACTCGACTGCACCCCAAATATAGAGGCTGCCCTGGGCACTAATGCTCTGTCTGACACAGTCTGAGCCCGGACCTCCCAACCAACACCCAGACAGCTGGCCGCACACCTAGCACATTGGATCTGCCATGGCCTTAGGCTGTCATCTCGTCTCAAACAGGGTTTTCAGGCTTCAGAACCTAGATTTTATCTCCAATAACTGCATGGGGGGAACCTGATACAGTCATCAGAACTCCTCCATCCCCATGGCAAGAAACTTTGCTGTTTGCATGGTGTCCAACCTTCAGGGTAGGAGAAACCAGCATGGCCCATGAGGACACGCCCATACTTGAGGGCCACCTTTGGTACAAACACGCATTGTGACCCTCAGAGTGAGCCATGTGCTCAAGTAAGGCCTCTCAGTGGCTGGACCAAGAGCCTGCATATGGGGCTTCCCATGGGCCCTTCCCGTAGGTCCCCAAACCTAACCAGAGCTCGGGTTTTCCAGTAGCCCGTACCCAGGACTCTGCTCTGGAATCCCTCCTTTGGAGCGACACTGGAGGGAGTAAACAGGACTCCTCCCTTCCCTCAGAATGACATCAAACTCTTGGGAGCTGGGCCAAATCCCCAGAGAGGGAGCCTGGTCCATGGCCGTTGAGGCCACCCCGACATTCCACGCCCGTCCTTGACACAACATCCAGAGACCAAAGCCTGAGCAACTGCCTCACACTTGCCCTTTGTTCATATCCTAAGGAACTCCCCTCACAGTCTCTAGATTGGCCCTGCCATACTCTCAGCCCCAAACCTAAGCCGAGTTAGTGTTTTCAGACTTCTGTCCCCACAGTTCTGGCCCACACACCCTCCAGGATGGGACCCCTGAAGCCACACCGCAGGACTGTGCCTGCCCTCTCCAAGGAAACTCTACCCATTTCATTGGCCACAACCCTACAGATGAGGAGAAACCTGCAAGGTCCCCGAGGCCATCCCAATAGTGTAGGCCGCCCTGGACAAACAGGGGCGATTTGACACAAGATGAGCAATTACCTCCACTCAGACAAGCAGACGGATGTCCCCAGAGACAGAAGATTGATCCGGACAGGCACCAGTTCCTAATCTGATACGTTGTTTTTGTTTCTGGGTGCCTCTCCTCCAAGGCCTGGTTTCTTAAAGCATAAGAGACTATTTTTTTTTTAGATTTTATTTATTTATTTGACACAGAGAGAGAGATCACAAGTAGACAGTGAGGCAGGCAGAGAGAGGGAGAGAGGAAGCAGGCTCCCCGCCGAGCAGACAGCCCGATGCGGGGCTCGATCCCAGGACCCTGAGATGATGACCTGAACCAAAGGCAGAGGTTTAACCCACTGAGCCACCCAGGTGCCCCAAGGCCTGGTTTCTAATACCAGCATAAGGGGTTTCCTGAGCCACCAAAAGGAACACCTCTCTTCTCAACATGGGATGTTTGCTCTTTGGAGCTGTGGCAAACCCTCCATGTAGGATAACGCTGCACGTCCCATGAGCCACCCCCACATTCCAAGATCTCCATGGACACAAACCCACATGATGACCCATCCTCAGGAGAGTCCATTTCAACCCAGCCCCCTGGGTAGTTCGCCCCAGAGCCAGCAGATCGAACCTGCCTTGTCACTAGGAGCCAATGGGAATTCGAGGTGGGGTGTCCAGGCATCCATCCTTAGAAGCCTGCTCTCGGTTCTTTCAGACAGGGTGTTCTTGAGCCATCCACCAGGACTCAACTGTCCCACAGAAGGAAACCTTGCAGTTTGGAGCAGCTAACAACCCCCAGCGTGGGAAAGACTCCATGGCCTCATGAGGCCCCCACATCATGAAGGGGACATCATGAACCCATCCTCCAGCCTGAGCCAATGTCTGATACGCCCCTGAATTCAGTTGAAGGAGATCTCAATTTCGTGTCTGCAGAGTGGGCCAGCCATGCCCTCAGCCCCAAAACTAACACTAGCTTGGGTTTTCAGACTTCCATCCTTACACTTCTGGCCCACAAGCCCTCAAGATTGGGAATTCTGGAGCCACAACACCACGCTGCCTGCCCACCAGAAGGAAAACATTGCCCTCCAGGGCTGCCCAGAAACCCCAAATGAGGTTCAATATGCAAGGCCCTAGAATGCACCCCAATTTCCTAGGCTGCCCTGGGCACTAATGCTCTGTCTGACACAGCCTGAGCCCAGACCTCCTGACAGACACCCACATATTTGGCCGCAAAGCCAGCACATCAGAACCTCCATGGCCTTAGGCTGGCATCACTTGCCAAGATAGGTGTTCAAGCATCTGAATCTAGACCTTATCTCCAATCCCCGGACAGGAGGGAACCTGATGCAGAAATCTGAACTCCTCCATCCCCATCCAAGAAACCTTGCTGTTGGCCTGGTGTCCAACCTTCAGGGTAGGAGAAACCTGCATGGCCCTGGAGGCCACGCCCATGCTTCAGGGTCGCCTTGGGCACAAAGACGCCTGGTGACCCTCACCATAAGCCTCGTGCTCCAATCAGGTCTCTCAGTGGCTGGACCACGAGCCCGCCTAGGGGGCTTCCCATGCCCCTTGGGCCCCCATCCTAACCCGAGTTTGGGTTTTCCAGTCGCCGGGACCCAGGGCCCTGCTCCGGAATCCCTCTTTGGGAGGGACACCGGAGGCAGTAAACAGGACTCCTCCCTTCCCACAGAATGACCACATACCCTTGGGAGCCAGGCCAAATCCCCAGAGATGGCGAATTGGCCATCGCCTATGAAGCCATTCCTCCATTAGACAGCCCTCCTTGACACAAAATCAAGAGAAAAAAGCCTGATCAACAGCCTCACACTCGCCCTTCATTCATATCCTGAGGAGCTCCCTGCAAGGTCTTTAGATCAGGCTTGCCATATCCTCGGGCCCAAACTTGAGCCGAGTTTGTGTTTTCAGACTTCTGTCCCCACAGCCCTGGCCCACACATCCTCCAGGCTGGGGCCCCTGGAGCCACACCGCAGGACTGTGCCTGCCCTCTCCAAGGAAACTCTGCCCATTCCATTGGCCACAACCCTACAGATTAGGAGAAACCTCCAAGGTCCCTGAGGCCATCCCAATAGTTTAGGCCATCCTGGACCAACAGGACTGATCTGACACGAGCTGAGCAAAGAGCTCCACTCAGACAAACAGAAGGATGTACCCAGAGAAAGAAGATTGAACCAGACAGGCCCCCTAGGCCCTAATCTGAACCCTTTTGTTGGTTTCCAGGCGTCTCTCCTCAGAGGACTGGTTTCCAATACCAGGGGGTTTCCTGAGGCACCAATCAGAACACCTCTCGTCTCCACATGGGAAACTTGCTCTTTGGAGCTGTGTCCAACCCTCTGGTTAGAGAATCCTTCCAGTTCACCGAGCCACCGCCACATTCCAAGGTCTCCATGGACAAGAACCCACATGATGACCCATCCTCAGGAGAGTCCATTTCAACTCAGCCCCCTGGGTAGCACGCCCCAGAGCCAGCAGATCGAACCTGCCATGTCGCAAGCAGCCAATGGGGATGCGAAGTGGGGTGCCCAGGCATCCATCCTTAGAACTATGCTCTCGATTCTTGCTGTATGGGGCATCCTGGAGCCATCCAACAGGACTCAACTGTCCCACAGAAGGTATCCTTTCGGTTTGGAGCATCTCACAACTGCGAGCATGGGAAAACGTCCATGACCTCATGAGCACTCCCCCCTTCCTGAAGGGGCCATCAAGGACAAAAACTCCAACCTGATCCTATATCAGATACTCGTCCTGACTTCAGATGCAGGAGATCTCGGATTCAGACTCTGCAGAGTGGGCCTGATGTGCCCACGCCCCATAACCTAAGCCTAGCTTGTGTTCTCAGTCTTCAGACCTTACACTCCTGGCCCACAAGCCATCCAGGTTGGGAATTCCAGAGACACAGTGCAGCACTCTGCCTGCCCACCAGAAGAAAAACGTTGCCCTATGGGGCTGCCCAAAAACCCAAAATGAGACTCAACCTGCACGCCACTCGACTGCACCCCAAATATAGAGGCTGCCCTGGGCACTAATGCTCTGTCTGACACAGTCTGAGCCCGGACCTCCCAACCAACACCCAGACAGCTGGCCGCACACCTAGCACATTGGATCTGCCATGGCCTTAGGCTGTCATCTCGTCTCAAACAGGGTTTTCAGGCTTCAGAACCTAGATTTTATCTCCAATAACTGCATGGGGGGAACCTGATACAGTCATCAGAACTCCTCCATCCCCATGGCAAGAAACTTTGCTGTTTGCATGGTGTCCAACCTTCAGGGTAGGAGAAACCAGCATGGCCCATGAGGACACGCCCATACTTGAGGGCCACCTTTGGTACAAACACGCATTGTGACCCTCAGAGTGAGCCATGTGCTCAAGTAAGGCCTCTCAGTGGCTGGACCAAGAGCCCGCATATGGGGCTTCCCATGGGCCCTTCCCGTAGGTCCCCAAACCTAACCAGAGCTCGGGTTTTCCAGTAGCCCGTACCCAGGACTCTGCTCTGGAATCCCTCCTTTGGAGCGACACTGGAGGGAGTAAACAGGACTCCTCCCTTCCCTCAGAATGACATCAAACTCTTGGGAGCTGGGCCAAATCCCCAGAGAGGGAGCCTGGTCCATGGCCGTTGAGGCCACCCCGACATTCCACGCCCGTCCTTGACACAACATCCAGAGACCAAAGCCTGAGCAACTGCCTCACACTTGCCCTTTGTTCATATCCTAAGGAACTCCCCTCACAGTCTCTAGATTGGCCCTGCCATACTCTCAGCCCCAAACCTAAGCCGAGTTAGTGTTTTCAGACTTCTGTCCCCACAGTTCTGGCCCACACACCCTCCAGGATGGGACCCCTGAAGCCACACCGCAGGACTGTGCCTGCCCTCTCCAAGGAAACTCTACCCATTTCATTGGCCACAACCCTACAGATGAGGAGAAACCTGCAAGGTCCCCGAGGCCATCCCAATAGTGTAGGCCGCCCTGGACAAACAGGGGCGATTTGACACAAGATGAGCAATTACCTCCACTCAGACAAGCAGACGGATGTCCCCAGAGACAGAAGATTGATCCGGACAGGCACCAGTTCCTAATCTGATACGTTGTTTTTGTTTCTGGGTGCCTCTCCTCCAAGGCCTGGTTTCTTAAAGCATAAGAGACTATTTTTTTTTTAGATTTTATTTATTTATTTGACACAGAGAGAGAGATCACAAGTAGACAGTGAGGCAGGCAGAGAGAGGGAGAGAGGAAGCAGGCTCCCCGCCGAGCAGACAGCCCGATGCGGGGCTCGATCCCAGGACCCTGAGATGATGACCTGAACCAAAGGCAGAGGTTTAACCCACTGAGCCACCCAGGTGCCCCAAGGCCTGGTTTCTAATACCAGCATATGGGGTTTCCTGAGCCACCAAAAGGAACACCTCTCTTCTCAACATGGGATGTTTGCTCTTTGGAGCTGTGGCAAACCCTCCATGTAGGATAACGCTGCACGTCCCATGAGCCACCCCCACATTCCAAGATCTCCATGGACACAAACCCACATGATGACCCATCCTCAGGAGAGTCCATTTCAACCCAGCCCCCTGGGTAGTTCGCCCCAGAGCCAGCAGATCGAACCTGCCTTGTCACTAGGAGCCAATGGGAATTCGAGGTGGGGTGTCCAGGCATCCATCCTTAGAAGCCTGCTCTCGGTTCTTTCAGACAGGGTGTTCTTGAGCCATCCACCAGGACTCAACTGTCCCACAGAAGGAAACCTTGCAGTTTGGAGCAGCTAACAACCCCCAGCGTGGGAAAGACTCCATGGCCTCATGAGGCCCCCACATCATGAAGGGGACATCATGAACCCATCCTCCAGCCTGAGCCAATGTCTGATACGCCCCTGAATTCAGTTGAAGGAGATCTCAATTTCGTGTCTGCAGAGTGGGCCAGCCATGCCCTCAGCCCCAAAACTAACACTAGCTTGGGTTTTCAGACTTCCATCCTTACACTTCTGGCCCACAAGCCCTCAAGATTGGGAATTCTGGAGCCACAACACCACGCTGCCTGCCCACCAGAAGGAAAACATTGCCCTCCAGGGCTGCCCAGAAACCCCAAATGAGGTTCAATATGCACGGCCCTAGAATGCACCCCAATTTCCTAGGCTGCCCTGGGCACTAATGCTCTGTCTGACACAGCCTGAGCCCAGACCTCCTGACAGACACCCACATATTTGGCCGCAAAGCCAGCACATCAGAACCTCCATGGCCTTAGGCTGGCATCACTTGCCAAGATAGGTGTTCAAGCATCTGAATCTAGACCTTATCTCCAATCCCCGGACAGGAGGGAACCTGATGCAGAAATCTGAACTCCTCCATCCCCATCCAAGAAACCTTGCTGTTGGCCTGGTGTCCAACCTTCAGGGTAGGAGAAACCTGCATGGCCCTGGAGGCCACGCCCATGCTTCAGGGTCGCCTTGGGCACAAAGACGCCTGGTGACCCTCACCATAAGCCTCGTGCTCCAATCAGGTCTCTCAGTGGCTGGACCACGAGCCCGCCTAGGGGGCTTCCCATGCCCCTTGGGCCCCCATCCTAACCCGAGTTTGGGTTTTCCAGTCGCCGGGACCCAGGGCCCTGCTCTGGAATCCCTCTTTGGGAGGGACACCGGAGGCAGTAAACAGGACTCCTCCCTTCCCACAGAATGACCACATACCCTTGGGAGCCAGGCCAAATCCCCAGAGATGGCGAATTGGCCATCGCCTATGAAGCCATTCCTCCATTAGACAGCCCTCCTTGACACAAAATCAAGAGAAAAAAGCCTGATCAACAGCCTCACACTCGCCCTTCATTCATATCCTGAGGAGCTCCCTGCAAGGTCTTTAGATCAGGCTTGCCATATCCTCGGGCCCAAACTTGAGCCGAGTTTGTGTTTTCAGACTTCTGTCCCCACAGCCCTGGCCCACACATCCTCCAGGCTGGGGCCCCTGGAGCCACACCGCAGGACTGTGCCTGCCCTCTCCAAGGAAACTCTGCCCATTCCATTGGCCACAACCCTACAGATTAGGAGAAACCTCCAAGGTCCCTGAGGCCATCCCAATAGTTTAGGCCATCCTGGACCAACAGGACTGATCTGACACGAGCTGAGCAAAGAGCTCCACTCAGACAAACAGAAGGATGTACCCAGAGAAAGAAGATTGAACCAGACAGGCCCCCTAGGCCCTAATCTGAACCCTTTTGTTGGTTTCCAGACGTCTCTCCTCAGAGGACTGGTTTCCAATACCAGGGGGTTTCCTGAGGCACCAATCAGAACACCTCTCGTCTCCACATGGGAAACTTGCTCTTTGGAGCTGTGTCCAACCCTCTGGTTAGAGAATCCTTCCAGTTCACCGAGCCACCGCCACATTCCAAGGTCTCCATGGACAAGAACCCACATGATGACCCATCCTCAGGAGAGTCCATTTCAACTCAGCCCCCTGGGTAGCACGCCCCAGAGCCAGCAGATCGAACCTGCCATGTCGCAAGCAGCCAATGGGGATGCGAAGTGGGGTGCCCAGGCATCCATCCTTAGAACTATGCTCTCGATTCTTGCTGTATGGGGCATCCTGGAGCCATCCAACAGGACTCAACTGTCCCACAGAAGGTATCCTTTCGGTTTGGAGCATCTCACAACTGCGAGCATGGGAAAACGTCCATGACCTCATGAGCACTCCCCCCTTCCTGAAGGGGCCATCAAGGACAAAAACTCCAACCTGATCCTATATCAGATACTCGTCCTGACTTCAGATGCAGGAGATCTCGGATTCAGACTCTGCAGAGTGGGCCTGATGTGCCCACGCCCCATAACCTAAGCCTAGCTTGTGTTCTCAGTCTTCAGACCTTACACTCCTGGCCCACAAGCCATCCAGGTTGGGAATTCCAGAGACACAGTGCAGCACTCTGCCTGCCCACCAGAAGAAAAACGTTGCCCTATGGGGCTGCCCAAAAACCCAAAATGAGACTCAACCTGCACGCCACTCGACTGCACCCCAAATATAGAGGCTGCCCTGGGCACTAATGCTCTGTCTGACACAGTCTGAGCCCGGACCTCCCAACCAACACCCAGACAGCTGGCCGCACACCTAGCACATTGGATCTGCCATGGCCTTAGGCTGTCATCTCGTCTCAAACAGGGTTTTCAGGCTTCAGAACCTAGATTTTATCTCCAATAACTGCATGGGGGGAACCTGATACAGTCATCAGAACTCCTCCATCCCCATGGCAAGAAACTTTGCTGTTTGCATGGTGTCCAACCTTCAGGGTAGGAGAAACCAGCATGGCCCATGAGGACACGCCCATACTTGAGGGCCACCTTTGGTACAAACACGCATTGTGACCCTCAGAGTGAGCCATGTGCTCAAGTAAGGCCTCTCAGTGGCTGGACCAAGAGCCCGCATATGGGGCTTCCCATGGGCCCTTCCCGTAGGTCCCCAAACCTAACCAGAGCTCGGGTTTTCCAGTAGCCCGTACCCAGGACTCTGCTCTGGAATCCCTCCTTTGGAGCGACACTGGAGGGAGTAAACAGGACTCCTCCCTTCCCTCAGAATGACATCAAACTCTTGGGAGCTGGGCCAAATCCCCAGAGAGGGAGCCTTGTCCATGGCCGTTGAGGCCACCCCGACATTCCACGCCCGTCCTTGACACAACATCCAGAGACCAAAGCCTGAGCAACTGCCTCACACTTGCCCTTTGTTCATATCCTAAGGAACTCCCCTCACAGTCTCTAGATTGGCCCTGCCATACTCTCAGCCCCAAACCTAAGCCGAGTTAGTGTTTTCAGACTTCTGTCCCCACAGTTCTGGCCCACACACCCTCCAGGATGGGACCCCTGAAGCCACACCGCAGGACTGTGCCTGCCCTCTCCAAGGAAACTCTACCCATTTCATTGGCCACAACCCTACAGATGAGGAGAAACCTGCAAGGTCCCCGAGGCCATCCCAATAGTGTAGGCCGCCCTGGACAAACAGGGGCGATTTGACACAAGATGAGCAATTACCTCCACTCAGACAAGCAGACGGATGTCCCCAGAGACAGAAGATTGATCCGGACAGGCACCAGTTCCTAATCTGATACGTTGTTTTTGTTTCTGGGTGCCTCTCCTCCAAGGCCTGGTTTCTTAAAGCATAAGAGACTATTTTTTTTTTAGATTTTATTTATTTATTTGACACAGAGAGAGAGATCACAAGTAGACAGTGAGGCAGGCAGAGAGAGGGAGAGAGGAAGCAGGCTCCCCGCCGAGCAGACAGCCCGATGCGGGGCTCGATCCCAGGACCCTGAGATGATGACCTGAACCAAAGGCAGAGGTTTAACCCACTGAGCCACCCAGGTGCCCCAAGGCCTGGTTTCTAATACCAGCATATGGGGTTTCCTGAGCCACCAAAAGGAACACCTCTCTTCTCAACATGGGATGTTTGCTCTTTGGAGCTGTGGCAAACCCTCCATGTAGGATAACGCTGCACGTCCCATGAGCCACCCCCACATTCCAAGATCTCCATGGACACAAACCCACATGATGACCCATCCTCAGGAGAGTCCATTTCAACCCAGCCCCCTGGGTAGTTCGCCCCAGAGCCAGCAGATCGAACCTGCCTTGTCACTAGGAGCCAATGGGAATTCGAGGTGGGGTGTCCAGGCATCCATCCTTAGAAGCCTGCTCTCGGTTCTTTCAGACAGGGTGTTCTTGAGCCATCCACCAGGACTCAACTGTCCCACAGAAGGAAACCTTGCAGTTTGGAGCAGCTAACAACCCCCAGCGTGGGAAAGACTCCATGGCCTCATGAGGCCCCCACATCATGAAGGGGACATCATGAACCCATCCTCCAGCCTGAGCCAATGTCTGATACGCCCCTGAATTCAGTTGAAGGAGATCTCAATTTCGTGTCTGCAGAGTGGGCCAGCCATGCCCTCAGCCCCAAAACTAACACTAGCTTGGGTTTTCAGACTTCCATCCTTACACTTCTGGCCCACAAGCCCTCAAGATTGGGAATTCTGGAGCCACAACACCACGCTGCCTGCCCACCAGAAGGAAAACATTGCCCTCCAGGGCTGCCCAGAAACCCCAAATGAGGTTCAATATGCACGGCCCTAGAATGCACCCCAATTTCCTAGGCTGCCCTGGGCACTAATGCTCTGTCTGACACAGCCTGAGCCCAGACCTCCTGACAGACACCCACATATTTGGCCGCAAAGCCAGCACATCAGAACCTCCATGGCCTTAGGCTGGCATCACTTGCCAAGATAGGTGTTCAAGCATCTGAATCTAGACCTTATCTCCAATCCCCGGACAGGAGGGAACCTGATGCAGAAATCTGAACTCCTCCATCCCCATCCAAGAAACCTTGCTGTTGGCCTGGTGTCCAACCTTCAGGGTAGGAGAAACCTGCATGGCCCTGGAGGCCACGCCCATGCTTCAGGGTCGCCTTGGGCACAAAGACGCCTGGTGACCCTCACCATAAGCCTCGTGCTCCAATCAGGTCTCTCAGTGGCTGGACCACGAGCCCGCCTAGGGGGCTTCCCATGCCCCTTGGGCCCCCATCCTAACCCGAGTTTGGGTTTTCCAGTCGCCGGGACCCAGGGCCCTGCTCTGGAATCCCTCTTTGGGAGGGACACCGGAGGCAGTAAACAGGACTCCTCCCTTCCCACAGAATGACCACATACCCTTGGGAGCCAGGCCAAATCCCCAGAGATGGCGAATTGGCCATCGCCTATGAAGCCATTCCTCCATTAGACAGCCCTCCTTGACACAAAATCAAGAGAAAAAAGCCTGATCAACAGCCTCACACTCGCCCTTCATTCATATCCTGAGGAGCTCCCTGCAAGGTCTTTAGATCAGGCTTGCCATATCCTCGGGCCCAAACTTGAGCCGAGTTTGTGTTTTCAGACTTCTGTCCCCACAGCCCTGGCCCACACATCCTCCAGGCTGGGGCCCCTGGAGCCACACCGCAGGACTGTGCCTGCCCTCTCCAAGGAAACTCTGCCCATTCCATTGGCCACAACCCTACAGATTAGGAGAAACCTCCAAGGTCCCTGAGGCCATCCCAATAGTTTAGGCCATCCTGGACCAACAGGACTGATCTGACACGAGCTGAGCAAAGAGCTCCACTCAGACAAACAGAAGGATGTACCCAGAGAAAGAAGATTGAACCAGACAGGCCCCCTAGGCCCTAATCTGAACCCTTTTGTTGGTTTCCAGGCGTCTCTCCTCAGAGGACTGGTTTCCAATACCAGGGGGTTTCCTGAGGCACCAATCAGAACACCTCTCGTCTCCACATGGGAAACTTGCTCTTTGGAGCTGTGTCCAACCCTCTGGTTAGAGAATCCTTCCAGTTCACCGAGCCACCGCCACATTCCAAGGTCTCCATGGACAAGAACCCACATGATGACCCATCCTCAGGAGAGTCCATTTCAACTCAGCCCCCTGGGTAGCACGCCCCAGAGCCAGCAGATCGAACCTGCCATGTCGCAAGCAGCCAATGGGGATGCGAAGTGGGGTGCCCAGGCATCCATCCTTAGAACTATGCTCTCGATTCTTGCTGTATGGGGCATCCTGGAGCCATCCAACAGGACTCAACTGTCCCACAGAAGGTATCCTTTCGGTTTGGAGCATCTCACAACTGCGAGCATGGGAAAACGTCCATGACCTCATGAGCACTCCCCCCTTCCTGAAGGGGCCATCAAGGACAAAAACTCCAACCTGATCCTATATCAGATACTCGTCCTGACTTCAGATGCAGGAGATCTCGGATTCAGACTCTGCAGAGTGGGCCTGATGTGCCCACGCCCCATAACCTAAGCCTAGCTTGTGTTCTCAGTCTTCAGACCTTACACTCCTGGCCCACAAGCCATCCAGGTTGGGAATTCCAGAGACACAGTGCAGCACTCTGCCTGCCCACCAGAAGAAAAACGTTGCCCTATGGGGCTGCCCAAAAACCCAAAATGAGACTCAACCTGCACGCCACTCGACTGCACCCCAAATATAGAGGCTGCCCTGGGCACTAATGCTCTGTCTGACACAGTCTGAGCCCGGACCTCCCAACCAACACCCAGACAGCTGGCCGCACACCTAGCACATTGGATCTGCCATGGCCTTAGGCTGTCATCTCGTCTCAAACAGGGTTTTCAGGCTTCAGAACCTAGATTTTATCTCCAATAACTGCATGGGGGGAACCTGATACAGTCATCAGAACTCCTCCATCCCCATGGCAAGAAACTTTGCTGTTTGCATGGTGTCCAACCTTCAGGGTAGGAGAAACCAGCATGGCCCATGAGGACACGCCCATACTTGAGGGCCACCTTTGGTACAAACACGCATTGTGACCCTCAGAGTGAGCCATGTGCTCAAGTAAGGCCTCTCAGTGGCTGGACCAAGAGCCCGCATATGGGGCTTCCCATGGGCCCTTCCCGTAGGTCCCCAAACCTAACCAGAGCTCGGGTTTTCCAGTAGCCCGTACCCAGGACTCTGCTCTGGAATCCCTCCTTTGGAGCGACACTGGAGGGAGTAAACAGGACTCCTCCCTTCCCTCAGAATGACATCAAACTCTTGGGAGCTGGGCCAAATCCCCAGAGAGGGAGCCTGGTCCATGGCCGTTGAGGCCACCCCGACATTCCACGCCCGTCCTTGACACAACATCCAGAGACCAAAGCCTGAGCAACTGCCTCACACTTGCCCTTTGTTCATATCCTAAGGAACTCCCCTCACAGTCTCTAGATTGGCCCTGCCATACTCTCAGCCCCAAACCTAAGCCGAGTTAGTGTTTTCAGACTTCTGTCCCCACAGTTCTGGCCCACACACCCTCCAGGATGGGACCCCTGAAGCCACACCGCAGGACTGTGCCTGCCCTCTCCAAGGAAACTCTACCCATTTCATTGGCCACAACCCTACAGATGAGGAGAAACCTGCAAGGTCCCCGAGGCCATCCCAATAGTGTAGGCCGCCCTGGACAAACAGGGGCGATTTGACACAAGATGAGCAATTACCTCCACTCAGACAAGCAGACGGATGTCCCCAGAGACAGAAGATTGATCCGGACAGGCACCAGTTCCTAATCTGATACGTTGTTTTTGTTTCTGGGTGCCTCTCCTCCAAGGCCTGGTTTCTTAAAGCATAAGAGACTATTTTTTTTTTAGATTTTATTTATTTATTTGACACAGAGAGAGAGATCACAAGTAGACAGTGAGGCAGGCAGAGAGAGGGAGAGAGGAAGCAGGCTCCCCGCCGAGCAGACAGCCCGATGCGGGGCTCGATCCCAGGACCCTGAGATGATGACCTGAACCAAAGGCAGAGGTTTAACCCACTGAGCCACCCAGGTGCCCCAAGGCCTGGTTTCTAATACCAGCATATGGGGTTTCCTGAGCCACCAAAAGGAACACCTCTCTTCTCAACATGGGATGTTTGCTCTTTGGAGCTGTGGCAAACCCTCCATGTAGGATAACGCTGCACGTCCCATGAGCCACCCCCACATTCCAAGATCTCCATGGACACAAACCCACATGATGACCCATCCTCAGGAGAGTCCATTTCAACCCAGCCCCCTGGGTAGTTCGCCCCAGAGCCAGCAGATCGAACCTGCCTTGTCACTAGGAGCCAATGGGAATTCGAGGTGGGGTGTCCAGGCATCCATCCTTAGAAGCCTGCTCTCGGTTCTTTCAGACAGGGTGTTCTTGAGCCATCCACCAGGACTCAACTGTCCCACAGAAGGAAACCTTGCAGTTTGGAGCAGCTAACAACCCCCAGCGTGGGAAAGACTCCATGGCCTCATGAGGCCCCCACATCATGAAGGGGACATCATGAACCCATCCTCCAGCCTGAGCCAATGTCTGATACGCCCCTGAATTCAGTTGAAGGAGATCTCAATTTCGTGTCTGCAGAGTGGGCCAGCCATGCCCTCAGCCCCAAAACTAACACTAGCTTGGGTTTTCAGACTTCCATCCTTACACTTCTGGCCCACAAGCCCTCAAGATTGGGAATTCTGGAGCCACAACACCACGCTGCCTGCCCACCAGAAGGAAAACATTGCCCTCCAGGGCTGCCCAGAAACCCCAAATGAGGTTCAATATGCACGGCCCTAGAATGCACCCCAATTTCCTAGGCTGCCCTGGGCACTAATGCTCTGTCTGACACAGCCTGAGCCCAGACCTCCTGACAGACACCCACATATTTGGCCGCAAAGCCAGCACATCAGAACCTCCATGGCCTTAGGCTGGCATCACTTGCCAAGATAGGTGTTCAAGCATCTGAATCTAGACCTTATCTCCAATCCCCGGACAGGAGGGAACCTGATGCAGAAATCTGAACTCCTCCATTCCCATCCAAGAAACCTTGCTGTTGGCCTGGTGTCCAACCTTCAGGGTAGGAGAAACCTGCATGGCCCTGGAGGCCACGCCCATGCTTCAGGGTCGCCTTGGGCACAAAGACGCCTGGTGACCCTCACCATAAGCCTCGTGCTCCAATCAGGTCTCTCAGTGGCTGGACCACGAGCCCGCCTAGGGGGCTTCCCATGCCCCTTGGGCCCCCATCCTAACCCGAGTTTGGGTTTTCCAGTCGCCGGGACCCAGGGCCCTGCTCCGGAATCCCTCTTTGGGAGGGACACCGGAGGCAGTAAACAGGACTCCTCCCTTCCCACAGAATGACCACATACCCTTGGGAGCCAGGCCAAATCCCCAGAGATGGCGAATTGGCCATCGCCTATGAAGCCATTCCTCCATTAGACAGCCCTCCTTGACACAAAATCAAGAGAAAAAAGCCTGATCAACAGCCTCACACTCGCCCTTCATTCATATCCTGAGGAGCTCCCTGCAAGGTCTTTAGATCAGGCTTGCCATATCCTCGGGCCCAAACTTGAGCCGAGTTTGTGTTTTCAGACTTCTGTCCCCACAGCCCTGGCCCACACATCCTCCAGGCTGGGGCCCCTGGAGCCACACCGCAGGACTGTGCCTGCCCTCTCCAAGGAAACTCTGCCCATTCCATTGGCCACAACCCTACAGATTAGGAGAAACCTCCAAGGTCCCTGAGGCCATCCCAATAGTTTAGGCCATCCTGGACCAACAGGACTGATCTGACACGAGCTGAGCAAAGAGCTCCACTCAGACAAACAGAAGGATGTACCCAGAGAAAGAAGATTGAACCAGACAGGCCCCCTAGGCCCTAATCTGAACCCTTTTGTTGGTTTCCAGGCGTCTCTCCTCAGAGGACTGGTTTCCAATACCAGGGGGTTTCCTGAGGCACCAATCAGAACACCTCTCGTCTCCACATGGGAAACTTGCTCTTTGGAGCTGTGTCCAACCCTCTGGTTAGAGAATCCTTCCAGTTCACCGAGCCACCGCCACATTCCAAGGTCTCCATGGACAAGAACCCACATGATGACCCATCCTCAGGAGAGTCCATTTCAACTCAGCCCCCTGGGTAGCACGCCCCAGAGCCAGCAGATCGAACCTGCCATGTCGCAAGCAGCCAATGGGGATGCGAAGTGGGGTGCCCAGGCATCCATCCTTAGAACTATGCTCTCGATTCTTGCTGTATGGGGCATCCTGGAGCCATCCAACAGGACTCAACTGTCCCACAGAAGGTATCCTTTCGGTTTGGAGCATCTCACAACTGCGAGCATGGGAAAACGTCCATGACCTCATGAGCACTCCCCCCTTCCTGAAGGGGCCATCAAGGACAAAAACTCCAACCTGATCCTATATCAGATACTCGTCCTGACTTCAGATGCAGGAGATCTCGGATTCAGACTCTGCAGAGTGGGCCTGATGTGCCCACGCCCCATAACCTAAGCCTAGCTTGTGTTCTCAGTCTTCAGACCTTACACTCCTGGCCCACAAGCCATCCAGGTTGGGAATTCCAGAGACACAGTGCAGCACTCTGCCTGCCCACCAGAAGAAAAACGTTGCCCTATGGGGCTGCCCAAAAACCCAAAATGAGACTCAACCTGCACGCCACTCGACTGCACCCCAAATATAGAGGCTGCCCTGGGCACTAATGCTCTGTCTGACACAGTCTGAGCCCGGACCTCCCAACCAACACCCAGACAGCTGGCCGCACACCTAGCACATTGGATCTGCCATGGCCTTAGGCTGTCATCTCGTCTCAAACAGGGTTTTCAGGCTTCAGAACCTAGATTTTATCTCCAATAACTGCATGGGGGGAACCTGATACAGTCATCAGAACTCCTCCATCCCCATGGCAAGAAACTTTGCTGTTTGCATGGTGTCCAACCTTCAGGGTAGGAGAAACCAGCATGGCCCATGAGGACACGCCCATACTTGAGGGCCACCTTTGGTACAAACACGCATTGTGACCCTCAGAGTGAGCCATGTGCTCAAGTAAGGCCTCTCAGTGGCTGGACCAAGAGCCCGCATATGGGGCTTCCCATGGGCCCTTCCCGTAGGTCCCCAAACCTAACCAGAGCTCGGGTTTTCCAGTAGCCCGTACCCAGGACTCTGCTCTGGAATCCCTCCTTTGGAGCGACACTGGAGGGAGTAAACAGGACTCCTCCCTTCCCTCAGAATGACATCAAACTCTTGGGAGCTGGGCCAAATCCCCAGAGAGGGAGCCTGGTCCATGGCCGTTGAGGCCACCCCGACATTCCACGCCCGTCCTTGACACAACATCCAGAGACCAAAGCCTGAGCAACTGCCTCACACTTGCCCTTTGTTCATATCCTAAGGAACTCCCCTCACAGTCTCTAGATTGGCCCTGCCATACTCTCAGCCCCAAACCTAAGCCGAGTTAGTGTTTTCAGACTTCTGTCCCCACAGTTCTGGCCCACACACCCTCCAGGATGGGACCCCTGAAGCCACACCGCAGGACTGTGCCTGCCCTCTCCAAGGAAACTCTACCCATTTCATTGGCCACAACCCTACAGATGAGGAGAAACCTGCAAGGTCCCCGAGGCCATCCCAATAGTGTAGGCCGCCCTGGACAAACAGGGGCGATTTGACACAAGATGAGCAATTACCTCCACTCAGACAAGCAGACGGATGTCCCCAGAGACAGAAGATTGATCCGGACAGGCACCAGTTCCTAATCTGATACGTTGTTTTTGTTTCTGGGTGCCTCTCCTCCAAGGCCTGGTTTCTTAAAGCATAAGAGA
Source organism: Martes martes (assembly GCF_963455335.1). Classification (NCBI taxonomy): domain Eukaryota; kingdom Metazoa; phylum Chordata; class Mammalia; order Carnivora; family Mustelidae; genus Martes; species Martes martes. The sequence continues at coordinate 4,717,783 of NC_137907.1, read as the reverse complement.
CTATTTTTTTTTTAGATTTTATTTATTTATTTGACACAGAGAGAGAGATCACAAGTAGACAGTGAGGCAGGCAGAGAGAGGGAGAGAGGAAGCAGGCTCCCCGCCGAGCAGACAGCCCGATGCGGGGCTCGATCCCAGGACCCTGAGATGATGACCTGAACCAAAGGCAGAGGTTTAACCCACTGAGCCACCCAGGTGCCCCAAGGCCTGGTTTCTAATACCAGCATATGGGGTTTCCTGAGCCACCAAAAGGAACACCTCTCTTCTCAACATGGGATGTTTGCTCTTTGGAGCTGTGGCAAACCCTCCATGTAGGATAACGCTGCACGTCCCATGAGCCACCCCCACATTCCAAGATCTCCATGGACACAAACCCACATGATGACCCATCCTCAGGAGAGTCCATTTCAACCCAGCCCCCTGGGTAGTTCGCCCCAGAGCCAGCAGATCGAACCTGCCTTGTCACTAGGAGCCAATGGGAATTCGAGGTGGGGTGTCCAGGCATCCATCCTTAGAAGCCTGCTCTCGGTTCTTTCAGACAGGGTGTTCTTGAGCCATCCACCAGGACTCAACTGTCCCACAGAAGGAAACCTTGCAGTTTGGAGCAGCTAACAACCCCCAGCGTGGGAAAGACTCCATGGCCTCATGAGGCCCCCACATCATGAAGGGGACATCATGAACCCATCCTCCAGCCTGAGCCAATGTCTGATACGCCCCTGAATTCAGTTGAAGGAGATCTCAATTTCGTGTCTGCAGAGTGGGCCAGCCATGCCCTCAGCCCCAAAACTAACACTAGCTTGGGTTTTCAGACTTCCATCCTTACACTTCTGGCCCACAAGCCCTCAAGATTGGGAATTCTGGAGCCACAACACCACGCTGCCTGCCCACCAGAAGGAAAACATTGCCCTCCAGGGCTGCCCAGAAACCCCAAATGAGGTTCAATATGCACGGCCCTAGAATGCACCCCAATTTCCTAGGCTGCCCTGGGCACTAATGCTCTGTCTGACACAGCCTGAGCCCAGACCTCCTGACAGACACCCACATATTTGGCCGCAAAGCCAGCACATCAGAACCTCCATGGCCTTAGGCTGGCATCACTTGCCAAGATAGGTGTTCAAGCATCTGAATCTAGACCTTATCTCCAATCCCCGGACAGGAGGGAACCTGATGCAGAAATCTGAACTCCTCCATCCCCATCCAAGAAACCTTGCTGTTGGCCTGGTGTCCAACCTTCAGGGTAGGAGAAACCTGCATGGCCCTGGAGGCCACGCCCATGCTTCAGGGTCGCCTTGGGCACAAAGACGCCTGGTGACCCTCACCATAAGCCTCGTGCTCCAATCAGGTCTCTCAGTGGCTGGACCACGAGCCCGCCTAGGGGGCTTCCCATGCCCCTTGGGCCCCCATCCTAACCCGAGTTTGGGTTTTCCAGTCGCCGGGACCCAGGGCCCTGCTCTGGAATCCCTCTTTGGGAGGGACACCGGAGGCAGTAAACAGGACTCCTCCCTTCCCACAGAATGACCACATACCCTTGGGAGCCAGGCCAAATCCCCAGAGATGGCGAATTGGCCATCGCCTATGAAGCCATTCCTCCATTAGACAGCCCTCCTTGACACAAAATCAAGAGAAAAAAGCCTGATCAACAGCCTCACACTCGCCCTTCATTCATATCCTGAGGAGCTCCCTGCAAGGTCTTTAGATCAGGCTTGCCATATCCTCGGGCCCAAACTTGAGCCGAGTTTGTGTTTTCAGACTTCTGTCCCCACAGCCCTGGCCCACACATCCTCCAGGCTGGGGCCCCTGGAGCCACACCGCAGGACTGTGCCTGCCCTCTCCAAGGAAACTCTGCCCATTCCATTGGCCACAACCCTACAGATTAGGAGAAACCTCCAAGGTCCCTGAGGCCATCCCAATAGTTTAGGCCATCCTGGACCAACAGGACTGATCTGACACGAGCTGAGCAAAGAGCTCCACTCAGACAAACAGAAGGATGTACCCAGAGAAAGAAGATTGAACCAGACAGGCCCCCTAGGCCCTAATCTGAACCCTTTTGTTGGTTTCCAGGCGTCTCTCCTCAGAGGACTGGTTTCCAATACCAGGGGGTTTCCTGAGGCACCAATCAGAACACCTCTCGTCTCCACATGGGAAACTTGCTCTTTGGAGCTGTGTCCAACCCTCTGGTTAGAGAATCCTTCCAGTTCACCGAGCCACCGCCACATTCCAAGGTCTCCATGGACAAGAACCCACATGATGACCCATCCTCAGGAGAGTCCATTTCAACTCAGCCCCCTGGGTAGCACGCCCCAGAGCCAGCAGATCGAACCTGCCATGTCGCAAGCAGCCAATGGGGATGCGAAGTGGGGTGCCCAGGCATCCATCCTTAGAACTATGCTCTCGATTCTTGCTGTATGGGGCATCCTGGAGCCATCCAACAGGACTCAACTGTCCCACAGAAGGTATCCTTTCGGTTTGGAGCATCTCACAACTGCGAGCATGGGAAAACGTCCATGACCTCATGAGCACTCCCCCCTTCCTGAAGGGGCCATCAAGGACAAAAACTCCAACCTGATCCTATATCAGATACTCGTCCTGACTTCAGATGCAGGAGATCTCGGATTCAGACTCTGCAGAGTGGGCCTGATGTGCCCACGCCCCATAACCTAAGCCTAGCTTGTGTTCTCAGTCTTCAGACCTTACACTCCTGGCCCACAAGCCATCCAGGTTGGGAATTCCAGAGACACAGTGCAGCACTCTGCCTGCCCACCAGAAGAAAAACGTTGCCCTATGGGGCTGCCCAAAAACCCAAAATGAGACTCAACCTGCACGCCACTCGACTGCACCCCAAATATAGAGGCTGCCCTGGGCACTAATGCTCTGTCTGACACAGTCTGAGCCCGGACCTCCCAACCAACACCCAGACAGCTGGCCGCACACCTAGCACATTGGATCTGCCATGGCCTTAGGCTGTCATCTCGTCTCAAACAGGGTTTTCAGGCTTCAGAACCTAGATTTTATCTCCAATAACTGCATGGGGGGAACCTGATACAGTCATCAGAACTCCTCCATCCCCATGGCAAGAAACTTTGCTGTTTGCATGGTGTCCAACCTTCAGGGTAGGAGAAACCAGCATGGCCCATGAGGACACGCCCATACTTGAGGGCCACCTTTGGTACAAACACGCATTGTGACCCTCAGAGTGAGCCATGTGCTCAAGTAAGGCCTCTCAGTGGCTGGACCAAGAGCCCGCATATGGGGCTTCCCATGGGCCCTTCCCGTAGGTCCCCAAACCTAACCAGAGCTCGGGTTTTCCAGTAGCCCGTACCCAGGACTCTGCTCTGGAATCCCTCCTTTGGAGCGACACTGGAGGGAGTAAACAGGACTCCTCCCTTCCCTCAGAATGACATCAAACTCTTGGGAGCTGGGCCAAATCCCCAGAGAGGGAGCCTGGTCCATGGCCGTTGAGGCCACCCCGACATTCCACGCCCGTCCTTGACACAACATCCAGAGACCAAAGCCTGAGCAACTGCCTCACACTTGCCCTTTGTTCATATCCTAAGGAACTCCCCTCACAGTCTCTAGATTGGCCCTGCCATACTCTCAGCCCCAAACCTAAGCCGAGTTAGTGTTTTCAGACTTCTGTCCCCACAGTTCTGGCCCACACACCCTCCAGGATGGGACCCCTGAAGCCACACCGCAGGACTGTGCCTGCCCTCTCCAAGGAAACTCTACCCATTTCATTGGCCACAACCCTACAGATGAGGAGAAACCTGCAAGGTCCCCGAGGCCATCCCAATAGTGTAGGCCGCCCTGGACAAACAGGGGCGATTTGACACAAGATGAGCAATTACCTCCACTCAGACAAGCAGACGGATGTCCCCAGAGACAGAAGATTGATCCGGACAGGCACCAGTTCCTAATCTGATACGTTGTTTTTGTTTCTGGGTGCCTCTCCTCCAAGGCCTGGTTTCTTAAAGCATAAGAGACTATTTTTTTTTTAGATTTTATTTATTTATTTGACACAGAGAGAGAGATCACAAGTAGACAGTGAGGCAGGCAGAGAGAGGGAGAGAGGAAGCAGGCTCCCCGCCCAGCAGACAGCCCGATGCGGGGCTCGATCCCAGGACCCTGAGATGATGACCTGAACCAAAGGCAGAGGTTTAACCCACTGAGCCACCCAGGTGCCCCAAGGCCTGGTTTCTAATACCAGCATATGGGGTTTCCTGAGCCACCAAAAGGAACACCTCTCTTCTCAACATGGGATGTTTGCTCTTTGGAGCTGTGGCAAACCCTCCATGTAGGATAACGCTGCACGTCCCATGAGCCACCCCCACATTCCAAGATCTCCATGGACACAAACCCACATGATGACCCATCCTCAGGAGAGTCCATTTCAACCCAGCCCCCTGGGTAGTTCGCCCCAGAGCCAGCAGATCGAACCTGCCTTGTCACTAGGAGCCAATGGGAATTCGAGGTGGGGTGTCCAGGCATCCATCCTTAGAAGCCTGCTCTCGGTTCTTTCAGACAGGGTGTTCTTGAGCCATCCACCAGGACTCAACTGTCCCACAGAAGGAAACCTTGCAGTTTGGAGCAGCTAACAACCCCCAGCGTGGGAAAGACTCCATGGCCTCATGAGGCCCCCACATCATGAAGGGGACATCATGAACCCATCCTCCAGCCTGAGCCAATGTCTGATACGCCCCTGAATTCAGTTGAAGGAGATCTCAATTTCGTGTCTGCAGAGTGGGCCAGCCATGCCCTCAGCCCCAAAACTAACACTAGCTTGGGTTTTCAGACTTCCATCCTTACACTTCTGGCCCACAAGCCCTCAAGATTGGGAATTCTGGAGCCACAACACCACGCTGCCTGCCCACCAGAAGGAAAACATTGCCCTCCAGGGCTGCCCAGAAACCCCAAATGAGGTTCAATATGCACGGCCCTAGAATGCACCCCAATTTCCTAGGCTGCCCTGGGCACTAATGCTCTGTCTGACACAGCCTGAGCCCAGACCTCCTGACAGACACCCACATATTTGGCCGCAAAGCCAGCACATCAGAACCTCCATGGCCTTAGGCTGGCATCACTTGCCAAGATAGGTGTTCAAGCATCTGAATCTAGACCTTATCTCCAATCCCCGGACAGGAGGGAACCTGATGCAGAAATCTGAACTCCTCCATCCCCATCCAAGAAACCTTGCTGTTGGCCTGGTGTCCAACCTTCAGGGTAGGAGAAACCTGCATGGCCCTGGAGGCCACGCCCATGCTTCAGGGTCGCCTTGGGCACAAAGACGCCTGGTGACCCTCACCATAAGCCTCGTGCTCCAATCAGGTCTCTCAGTGGCTGGACCACGAGCCCGCCTAGGGGGCTTCCCATGCCCCTTGGGCCCCCATCCTAACCCGAGTTTGGGTTTTCCAGTCGCCGGGACCCAGGGCCCTGCTCTGGAATCCCTCTTTGGGAGGGACACCGGAGGCAGTAAACAGGACTCCTCCCTTCCCACAGAATGACCACATACCCTTGGGAGCCAGGCCAAATCCCCAGAGATGGCGAATTGGCCATCGCCTATGAAGCCATTCCTCCATTAGACAGCCCTCCTTGACACAAAATCAAGAGAAAAAAGCCTGATCAACAGCCTCACACTCGCCCTTCATTCATATCCTGAGGAGCTCCCTGCAAGGTCTTTAGATCAGGCTTGCCATATCCTCGGGCCCAAACTTGAGCCGAGTTTGTGTTTTCAGACTTCTGTCCCCACAGCCCTGGCCCACACATCCTCCAGGCTGGGGCCCCTGGAGCCACACCGCAGGACTGTGCCTGCCCTCTCCAAGGAAACTCTGCCCATTCCATTGGCCACAACCCTACAGATTAGGAGAAACCTCCAAGGTCCCTGAGGCCATCCCAATAGTTTAGGCCATCCTGGACCAACAGGACTGATCTGACACGAGCTGAGCAAAGAGCTCCACTCAGACAAACAGAAGGATGTACCCAGAGAAAGAAGATTGAACCAGACAGGCCCCCTAGGCCCTAATCTGAACCCTTTTGTTGGTTTCCAGGCGTCTCTCCTCAGAGGACTGGTTTCCAATACCAGGGGGTTTCCTGAGGCACCAATCAGAACACCTCTCGTCTCCACATGGGAAACTTGCTCTTTGGAGCTGTGTCCAACCCTCTGGTTAGAGAATCCTTCCAGTTCACCGAGCCACCGCCACATTCCAAGGTCTCCATGGACAAGAACCCACATGATGACCCATCCTCAGGAGAGTCCATTTCAACTCAGCCCCCTGGGTAGCACGCCCCAGAGCCAGCAGATCGAACCTGCCATGTCGCAAGCAGCCAATGGGGATGCGAAGTGGGGTGCCCAGGCATCCATCCTTAGAACTATGCTCTCGATTCTTGCTGTATGGGGCATCCTGGAGCCATCCAACAGGACTCAACTGTCCCACAGAAGGTATCCTTTCGGTTTGGAGCATCTCACAACTGCGAGCATGGGAAAACGTCCATGACCTCATGAGCACTCCCCCCTTCCTGAAGGGGCCATCAAGGACAAAAACTCCAACCTGATCCTATATCAGATACTCGTCCTGACTTCAGATGCAGGAGATCTCGGATTCAGACTCTGCAGAGTGGGCCTGATGTGCCCACGCCCCATAACCTAAGCCTAGCTTGTGTTCTCAGTCTTCAGACCTTACACTCCTGGCCCACAAGCCATCCAGGTTGGGAATTCCAGAGACACAGTGCAGCACTCTGCCTGCCCACCAGAAGAAAAACGTTGCCCTATGGGGCTGCCCAAAAACCCAAAATGAGACTCAACCTGCACGCCACTCGACTGCACCCCAAATATAGAGGCTGCCCTGGGCACTAATGCTCTGTCTGACACAGTCTGAGCCCGGACCTCCCAACCAACACCCAGACAGCTGGCCGCACACCTAGCACATTGGATCTGCCATGGCCTTAGGCTGTCATCTCGTCTCAAACAGGGTTTTCAGGCTTCAGAACCTAGATTTTATCTCCAATAACTGCATGGGGGGAACCTGATACAGTCATCAGAACTCCTCCATCCCCATGGCAAGAAACTTTGCTGTTTGCATGGTGTCCAACCTTCAGGGTAGAAGAAACCAGCATGGCCCATGAGGACACGCCCATACTTGAGGGCCACCTTTGGTACAAACACGCATTGTGACCCTCAGAGTGAGCCATGTGCTCAAGTAAGGCCTCTCAGTGGCTGGACCAAGAGCCCGCATATGGGGCTTCCCATGGGCCCTTCCCGTAGGTCCCCAAACCTAACCAGAGCTCGGGTTTTCCAGTAGCCCGTACCCAGGACTCTGCTCTGGAATCCCTCCTTTGGAGCGACACTGGAGGGAGTAAACAGGACTCCTCCCTTCCCTCAGAATGACATCAAACTCTTGGGAGCTGGGCCAAATCCCCAGAGAGGGAGCCTGGTCCATGGCCGTTGAGGCCACCCCGACATTCCACGCCCGTCCTTGACACAACATCCAGAGACCAAAGCCTGAGCAACTGCCTCACACTTGCCCTTTGTTCATATCCTAAGGAACTCCCCTCACAGTCTCTAGATTGGCCCTGCCATACTCTCAGCCCCAAACCTAAGCCGAGTTAGTGTTTTCAGACTTCTGTCCCCACAGTTCTGGCCCACACACCCTCCAGGATGGGACCCCTGAAGCCACACCGCAGGACTGTGCCTGCCCTCTCCAAGGAAACTCTACCCATTTCATTGGCCACAACCCTACAGATGAGGAGAAACCTGCAAGGTCCCCGAGGCCATCCCAATAGTGTAGGCCGCCCTGGACAAACAGGGGCGATTTGACACAAGATGAGCAATTACCTCCACTCAGACAAGCAGACGGATGTCCCCAGAGACAGAAGATTGATCCGGACAGGCACCAGTTCCTAATCTGATACGTTGTTTTTGTTTCTGGGTGCCTCTCCTCCAAGGCCTGGTTTCTTAAAGCATAAGAGACTATTTTTTTTTAGATTTTATTTATTTATTTGACACAGAGAGAGAGATCACAAGTAGACAGTGAGGCAGGCAGAGAGAGGGAGAGAGGAAGCAGGCTCCCCGCCGAGCAGACAGCCCGATGCGGGGCTCGATCCCAGGACCCTGAGATGATGACCTGAACCAAAGGCAGAGGTTTAACCCACTGAGCCACCCAGGTGCCCCAAGGCCTGGTTTCTAATACCAGCATATGGGGTTTCCTGAGCCACCAAAAGGAACACCTCTCTTCTCAACATGGGATGTTTGCTCTTTGGAGCTGTGGCAAACCCTCCATGTAGGATAACGCTGCACGTCCCATGAGCCACCCCCACATTCCAAGATCTCCATGGACACAAACCCACATGATGACCCATCCTCAGGAGAGTCCATTTCAACCCAGCCCCCTGGGTAGTTCGCCCCAGAGCCAGCAGATCGAACCTGCCTTGTCACTAGGAGCCAATGGGAATTCGAGGTGGGGTGTCCAGGCATCCATCCTTAGAAGCCTGCTCTCGGTTCTTTCAGACAGGGTGTTCTTGAGCCATCCACCAGGACTCAACTGTCCCACAGAAGGAAACCTTGCAGTTTGGAGCAGCTAACAACCCCCAGCGTGGGAAAGACTCCATGGCCTCATGAGGCCCCCACATCATGAAGGGGACATCATGAACCCATCCTCCAGCCTGAGCCAATGTCTGATACGCCCCTGAATTCAGTTGAAGGAGATCTCAATTTCGTGTCTGCAGAGTGGGCCAGCCATGCCCTCAGCCCCAAAACTAACACTAGCTTGGGTTTTCAGACTTCCATCCTTACACTTCTGGCCCACAAGCCCTCAAGATTGGGAATTCTGGAGCCACAACACCACGCTGCCTGCCCACCAGAAGGAAAACATTGCCCTCCAGGGCTGCCCAGAAACCCCAAATGAGGTTCAATATGCACGGCCCTAGAATGCACCCCAATTTCCTAGGCTGCCCTGGGCACTAATGCTCTGTCTGACACAGCCTGAGCCCAGACCTCCTGACAGACACCCACATATTTGGCCGCAAAGCCAGCACATCAGAACCTCCATGGCCTTAGGCTGGCATCACTTGCCAAGATAGGTGTTCAAGCATCTGAATCTAGACCTTATCTCCAATCCCCGGACAGGAGGGAACCTGATGCAGAAATCTGAACTCCTCCATCCCCATCCAAGAAACCTTGCTGTTGGCCTGGTGTCCAACCTTCAGGGTAGGAGAAACCTGCATGGCCCTGGAGGCCACGCCCATGCTTCAGGGTCGCCTTGGGCACAAAGACGCCTGGTGACCCTCACCATAAGCCTCGTGCTCCAATCAGGTCTCTCAGTGGCTGGACCACGAGCCCGCCTAGGGGGCTTCCCATGCCCCTTGGGCCCCCATCCTAACCCGAGTTTGGGTTTTCCAGTCGCCGGGACCCAGGGCCCTGCTCTGGAATCCCTCTTTGGGAGGGACACCGGAGGCAGTAAACAGGACTCCTCCCTTCCCACAGAATGACCACATACCCTTGGGAGCCAGGCCAAATCCCCAGAGATGGCGAATTGGCCATCGCCTATGAAGCCATTCCTCCATTAGACAGCCCTCCTTGACACAAAATCAAGAGAAAAAAGCCTGATCAACAGCCTCACACTCGCCCTTCATTCATATCCTGAGGAGCTCCCTGCAAGGTCTTTAGATCAGGCTTGCCATATCCTCGGGCCCAAACTTGAGCCGAGTTTGTGTTTTCAGACTTCTGTCCCCACAGCCCTGGCCCACACATCCTCCAGGCTGGGGCCCCTGGAGCCACACCGCAGGACTGTGCCTGCCCTCTCCAAGGACACTCTACCCATTCTCTTGCCCACAATCCTACAAATTGAGAGGAACCTCCCAGGTCCCTGAGACCATCCCAATAGTGGAGGCAGCCCTTTACAAACATTGGTGATCCCTCAAACGGTGAGAAACTATCACCACTCAGGAAATCAGACGGGTGTCCTCACAAACAGGATATTGAGCCGGACAGGTCCCTAGGCCCTCATCTGAATATCGCTTTGGTTTCCAGGTGTCCCTCCTCAGAGGCCTGTTTCCAATATCTGCCTCTAGGGTTTGCCTGAGACACCAATTCGAACACCACTCGTCTCCACATGGGAAACGTGCTCTTTGGAACTGAGAAAACCCTCCATTTAGGAGAACACTTCAGGGACCCAGAGCCACCGCCACATGTCAAGGTCTCCTTGGACACAGACCCACATTATGACCCATCCTCAGGAGACTCCGTTGCAACTCAGTCCCCTGTTTAGCTCCACCAGAGCCTGCAGATCAAACATGCCTGTTCCTAGGAGGCAATGGGAAGGAGAGCTGGGTTGCCCAGGCACCCACCCTTAGAACCCTGTTCTCGAGTTTTTTCATTCTGGGGCCTCGTGGGGCCATCCAACCAGACACGATTGTCGCACAGAAGGTACCCTTGCGGTTTGGAGCTTATCGCAAATGCGAGCATGGGAAACCTTCCATGGCCTCATGGGCAGACCTCTTCTGGAAGGCGCCAGCATGGACACCAACTCCAAACTGAGCCAATGTCGGATCCTCGCCCTGACTTCAGATGCAGGAGATCTCGATTCACCCTCTGCAGAGTGGGCCTGCCGTTCCCTCGCCCCATAACCTTACCCTAGTGTATGTTCTCAGACTTCCGTCCTCACACTCCTGGCCCACAAGCCCTCAAGATTGGGAATTCCGGAGCCACAATGCAGCACTCAGCCTGCCCAACTGCAGAAAAATGTTGCCCTCTGGGGCTGCCCAGAGACCCCCAATGAGGATCGACGTACTCTCCACGCGAAAGCACTCCAATTATCCAGGCTGCCATGGGCAGTAATGTGCTCTCTGACCCATCGTAGCCAAGACTTCCAGAAAAACACCCGGACAGCTAGCCGAACAGCCAGCTCATTGGACCCGCCATGGCATTGGCCATCATCTCTTCCCAACCTGTGTTTTCAGGCTACAAAACTTGGACCTTATCTCCAATCACTGCACAGGGGTAGACCTGATGCAGAAATTGGAACTCCTCCTTCCCCCTTGCAGGAAAATTTGCTGTTGGCATGCTGTCCAAACTTCAGGGTAGGAGAAACCAGCATGGGCCATGAGGCCACGCCCATGCTTGAGGCCCCCCTTGGGCTCAAACACGCATTGTGACCCTCAGCACGAGACCCGTGCTCAAGTAGCCTTAGCAGAGGCTGGACCAAGAGGCCGCATATGGGCTTGTCATGCCCCTAGCTTCCAAAACCTAACAAGGGGACGGGTTTTCCCTTCCCCTGTACCCAGGACTCTGCTCTGGAATGCCTCTTTTGGAGTGACACCTGGGGCAGAGAACAGGACTCCTCCCATCCCAAAGAATGACCACCAACTCTTGGCAGCCCGGCCAAATCCCCAGCAAGGGAGACTCCACGAGGCCCATGAGGCCACCCCTCCATTCCACGGTCATGCTTGACACAAAATCTAGAGGCAAAAGGCTGAGCAATCGTCCCACATAGCCCTTTCTTCCTATCCCGAGGAGCTCCTTTCACGGTGTATAGATTGCGCCTATCATACCATTGGCTGATAACCCAAGCCAACTTTGGGTTTCCAGATTCTGTCCCCACAGCACTGGCCCCAAGCCAGGGTCCTCTGGAGCCACACCGCAGGATCGTACCTGGCCACTCCATGGAATCTGTGCCCGTGCCATTGGCCACAAGCCTAGGGATCAGGAGAAACCTCAAAGTTCCAGGAGGCAATCCAATAGTGGAGGCCGCCCTGGACAAACAGGGGTGATCTGACCCAAGCTGAGCAGCCACCTCCACGCAGACATGTAGACGGATGTCCCAAGACACAGAAGACAGGCCCTTCACCCTAATAGGAACCTTTGCTTAGGTTTCCAGGCATCTATCCTCAGAGGTCTGTTCTCCAATACAAGCAGAAGGGGGTTTCCTGAGGCCCCACTCAGAACACCTCTCATCTCCACATGGGAAACATGCTCTTAGGAGCTGTGTCAAACCCTCAAGCAAGCAGAACCCTTCAGGGCCCCTGAGCCACCGCCACATTCCAACGTCTCCATGGACAAAACCCACAGTATGACCCATTTTCAGGAGAGTCCATTTCAACTCAGACCACCTGGAAGCTCCTCCAGAGCCAGCGGATCGAACATGCCTTGTCCTAGGAGCACCATGAAAATGCGACGTGGGGTACCCACGTATGCATCCTGAGAACCAGGCTCTTGAGGCTTTCCGTATGGGGCATTGGGGAGCCATCCAAAAGGAATCCAATGCCCAGCACAAGGAATCATTGCGGTTGGGAGCATCTCACACATCCCAGCATGGGCGACCTCCATGCCGTACGGGGCACCCCTCTTCATGAAGAGCCCAACATGGACACAAAAATCCAACCTGAGCCAACGTCTGATCCTCACCCTGACTTCAGATGCAGAAGATCTCGATTCACCCTCTGCAGAATAGGCCTCATCTGCACTCTCCCTGAAACCTAACCCTAAATTCGGTTCTCAGACTTCCGTCCTCACACTCCTGTCCCACAAGCCCTCCAGACTCGGAATACCGGAGCCATAATGCAGCACTCTGCCTGCCCAGGAGCAGAAAAACCTTGCCCTCCGTGGCTGTCAGAGACTCCAAATGAGGAGCAACCTGCACACCACTCGACAGCACTCCAATTATATAGGCTGCCCTGGGAACTAATGCTCCCTCTGACACAGCATGGGCCCCGAACTCCCGACACACCCAGAGCTGGCCCCAAATGCTGCATGTTGGAACCACCATGGCCTTAGGCCGTCATCTATTCCCAACCTGGTTTTTAAGGCACCAGAACCTTGACCTTATCTCCAATCACTGCACAGGGGTGGTGGTCCTGGTGAAGAAATCAGAACACACCCCTCCCCTTGCACTAAACCTTGCTGTTGACATGGTGTCCAATCTTCAGGGTAGGAGAAAGCAGCATGGGCCATGAGGCCACGGCCATGCTTGACGGCCACCTTGGGCACAAACACGCTTTGGGACACTCAGCGTGAGACTTGGGCTCAAGTGAGGCTTCTCAGTGCCTGGAATAGGAGCGTGCATATGGGGCTGGCCCTTCCTCTAGGCACTCAATCCTAACCAGAAGTCGCCGGTGCCCAGGGCTATGCTCTCAAATCCCTCTTTGAAGGGAAACCTGAGGCAGAGAACGGGACTCCTCCCATCCTACACAATGACACCAAACTCCTGGTAGCTGGGCCAAATCCCCATAGTGAGAATCTGGTCCATGTCCCCAGAGGCCACCCCTCCATGCCTCGCCCATTCTTGAAACAAAATCCAGAGAAACAAACCTGAGCAACCGCCTCGCACTCACCCTTCATTTGATCCTGAGGAGCTCCCCTCACAGAATGTAGTTCCGGCCTTCCATACCCTAGGCCCCAACCTAAGCTGACGATGCATTTTTAGAATTCTGACCTCACATCCCTGGCACTCACACCCTTCGCACTGGGGCCCCTGGAGACACACCGCACTACAGTGCCTGCCCTCTCCAAGGACACTCTACCCATTCTCTTGCCCACAATCCAGAAATTGGGAGGAATCTCCCAGGTCCCTGAGACCATCCCAATAGTGGAGGCAGCCCTGGACAAACATTGGCGATCCCTCAAACGGTGAGCAACTATCACCACTCAGGAAATCAGACGGGTGTCCTCACAAACAGGATATTGAGCCGGACAGGTCCCTTGGCCCTCATCTGAATATCGCTTTGGTTTCCAGGTGTCCCTCCTCAGAGGCCTCTTTCCAATATCTGCCTCTAGGGTTTGCCTGAGACACTCATTCGAACACCACTCGTCTCCACATGGGAAACGTGCTCTTTGGAACTGAGAAAACCCTCCATTTAGGAGAACACTTCAGGGACCCAGAGCCACCGCCACATGTCAAGGTCTCCTTGGACACAGACCCACATTATGACCCATCCTCAGGAGACTCCGTTGCAACTCAGTCCCCTGTTTAGCTCCACCAGAGCCTGCAGATCAAACATGTCTGTTCCTAGGAGGCAATGGGAAGGAGAGCTGGGTTGCCCAGGCACCCATCCTTAGAACCCTGTTCTCGAGTTTTTTCATTCTGGGGCCTCGTGGGGCCATCCAACCAGACACGATTGTCGCACAGAAGGTACCCTTGCGGTTTGGAGCTTATCGCAAATGCGAGCATGGGAAACCTTCCATGGCCTCATGGGCAGACCTCTTCTGGAAGGCGCCAGCATGGACACCAACTCCAAACTGAGCCAATGTCGGATCCTCGCCCTGACTTCAGATGCAGGAGATCTCGATTCACCCTCTGCAGAGTGGGCCTGCCGTTCCCTCGCCCCATAACCTTACCCTAGTGTATGTTCTCAGACTTCCGTCCTCACACTCCTGGCCCACAAGCCCTCAAGATTGGGAATTCCGGAGCCACAATGCAGCACTCAGCCTGCCCAACTGCAGAAAAATGTTGCCCTCTGGGGCTGCCCAGAGACCCCCAATGAGGATCGACGTACTCTCCACGCGAAAGCACTCCAATTATCCAGGCTGCCATGGGCAGTAATGTGCTCTCTGACCCATCGTAGCCAAGACTTCCAGAAAAACACCCGGAGAGCTAGCCGAACAGCCAGCTCATTGGACCCGCCATGGCATTGGCCATCATCTCTTCCCAACCTGTGTTTTCAGGCTACAAAACTTGGACCTTATCTCCAATCACTGCACAGGGGTAGACCTGATGCAGAAATTGGAACTCCTCCTTCCCCCTTGCAGGAAAATTTGCTGTTGGCATGCTGTCCAAACTTCAGGGTAGGAGAAACCAGCATGGGCCATGAGGCCACGCCCATGCTTGAGGCCCCCCTTGGGCTCAAACACGCATTGTGACCCTCAGCACGAGACCCGTGCTCAAGTAGCCTTAGCAGAGGCTGGACCAAGAGGCCGCATATGGGCTTGTCATGCCCCTAGCTTCCAAAACCTAACAAGGGGACGGGTTTTCCCTTCCCCTGTACCCAGGACTCTGCTCTGGAATGCCTCTTTTGGAGTGACACCTGGGGCAGAGAACAGGACTCCTCCCATCCCAAAGAATGACCACCAACTCTTGGCAGCCCGGCCAAATCCCCAGCAAGGGAGACTCCACGAGGCCCATGAGGCCACCCCTCCATTCCACGGTCATGCTTGACACAAAATCTAGAGGCAAAAGGCTGAGCAATCGTCCCACATAGCCCTTTCTTCCTATCCCGAGGAGCTCCTTTCACGGTGTATAGATTGCGCCTATCATACCATTGGCTGATAACCCAAGCCAACTTTGGGTTTCCAGATTCTGTCCCCACAGCACTGGCCCCAAGCCAGGGTCCTCTGGAGCCACACCGCAGGATCGTACCTGGCCACTCCATGGAATCTGTGCCCGTGCCATTGGCCACAAGCCTAGGGATCAGGAGAAACCTCAAAGTTCCAGGAGGCAATCCAATAGTGGAGGCCGCCCTGGACAAACAGGGGTGATCTGACCCAAGCTGAGCAGCCACCTCCACGCAGACATGTAGACGGATGTCCCAAGACACAGAAGACAGGCCCTTCAGCCTAATAGGAACCTTTGCTTAGGTTTCCAGGCATCTATCCTCAGAGATCTGTTCTCCAATACAAGCAGAAGGGGGTTTCCTGAGGCCCCACTCAGAACACCTCTCATCTCCACATGGGAAACATGCTCTTAGGAGCTGTGTCAAACCCTCAAGCAAGCAGAACCCTTCAGGGCCCCTGAGCCACCGCCACATTCCAACGTCTCCATGGACAAAACCCACAGTATGACCCATTTTCAAGAGAGTCCATTTCAACTCAGACCACCTGGAAGCTCCTCCAGAGCCAGCGGATCGAACATGCCTTGTCCTAGGAGCACCATGAAAATGCGACGTGGGGTACCCACGTATGCATCCTGAGAACCAGGCTCTTGAGGCTTTCCGTATGGGGCATTGGGGAGCCATCCAAAAGGAATCCAATGCCCAGCACAAGGAATCATTGCGGTTGGGAGCATCTCACACATCCCAGCATGGGCGACCTCCATGCCGTACGGGGCACCCCTCTTCATGAAGAGCCCAACATGGACACAAAAATCCAACCTGAGCCAACGTCTGATCCTCACCCTGACTTCAGATGCAGAAGATCTCGATTCACCCTCTGCAGAATAGGCCTCATCTGCACTCTCCCTGAAACCTAACCCTAACTTCGGTTCTCAGACTTCCGTCCTCACACTCCTGTCCCACAAGCCCTCCAGACTCGGAATACCGGAGCCATAATGCAGCACTCTGCCTGCCCAGGAGCAGAAAAACCTTGCCCTCCGTGGCTGTCAGAGACTCCAAATGAGGAGCAACCTGCACACCACTCGACAGCACTCCAATTATATAGGCTGCCCTGGGAACTAATGCTCCCTCTGACACAGCATGGGCCCCGAACTCCCGACACACCCAGAGCTGGCCCCAAATGCTGCATGTTGGAACCACCATGGCCTTAGGCCGTCATCTATTCCCAACCTGGTTTTTAAGGCACCAGAACCTTGACCTTATCTCCAATCACTGCACAGGGGTGGTGGTCCTGGTGAAGAAATCAGAACACACCCCTCCCCTTGCACTAAACCTTGCTGTTGACATGGTGTCCAATCTTCAGGGTAGGAGAAAGCAGCATGGGCCATGAGGCCACGGCCATGCTTGACGGCCACCTTGGGCACAAACACGCTTTGGGACACTCAGCGTGAGACTTGGGCTCAAGTGAGGCTTCTCAGTGCCTGGAATAGGAGCGTGCATATGGGGCTGGCCCTTCCTCTAGGCACTCAATCCTAACCAGAAGTCGCCGGTGCCCAGGGCTATGCTCTCAAATCCCTCTTTGAAGGGAAACCTGAGGCAGAGAACGGGACTCCTCCCATCCTACACAATGACACCAAACTCCTGGTAGCTGGGCCAAATCCCCATAGTGAGAATCTGGTCCATGGCCCCAGAGGCCACCCCTCCATGCCTCGCCCATTCTTGAAACAAAATCCAGAGAAACAAACCTGAGCAACCGCCTCGCACTCACCCTTCATTTGATCCTGAGGAGCTCCCCTCACAGAATGTAGTTCCGGCCTTCCATACCCTAGGCCCCAACCTAAGCTGACGATGCATTTTTAGAATTCTGACCTCACATCCCTGGCACTCACACCCTTCGCACTGGGGCCCCTGGAGACACACCGCACTACAGTGCCTGCCCTCTCCAAGGACACTCTACCCATTCTCTTGCCCACAATCCAGAAATTGGGAGGAATCTCCCAGGTCCCTGAGACCATCCCAATAGTGGAGGCAGCCCTGGACAAACATTGGCGATCCCTCAAACGGTGAGCAACTATCACCACTCAGGAAATCAGACGGGTGTCCTCACAAACAGGATATTGAGCCGGACAGGTCCCTTGGCCCTCATCTGAATATCGCTTTGGTTTCCAGGTGTCCCTCCTCAGAGGCCTTTTTCCAATATCTGCCTCTAGGGTTTGCCTGAGACACTCATTCGAACACCACTCGTCTCCACATGGGAAACGTGCTCTTTGGAACTGAGAAAACCCTCCATTTAGGAGAACACTTCAGGGACCCAGAGCCACCGCCACATGTCAAGGTCTCCTTGGACACAGACCCACATTATGACCCATCCTCAGGAGACTCCGTTGCAACTCAGTCCCCTGTTTAGCTCCACCAGAGCCTGCAGATCAAACATGTCTGTTCCTAGGAGGCAATGGGAAGGAGAGCTGGGTTGCCCAGGCACCCATCCTTAGAACCCTGTTCTCGAGTTTTTTCATTCTGGGGCCTCGTGGAGCCATCCAACCAGACACGATTGTCGCACAGAAGGTACCCTTGCGGTTTGGAGCTTATCGCAAATGCGAGCATGGGAAACCTTCCATGGCCTCATGGGCAGACCTCTTCTGGAAGGCGCCAGCATGGACACCAACTCCAAACTGAGCCAATGTCGGATCCTCGCCCTGACTTCAGGTGCAGGAGATCTCGATTCACCCTCTGCAGAGTGGGCCTGCCGTTCCCTCGCCCCATAACCTTACCCCAGCGTATGTTCTCAGACTTCCGTCCTCACACTCCTGGCCCACAAGCCCTCAAGATTGGGAATTCCGGAGCCACAATGCAGCACTCAGCCTGCCCAACTGGAATAAAATGTTGCCCTCTGGGGCTGCCCAGAGACCCCCAATGAGGATCAACCTACTCTCCACTCGAAAGCACTCCAATTATCCAGGCTGCCCTGGGCAGTAATGTGCTCTCTGACCCATCGTAGCCAAGACTTCCAGAACAACACCCGGACAGCTGGCCGAACAGCCAGCTCATTGGACCCGCCATGGCATTGCCATCATCTCTTCCCAACCTGTGTTTTCAGGCTACAGAACTTGGACCTCATCTCCAATCATTGCACATGGGTGGACCTGATGCAGAAATTGGAACACCTCCTTCCCCCTGGCAGGAAAATTTGCTGTTGGCATGCTGTCCAATCTTCAGGGTAGGAGAAACCAGCATAGGCCATGAGGCCACGCCCATGCTTGAGACCCCCCTTGGGCCCAAACACGCATTGTGACCCTCAGCACGAGACCCGTGCTCAAGTAGGCTTACCAGAGGCTGGACCAAGAGGCCGCATATGGGCTTGTCATGCCCCTAGCTTCCAAAACCTAACCAGGGGACGGGTTTTCCCTTCCCCTGTACCCAGGAATCTGCTCTGGAATGCCTCTTTTGGAGTGACACCTGGGGCAGAGAACAGGACTCCTCCCATCCCAAAGAATGACCACCAACTCTTGGGAGCCCGGCCAAATCCCCAGCAAGGGAGACTCCACGAGGCCCATGAGGCCACCCCTCCATTCCACGGTCATGCTTGACACAAAATCTAGAGGCAAAAGGCTGAGCAAGCGTCTCACACTAGCCCTTTCTTCCTATCCCGAGGAGCTCCTTTCACGGTCTGTAGATTGCGCCTATCATACCGTCGGCTGATAACCCAAGCCAACTTTGGGTTTCCAGATTCTGTCCCCACAGCACTGGCCCCAAGCCAGAG
Organism: Martes martes; assembly: GCF_963455335.1. NCBI lineage: Eukaryota > Metazoa > Chordata > Mammalia > Carnivora > Mustelidae > Martes > Martes martes. The sequence continues at coordinate 4,698,774 of NC_137907.1, read as the reverse complement.
GCCTCTGGAGCCACACCGCAGGATCGTACCTGCCCACTCCATGGAATCTGTGCCCGTGCCATTGGCCACAAGCCTAGGGATCAGGAGAAACCTCAAAGTTCCAGGAGGCAATCCAATAGTGGAGGGCGCCCTGGACAAACAGGGGCGATCTGACCCAAGCTGAGCAGCCACCTCCACGCAGACATGTAGACGGATGTCCCAAGACACAGAAGACAGGCCCTTCAGCCTAATAGGAACCTTTGCTTTGGTTTCCAGGCATCTATCCTCAGAGGTCTGTTCTCCAATACAAGCAGAAGGGGGTTTCCTGAGGCCCCACTCAGAACACCTCTCATCTCCACATGGGAAACATGCTCTTAGGAGCTGTGCCAAACCCTCAAGCAAGGAGAACCCTTCAGGGCCCCTGAGCCACCGCCACATTCCAACGTCTCCATGGACAAAACCCACAGTATGACCCATTTTCAGGAGAGTCCATTTCAACTCAGACAACCTGGAAGCTCCTCCAGAGCCAGCGGATCGAACATGCCTTGTCCTAGGAGCACCATGGGAATGCGACGTGGGGTACCCACGTATGCATCCTGAGAACCAGGCTCTCGAGGCTTTCCGTATGGGGCATTGGGGAGCCATCCAAAAGGAATCCAATGCCCAGCACAAGGAATCCTTGCGGTTGGGAGCATCTCACACATCCCAGCATGGGCGACCTCCATGCCGTACGGGGCACCCCTCTTCATGAAGAGCCCAACATGGACACAAAAATCCAACCTGAGCCAACGTCTGATCCTCACCCTGACTTCAGATGCAGAAGATCTCGATTCACCCTCTGCAGAATTGGCCTCCTCTGCCCTCTCCCTGAAATTAACCCTAACTTCGGTTCTCAGACTTCCGTCCTCACACTCCTGTCCCACAAGCCCTCCAGACTCGGAATACCGGAGCCATAATGCAGCACTCTGCCTGCCCAGGAGCCGAAAAACCTTGCCCTCCGTGGCTGTCAGAGACTCCAAATGAGGAACAACCTGCACACCACTCGACTGCACTCCAATTATATAGGCTGCCCTGGGAACTAATGCTCCCTCTGACACAGCATGGGCCCCGAACTCCCGACACACCCAGAGCTGGCCCCAAATGCTGCATGTTGGAACCACCATGGCCTTAGGCCGTCATCTATTCCCAACCTGGTTTTTAAGGCACCAGAACCTTGACCTTATCTCCAATCACTGCACAGGGGTGGTGGTCCTGGTGAAGAAATCAGAACACACCCCTCCCCTTGCACTAAACCTTGCTGTTGACATGGTGTCCAATCTTCAGGGTAGGAGAAAGCAGCATGGGCCATGAGGCCACGGCCATGCTTGACGGCCACCTTGGGCACAAACACGCTTTGGGACACTCAGCGTGAGACTTGGGCTCAAGTGAGGCTTCTCAGTGCCTGGAATAGGAGCCTCCATATGGGGCTGGCCCTTCCTCTAGGCACTCAATCCTAACCAGAAGTCGCCGGTGCCCAGGGCTATGCTCTCAAATCCCTCTTTGAAGGGAAACCTGAGGCAGAGAACGGGACTCCTCCCATCCTACACAATGACACCAAACTCCTGGTAGCCGGGCCAAATCCCCATAGTGAGAGTCTGGTCCATGGCCCCAGAGGCCACCCCGCCATGCCTCGCCCATTCTTGAAACAAAATCCAGAGAAACAAACCTGAGCAACCGCCTCGCACTCACCCTTCATTTTATCCTGAGGAGCTCCCCTCACAGAATGTAGATCCGGCCTTCCATACCCGAGGCCTCAACCTAAGCTGACGATGCATTTTTAGAATTCTGACCTCACATCCCTGGCACTCACACCCTTCGCACTGGGGCCCCTGGAGACACACCGCACTACAGTGCCTGCCCTCTCCAAGGACACTCTACCCATTCTCTTGCCCACAATCCTACAAATTGGGAGGAACCTCCCAGGTCCCTGAGGCCATCCCAATAGTGGAGGCAGCCCTGGACAAACATTGGCGATCCCTCAAACGGTGAGCAACTATCACCACTCAGGAAATCAGACGGTGTCCTCACAAACAGAATATTGAGCCGGACAGGTGCCTAGGCCCTCATCTGAATATCGCTTTGGTTTCCAGGTGTCCCTCCTCAGAGGCCTCCTTCCAATATCTGCCTCTAGGGTTTGCCTGAGACACCAATTCGAACACCCCTCTCTCCACATGGGAAACGTGCTCTTTGGAACTGAGAAAACCCTCCATTTTCGAGAACACTTCAGGGAGCCAGAGCCACCGCCACATGTCAAGGTCTCCTTGGACACAGACCCACATTATGACCCATCCTCAGGAGACTCTGTTGCAACTCAGTCCCCTGTTTAGCTCCACCAGAGCCTGCAGATCAAACATGTCTGTTCCTAGGAGGCAATGGGAAGGAGAGCTGGGTTGCCCAGGCACCCATCCTTAGAACACTGTTCTCGAGTTTTTTCATTCTGGGGCCTCGTGGAGCCATCCAACCAGACACGATTGTCGCACAGAAGGTACCCTTGCGGTTTGGAGCTTATCGCAAATGCGAGCATGGGAAACCTTCCATGGCCTCATGGGCAGACCTCTTCTGGAAGGCGCCAGCATGGACACCAACTCCAAACTGAGCCAATGTCGGATCCTCGCCCTGACTTCAGATGCAGGAGATCTCGATTCACCCTCTGCAGAGTGGGCCTGCCGTTCCCTCGCCCAATAACCTTACCCTAGCATATGTTCTCAGACTTCCGTCCTCACACTCCTGGCCCACAAGCCCTCAAGATTGTGAATTCCGGAGCCACAATGCAGCACTCAGCCTGCCCAACTGGAGAAAAATGTTGCCCTCTGGGGCTGCCCAGAGACCCCCAATGAGGATCGACCTACTCTCCACGCGAAAGCACTCCAATTATCCAGGCTGCCCTGGGCAGTAATGTGCTCTCTGACCCATTGTAGCCAAGACTTCCAGAAAAACACCCGGACAGCTGGCCGAACAGCCAGCTCATTGGACCCGCCATGGCATTGGCCATCATCTCTTCCCAACCTGTGTTTTCAGGCTACAAAACTTGGACCTTATCTCCAATCACTGCACAGGGGTGGACCTCATGCAGAAATTGGAACACCTCCTTCCCCCTGGCAGGAAAATTTGCTGTTGGCATGCTGTCCAAACTTCAGGGTAGGAGAAACCAGGATGGGCCATGAGGCCACGCCCATGCTTGAGGCCCCCCTTGGGCCCAAACACGCATTGAGACCCTCAGCACGAGACCCGTGCTCAAGTAGGCTTACCAGAGGATGGACCAAGAGGCCGCATATGGGCTTGTCATGCCCCTAGCTTCCAAAACCTAACAAGGGGACGGGTTTTCCCTTCCCCTGTACCCAGGACTCTGCTCTGGAATGCCTCTTTTGGAGTGACACCTGGGGCAGAGAACAGGACTCCTCCCATCCCAAAGAATGACCACCAACTCTTGGGAGCCCGGCCAAATCCCCAGCAAGGGAGACTCCACGATGCCCATGAGGCCACCCCTCCATTCCACAGTCATGCTTGACAGAAAATCTAGAGGCAAAAGGCTGAGCAATCGTCCCACATAGCCCTTTCTTCCTATCCCGAGGAGCTCCTTTCACGGTGTATAGATTGCGCCTATCATACCGTCGGCTGATAACCCAAGCCAACTTTGGGTTTCCAGATTCTGTCCCCACAGCACTGGCCCCAAGCCAGGGGCCTCTGGAGCCACACCGCAGGATCGTACCTGCCCACTCCATGGAATCTGTGCCCGTGCCATTGTCCACAAGCCTAGGGATCAGGAGAAACCTCAAAGTTCCAGGAGGCAATCCAATAGTGGAGGCCGCCCTGGACAAACAGGGGCGATCTGACCGAAGCTGAGCAGCCACCTCCACGCAGACATGTAGACGGATGTCCCAAGACACAGAAGACAGGCCCTTCACCCTAATAGGAACCTTTGCTTAGGTTTCCAGGCATCTATCCTCAGAGGTCTGTTCTCCAATACAAGCAGAAGGGGGTTTCCTGAGGCCCCACTCAGAACACCTCTCATCTCCACATGGGAAACATGCTCTTAGGAGCTGTGTCAAACCCTAGGCAAGGAGAACCCTTCAGGGCCCCTGAGCCACCGCCACATTCCAACGTCTCCATGGACAAAACCCACAGTATGACCCATTTTCAGGAGAGTCCATTTCAACTCAGACCACCTGGAAGCTCCTCCAGAGCCAGCGGATCGAACATGCCTTGTCCTAGGAGCACCATGAAAATGCGACGTGGGGTACCCACGTATGCATCCTGAGAACCAGGCTCTCGAGGCTTTCCGTATGGGGCATTGGGGAGCCATCCAAAAGGAATCCAATGCCCAGCACAAGGAATCCTTGCGGTTGGGAGCATCTCACACATCCCAGCATGGGCGACCTCCATGCCGTACGGGGCACCCCTCTTCATGAAGAGCCCAACATGGACACAAAAATCCAACCTGAGCCAACGTCTGATCCTCACCCTGACTTCAGATGCAGAAGATCTCGATTCACCCTCTGCAGAATAGGCCTCCTCTGCCCTCTCCCTGAAACCTAACCCTAACTTCGGTTCTCAGACTTCCGTCCTCACACTCCTGTCCCACAAGCCCTCCAGACTCGGAATACCAGAGCCATAATGCAGCACTCTGCCTGCCCAGGAGCAGAAAAACCTTGCCCTCCGTGGCTGTCAGAGACTCCAAATGAGGAACAACCTGCACACCACTCGACTGCACTCCAATTATATAGGCTGCCCTGGGAACTAATGCTCCCTCTGACACAGCATGGGCCCCGAACTCCCGACACACCCAGAGCTGGCCCCAAATGCTGCATGTTGGAACCACCATGGCCTTAGGCCGTCATCTATTCCCAACCTGGTTTTTAAGGCACCAGAACCTTGACCTTATCTCCAATCACTGCACAGGGGTGGTGGTCCTGGTGAAGAAATCAGAACACACGCCTCCCCTTGCACTAAACATTGCTGTTGACATGGTGTCCAATCTTCAGGGTAGGAGAAAGCAGCATGGGCCATGAGGCCACGGCCATGCTTGACGGCCACCTTGGGCACAAACACGCTTTGGGACACTCAGCGTGAGCCTTGGGCTCAAGTGAGGCTTCTCAGTGCCTGGAATAGGAGCCTGCATATGGGGCTGACCCTTCCTCTAGGCACTCAATCCTAACCAGAAGTCACCGGTGCCCAGGGCTATGCTCTCAAATCCCTCTTTGAAGGGAAACCTGAGGCAGAGAATGGGACTCCTCCCATCATACACAATGACACCAAACTCCTGGTAGCCGGGCCAAATCCCCATAGTGAGAGTCTGGTCCATGGCCCCAGAGGCCACCCCGCCATGCCTCGCCCATTCTTGAAACAAAATCCAGAGAAACAAACCTGAGCAACCGCCTCGCACTCACCCTTCATTTTATCCTGAGGAGCTCCCCTCACAGAATGTAGATCCGGCCTTCCATACCCTAGGACCCAACCTAAGCTGACGATGCATTTTTAGAATTCTGACCTCACATCCCTGGCACTCACACCCTTCGCACTGGGGCCCCTGGAGACACACCGCACTACAGTGCCTGCCCTCTCCAAGGACACTCTACCCATTCTCTTGCCCACAATCCTACAAATTGGGAGGAACCTCCCAGGTCCCTGAGGCCATCCCAATAGTGGAGGCAGCCCTGGACAAACATTGGCGATCCCTCAAACGGTGAGCAACTATCACCACTCAGGAAATCAGACGGGTGTCATCACAAACAGAATATTGAGCCGGAGAGGTCCCTAGGCCCTCATCTGAATATCGCTTTGGTTTCCAGGTGTCCCTCCTCAGAGGCCTGTTTCCAATATCTGCCTCTAGGGTTTGCTTGAGACACCCATTCGAACACCACTCGTCTCCACATGGGAAACGTGCTCTTTGGAACTGAGAAAACCCTCCATTTAGGAGAACACTTCAGGGACCCAGAGCCACCGCCACATGTCAAGGTCACCTTGGACACAGACCCACATTATGACCCATCCTCAGGAGACTCCGTTGCAACTCAGTCCCCTGTTTAGCTCCACCAGAGCCTGCAGATCAAACATGTCTGTTCATAGGAGGCAATGGGAAGGAGAGCTGGGTTGCCCAGGCACCCATCCTTAGAACCCTGTTCTCGAGTTTTTTCATTCTGGGGCCTCGTGGAGCCATCCAACCAGACACGATTGTCGCACAGAAGGTACCCTTGCGGTTTGGAGCTTATCGCAAATGCGAGCATGGGAAACCTTCCATGGCCTCATGGGCAGACCTCTTCTGGAAGGCGCCAGCATGGACACCAACTCCAAACTGAGCCAATGTCGGATCCTCGCCCTGACTTCAGATGCAGGAGATCTCGATTCACCCTCTGCAGAGTGGGCCTGCCGTTCCCTCGCCCCATAACCTTACCCAAGCGTATGTTCTCAGACTTCCGTCCTCACACTCCTGGCCCACAAGCCCTCAAGATTGGGAATTCCGGAGCCACAATGCAGCACTCAGCCTGCCCAACTGGAGAAAAATGTTGCCCTCTGGGGTGCCCAGAGACCCCCAATGAGGATCAACCTACTCTCCACTCGAAAGCACTCCAATTATCCAGGCTGCCCTGGGCAGTAATGTGCTCTCTGACCCATCGTAGCCAAGACTTCCAGAAAAACACCCGGACAGCTGGCCGAACAGCCAGCTCATTGGACCCGCCATGGCATTGGCCATCATCTCTTCCCAACCTGTGTTTTCAGGCTACAAAACTTGGACCTTATCTCCAATCACTGCACAGGGGTGGACCTCATGCAGAAATTGGAACTCCTCCTTCCCCCTGGCAGGAAAATTTGCTGTTGGCATGCTGTCCAAACTTCAGGGTAGGAAAAACCAGCATGGGCCATGAGGCCACGCCCATGCTTGAGGCCCCCCTTGGGCCCAAACACGCATTGTGACCCTCAGCACGAGACCCGTGCTCAAGTAGCCTTAGCAGAGGCTGGACCAAGAGGCCGCATATGGGCTTGTCATGCCCCTAGCTTCCAAAACCTAACAAGGGGACGGGTTTTCCCTTCCCCTGTACCCAGGAATCTGCTCTGGAATGCCTCTTTTGGAGTGACACCTGGGGCAGAGAACAGGACTCCTCCCATCCCAAAGAATGACCACCAACTCTTGGGAGCCCGGCCAAATCCCCAGCAAGGGAGACTCCACGAGGCCCATGAGGCCACCCCTCCACTGTCATGCTTGACACAAAATCTAGAGGCAAAAGGCTGAGCAAGCGTCTCACACTAGCCCTTTCTTCCTATCCCGAGGAGCTCCTTTCACGGTCTGTAGATTGCGCCTATCATACCGTCGGCTGATAACCCAAGCCAACTTTGGGTTTCCAGATTCTGTCCCCACAGCACTGGCCCCAAGCCAGGGGCCTCTGGAGCCACACCGCAGGATCGTACCTGCCCACTCCATGGAATCTGTGCCCGTGCCATTGTCCACAAGCCTAGGGATCAGGAGAAACCTCAAAGTTCCAGGAGGCAATCCAATAGTGGAGGCCGCCCTGGACAAACAGGGGCGATCTGACCCAAGCTGAGCAGCCACCTCCACGCAGACATGTAGACGGATGTCCCAAGACACAGAAGACAGGCCCTTCACCCTAATAGGAACCTTTGCTTAGGTTTCCAGGCATCTATCCTCAGAGGTCTGTTCTCCAATACAAGCAGAAGGGGGTTTCCTGAGGCCCCACTCAGAACACCTCTCATCTCCACATGGGAAACATGCTCTTAGGAGCTGTGTCAAACCCTCAAGCAAGGAGAACCCTTCAGGGCCCCTGAGCCACCGCCACATTCCAACGTCTCCATGGACAAAACCCACAGTATGACCAATTTTCAGGAGAGTCCATTTCAACTCAGACCACCTGCAAGCTCCTCCAGAGCCAGCGGATCGAACATGCCTTGTCCTAGGAGCACCTAGAAAATGCGACGTGGGGTACCCACGTATGCATCCTGAGAACCAGGCTCTCGAGGCTTTCCGTATGGGGCATTGGGGAGCCATCCAAAAGGAATCCAATGCCCAGCACAAGGAATCCTTGCGGTTGGGAGCATCTCACACATCCCAGCATGGGCGACCTCCATGCCGTACGGGGCACCCCTCTTCATGAAGAGCCCAACATGGACACAAAAATCCAACCTGAGCCAACGTCTGATCCTCACCCTGACTTCAGATGCAGAAGATCTCCATTCACCCTCTGCAGAATAGGCCTCCTCTGCCCTCTCCCTGAAACCTAACCCTAACTTCGGTTCTCAGACTTCCGTCCTCACACTCCTGTCCCACAAGCCCTCCAGACTCGGAATACCGGAGCCATAATGCAGCACTCTGCCTGCCCAGGAGCAGAAAAACCTTGCCCTCCGTGGCTGTCAGAGACTTCAAATGAGGAACAACCTGCACACCACTCGACTGCACTCCAATTATATAGGCTGCCCTGGGAACTAATGCTCCCTCTGACACAGCATGGGCCCCGAACTCCCGACACACCCAGAGCTGGCCCCAAATGCTGCATGTTGGAACCACCATGGCCTTAGGCCGTCATCTATTCCCAACCTGGTTTTTAAGGCACCAGAACCTTGACCTTATCTCCAATCACTGCACAGGGGTGGTGGTCCTGGTGAAGAAATCAGAACACACGCCTCCCCTTGCACTAAACATTGCTGTTGACATGGTGTCCAATCTTCAGGGTAGGAGAAAGCAGCATGGGCCATGAGGCCACGGCCATGCTTGACGGCCACCTTGGGCACAAACACGCTTTGGGACACTCAGCGTGAGCCTTGGGCTCAAGTGAGGCTTCTCAGTGCCTGGAATAGGAGCCTGCATATGGGGCTGACCCTTCCTCTAGGCACTCAATCCTAACCAGAAGTCACCGCTGCCCAGGGCTATGCTCTCAAATCCCTCTTTGAAGGGAAACCTGAGGCAGAGAATGGGACTCCTCCCATCATACACAATGACACCAAACTCCTGGTAGCCGGGCCAAATCCCCATAGTGAGAGTCTGGTCCATGGCCCCAGAGGCCACCCCGCCATGCCTCGCCCATTCTTGAAACAAAATCCAGAGAAACAAACCTGAGCAACCGCCTCGCACTCACCCTTCATTTTATCTTGAGGAGCTCCCCTCACAGAATGTAGATCCGGCCTTCCATACCCTAGGACCCAACCTAAGCTGACGATGCATTTTTAGAATTCTGACCTCACATCCCTGGCACTCACACCCTTCGCACTGGGGCCCCTGGAGACACACCGCACTACAGTGCCTGCCCTCTCCAAGGACACTCTACCCATTCTCTTGCCCACAATCCTACAAATTGAGAGGAACCTCCCAGGTCCCTGAGACCATCCCAATAGTGGAGGCAGCCCTTTACAAACATTGGCGATCCCTCAAACGGTGAGAAACTATCACCACTCAGGAAATCAGACGGGTGTCCTCACAAACAGGATATTGAGCCGGACAGGTCCCTAGGCCCTCATCTGAATATCGCTTTGGTTTCCAGGTGTCCCTCCTCAGAGGCCTGTTTCCAATATCTCCTCTAGGGTTTGCTTGAGACACCCATTCGAACACCACTCGTCTCCACATGGGAAACGTGCTCTTTGGAACTGAGAAAACCCTCCATTTGGGAGAACACTTCAGGGACCCAGAGCCACCGCCACATGTCAAGGTCTCCTTGGACACAGACCCACATTATGACCCATCCTCAGGAGACACCGTTGCAACTCAGTCCCTTGTTTAGCTCCACCAGAGCCTGCAGATCAAACATGTCTGTTCATAGGAGGCAATGGGAAGGAGAGCTGGGTTGCCCAGGCACCCATCCTTAGAACCCTGTTCTCGAGTTTTTTCATTCTGGGGCCTCGTGGAGCCATCCAACCAGACACGATTGTCGCACAGAAGGTACCCTTGCGGTTTGGAGCTTATCGCAAATGCGAGCATGGGAAACCTTCCATGGCCTCATGGGCAGACCTCTTCTGGAAGGCGCCAGCATGGACACCAACTCCAAACTGAGCCAATGTCGGATCCTCGCCCTGACTTCAGGTGCAGGAGATCTCGATTCACCCTCTGCAGAGTGGGCCTGCCGTTCCCTCGCCCCATAACCTTACCCTAGCATATGTTCTCAGACTTCCGTCCTCACAATCCTGGCCCACAAGCCCTCAAGATTGGGAATTCCGGAGCCACAATGCAGCACTCAGCCTGCCCAACTGGAGAAAAATGTTGCCCTCTGGGGCTGCCCAGAGACCCCCAATGAGGATCAACCTACTCTCCACTCGAAAGCACTCCAATTATCCAGGCTGCCCTGGGCAGTAATGTGCTCTCTGACCCATCGTAGCCAAGACTTCCAGAACAACACCCGGACAGCTGGCCGAACAGCCAGCTCATTGGACCCGCCATGGCATTGGCCATCATCTCTTCCCAACCTGTGTTTTCAGGCTACAGAACTTGGACCTTATCTCCAATCACTGCACAGGGGTGGACCTGATGCAGAAATCGGAACACCTCCTTCCCCCTGGCAGGAAAATTTGCTGTTGGCATGCTGTCCAAACTTCAGGGTAGGAGAAACCAGCATGGGCCATGAGGCCACGCCCATGCTTGAGGCCCCCCTTGGGCCCAAACACGCATTGTGACCCTCAGCACGAGACCCGTGCTCAAGTAGGCTTACCAGAGGCTGGACCAAGAGGCCGCATATGGGCTTGTCATGCCCCTAGCTTCCAAAACCTAACAAGGGGACGGGTTTTCCCTTCCCCTGTACCCAGGACTCTGCTCTGGAATGCCTCTTTTGGAGTGACACCTGGGGCAGAGAACAGGACTCCTCCCATCCCAAAGAATGACCACCAACTCTTGGGAGCCCGGCCAAATCCCCAGCAAGGGAGACTCCACGAGGCCCATGAGGCCACCCCTCCATTCCATGGTCATGCTTGACACAAAATCTAGAGGCAAAAGGCTGAGCAAGCGTCTCACACTAGCCCTTTCTTCCTATCCCGAGGAGCTAAATTCACGGTCTGTAGATTGCGGCTATCATACCTTCGGCTGATAACCCAAGCCAACTTTGGGTTTCCAGATTCTGTCCCCACAGCACTGGCCCCAAGCCAGGGGCCTCTGGAGCCACACCGCAGCATTGTACCTGGCCACTCCATGGAATCTGTGCCCGTGCCATATTCCACAACCGTAGGGATCAGGAGAAACCTCAAAGTTCCAGGAGGCAATCCAATAGTGGAGGCCACCCTGGACAAACAGGGGCGATCTGACCCAAGCTGAGCAGCCACCTCCACGCAGACATGTAGACGGATGTCCCAAGACACAGAAGACAGGCCCTTCACCCTAATAGGAACCTTTGCTTTGGTTTCCAGGCATCTATCCTCAGAGGTCTGTTCTCCAATACAAGCAGAAGGGGGTTTCCTGAGGCCCCACTCAGAACACCTCTCCTCTCCACATGGGAAACATGCTCTTAGGAGCTGTGTCAAAACCTCAAGCAAGGAGAACCCTTCAGGGCCCCTGAGCCACCGCCACATTCCAACGTCTCCATGGACAAAACCCACAGTATGACCCATTTTCAGGAGAGTCCATTTCAACTCAGACCACCTGGAAGCTCCTCCAGAGCCAGCAGATCGAACATGCCTTGTCCTAGGAGCACCATGGGAATGCGACGTGGGGTACCCACGTATGCATCCTGAGAACCAGGCTCTCGAGGCTTTCCGTATGGGGCATTGGGGAGCCATCCAAAAGGAATCCAATGCCCAGCACAAGGAATCCTTGCGGTTGGGAGCATCTCACACATCCCAGCATGGGCGACCTCCATGCCGTACGGGGCACCCCTCTTCATGAAGAGCCCAACATGGACACAAAAATCCAACCTGAGCCAACGTCTGATCCTCACCCTGACTTCAGATGCAGAAGATCTCGATTCACCCTCTGCAGAATAGGCCTCCTCTGCCCTCTCCCTGAAACCTAACCCTAACTTCGGTTCTCAGACTTCCGTCCTCACACTCCTGTCCCACAAGCCCTCCAGACTCGGAATACCGGAGCCATAATGCAGCACTCTGCCTGCCCAGGAGCAGAAAAACCTTGCCCTCCGTGGCTGGCAGAGACTCCAAATGAGGAACAACCTGCACACCACTCGACTGCACTCCAATTATATAGGCTGCCCTGGGAACTAATGCTCCCTCTGACACAGCATGGGCCGCGAACTCCCGACACACCCAGAGCTGGCCCCAAATGCTGCATGTTGGAACCACCATGGCCTTAGGCCGTCATCTATTCCCAACCTGGTTTTTAAGGCACCAGAACCTTGACCTTATCTCCAATCACTGCACAGGGGTGGTGGTCCTGGTGAAGAAATCAGAACACACCCCTCCCCTTGCACTAAACCCTGCTGTTGACATGGTGTCCAATCTTCAGGGTAGGAGAAATCAGCATGGGCCATGAGGCCACGGCCATGCTTGACGGCCACCTTGGGCACAAACACGCTTTGGGACACTCAGCGTGAGCCTTGGCTCAAGTGAGGCTTCTCAGTGCCTGGAATAGGAGCCTGCATATGGGGCTGGCCCTTCCTCTAGGCACTCAATCCTAACCAGAAGTCACCGGTGCCCAGGGCTATGCTCTCAAATCCCTCTTTGAAGGGAAAGCTGAGGCAGAGAAAGGGACTCCTCCCATCCTACACAATGACACCAAACTCCTGGTAGCCGGGCCAAATCCCCATAGTGAGAGTCTGGTCCTTGGCCCCAGAGGCCACCCCGCCATGCCTCGCCCATTCTTGAAACAAAATCCAGAGAAACAAACCTGAGCAACCGCCTCGCACTCACCCTTCATTTTATCTTGAGGAGCTCCCCTCACAGAATGTAGATCCGGCCTTCCATACCCTAGGCCCCAACCTAAGCTGATGATGCGTTTTTAGAATTCTGACCTCATATCCCTGGCACTCACACCCTTCGCACTGGGGCCCCTGGAGACACACCGCACTACAGTGCCTGCCCTCTCCAAGGACACTCTACCCATTCTCTTGCCCACAATCCTACAAATTGAGAGGAACCTCCCAGGTCCCTGAGGCCATCCCAATAGTGGAGGCAGCCCTGGACAAACATTGGCGATCCCTCAAACGGTGAGCAACTATCACCACTCAGGAAATCAGACGGGTGTCCTCACAAACAGAATATTGAGCCGGACGGGTGCCTAGGCCCTCATCTGAATATCGCTTTGGTTTCCAGGTGTCCCTCCTCAGAGGCCTCTTTCCAATATCTGCCTCTAGGGTTTGCCTGAGACACCAATTCGAACACCACTCGTCTCCACAAGGGAAACGTGCTCTTTGGAACTGAGAAAACCCTCCATTTAGGAGAACACTTCAGGGACCCAGAGCCACCGCCACATGTCAAGGTCTCCTTGGACACAGACCCACATTATGACCCATCCTCAGGAGACTCCGTTGCAACTCAGTCCCTTGTTTAGCTCCACCAGAGCCTGCAGATCTAACATGTCTGTTCCTAGGAGGCAATGGGAAGGAGAGCTGGGTTGCCCAGGCACCCATCCTTAGAACCCTGTTCTCGAGTTTTTCCATTCTGGGGCCTCGTGGAGCCATCCAACCAGACACGATTGTCGCACAGAAGGTACCCTTGCGGTTTGGAGCTTATCGCAAATGCGAGCATGGGAAACCTTCCATGGCCTCATGGGCAGACCTCTTCTGGAAGGTGCCAGCATGGACACCAACTCCAAACTGAGCCAATGTCGGATCCTCGCCCTGACTTCAGGTGCAGGAGATCTCGATTCACCCTCTGCAGAGTGGGCCTGCCGTTCCCTCGCCCCATAACCTTACCCTAGCGTATGTTCTCAGACTTCCGTCCTCACACTCCTGGCCCACAAGCCCTCAAGATTGGGAATTCCGGAGCCACAATGCAGCACTCAGCCTGCCCAACTGGAGAAAAATGTTGCCCTCTGGGGCTGCCCAGAGACCCCCAATGAGGATCAACCTACTCTCCACTCGAAAGCACTCCAATTATCCAGGCTGCCCTGGGCAGTAATGTGCTCTCTGACCCATCGTAGCCAAGACTTCCAGAACAACACCCGGAAGGCTGGCTGAACAGCCAGCTCATTGGACCCGCCATGGCATTGGCCATCATCTCTTCCCAACCTGTGTTTTCAGGCTACAAAACTTGGACCTCATCTCCAATCACTGCACAGGGGCGGACCTGATGCAGAATTTGGAACACCTCCTTCCCCCTGGCAGGAAAATTTGCTGTTGGCATGCTGTCCAAACTTCAGGGTAGGAGAAACCAGCATGGGCCATGAGGCCACGCCCATGCTTGAGGCCCCCCTTGGGCCCAAACACGCATTGTGACCCTCAACACGAGACCCGTGCTCAAGTAGGCTTACCAGAGGCTGGAACAAGAGGCCGCATATGGGCTTGTCATGCCCCTAGCTTCCAAAACCTAACAAGGGGACGGGTTTTCCCTTCCCCTGTACCCAGGACTCTGCTCTGGAATGCCTCTTTTGGAGTGACACCTGGGGCAGAGAACAGGACTCCTCCCATCCCAAAGAATGACCACCAACTCTTGGGAGCCCGGCCAAATCCCCAGCAAGGGAGACTCCACGAGGCCCATGAGGCCACCCCTCCATTCCATGGTCATGCTTGACACAAAATCTAGAGGCAAAAGGCTGAGCAAGCGTCTCACACTAGCCCTTTCTTCCTATCCCGAGGAGCTCCTTTCACGGTCTGTAGATTGCGCCTATCATACCGTCGGCTGATAACCCAAGCCAACTTTGGGTTTCCAGATTCTGTCCCCACAGCACTGGCCCCAAGCCAGGGGCCTCTGGAGCCACACCGCAGGATCGTACCTGCCCACTCCATGGAATCTGTGCCCGTGCCATTGTCCACAAGCCTAGGGATCAGGAGAAACCTCAAAGTTCCAGGAGGCAATCCAATAGTGGAGGCCGCCCTGGACAAACAGGGGCGATCTGACCCAAGCTGAGCAGCCACCTCCACGCAGACATGTAGACGGATGTCCCAAGACACAGAAGACAGGCCCTTCACCCTAATAGGAACCTTTGCTTAGGTTTCCAGGCATCTATCCTCAGAGGTCTGTTCTCCAATACAAGCAGAAGGGGGTTTCCTGAGGCCCCACTCAGAACACCTCTCATCTCCACATGGGAAACATGCTCTTAGGAGCTGTGTCAAACCCTCAAGCAAGGAGAACCCTTCAGGGCCCCTGAGCCACCGCCACATTCCAACGTCTCCATGGACAAAACCCACAGTATGACCAATTTTCAGGAGAGTCCATTTCAACTCAGACCACCTGCAAGCTCCTCCAGAGCCAGCGGATCGAACATGCCTTGTCCTAGGAGCACCATGAAAATGCGACGTGGGGTACCCACGTATGCATCCTGAGAACCAGGCTCTCGAGGCTTTCCGTATGGGGCATTGGGGAGCCATCCAAAAGGAATCCAATGCCCAGCACAAGGAATCCTTGCGGTTGGGAGCATCTCACACATCCCAGCATGGGCGACCTCCATGACGTACGGGGCACCCCTCTTCATGAAGAGCCCAACATGGACACAAAAATCCAACCTGAGCCAACGTCTGATCCTCACCCTGACTTCAGATGCAGAAGATCTCCATTCACCCTCTGCAGAATAGGCCTCCTCTGCCCTCTCCCTGAAACCTAACCCTAACTTCGGTTCTCAGACTTCCGTCCTCACACTCCTGTCCCACAAGCCCTCCAGACTCGGAATACCGGAGCCATAATGCAGCACTCTGCCTGCCCAGGAGCAGAAAAACCTTGCCCTCCGTGGCTGTCAGAGACTTCAAATGAGGAACAACCTGCACACCACTCGACTGCACTCCAATTATATAGGCTGCCCTGGGAACTAATGCTCCCTCTGACACAGCATGGGCCCCGAACTCCCGACACACCCAGAGCTGGCCCCAAATGCTGCATGTTGGAACCACCATGGCCTTAGGCCGTCATCTATTCCCAACCTGGTTTTTAAGGCACCAGAACCTTGACCTTATCTCCAATCACTGCACAGGGGTGGTGGTCCTGGTGAAGAAATCAGAACACACGCCTCCCCTTGCACTAAACATTGCTGTTGACATGGTGTCCAATCTTCAGGGTAGGAGAAAGCAGCATGGGCCATGAGGCCACGGCCATGCTTGACGGCCACCTTGGGCACAAACACGCTTTGGGACACTCAGCGTGAGCCTTGGGCTCAAGTGAGGCTTCTCAGTGCCTGGAATAGGAGCCTGCATATGGGGCTGACCCTTCCTCTAGGCACTCAATCCTAACCAGAAGTCACCGGTGCCCAGGGCTATGCTCTCAAATCCCTCTTTGAAGGGAAACCTGAGGCAGAGAATGGGACTCCTCCCATCATACACAATGACACCAAACTCCTGGTAGCCGGGCCAAATCCCCATAGTGAGAGTCTGGTCCATGGCCCCAGAGGCCACCCCGCCATGCCTCGCCCATTCTTGAAACAAAATCCAGAGAAACAAACCTGAGCAACCGCCTCGCACTCACCCTTCATTTTATCTTGAGGAGCTCCCCTCACAGAATGTAGATCCGGCCTTCCATACCCTAGGACCCAACCTAAGCTGACGATGCATTTTTAGAATTCTGACCTCACATCCCTGGCACTCACACCCTTCGCACTGGGGCCCCTGGAGACACACCGCACTACAGTGCCTGCCCTCTCCAAGGACACTCTACCCATTCTCTTGCCCACAATCCTACAAATTGAGAGGAACCTCCCAGGTCCCTGAGACCATCCCAATAGTGGAGGCAGCCCTTTACAAACATTGGCGATCCCTCAAACGGTGAGAAACTATCACCACTCAGGAAATCAGACGGGTGTCCTCACAAACAGGATATTGAGCCGGACAGGTCCCTAGGCCCTCATCTGAATATCGATTTGGTTTCCAGGTGTCCCTCCTCAGAGGCCTGTTTCCAATATCTCCTCTAGGGTTTGCTTGAGACACCCATTCGAACACCACTCGTCTCCACATGGGAAACGTGCTCTTTGGAACTGAGAAAACCCTCCATTTGGGAGAACACTTCAGGGACCCAGAGCCACCGCCACATGTCAAGGTCTCCTTGGACACAGACCCACATTACGACCCATCCTCAGGAGACACCGTTGCAACTCAGTCCCTTGTTTAGCTCCACCAGAGCCTGCAGATCAAACATGTCTGTTCATAGGAGGCAATGGGAAGGAGAGCTGGGTTGCCCAGGCACCCATCCTTAGAACCCTGTTCTCGAGTTTTTTCATTCTGGGGCCTCGTGGAGCCATCCAACCAGACACGATTGTCGCACAGAAGGTACCCTTGCGGTTTGGAGCTTATCGCAAATGCGAGCATGGGAAACCTTCCATGGCCTCATGGGCAGACCTCTTCTGGAAGGCGCCAGCATGGACACCAACTCCAAACTGAGCCAATGTCGGATCCTCGCCCTGACTTCAGGTGCAGGAGATCTCGATTCACCCTCTGCAGAGTGGGCCTGCCGTTCCCTCGCCCCATAACCTTACCCTAGCATATGTTCTCAGACTTCCGTCCTCACAATCCTGGCCCACAAGCCCTCAAGATTGGGAATTCCGGAGCCACAATGCAGCACTCAGCCTGCCCAACTGGAGAAAAATGTTGCCCTCTGGGGCTGCCCAGAGACCCCCAATGAGGATCAACCTACTCTCCACTCGAAAGCACTCCAATTATCCAGGCTGCCCTGGGCAGTAATGTGCTCTCTGACCCATCGTAGCCAAGACTTCCAGAACAACACCCGGACAGCTGGCCGAACAGCCAGCTCATTGGACCCGCCATGGCATTGGCCATCATCTCTTCCCAACCTGTGTTTTCAGGCTACAGAACTTGGACCTTATCTCCAATCACTGCACAGGGGTGGACCTGATGCAGAAATCGGAACACCTCCTTCCCCCTGGCAGGAAAATTTGCTGTTGGCATGCTGTCCAAACTTCAGGGTAGGAGAAACCAGCATGGGCCATGAGGCCACGCCCATGCTTGAGGCCCCCCTTGGGCCCAAACACGCATTGTGACCCTCAGCACGAGACCCGTGCTCAAGTAGGCTTACCAGAGGCTGGACCAAGAGGCCGCATATGGGCTTGTCATGCCCCTAGCTTCCAAAACCTAACAAGGGGACGGGTTTTCCCTTCCCCTGTACCCAGGACTCTGCTCTGGAATGCCTCTTTTGGAGTGACACCTGGGGCAGAGAACAGGACTCCTCCCATCCCAAAGAATGACCACCAACTCTTGGGAGCCCGGCCAAATCCCCAGCAAGGGAGACTCCACGAGGCCCATGAGGCCACCCCTCCATTCCATGGTCATGCTTGACACAAAATCTAGAGGCAAAAGGCTGAGCAAGCGTCTCACACTAGCCCTTTCTTCCTATCCCGAGGAGCTAAATTCACGGTCTGTAGATTGCGGCTATCATACCTTCGGCTGATAACCCAAGCCAACTTTGGGTTTCCAGATTCTGTCCCCACAGCACTGGCCCCAAGCCAGGGGCCTCTGGAGCCACACCGCAGGATTGTACCTGGCCACTCCATGGAATCTGTGCCCGTGCCATATTCCACAACCGTAGGGATCAGGAGAAACCTCAAAGTTCCAGGAGGCAATCCAATAGTGGAGGCCACCCTGGACAAACAGGGGCGATCTGACCCAAGCTGAGCAGCCACCTCCACGCAGACATGTAGACGGATGTCCCAAGACACAGAAGACAGGCCCTTCACCCTAATAGGAACCTTTGCTTTGGTTTCCAGGCATCTATCCTCAGAGGTCTGTTCTCCAATACAAGCAGAAGGGGGTTTCCTGAGGCCCCACTCAGAACACCTCTCCTCTCCACATGGGAAACATGCTCTTAGGAGCTGTGTCAAAACCTCAAGCAAGGAGAACCCTTCAGGGCCCCTGAGCCACCGCCACATTCCAACGTCTCCATGGACAAAACCCACAGTATGACCCATTTTCAGGAGAGTCCATTTCAACTCAGACCACCTGGAAGCTCCTCCAGAGCCAGCAGATCGAACATGCCTTGTCCTAGGAGCACCATGGGAATGCGACGTGGGGTACCCACGTATGCATCCTGAGAACCAGGCTCTCGAGGCTTTCCGTATGGGGCATTGGGGAGCCATCCAAAAGGAATCCAATGCCCAGCACAAGGAATCCTTGCGGTTGGGAGCATCTCACACATCCCAGCATGGGCGACCTCCATGCCGTACGGGGCACCCCTCTTCATGAAGAGCCCAACATGGACACAAAAATCCAACCTGAGCCAACGTCTGATCCTCACCCTGACTTCAGATGCAGAAGATCTCGATTCACCCTCTGCAGAATAGGCCTCCTCTGCCCTCTCCCTGAAACCTAACCCTAACTTCGGTTCTCAGACTTCCGTCCTCACACTCCTGTCCCACAAGCCCTCCAGACTCGGAATACCGGAGCCATAATGCAGCACTCTGCCTGCCCAGGAGCAGAAAAACCTTGCCCTCCGTGGCTGGCAGAGACTCCAAATGAGGAACAACCTGCACACCACTCGACTGCACTCCAATTATATAGGCTGCCCTGGGAACTAATGCTCCCTCTGACACAGCATGGGCCGCGAACTCCCGACACACCCAGAGCTGGCCCCAAATGCTGCATGTTGGAACCACCATGGCCTTAGGCCGTCATCTATTCCCAACCTGGTTTTTAAGGCACCAGAACCTTGACCTTATCTCCAATCACTGCACAGGGGTGGTGGTCCTGGTGAAGAAATCAGAACACACCCCTCCCCTTGCACTAAACCCTGCTGTTGACATGGTGTCCAATCTTCAGGGTAGGAGAAATCAGCATGGGCCATGAGGCCACGGCCATGCTTGACGGCCACCTTGGGCACAAACACGCTTTGGGACACTCAGCGTGAGCCTTGGCTCAAGTGAGGCTTCTCAGTGCCTGGAATAGGAGCCTGCATATGGGGCTGGCCCTTCCTCTAGGCACTCAATCCTAACCAGAAGTCACCGGTGCCCAGGGCTATGCTCTCAAATCCCTCTTTGAAGGGAAAGCTGAGGCAGAGAAAGGGACTCCTCCCATCCTACACAATGACACCAAACTCCTGGTAGCCGGGCCAAATCCCCATAGTGAGAGTCTGGTCCTTGGCCCCAGAGGCCACCCCGCCATGCCTCGCCCATTCTTGAAACAAAATCCAGAGAAACAAACCTGAGCAACCGCCTCGCACTCACCCTTCATTTTATCTTGAGGAGCTCCCCTCACAGAATGTAGATCCGGCCTTCCATACCCTAGGCCCCAACCTAAGCTGATGATGCGTTTTTAGAATTCTGACCTCATATCCCTGGCACTCACACCCTTCGCACTGGGGCCCCTGGAGACACACCGCACTACAGTGCCTGCCCTCTCCAAGGACACTCTACCCATTCTCTTGCCCACAATCCTACAAATTGAGAGGAACCTCCCAGGTCCCTGAGGCCATCCCAATAGTGGAGGCAGCCCTGGACAAACATTGGCGATCCCTCAAACGGTGAGCAACTATCACCACTCAGGAAATCAGACGGGTGTCCTCACAAACAGAATATTGAGCCGGACGGGTGCCTAGGCCCTCATCTGAATATCGCTTTGGTTTCCAGGTGTCCCTCCTCAGAGGCCTCTTTCCAATATCTGCCTCTAGGGTTTGCCTGAGACACCAATTCGAACACCACTCGTCTCCACAAGGGAAACGTGCTCTTTGGAACTGAGAAAACCCTCCATTTAGGAGAACACTTCAGGGACCCAGAGCCACCGCCACATGTCAAGGTCTCCTTGGACACAGACCCACATTATGACCCATCCTCAGGAGACTCCGTTGCAACTCAGTCCCTTGTTTAGCTCCACCAGAGCCTGCAGATCTAACATGTCTGTTCCTAGGAGGCAATGGGAAGGAGAGCTGGGTTGCCCAGGCACCCATCCTTAGAACCCTGTTCTCGAGTTTTTCCATTCTGGGGCCTCGTGGAGCCATCCAACCAGACACGATTGTCGCACAGAAGGTACCCTTGCGGTTTGGAGCTTATCGCAAATGCGAGCATGGGAAACCTTCCATGGCCTCATGGGCAGACCTCTTCTGGAAGGTGCCAGCATGGACACCAACTCCAAACTGAGCCAATGTCGGATCCTCGCCCTGACTTCAGGTGCAGGAGATCTCGATTCACCCTCTGCAGAGTGGGCCTGCCGTTCCCTCGCCCCATAACCTTACCCTAGCGTATGTTCTCAGACTTCCGTCCTCACACTCCTGGCCCACAAGCCCTCAAGATTGGGAATTCCGGAGCCACAATGCAGCACTCAGCCTGCCCAACTGGAGAAAAATGTTGCCCTCTGGGGCTGCCCAGAGACCCCCAATGAGGATCAACCTACTCTCCACTCGAAAGCACTCCAATTATCCAGGCTGCCCTGGGCAGTAATGTGCTCTCTGACCCATCGTAGCCAAGACTTCCAGAACAACACCCGGAAGGCTGGCTGAACAGCCAGCTCATTGGACCCGCCATGGCATTGGCCATCATCTCTTCCCAACCTGTGTTTTCAGGCTACAAAACTTGGACCTCATCTCCAATCACTGCACAGGGGCGGACCTGATGCAGAATTTGGAACACCTCCTTCCCCCTGGCAGGAAAATTTGCTGTTGGCATGCTGTCCAAACTTCAGGGTAGGAGAAACCAGCATGGGCCATGAGGCCACGCCCATGCTTGAGGCCCCCCTTGGGCCCAAACACGCATTGTGACCCTCAACACGAGACCCGTGCTCAAGTAGGCTTACCAGAGGCTGGAACAAGAGGCCGCATATGGGCTTGTCATGCCCCTAGCTTCCAAAACCTAACAAGGGGACGGGTTTTCCCTTCCCCTGTACCCAGGACTCTGCTCTGGAATGCCTCTTTTGGAGTGACACCTGGGGCAGAGAACAGGACTCCTCCCATCCCAAAGAATGACCACCAACTCTTGGGAGCCCGGCCAAATCCCCAGCAAGGGAGACTCCACGAGGCCCATGAGGCCACCCCTCCATTCCATGGTCATGCTTGACACAAAATCTAGAGGCAAAAGGCTGAGCAAGCGTCTCACACTAGCCCTTTCTTCCTATCCCGAGGAGCTCCTTTCACGGTCTGTAGATTGCGGCTATCATACCTTCGGCTGATAACCCAAGCCAACTTTGGGTTTCCAGATTCTGTCCCCACAGCACTGGCCCCAAGCCAGGGGCCTCTGGAGCCACACCGCAGGATTGTACCTGGCCACTCCATGGAATCTGTGCCCGTGCCATATTCCACAACCGTAGGGATCAGGAGAAACCTCAAAGTTCCAGGAGGCAATCCAATAGTGGAGGCCACCCTGGACAAACAGGGGCGATCTGACCCAAGCTGAGCAGCCACCTCCACGCAGACATGTAGACGGATGTCCCAAGACACAGAAGACAGGCCCTTCACCCTAATAGGAACCTTTGCTTTGGTTTCCAGGCATCTATCCTCAGAGGTCTGTTCTCCAATACAAGCAGAAGGGGGTTTCCTGAGGCCCCACTCAGAACACCTCTCCTCTCCACATGGGAAACATGCTCTTAGGAGCTGTGTCAAAACCTCAAGCAAGGAGAACCCTTCAGGGCCCCTGAGCCACCGCCACATTCCAACGTCTCCATGGACAAAACCCACAGTATGACCCATTTTCAGGAGAGTCCATTTCAACTCAGACCACCTGGAAGCTCCTCCAGAGCCAGCAGATCGAACATGCCTTGTCCTAGGAGCACCATGGGAATGCGACGTGGGGTACCCACGTATGCATCCTGAGAACCAGGCTCTCGAGGCTTTCCGTATGGGGCATTGGGGAGCCATCCAAAAGGAATCCAATGCCCAGCACAAGGAATCCTTGCGGTTGGGAGCATCTCACACATCCCAGCATGGGCGACCTCCATGCCGTACGGGGCACCCCTCTTCATGAAGAGCCCAACATGGACACAAAAATCCAACCTGAGCCAACGTCTGATCCTCACCCTGACTTCAGATGCAGAAGATCTCGATTCACCCTCTGCAGAATAGGCCTCCTCTGCCCTCTCCCTGAAACCTAACCCTAACTTCGGTTCTCAGACTTCCGTCCTCACACTCCTGTCCCACAAGCCCTCCAGACTCGGAATACCGGAGCCATAATGCAGCACTCTGCCTGCCCAGGAGCAGAAAAACCTTGCCCTCCGTGGCTGGCAGAGACTCCAAATGAGGAACAACCTGCACACCACTCGACTGCACTCCAATTATATAGGCTGCCCTGGGAACTAATGCTCCCTCTGACACAGCATGGGCCCCGAACTCCCGACACACCCAGAGCTGGCCCCAAATGCTGCATGTTGGAACCACCATGGCCTTAGGCCGTCATCTATTCCCAACCTGGTTTTTAAGGCACCAGAACCTTGACCTTATCTCCAATCACTGCACAGGGGTGGTGGTCCTGGTGAAGAAATCAGAACACACCCCTCCCCTTGCACTAAACCCTGCTGTTGACATGGTGTCCAATCTTCAGGGTAGGAGAAATCAGCATGGGCCATGAGGCCACGGCCATGCTTGACGGCCACCTTGGGCACAAACACGCTTTGGGACACTCAGCGTGAGCCTTGGCTCAAGTGAGGCTTCTCAGTGCCTGGAATAGGAGCCTGCATATGGGGCTGGCCCTTCCTCTAGGCACTCAATCCTAACCAGAAGTCACCGGTGCCCAGGGCTATGCTCTCAAATCCCTCTTTGAAGGGAAACCTGAGGCAGAGAAAGGGACTCCTCCCATCCTACACAATGACACCAAACTCCTGGTAGCCGGGCCAAATCCCCATAGTGAGAGTCTGGTCCTTGGCCCCAGAGGCCACCCCGCCATGCCTCGCCCATTCTTGAAACAAAATCCAGAGAAACAAACCTGAGCAACCGCCTCGCACTCACCCTTCATTTTATCTTGAGGAGCTCCCCTCACAGAATGTAGATCCGGCCTTCCATACCCTAGGCCCCAACCTAAGCTGATGATGCGTTTTTAGAATTCTGACCTCACATCCCTGGCACTCACACCCTTCGCACTGGGGCCCCTGGAGACACACCGCACTACAGTGCCTGCCCTCTCTTAGGACACTCTACCCATTCTCTTGCCCACAATCCTACAAATTGAGAGGAACCTCCCAGGTCCCTGAGGCCATCCCAATAGTGGAGGCAGCCCTGGACAAACATTGGCGATCCCTCAAACCGTGAGCAACTATCACCACTCAGGAAATAAGACGGGTGTCCTCACAAACAGAATATTGAGCCGGACGGGTGCCTAGGCCCTCATCTGAATATCGCTTTGGTTTCCAGGTGTCCCTCCTCAGAGGCCTCTTTCCAATATCTGCCTCTAGGGTTTGCCTGAGACACCAATTCGAACACCACTCGTCTCCACAAGGGAAACGTGCTCTTTGGAACTGAGAAAACCCTCCATTTAGGAGAACACTTCAGGGACCCAGAGCCACCGCCACATGTCAAGGTCTCCTTGGACACAGACCCACATTATGACCCATCCTCAGGAGACTCCGTTGCAACTCAGTCCCTTGTTTAGCTCCACCAGAGCCTGCAGATCTAACATGTCTGTTCCTAGGAGGCAATGGGAAGGAGAGCTGGGTTGCCCAGGCACCCATCCTTAGAACCCTGTTCTCGAGTTTTTCCATTCTGGGGCCTCGTGGAGCCATCCAACCAGACACGATTGTCGCACAGAAGGTACCCTTGCGGTTTGGAGCTTATCGCAAATGCGAGCATGGGAAACCTTCCATGGCCTCATGGGCAGACCTCTTCTGGAAGGTGCCAGCATGGACACCAACTCCAAACTGAGCCAATGTCGGATCCTCGCCCTGACTTCAGGTGCAGGAGATCTCGATTCACCCTCTGCAGAGTGGGCCTGCCGTTCCCTCGCCCCATAACCTTACCCTAGCGTATGTTCTCAGACTTCCGTCCTCACACTCCTGGCCCACAAGCCCTCAAGATTGGGAATTCCGGAGCCACAATGCAGCACTCAGCCTGCCCAACTGGAGAAAAATGTTGCCCTCTGGGGCTGCCCAGAGACCCCCAATGAGGATCAACCTACTCTCCACTCGAAAGCACTCCAATTATCCAGGCTGCCCTGGGCAGTAATGTGCTCTCTGACCCATCGTAGCCAAGACTTCCAGAACAACACCCGGAAGGCTGGCTGAACAGCCAGCTCATTGGACCCGCCATGGCATTGGCCATCATCTCTTCCCAACCTGTGTTTTCAGGCTACAAAACTTGGACCTCAATCCAATCACTGCACAGGGGCGGACCTGATGCAGAATTTGGAACACCTCCTTCCCCCTGGCAGGAAAATTTGCTGTTGGCATGCTGTCCAAACTTCAGGGTAGGAGAAACCAGCATGGGCCATGAGGCCACGCCCATGCTTGAGGCCCCCCTTGGGCCCAAACACGCATTGTGACCCTCAACACGAGACCCGTGCTCAAGTAGGCTTACCAGAGGCTGGAACAAGAGGCCGCATATGGGCTTGTCATGCCCCTAGCTTCCAAAACCTAACAAGGGGACGGGTTTTCCCTTCCCCTGTACCCAGGACTCTGCTCTGGAATGCCTCTTTTGGAGTGACACCTGGGGCAGAGAACAGGACTCCTCCCATCCCAAAGAATGACCACCAACTCTTGGGAGCCCGGCCAAATCCCCAGCAAGGGAGACTGCACGAGGCCCATGAGGCCACCCCTCCATTCCACGGTCATGCTTGACACAAAATCTAGAGGCAAAAGGCTGAGCAAGCGTCTCACACTAGCCCTTTCTTCCTATCCCGAGGAGCTCCATTCACGGTCTGTAGATTGCGCCTATCATACCGTCGGCTGATAACCCAAGCCAACTTTGGGTTTCCAGATTCTGTCCCCACAGCACTGGCCCCAAGCCAGTGGCCTCTGGAGCCACACCGCAGGATTGTACCTGGCCACTCCATGGAATCTGTGCCCGTGCCATATTCCACAACCGTAGGGATCAGGAGAAACCACAAAGTTCCAGGGGGCAATCCAATAGTGGAGGCCGCCCTGGACAAACAGGGGCGATCTGACCCAAGCTGAGCAGCCACCTCCACGCAGACATGTAGACGGATGTCCCAAGAAACAGAAGACAGGCCCTTCAGCCTAATAGGAACTTTTGCTTTGGTTTCCAGGTATCTATCCTCAGAGGTCTGTTCTCCAATACAAGCAGAAGGGGGTTTCCTGAGGCCCCACTCAGAACACCTCTCATCTCCACATGGGAAACATGCTCTTAGGAGCTGTGTCAAAACCTCAAGCAAGGAGAACCCTTCAGGGCCCCTGAGCCACCGCCACATTCCAACGTCTCCATGGACAAAACCCACAGTATGACCCATTTTCAGGAGAGTCCATTTCAACTCAGACCACCTGGAAGCTCCTCCAGAGCCAGCGTATCGAACATGCCTTGTCCTAGGAGCACCATGGGAATGCGACGTGGGGTACCGACGTATGCATCCTGAGAACCAGGCTCTCGAGGCTTTCCGTATGGGGCATTGGGGAGCCATCCAAAAGGAATCCAATGCCCAGCACAAGGAATCATTGCGGTTGGGAGCATCTCACACATCCCAGCATGGGCGACCTCCATGCCGTACGGGGCACCCCTCTTCATGAAGAGCCCAACATGGACACAAAAATCCAACCTGAGCCAACGTCTGATCCTCACCCTGACTTCAGATGCAGAAGATCTCGATTCACCCTCTGCAGAATAGGCCTCCTCTGCCCTCTCCCTGAAACCTAACCCTAACTTCGGTTCTCAGACTTCCGTCCTCACACTCCTGTCCCACAAGCCCTCCAGACTCGGAATACCGGAGCCATAATGCAGCACTCTGCCTGCCCAGGAGCAGAAAAACCTTGCCCTCCGTGGCTGGCAGAGACTCCCAATGAGGAACAACCTGCACACCACTCGACTGCACTCCAATTATAGAGGCTGCCCTGGGAACTAATGCTCCCTCTGACACAGCATGGGCCCCGAACTCCCGACACACCCAGAGCTGGCCCCAAATGCTGCATGTTGGAACCACCATGGCCTTCGGCCGTCATCTATTCCCAACCTGGTTTTTAAGGCACCAGAACCTTGACCTTATCTCCAATCACTGCACAGGGGTGGTGGTCCTGGTGAAGAATTCAGAACACACCCCTCCCCTTGCACTAAACCTTGCTGTTGACATGGTGTCCAATCTTCAGGGTAGGAGAAAGCAGCATGGGCCATGAGGCCACGGCCATGCTTGACGGCCACCTTGGGCACAAACACGCTTTGGGACACTCAGCGTGAGCCTTGGGCTCAAGTGAGGCTTCTCAGTGCCTGGAATAGGAGCCTGCATATGGGGCTGACCTTTCCTCTAGGCACTCAATCCTAACCAGAAGTCACCGGTGCCCAGGGCTATGCTCTCAAATCCCTCTTTGAAGGGAAAACTGAGGCAGAGAACGGGACTCCTCCCATCCTACACAATGACACCAAACTCCTGGTAGCCGGGCCAAATCCCCATAGTGAGAGTCTGGTCCAAGGCCCCAGAGGCCACCCCGCCATGCCTCGCCCATTCTTGAAACAAAATCCAGAGAAACAAACCTGAGCAACCGCCTCGCACTCACCCTTCATTTTATCCTGAGGAGCTCCCCTCACAGAATGTAGATCCGGCCTTCCATAACCTAGGCCCCAACCTAAGCTGACGATGCATTTTTAGAATTCTGACCTCACATCCCTGGCACTCACACCCTTCGCACTGGGGCCCCTGGAGACACAACGCATACAGTGCCTGCCCTCTCCAAGGACACTCTACCCATTCTCTTGCCCACAATCCTACAAATTGGGAGGAACCTCCCAGGTCCCTGAGGCCATCCCAATAGTGGAGGCAGCCCTGGACAAACATTGGCGATCCCTCAAACGGTGAGCAACTATCACCACTCAGGAAATCAGACGGGTGTCCTCACAAACAGGATATTGAGCCGGACAGGTCCCTAGGCCCTCATCTGAATAACGCTTTGGTTTCCAGGTGTCCCTCCTCAGAGGCCTCTTTCCAATATCTGCCTCTAGGGTTTGCCTGAGACACCCATTCGAACACCACTCGTCTCCACATGGGAAACGTGCTCTTTGGAACTGAGAAAACCCTCCATTTAGGAGAACACTTCAGGGACCCAGAGCCACCGCCACATGTCAAGGTCTCCTTGGACACAGACCCACATTATGACCCATCCTCAGGAGACTCCGTTGCAACTCAGTCCCCTGTTTAGCTCCAACAGAGCCTGCAGATCAAACATGTCTGTTCCTAGGAGGCAATGGGAAGGAGAGCTGGGTTGCCCAGGCACCCATCCTTAGAACCCTGTTCTCGAGTTTTTTCATTCTGGGGCCTCGTGGAGCCATCCAACCAGACACGATTGTCGCACAGAAGGTACCCTTGCGGTTTGGAGCTTATCGCAAATGCGAGCATGGGAAACCTTCCATGGCCTCATGGGCAGACCTCTTCTGGAAGGCGCCAGCATGGACACCAACTCCAAACTGAGCCAATGTCGGATCCTCGCCCTGACTTCAGGTGCAGGAGATCTCGATTCACCCTCTGCAGAGTGGGCCTGCCGTTCCCTCGCCCCATAACCTTACCCTAGCGTATGTTCTCAGACTTCCGTCCTCACACTCCTGGCCCACAAGCCCTCAAGATTGGGAATTCCGGAGCCACAATGCAGCACTCAGCCTGCCCAACTGGAGAAAAATGTTGCCCTCTGGGGCTGCCCAGAGACCCCCAATGAGGATCAACCTACTCTCCACTCGAAAGCACTCCAATTATCCAGGCTGCCCTGGGCAGTAATGTGCTCTCTGACCCATCGTAGCCAAGACTTCCAGAACAACACCCGGACAGCTGGCCGAACAGCCAGCTCATTGGACCCGCCATGGCATTGGCCATCATCTCTTCCCAACCTGTGTTTTCAGGCTACAGAACTTGGACCTCATCTCCAATCACTGCACATGGGTGGACCTGATGCAGAAATTGGAACACCTCCTTCCCCCTAGCAGGAAAATTTGCTGTTGGCATGCTGTCCAAACTTCAGGGTAGGAGAAACCAGCATGGGCCATGAGGCCACGCCCATGCTTGAGGCCCCCCTTGGGCCCAAACACGCATTGTGACCCTCAGCACGAGACCCGTGCTCAAGTATTCTTACCAGAGGCTGGACCAAGAGGCCGCATATGGGCCTGTCATGCCCCTAGCTTCCAAAACCTAACCAGGGGACGGGTTTTCCCTTCCCCTGTACCCAGGAATCTGCTCTGGAATGCCTCTTTTGGAGTGACACCTGGGGCAGAGAACAGGACTCCTCCCATCCCAAAGAATGATCACCAACTCTTGGGAGCCCGGCCAAATCCCCAGCAAGGGAGACTCCACGAGGCCCATGAGGCCACCCCTCCATTCCACGGTCATGCTTGACACAAAATCTAGAGGCAAAAGGCTGAGCAATCGTCCCACATAGCCCTTTCTTCCTATCCCGAGGAGCTCCTTTCACGGTCTATAGATTGCGCCTATCATACCGTCGGCTGATAACCCAAGCCAACTTTGGGTTTCCAGATTCTGTCCCCACAGCACTGGCCCCAAGCCAGGGGCCTCTGGAGCCACACCGCAGGATCGTACCTGGCCACTCCATGGAATCTGTGCCCGTGCCATTGGCCACAAGCCTAGGGATCAGGAGAAACCTCAAAGTTCCAGGAGGCAATCCAATAGTGGAGGCCGCCCTGGACAAACAGGGGCGATCTGACCCAAGCTGAGCAGCCACCTCCACGCAGACATGTAGACGGATGTCCCAAGACACAGAAGACAGGCCCTTCACCCTAATAGGAACCTTTGCTTAGGTTTCCAGGCATCTATCCTCAGAGGTCTGTTCTCCAATACAAGCAGAAGGGGGTTTCCTGAGGCCCCACTCAGAACACCTCTCATCTCCACATGGGAAACATGCTCTTAGGAGCTGTGCCAAACCCTCAAGCAAGGAGAACCCTTCAGGGCCCCTGAGCCACCGCCACATTCCAACGTCTCCATGGACAAAACCCACAGTATGACCCATTTTCAGGAGAGTCCATTTCAACTCAGACCACCTGGAAGCTCCTCCAGAGCCAGCGGATCGAACATGCCTTGTCCTAGGAGTACCATGGGAATGCGACGTGGTGTACCCACGTATGCATCCTGAGAACCAGGCTCTCGAGGCTTTCCGTATGGGGCATTGGGGAGCCATCCAAAAGGAATCCAATGCCCAGCACAAGGAATCATTGCGGTTGGGAGCATCTCACACATCCCAGCATGGGCGACCTCCATGCCGTACGGGGCACCCCTCTTCATGAAGAGCCCAACATGGACACAAAAATCCAACCTGAGCCAACGTCTGATCCTCACCCTGACTTCAGATGCAGAAGATCTCGATTCACCCTCTGCAGAATAGGCCTCCTCTGCCCTCTCCCTGAAACCTAACCCTAACTTCGGTTCTCAGACTTCCGTCCTCACACTCCTGTCCCACAAGCCCTCCAGACTCGGAATACCGGAGCCATAATGCAGCACTCTGCCTGCCCAGGAGCAGAAAAACCTTGCCCTCCGTGGCTGGCAGAGACTCCAAATGAGGAACAACCTGCACACCACTCGACTGCACTCCAATTATAGAGGCTTCCCTGGGAACTAATGCTCCCTCTGACACAGCATGGGCCCCGAACTCCCGACACACCCAGAGCTGGCCCCAAATGCTGCATGTTGGAACCACCATGGCCTTAGGCCGTCATCTATTCCCAACCTGGTTTTTAAGGCACCAGAACCTTGACCTTATCTCCAATCACTGCACAGGGGTGGTGGTCCTGGTGAAGAAATCAGAACACACCCTCCCCTTGCACTAAACCTTGCTGTTGACATGGTGTCCAATCTTCAGGGTAGGAGAAAGCAGCATGGGCCATGAGGCCACGGCCATGCTTGACGGCCACCTTGGGCACAAACACGCTTTGGGACACTCAGCGTGAGCCTTGGGCTCAAGTGAGGCTTCTCAGTGCCTTGAATAGGAACCTGCATATGGGGCTGGCCCTTCCTCTAGGCACTCAATCCTAACCAGAAGTCACCGGTGCCCAGGGCTATGCTCTCAAATCCCTCTTTGAAGGGAAACCTGAGGCAGAGAACGGGACTCCTCCCATCCTACACAATGACACCAAACTCCTGGTAGCCGGGCCAAATCCCCATAGTGAGAGTCTGGACCGTGGCCCCAGAGGCCACCCCTCCATGCCTCGCCCATTCTTGAAACAAAATCCAGAGAAACAAACCTGAGCAACCGCCTCGCACTCACCCTTCATTCCTATCCTGAGGAGCTCCCCTCACAGAATGTAGATCCGGCCTTCCATACCCTAGGCCCCAACCTAAGCTGACGATGCATTTTTAGAATTCTGACCTCACATCCCTGGCACTCACACCCTTCGCACTGGGGCCCCTGGAGACACACCGCACTACAGTGCCTGCCCTCTCCAAGGACACTCTACCCATTCTCTTGCCCACAATCCTACAAATTGGGAGGAACCTCCCAGGTCCCTGAGACCATCCCAATAGTGGAGGCAGCCCTGGACAAACATTGGCGATCCCTCAAACGGTGAGCAACTATCACCACTCAGGAAATCAGACGGGTGTCCTCACAAACAGGATATTGAGCCGGACAGGTCCCTAGGCCCTCATCTGAATATCGCTTTGGTTTCCAGGTGTCCCTCCTCAGAGGCCTCTTTCCAATATCTGCCTCTAGGGTTTGCCTGAGACACCCATTCGAACACCACTCGTCTCCACATGGGAAACGTGCTCTTTGGAACTGAGAAAACCCTCCATTTGGGAGAACACTTCAGGGACCCAGAGCCACCGCCACATGTCAAGGTCTCCTTGGACACAGACCCACATTATGACCCATCCTCAGGAGACTCCGTTGCAACTCAGTCCCTTGTTTAGCTCCACCAGAGCCTGCAGATCAAACATGTCTGTTCATAGGAGGCAATGGGAAGGAGAGCTGGGTTGCCCAGGCACCCATCCTTAGAACCCTGTTCTCGAGTTTTTTCATTCTGGGGCCTCGTGGAGCCATCCAACCAGACACGATTGTCGCACAGAAGGTACCCTTGCGGTTTGGAGCTTATCGCAAATGCGAGCATGGGAAACCTTCCATTGCCTCATGGGCAGACTCTTCTGGAAGGCGCCAGCATGGACACCAACTCCAAACTGAGCCAATGTCGGATCCTCGCCCTGACTTCAGGTGCAGGAGATCTCGATTCACCCTCTGCAGAGTGGGCCTGCCGTTCCCTCGCCCCATAACCTTACCCTAGCGTATGTTCTCAGACTTCCGTCCTCACACTCCTGGCCCACAAGCCCTCAAGATTGGGAATTCCGGAGCCACAATGCAGCACTCAGCCTGCCCAACTGGAGAAAAATGTTGCCCTCTGGGGCTGCCCAGAGACCCCCAATGAGGATCAACCTACTCTCCACTCGAAAGCACTCCAATTATCCAGGCTGCCCTGGGCAGTAATGTGCTCTCTGATCCATCCTAGCCAAGACTTCCAGAAAAACACCCGGACAGCTGGCCGAACAGCCAGCTCATTGGACCCGCCATGGCATTGGCCATCATCTCTTCCCAACCTGTGTTTTCAGGCTACAAAACTGGGACCTTATCTCCAATCACTGCACAGGGGTGGACCTGATGCAGAAATTGGAACTCCTCCTTCCCCCTGGCAGGAAAATTTGCTGTTGGCATGCTGTCCAAACTTCAGGGTAGGAAAAACCAGCATGGGCCATGAGGCTACGCCCATGCTTGAGGCCCCCCTTGGGCCCAAACACGCATTGTGACCCTCAGCACGAGACCCGTGCTCAAGTAGGCTTACCAGAGGCTGGACCAAGAGGCCGCATATGGGCTTGTCATTCCCCTAGGTTCCAAAACCTAACAAGGGGACGGGTTTTCCCTTCCCCTTGTACCCAGGACTCTGCTCTGGAATGCCTCTTTTGGAGTGACCTCTGGGGCAGAGAACAGGACTCCTCCCATCCCAAAGAATGACCACCAACTCTTGGGAGCCCGGCCAAATCCCCAGCAAGGGAGACTGCACGAGGCCCATGAGGCCACCCCTCCATTCCACGGTCATGCTTGACACAAAATCTAGAGGCAAAAGGCTGAGCAAGCGTCTCACACTAGCCCTTTCTTCCTATCCCGAGGAGCTCCATTCACGGTCTGTAGATTGCGCCTATCATACCGTCGGCTGATAACCCAAGCCAACTTTGGGTTTCCAGATTCTGTCCCCACAGCACTGGCCCCAAGCCAGGGGCCTCTGGAGCCACACCGCAGGATTGTACCTGGCCACTCCATGGAATCTGTGCCCGTGCCATATTCCACAACCGTAGGGATCAGGAGAAACCTCAAAGTTCCAGGAGGCAATCCAATAGTGGAGGCCGCCCTGGACAAACAGGGGCGATCTGACCCAAGCTGAGCAGCCACCTCCACTCAGACATGTAGACGGATGTCCCAAGACACAGAAGACAGGCCCTTCACCCTAATAGGAACCTTTGCTTAGGTTTCCAGGCATCTATCCTCAGAGGTCTGTTCTCCAATACAAGCAGAAGGGGGTTTCCTGAGGCCCCACTCAGAACACCTCTCATCTCCACATGGGAAACATGCTCTTAGGAGCTGTGCCAAACCCTCAAGCAAGGAGAACCCTTCAGGGCCCCTGAGCCACCGCCACATTCCAACGTCTCCATGGACAAAACCCACAGTATGACCCATTTTCAGGAGAGTCCATTTCAACTCAGACCACCTGGAAGCTCCTCCAGAGCCAGCGGATCGAACATGCCTTGTCCTAGGAGTACCATGGGAATGCGACGTGGTGTACCCACGTATGCATCCTGAGAACCAGGCTCTCGAGGCTTTCCGTATGGGGCATTGGGGAGCCATCCAAAAGGAATCCAATGCCCAGCACAAGGAATCATTGCGGTTGGGAGCATCTCACACATCCCAGCATGGGCGACCTCCATGCCGTACGGGGCACCCCTCTTCATGAAGAGCCCAACATGGACACAAAAATCCAACCTGAGCCAACGTCTGATCCTCACCCTGACTTCAGATGCAGAAGATCTCGATTCACCCTCTGCAGAATAGGCCTCCTCTGCCCTCTCCCTGAAACCTAACCCTAACTTCGGTTCTCAGACTTCCGTCCTCACACTCCTGTCCCACAAGCCCTCCAGACTCGGAATACCGGAGCCATAATGCAGCACTCTGCCTGCCCAGGAGCAGAAAAACCTTGCCCTCCGTGGCTGGCAGAGACTCCAAATGAGGAACAACCTGCACACCACTCGACTGCACTCCAATTATAGAGGCTTCCCTGGGAACTAATGCTCCCTCTGACACAGCATGGGCCCCGAACTCCCGACACACCCAGAGCTGGCCCCAAATGCTGCATGTTGGAACCACCATGGCCTTAGGCCGTCATCTATTCCCAACCTGGTTTTTAAGGCACCAGAACATTGACCTTATCTCCAATCACTGCACAGGGGTGGTGGTCCTGGTGAAGAAATCAGAACACACCCCTCCCCTTGCACTAAACCTTGCTGTTGACATGGTGTCCAATCTTCAGGGTAGGAGAAAGCAGCATGGGCCATGAGGCCACGGCCATGCTTGACGGCCACCTTGGGCACAAACACGCTTTGGGACACTCAGCGTGAGCCTTGGGCTCAAGTGAGGCTTCTCAGTGCCTGGAATAGGAACCTGCATATGGGGCTGGCCCTTCCTCTAGGCACTCAATCCTAACCAGAAGTCACCGGTGCCCAGGGCTATGCTCTCAAATCCCTCTTTGAAGGGAAACCTGAGGCAGAGAACGGGACTCCTCCCATCCTACACAATGACACCAAACTCCTGGTAGCCGGGCCAAATCCCCATAGTGAGAGTCTGGACCGTGGCCCCAGAGGCCACCCCTCCATGCCTCGCCCATTCTTGAAACAAAATCCAGAGAAACAAACCTGAGCAACCGCCTCGCACTCACCCTTCATTCCTATCCTGAGGAGCTCCCCTCACAGAATGTAGATCCGGCCTTCCATACCCTAGGCCCCAACCTAAGCTGACGATGCATTTTTAGAATTCTGACCTCACATCCCTGGCACTCACACCCTTCGCACTGGGGCCCCTGGAGACACACCGCACTACAGTGCCTGCCCTCTCCAAGGACACTCTACCCATTCTCTTGCCCACAATCCTACAAATTGGGAGGAACCTCCCAGGTCCCTGAGACCATCCCAATAGTGGAGGCAGCCCTGGACAAACATTGGCGATCCCTCAAACGGTGAGCAACTATCACCACTCAGGAAATCAGACGGGTGTCCTCACAAACAGGATATTGAGCCGGACAGGTCCCTAGGCCCTCATCTGAATATCGCTTTGGTTTCCAGGTGTCCCTCCTCAGAGGCCTCTTTCCAATATCTGCCTCTAGGGTTTGCCTGAGACACCCATTCGAACACCACTCGTCTCCACATGGGAAACGTGCTCTTTGGAACTGAGAAAACCCTCCATTTGGGAGAACACTTCAGGGACCCAGAGCCACCGCCACATGTCAAGGTCTCCTTGGACACAGACCCACATTATGACCCATCCTCAGGAGACTCCGTTGCAACTCAGTCCCTTGTTTAGCTCCACCAGAGCCTGCAGATCAAACATGTCTGTTCATAGGAGGCAATGGGAAGGAGAGCTGGGTTGCCCAGGCACCCATCCTTAGAACCCTGTTCTCGAGTTTTTTCATTCTGGGGCCTCGT
The DNA here is from genome assembly GCF_963455335.1 of Martes martes. Taxonomy (NCBI): domain Eukaryota; kingdom Metazoa; phylum Chordata; class Mammalia; order Carnivora; family Mustelidae; genus Martes; species Martes martes. The sequence continues at coordinate 4,663,004 of NC_137907.1, read as the reverse complement.
GGAGCCATCCAACCAGACACGATTGTCGCACAGAAGGTACCCTTGCGGTTTGGAGCTTATCGCAAATGCGAGCATGGGAAACCTTCCATTGCCTCATGGGCAGACTCTTCTGGAAGGCGCCAGCATGGACACCAACTCCAAACTGAGCCAATGTCGGATCCTCGCCCTGACTTCAGGTGCAGGAGATCTCGATTCACCCTCTGCAGAGTGGGCCTGCCGTTCCCTCGCCCCATAACCTTACCCTAGCGTATGTTCTCAGACTTCCGTCCTCACACTCCTGGCCCACAAGCCCTCAAGATTGGGAATTCCGGAGCCACAATGCAGCACTCAGCCTGCCCAACTGGAGAAAAATGTTGCCCTCTGGGGCTGCCCAGAGACCCCCAATGAGGATCAACCTACTCTCCACTCGAAAGCACTCCAATTATCCAGGCTGCCCTGGGCAGTAATGTGCTCTCTGATCCATCCTAGCCAAGACTTCCAGAAAAACACCCGGACAGCTGGCCGAACAGCCAGCTCATTGGACCCGCCATGGCATTGGCCATCATCTCTTCCCAACCTGTGTTTTCAGGCTACAAAACTGGGACCTTATCTCCAATCACTGCACAGGGGTGGACCTGATGCAGAAATTGGAACTCCTCCTTCCCCCTGGCAGGAAAATTTGCTGTTGGCATGCTGTCCAAACTTCAGGGTAGGAAAAACCAGCATGGGCCATGAGGCTACGCCCATGCTTGAGGCCCCCCTTGGGCCCAAACACGCATTGTGACCCTCAGCACGAGACCCGTGCTCAAGTAGGCTTACCAGAGGCTGGACCAAGAGGCCGCATATGGGCTTGTCATTCCCCTAGGTTCCAAAACCTAACAAGGGGACGGGTTTTCCCTTCCCCTTGTACCCAGGACTCTGCTCTGGAATGCCTCTTTTGGAGTGACCTCTGGGGCAGAGAACAGGACTCCTCCCATCCCAAAGAATGACCACCAACTCTTGGGAGCCCGGCCAAATCCCCAGCAAGGGAGACTGCACGAGGCCCATGAGGCCACCCCTCCATTCCACGGTCATGCTTGACACAAAATCTAGAGGCAAAAGGCTGAGCAAGCGTCTCACACTAGCCCTTTCTTCCTATCCCGAGGAGCTCCATTCACGGTCTGTAGATTGCGCCTATCATACCGTCGGCTGATAACCCAAGCCAACTTTGGGTTTCCAGATTCTGTCCCCACAGCACTGGCCCCAAGCCAGGGGCCTCTGGAGCCACACCGCAGGATTGTACCTGGCCACTCCATGGAATCTGTGCCCGTGCCATATTCCACAACCGTAGGGATCAGGAGAAACCTCAAAGTTCCAGGAGGCAATCCAATAGTGGAGGCCGCCCTGGACAAACAGGGGCGATCTGACCCAAGCTGAGCAGCCACCTCCACTCAGACATGTAGACGGATGTCCCAAGACACAGAAGACAGGCCCTTCACCCTAATAGGAACCTTTGCTTAGGTTTCCAGGCATCTATCCTCAGAGGTCTGTTCTCCAATACAAGCAGAAGGGGGTTTCCTGAGGCCCCACTCAGAACACCTCTCATCTCCACATGGGAAACATGCTCTTAGGAGCTGTGCCAAACCCTCAAGCAAGGAGAACCCTTCAGGGCCCCTGAGCCACCGCCACATTCCAACGTCTCCATGGACAAAACCCACAGTATGACCCATTTTCAGGAGAGTCCATTTCAACTCAGACCACCTGGAAGCTCCTCCAGAGCCAGCGAATCGAACATGCCTTGTCCTAGGAGTACCATGGGAATGCGACGTGGTGTACCCACGTATGCATCCTGAGAACCAGGCTCTCGAGGCTTTCCGTATGGGGCATTGGGGAGCCATCCAAAAGGAATCCAATGCCCAGCACAAGGAATCATTGCGGTTGGGAGCATCTCACACATCCCAGCATGGGCGACCTCCATGCCGTATGGGGCACCCCTCTTCATGAAGAGCCCAACATGGACACAAAAATCCAACCTGAGCCAACGTCTGATCCTCACCCTGACTTCAGATGCAGAAGATCTCCATTCACCCTCTGCAGAATAGGCCTCCTCAGCCCTCTCCCTGAAACCTAACCCTAACTTCGGTTCTCAGACTTCCGTCCTCACACTCCTGTCCCACAAGCCCTCCAGACTCGGAATACCGGAGCCATAATGCAGCACTCTGCCTGCTCAGGAGCAGAAAAACCTTGCCCTCCGTGGCTGTCAGAGACTCCAAATGAGGAACAACCTGCACACCACTCGACTGCACTCCAATTATAGAGGCTTCCCTGGGAACTAATGCTCCCTCTGACACAGCATGGGCCCCGAACTCCCGACACACCCAGAGCTGGCCCCAAATGCTGCATGTTGGAACCACCATGGCCTTCGGCCGTCATCTATTCCCAACCTGGTTTTTAAGGCACCAGAACCTTGACCTTATCGCCAATCACTGCACAGGGGTGGTGGTCCTGGTGAAGAAATCAGAACACACCCCTCCCCTTGCACTAAACCTTGCTGTTGACATGGTGTCCAATCTTCAGGGTAGGAGAAAGCAGCATGGGCCATGAGGCCACGGCCATGCTTGACGGCCACCTTGGGCACAAACACGCTTTGGGACACTCAGCGTGAGCCTTAGGCTCAAGTGAGTCTTCTCAGTGCCTGGAATAGGAGCCTGCATATGGGGCTGGCCCTTCCTCTAGGCACTCAATCCTAACCAGAAGTCACCGGTGCCCAGGGCTATGCTCTCAAATCCCTCTTTGAAGGGAAACCTGAGGCAGAGAACGGGACTCCTCCCATCCTACACAATGACACCAAACTCGTGTTGGCTGGGCCAAATCCCCAGAGTGAGAGTCTGGTCCATGGCCCGAGGCCACCTGTCCATGCCTCGCCCATTCTTGAAACAAAATCCAGAGAAACAAACCTGAGCAACCGCCTCGCACTCACCCTTCATTTTATCCTGAGGAGCTCCCCTCACAGAATGTAGATCCGGCCTTCCATACCCTAGGCCCCAACCTAAGCTGACGATGCATTTTTAGAATTCTGACCTCACATCCCTGGCACTCACACCCTTCGCACTGGGGCCCCTGGAGACACACCGCACTACAGTGCCTGCCCTCTCCAAGGACACTCTACCCATTCTCTTGCCCACAATATTACAAATTGGGAGGAACCTCCAGGTCCCTGAGGCCATCCCAATTGTGGAGGCAGCCCTGGACAAACATTGGCGATCCCTCAAACGGTGAGCAACTATCACCACTCAGGAAATCAGACGGGTGTCCTCACAAACAGAATATAGAGCCAGTCAGGTCCCTAGGCCCTCATCTGAATATCGCTTTGGTTTCCAGGTGTCCCTCCTCAGAGGCCTCTTTCCAATATCTGCCTCTAGGGTTTGCCTGAGACACCAATTCGAACACCACTCGTCTCCACATGGGAAACGTGCTCTTTGGAACTGAGAAAACCTCCATTTAGGAGAACACTTCAGGGACCCAGAGCCACCGCCACATGTCAAGGTCTCCTTGGACACAGACCCACATTATGACCCATCCTCAGGAGACTCCGTTGCAACTCAGTCCCCTGTTTAGCTCCACCAGAGCCTGCAGATCAAACATGCCTGTTCCTAGGAGGCAATGGGAAGGAGAGCTGGGTTGCCCAGGCACCCATCCTTAGAACCCTGTTCTCGAGTTTTTTCATTCTGGGGCCTCGTGGAGCCATCCAACCAGACACGATTGTCGCACAGAAGATCCCCTTGCGGTTTGGAGCTTATCGCAAATGCGGGCATGGGAAACATTCCATGGCCTCATGGGCAGACCTCTTCTGGAAGGCGCCAGCATGGACACCAACTCCAAACTGAGCCAATGTCGGATCCTCACCTGACTTCAGATGCAGGAGATCTCGATTCACCCTCTGCAGAGTGGGCCTGCCGTTCCCTCGCGCCATAACCTTACCCTAGCGTATGTTCTCAGACTTCCGTCCTCACACTCCTGGCCCACAAGCCCTCAAGATTGGGAATTCCGGAGCCACAATTCAGCACTCAGCCTGCCAACTGGAGAAAACTGTTGCCCTCTGGGGCTGCCCAGAGACCCCCAATGAGGATCAACCTACTCTCCACTCGAAAGCACTCCAATTATCCAGGCTGCCCGGGGCAGTAATGTGCTCTATGACCCATCGTAGCCAAGACATCCAGAACAACACCCGGACAGCTGGCCGAACAGCCAGCTCATTGGACCCGCCATGGCATTGGCCACCATCTCTTCCCAACCTGTGTTTGCAGGCTACAGAACTTGGACCTTATCTCCAATCACTGCACAGGGGTGGACCTGATGCAGAAATTGGAACACCTCCTTCCCCCTGGCAGGAAAATTTGCTGTTGGCATGCTGTCCAAACTTCAGGGTAGGAGAAACCAGCATGGGCCATGAGGCCACGCCCATGCTTGAGGCCCCCCTTGGGCCCAAACACGCATTGTGACCCTCAGCACGAGACCCGTGCTCAAGTAGGCTTACCAGAGGCTGGACCAAGAGGCCGCATATGGGCTTGTCATGCCCCTAGCTTCCAAAACCTAACAAGGGGACGGGTTTTCCCTTCCCCTGTACCCAGGACTCTGCTCTGGAATGCCTCTTTTGGAGTGACACCTGGGGCAGAGAACAGGACTCCTCCCATCCCAAAGAATGACCAGCAACACTTGGGACCCCGGCCAAATCCCCAGCAAGGGAAACTCCACGAGGCCCATGAGGCCACCCCTCCATTCCACGGTCATGCTTGACACAAAATCTAGAGGGAAAAGGCTGAGCAAGCGTCCCACATAGCCCTTTCTTCCTATCCCGAGGAGCTCCATTCACGGTCTGTAGATTGCGCCTATCATACCGTCGGCTGATAACCCAAGCCAACTTTGGGTTTCCAGATTCTGTCCCCACAGCTCTGGCCCCAAACCAGAGGCCTCTGGAGCCACACCGCAGGATCCTACCTTGCCACTCCATGGAATCTGTGCCCGTGCCATTGGCCACAAGCCTAGGGATCAGGAGAAACCTCAAAGTTCCAGGAGGCAATCCAATAGTGGAGGCTGCCCTGGACAAACAGGGGCGATCTGACCCAAGCTGAGCAGCCACCTCCACGCAGCCATGGAGACGGATGTCCCAAGACACAGAAGACAGGCCCTTCACCCTAATAGGAACCTTTGCTTTGGTTTCCAGGCATCTATCCTCAGAGGTCTGTTCTCCAATACAAGCAGAAGGGGGTTTCCTGAGGCCCCACTCAGAACGCCTCTCATCTCCACATGGGAAACATGCTCTTAGGAACTGTGTCAAACCCTTAAGCAAGGAGAACCCTTCAGGGCCCCTGAGCCACCGCCACATTCCATCGTCTCCATGGACAAAACCCACAGTATGACCCATTTTCAGGAGAGTCCATTTCAACTCAGACCACCTGGAAGCTCCTCCAGAGCCAGCGGATCGAACATGCCTTGTCCTAGGAGCACCATGGGAATGCGACGTGGGGTACCCACGTATGCATCCTGAGAACCAGGCTCTCGAGGCTTTCCGTATGGGGCATTGGGGAGGCATGCAAAAGGAATCCAATGCCCAGCACAAGGAATCCTTGCGGTTGGGAGCACCTCAAAAATCCCAGCATGGGCGACCTCCATGCCGTACGGGGCACCCCTCTTCATGAAGAGACCAACATGGACACAAAATCCAACCTGAGCCAACGTCTGATCCTCACCCTGACTTCAGATGCAGAAGATCTCGATTCACTCTCTGCAGAATAGGCCTCCTCTGCCCTCTCCCTGAAACCTAACCCTAACTTCGATTCTCAGACTTCCGTCCTCACACTCCTGTCCCCCAAGCCCTCCAGACTCGGAATACCGGAGCCATAATGCAGCACTCTGCCTGCCCAGGAGCCGAAAAACCTTGCCCTCCGTGGCTGTCAGAGACTCCAAATGAGGAACAACCTGCACACCACTCGACTGCACTCCAATTATATAGGCTGCCCTGGGAACTAATGCTCCCTCTGACACAGCATGGGCCCCGAACTCCCGACACACCCAGAGCTGGCCCCAAATGCTGCATGTTGGAACCACCATGGCCGTAGGCCGTCATCTATACCCAACCTGGTTTTTAAGGCACCAGAACCTTGACCTTATCTCCAATCACTGCACAGGGGTGGTGGTCCTGGTGAAGAAATCAGAACACACCCCTCCCCTTGCACTAAACCTTGCTGTTGACATGGTGTCCAATCTTCAGGGTAGGAGAAAGCAGCATGGGCCATGTGGCCAGGTCCATGCTTGACGGCCACCTTGGGCACAAACACGCTTTGGGACACTCAGCGTGAGCCTTGGGCTCAAGTGAGGCTTCTCAGTGCCTGGAATATGAGCTTGCATATGGGGCTGGCCCTTCCTCTAGGCACTCAATCCTAACCAGAAGTCACCTGTGCCCAGGGCTATGCTCTCAAATCCCTCTTTGAAGGGAAACCTGAGGCAGAGAACGGGACTCCTCCCATCCTACACAATGACACCAAACTCCTGGTAGCCGGGCCAAATCCCCATAGTGAGAGTCTGGTCCATGGCCCCAGAGGCCACCCCTCCATGCCTCGCCCATTCTTGAAACAAAATCCAGAGAAACAAACCTGAGCAACCGCCTCGCACTCACCCTTCATTTTATCCTGAGGAGCTCCCCTCACAGAATGTAGATCCGGCCTTCCATACCCTAGGCCCCAACCTAAGCTGACGATGCATTTTTAGAATTCTGACCTCACATCCCTGGCACTCACACCCTTCACACTGGGGCCCCTGGAGACACACCGCACTACAGTGCCTGCCCTCTCCAAGGACACTCTACCCATTCTCTTGCCCACAATCCTACAAATTGGGAGGAACCTCCCAGGTCCCTGAGGCCATCCCAATAGTGGAGGCAGCCCTGGACAAACATTGGCGATCCCTCCAACGGTGAGCAACTATCACCACTCAGGAAATCAGACGGGTGTCCTCACAAACAGAATATTGAGCCGGACAGGTCCCTAGGCCCTCATCTGAATATCGCTTTGGTTTCCAGGTGTCCCTCCTCAGAGGCCTCTTTCCAATATCTGCCTCTAGGGTTTGCCTGAGACACCCATTCGAACACCACTCGTCTCCACATGGGAAACGTGCTCTTTGGAACTGAGAAAACCCTCCATTTAGGAGAACAATTCAGGGACCCAGAGCCACCGCCACATGTCAAGGTCTCCTTGGACACAGACCCACATTATGACCCATCCTCAGGAGACTCCGTTGCAACTCAGTCCCCTGTTTAGCTCCACCAGAGCCTGCAGATCAAACATGCCTGTTCCTAGGAGGCAATGGGAAGGTGAGCTGGGTTGCCCAGGCACCCATCCTTAGAACCCTGTTCTCGAGTTTTTCATGATGGGGCCTCGTGGAGCCATCCAACCAGACACGATTGTCGCACAGAAGGTACCCTTGCAGTTTGGAGCTTATCGCAAATGCGAGCATGGGAATCCTTCCATGGCCTCATGGGCAGACCTCTTCTGGAAGGCGACAGCATGGACACCAACTCCAAACTGAGCCAATGTCGGATCCTCACCTGACTTCAGATGCAGGAGATCTCGATTCACCCTCTGCAGAGTGGGCCTGCCGTTCCCTCGCGCCATAACCTTACCCTAGCGTATGTTCTCAGACTTCCGTCCTCACACTCCTGGCCCACAAGCCCTCAAGATTGGGAATTCCGGAGCCACAATGCAGCACTCAGCCTGCCCAACTGGAGAAAAATGTTGCCCTCTGGGGCTGCCCAGAGACCCCCAATGAGGATCAACCTACTCTCCACTCGAAAGCACTCCAATTATCCAGGCTGCCCTGGGCAGTAATGTGCTCTCTGACCCATCGTAGCCAAGACTTCCAGAACAACACCCGGACAGCTGGCCGAACAGCCAGCTCATTGGACCCGCCATGGCATTGGCTTTCATCTCTTCCCAACCTGTGTTTTCAGGCTACAGAACTTGGACCTTATCTCCAATCACTGCACAGGGGAGGACCTGATGCAGAAATTGGAACACCTCCTTCCCCCTGGCAGGAAAATTTGCTGTTGGCATGCTGTCCAAACTTCAGGGTAGGAGAAACCAGCATGGGCCATGAGGCCACGCCCATGCTTGAGGCCCCCCTTGGGCCCAAACACGCATTGTGACCCTCAGCACGAGACCCGTGCTCAAGTAGGCTTACCAGAGGCTGGACCAAGAGGCCGCATATGGGCTTGTCATGCCCCTAGCTTCCAAAACCTAACAAGGGGACGGGTTTTCCCTTCCCCTGTACCCAGGACTCTGCTCTGGAATGCCTCTTTTGGAGTGACACCTGGGGCAGAGAACAGGACTCCTCCCATCCCAAAGAATGACCAGCAACACTTGGGAGCCCGGCCAAATCCCCAGCAAGGGAGACTCCACAAGGCCCATGAGGCCACCCCTCCATTCCACGGTCATGCTTGACACAAAATCTAGAGGCAAAAGGCTGAGCAAGCGTCTCACACTAGCCCTTTCTTCCTATCCCGAGGAGCTCCTTTCACGGTCTGTAGATTGCGCCTATCATACCGTCGGCTGATAACCCAAGCCAACTTTGGGTTTCCAGATTCTGTCCCCACAGCTCTGGCCCCAAGCCAGGGGCCTCTGGAGCCACACCGCAGGATCGTACCTGCCCACTCCATGGAATATGTGCCCGTGCCATTGGCCACAACCCTAGGGATCAGGAGAAACCTCAAAGTTCCAGGAGGCAATCCAATAGTGGAGGCCGCCCTGGACAAACAGGGGCGATCTGACCCAAGCTGAGCATCCACCTCCACGCAGCCATGGAGACGGATGTCCCAAGACACAGAAGACAGGCCCTTCAGCCTAATAGGAACCTTTGCTTTGGTTTCCAGGCATCTATCCTCAGAGGTCTGTTCTCCAATACAAGCAGAAGGGGGATTCCTGAGGCCCCACTCAGAACACCTCTCATCTCCACATGGGAAACATGCTCTTAGGAGCTGTGTCAAAACCTCAAGCAAGGAGAACCCTTCAGGGCCCCTGAGCCACCGCCACATTCCAACGTCTCCATGGACAAAACCCACAGTATGACCCATTTTCAGGAGAGTCCATTTCAACTCAGACCACCTGGAAGCTCCTCCAGAGCCAGCGGATCGAACATGCCTTGTCCTAGGAACACCATGGGAATGCGACGTGGTGTACCTACGTATGCATCCTGAGAACCAGGCTCTCGAGGCTTTCCGTATGGGGCATTGGGGAGCCATCCAAAAGGAATCCAATGCCCAGCACAAGGAATCCTTGCGGTTGGGAGCATCTCACACATCCCAGCATGGGCGACCTCCATGCCCTTTGGGGCACCCCTCTTCATGAAGAGCCCAACATGGACACAAAAATCCAACCTGAGCCAACGTCTGATCCTCACCCTGACTTCAGATGCAGAAGATCTCCATTCACCCTCTGCAGAATAGGCCTCCTCTGCCCTCTCCCTGAAACCTAACCCTAACTTCGGTTCTCAGACTTCCGTCCTCACACTCCTGGCCCACAAGCCCTCAAGATTGGGAATTCCGGAGCCACAATGCAGCACTCAGCCTGCCGAACTGGAGAAAAATGTTGCCCTCTGGGGCTGCCCAGAGACCCCCAATGAGGATCAACCTACTCTCCACTCGAAAGCACTCCAATTATCCAGGCTGCCCTGGGCAGTAATGTGCTCTCTGACCCATCGTAGCCAAGACTTCCAGAAAAACACCCGGACAGCTGGCCGAACAGCCAGCTCATTGGACCCGCCATGGCATTGGTCATCATCTCTTCCCAACCTGTGTTTTCAGGCTACAGAACTTGGACCTTAAATCCAATCACTGCACAGGGGTGGACCTGATGCAGAAATTGGAACTCCTCCTTCCCCCTGGCAGGAAAATTTGCTGTTGGCATGCTGTCCAAACTTCAGGGTAGGAGAAACCAGCATGGGCCATGAGGCCACGCCCATGCTTGAGGCCCCCCTTGGGCCCAAACACGCATTGTGACCCTCAGCACGAGACCCGTGCTCAAGTAGGCTTACCAGAGGCTGGACCAAGAGGCCGCATATGGGCTTGTCATGCCCGTAGCTTCCAAAACCTAACAAGGGGACGGGTTTTCCCTTCCCCTGTACCCAGGACTCTGCTCTGGAATGCCTCTTTTGGAGTGACACCTGGGGCAGAGAACAGGACTCCTCCCATCCCAAAGAATGACCACCAACTCTTGGGAGCCCGGCCAAATCCCCAGCAAGGGAGACTCCACGAGGCCCATGTGGCCACCCCTCCATTCCACGGTCATGCTTGACACAAAATCTAGAGGCAAAAGGCTGAGCAAGCGTCTCACACTAGCCCTTTCTTCCTATTCCGAGGAGCTCCTTTCACGGTCTGTAGATTGCGCCTATCATACCGTCGGCTGATAACACAAGCCAACTTTGGGTTTCCAGATTCTGTCCCCACAGCACTGGCCCCAAGCCAGGGGCCTCTGGAGCCACACCGCAGGATCGTACCTGCCCACTCCATGGAACCTGTGCCCTTGCCATTGTCCACAAGTCTAGGGATCAGGAGAAACCTCAAAGTTCCAGGAGGCAATCCAATAGTGGAGGCCGCCTGGACAAACAGGGGCGATCTGACCCAAGCTGAGCAGCCACCTCCACGCAGACATGTAGACGGATGTCCCAAGACACAGAAGACAGGCCCTTCACCCTAATAGGAACCTTTGCTTTGGTTTCCAGGCATCTATCCTCAGAGGTCTGTTCTCCAATACAAGCAGAAGGGGGTTTCCTGAGGCCCCACTCAGAACACCTCTCATCTCCACATGGGAAACATGCTCTTAGGAGCTGTGTCAAACCCTCAAGCAAGGAGAACCCTCCAGGGCCCCTGAGCCACCGCCACATTCCAACGTCTCCATGGACAAAACCCACAGTATGACCCATTTTCAGGAGAGTCCATTTCAACTCAGACCACCTGGAAGCTCCTCCAGAGCCAGCGGATCGAACATGCCTTGTCCTAGGAGCACCATGGGAATGCGACGTGGTGTAACCACGTATGCATCCTGAGAACCAGGCTCTCGAGGCTTTCCGTGTGGGCCATTGGGGAGCCATCCAAAAGTAATCCAATGCCCAGCACAAGGAATCCTTGCGGTTGGGAGCATCTCACACATCCCAGCATGGGCGACCTCCATGCCGTACGGGGCACCCCTCTTCATGAAGAGCCCAACATGGACACAAAAATCCAACCTGAGCCAACGTCTGATCCTCACCCTGACTTCAGATGCAGAAGATCTCCATTCACCCTCTGCAGAATAGGCCTCCTCTGCCCTCTCCCTGAAACCTAACCCTAACTTCGGTTCTCAGACTTCCGTCCTCACACTCCTGTCCCACAAGCCCTCCAGACTCGGAATACCAGAGCCATAATGCAGCACTCTGCCTGCCCAGGAGCAGAAAAACCTTGCCCTCCGTGGCTGTCAGAGACTCCAAATGAGGAACAACCTGCACACCACTCGACTGCACTCCAATTATATAGGCTGCCCTGGGAACTAATGCTCCCTCTGACACAGCATGGGCCCCGAACTCCCGACACACCGAGAGCTGGCCCCAAATGCTGCATGTTGGAACCACCATGGCCTTAGGCCGTCATCTATTTTCAACCTGGTTTTTAAGGCACCAGAACCTTGACCTTATCTCCAATCACTGCACAGGGGTGGACCTGATGCAGAAATTGGAACTCCTCCTTCCCCCTGGCAGGAAAATTTGCTGTTGGCATGCTGTCCAAACTTCAGGGTAGGAGAAACCAGCATGGGCCATGAGGCCACGCCTATGCTTGAGGCCCCCCTTGGGCCCAAACACGCATTGTGACCCTCAGCACGAGACCCGTGCTCAAGTAGGCTTACCAGAGGCTGGACCAAGAGGCCGCATATGGGCTTGTCATGCCCCTAGCTTCCAAAACCTAACAAGGGGACGGGTTTTCCCTTCCCCTGTACCCAGGACTCTGCTCTGGAATGCCTCTTTTGGAGTGACACCTGGGGCAGAGAACAGGACTCCTCCCATCCCAAAGAATGACCAACAACTCTTGGGAGCCCGGCCAAATCCCCAGCAAGGGAGACTCCACGAGGCCCATGAGGCCACCCCTCCATTCCACGGTCATGCTTGACACAAAATCTAGATGCAAAAGACTGAGCAAGCGTCTCACATTAGCCCTTTCTTCCTATCCCGAGGAGCTCCTTTCACGGTCTGTAGATTGCGCCTATCATACCGTCGGCTGATAACCCAAGCCAACTTTGGGTTTCCAGATTCTGTCCCCACAGCACTGGCCCCAAGCCAGGGGCCTCTGGAGCCACACCGCAGGACCGTACCTGGCCACTCCATGGAATCTGTGCCCATGCAATTGGCCACAAGTCTAGGGATCAGGAGAAACCTCAAAGTTCCAGGAGGCAATCCAATAGTGGAGGCCGCCCTGGACAAACAGGGGCGATCTGACCGAAGCTGAGCAGCCACCTCCACGCAGACATGTAGACGGATGTCCCAAGAAACAGAAGACAGGCCCTTCACCCTAATAGGAACCTTTGCTTTGGTTTCCAGGCATCTATCCTAAGAGGTCTGTTCTCCAATACAAGCAGAAGGGGGTTTCCTGAGGCCCCACTCAGAACACCTCTCATCTCCACATGGGAAACATGCTCTTAGGAGCTGTGTCAAACCCTCAAGCAAGGAGAACCCTCCAGGGCCCCTGAGCCACCGCCACATTCCAACGTCTCCATGGACAAAACCCACAGTATGACCCATTTTCAGGAGAGTCCATTTCAACTCAGACCACCTGGAAGCTCCTCCAGAGCCAGCGGATCGAACATGCCTTGTCCTAGGAGCACCATGGGAATGCGACGTTGTGTACCCACGTATGCATCCTGAGAACCAGGCTCTCGAGGCTTTCCGTATGGGGCATTGGGGAGCCATCCAAAAGGAATCCAATGCCCAGCACAAGGAATCCTTGCGGTTGGGAGCATCTCACACATCCCAGCATGGGCGACCTCCATGCCGTACGGGGCACCCCTCTTCATGAAGAGCCCAACATGGACACAAAAATCCAACCTGAGCCAACGTCTGATCCTCACCCTGACTTCAGATGCAGAAGATCTCGATTCACCCTCTGCAGAATAGGCCTCCCCTGCCCTCTCCCTGAAACCTAACCCTAACTTCGGTTCTCAGACTTCCGTCCTCACACTCCTGTCCCACAAGCCCTCCAGACTCGGAATACCGGAGCCATAATGCAGCACTCTGCCTGCCCAGGAGCAGAAAAACCTTGCCCTCCGTGGCTGTCAGAGACTCCAAATGAGGAACAACCTGCACACCACTCGACTGCACTCCAATTATATAGGCTGCCCTGGGAACTAATGCTCCCTCTGACACAGCATGGGCCCCGAACTCCCGACACACCCAGAGCTGGCCCCAAATGCTGCATGTTGGAACCACCATGGCCTTAGGCCGTCATCTATTCCCAACCTGGTTTTTAAGGCACCAGAACCTTGACCTTATCTCCAATCACTGCACAGGGGTGGTGGTCCTGGTGAAGAAATCAGAACACACCCCTCCCCTTGCACTAAACCTTGCTGTTGACATGGTGTCCAATCTTCAGGGTAGGAGAAAGCAGCATGGGCCATGAGGCCACGGCCATGCTTGACGGCCACCTTGGGCACAAACACGCTTTGGGACACTCAGCGTGAGCCTTGGGCTCAAGTGAGGCTTCTCAGTGCCTGGAATAGGAGCCTGCGTATGGGGCTGGCCCTTCCTCTAGGCACTCAATCCTAACCAGAAGTCACCGGTGCCCAGGGCTATGCTCTCAAATCCCTCTTTGAAGGGAAACCTGAGGCAGAGAACGGGACTCCTCCCATCCTACACAATGACACCAAACTCCTGGTAGCCGGGCCAAATCCCCATAGTGAGAGTCTGGTCCATGGCCCCAGAGGCCACTCTGCCATGCCTCGCCCATTCTTGAAACAAAATCAAGAGAAACAAACCTGAGCAACCGCCTCGCACTCACCCTTCATTTTATCCTGAGGAGCTCCCCTCACAGAATGTAGATCCGGCCTTCCATACCCTAGGCCCCAACCTAAGCTGACGATGCATTTTTAGAATTCTGACCTCACATCCCTGGCACTCACACCCTTCGCACTGGGGCCCCTGGAGACACACCGCACTACAGTGCCTGCCCTCTCCAAGGACACTCTACCCATTCTCTTGCCCACAATCCTACAAATTGGGAGGAACCTCCCAGGTCCCTGAGGCCATCCCAATAGTGGAGGCAGCCCTGGACAAACATTGGCGATCCCTCAAACGGTGAGCAACTATCACCACTCAGGAAATCAGACGGGTGTCCTCACAAACAGAATATTGAGCCGGACAGGTCCCTAGGCCCTCATCTGAATATCGCTTTGGTTTCCAGGTGTCCCTCCTCAGAGGCCTCTTTCCAATATCTGCCTCTAGGGTTTGCCTGAGACACCCATTCGAACACCACTCGTCTCCACATGGGAAACGTGCTCTTTGGAACTGAGAAAACCCTCCATTTAGGAGAACAATTCAGGGACCCAGAGCCACCGCCACATGTCAAGGTCTCCTTGGACACAGACCCACATTATGACCCATCCTCAGGAGACTCCGTTGCAACTCAGTCCCCTGTTTAGCTCCACCAGAGCCTGCAGATCAAACATGCCTGTTCCTAGGAGGCAATGGGAAGGTGAGCTGGGTTGCCCAGGCACCCATCCTTAGAACCCTGTTCTCGAGTTTTTCATGATGGGGCCTCGTGGAGCCATCCAACCAGACACGATTGTCGCACAGAAGGTACCCTTGCAGTTTGGAGCTTATCGCAAATGCGAGCATGGGAATCCTTCCATGGCCTCATGGGCAGACCTCTTCTGGAAGGCGACAGCATGGACACCAACTCCAAACTGAGCCAATGTCGGATCCTCACCTGACTTCAGATGCAGGAGATCTCGATTCACCCTCTGCAGAGTGGGCCTGCCGTTCCCTCGCGCCATAACCTTACCCTAGCGTATGTTCTCAGACTTCCGTCCTCACACTCCTGGCCCACAAGCCCTCAAGATTGGGAATTCCGGAGCCACAATGCAGCACTCAGCCTGCCCAACTGGAGAAAAATGTTGCCCTCTGGGGCTGCCCAGAGACCCCCAATGAGGATCAACCTACTCTCCACTCGAAAGCACTCCAATTATCCAGGCTGCCCTGGGCAGTAATGTGCTCTCTGACCCATCGTAGCCAAGACTTCCAGAAAAACACCCGGACAGCTGGCCGAACAGCCAGCTCATTGGACCCGCCATGGCATTGGCTTTCATCTCTTCCCAACCTGTGTTTTCAGGCTACAGAACTTGGACCTTATCTCCAATCACTGCACAGGGGAGGACCTGATGCAGAAATTGGAACACCTCCTTCCCCCTGGCAGGAAAATTTGCTGTTGGCATGCTGTCCAAACTTCAGGGTAGGAGAAACCAGCATGGGCCATGAGGCCACGCCCATGCTTGAGGCCCCCCTTGGGCCCAAACACGCATTGTGACCCTCAGCACGAGACCCGTGCTCAAGTAGGCTTACCAGAGGCTGGACCAAGAGGCCGCATATGGGCTTGTCATGCCCCTAGCTTCCAAAACCTAACAAGGGGACGGGTTTTCCCTTCCCCTGTACCCAGGACTCTGCTCTGGAATGCCTCTTTTGGAGTGACACCTGGGGCAGAGAACAGGACTCCTCCCATCCCAAAGAATGACCAGCAACACTTGGGAGCCCGGCCAAATCCCCAGCAAGGGAGACTCCACAAGGCCCATGAGGCCAC
This sequence comes from Martes martes, assembly GCF_963455335.1. Classification (NCBI taxonomy): domain Eukaryota; kingdom Metazoa; phylum Chordata; class Mammalia; order Carnivora; family Mustelidae; genus Martes; species Martes martes. The sequence goes on along the minus strand of NC_137907.1, from coordinate 4,647,184 downwards.
CCCTCCATTCCACGGTCATGCTTGACACAAAATCTAGAGGCAAAAGGCTGAGCAAGCGTCTCACACTAGCCCTTTCTTCCTATCCCGAGGAGCTCCTTTCACGGTCTGTAGATTGCGCCTATCATACCGTCGGCTGATAACCCAAGCCAACTTTGGGTTTCCAGATTCTGTCCCCACAGCTCTGGCCCCAAGCCAGGGGCCTCTGGAGCCACACCGCAGGATCGTACCTGCCCACTCCATGGAATATGTGCCCGTGCCATTGGCCACAACCCTAGGGATCAGGAGAAACCTCAAAGTTCCAGGAGGCAATCCAATAGTGGAGGCCGCCCTGGACAAACAGGGGCGATCTGACCCAAGCTGAGCATCCACCTCCACGCAGCCATGGAGACGGATGTCCCAAGACACAGAAGACAGGCCCTTCAGCCTAATAGGAACCTTTGCTTTGGTTTCCAGGCATCTATCCTCAGAGGTCTGTTCTCCAATAAAAGCAGAAGGGGGATTCCTGAGGCCCCACTCAGAACACCTCTCATCTCCACATGGGAAACATGCTCTTAGGAGCTGTGTCAAAACCTCAAGCAAGGAGAACCCTTCAGGGCCCCTGAGCCACCGCCACATTCCAACGTCTCCATGGACAAAACCCACAGTATGACCCATTTTCAGGAGAGTCCATTTCAACTCAGACCACCTGGAAGCTCCTCCAGAGCCAGCGGATCGAACATGCCTTGTCCTAGGAACACCATGGGAATGCGACGTGGTGTACCTACGTATGCATCCTGAGAACCAGGCTCTCGAGGCTTTCCGTATGGGGCATTGGGGAGCCATCCAAAAGGAATCCAATGCCCAGCACAAGGAATCCTTGCGGTTGGGAGCATCTCACACATCCCAGCATGGGCGACCTCCATGCCCTTTGGGGCACCCCTCTTCATGAAGAGCCCAACATGGACACAAAAATCCAACCTGAGCCAACGTCTGATCCTCACCCTGACTTCAGATGCAGAAGATCTCCATTCACCCTCTGCAGAATAGGCCTCCTCTGCCCTCTCCCTGAAACCTAACCCTAACTTCGGTTCTCAGACTTCCGTCCTCACACTCCTGGCCCACAAGCCCTCAAGATTGGGAATTCCGGAGCCACAATGCAGCACTCAGCCTGCCGAACTGGAGAAAAATGTTGCCCTCTGGGGCTGCCCAGAGACCCCCAATGAGGATCAACCTACTCTCCACTCGAAAGCACTCCAATTATCCAGGCTGCCCTGGGCAGTAATGTGCTCTCTGACCCATCGTAGCCAAGACTTCCAGAAAAACACCCGGACAGCTGGCCGAACAGCCAGCTCATTGGACCCGCCATGGCATTGGTCATCATCTCTTCCCAACCTGTGTTTTCAGGCTACAGAACTTGGACCTTAAATCCAATCACTGCACAGGGGTGGACCTGATGCAGAAATTGGAACTCCTCCTTCCCCCTGGCAGGAAAATTTGCTGTTGGCATGCTGTCCAAACTTCAGGGTAGGAGAAACCAGCATGGGCCATGAGGCCACGCCCATGCTTGAGGCCCCCCTTGGGCCCAAACACGCATTGTGACCCTCAGCACGAGACCCGTGCTCAAGTAGGCTTACCAGAGGCTGGACCAAGAGGCCGCATATGGGCTTGTCATGCCCGTAGCTTCCAAAACCTAACAAGGGGACGGGTTTTCCCTTCCCCTGTACCCAGGAATCTGCTCTGGAATGCCTCTTTTGGAGTGACACCTGGGGCAGAGAACAGGACTCCTCCCATCCCAAAGAATGACCACCAACTCTTGGGAGCCCGGCCAAATCCCCAGCAAGGGAGACTCCACGAGGCCCATGTGGCCACCCCTCCATTCCACGGTCATGCTTGACACAAAATCTAGAGGCAAAAGGCTGAGCAAGCGTCTCACACTAGCCCTTTCTTCCTATTCCGAGGAGCTCCTTTCACGGTCTGTAGATTGCGCCTATCATACCGTCGGCTGATAACACAAGCCAACTTTGGGTTTCCAGATTCTGTCCCCACAGCACTGGCCCCAAGCCAGGGGCCTCTGGAGCCACACCGCAGGATCGTACCTGCCCACTCCATGGAACCTGTGCCCTTGCCATTGTCCACAAGTCTAGGGATCAGGAGAAACCTCAAAGTTCCAGGAGGCAATCCAATAGTGGAGGCCGCCTGGACAAACAGGGGCGATCTGACCCAAGCTGAGCAGCCACCTCCACGCAGACATGTAGACGGATGTCCCAAGACACAGAAGACAGGCCCTTCACCCTAATAGGAACCTTTGCTTTGGTTTCCAGGCATCTATCCTCAGAGGTCTGTTCTCCAATACAAGCAGAAGGGGGTTTCCTGAGGCCCCACTCAGAACACCTCTCATCTCCACATGGGAAACATGCTCTTAGGAGCTGTGTCAAACCCTCAAGCAAGGAGAACCCTCCAGGGCCCCTGAGCCACCGCCACATTCCAACGTCTCCATGGACAAAACCCACAGTATGACCCATTTTCAGGAGAGTCCATTTCAACTCAGACCACCTGGAAGCTCCTCCAGAGCCAGCGGATCGAACATGCCTTGTCCTAGGAGCACCATGGGAATGCGACGTGGTGTAACCACGTATGCATCCTGAGAACCAGGCTCTCGAGGCTTTCCGTGTGGGCCATTGGGGAGCCATCCAAAAGTAATCCAATGCCCAGCACAAGGAATCATTGCGGTTGGGAGCATCTCACACATCCCAGCATGGGCGACCTCCATGCCGTACGGGGCACCCCTCTTCATGAAGAGCCCAACATGGACACAAAAATCCAACCTGAGCCAACGTCTGATCCTCACCCTGACTTCAGATGCAGAAGATCTCCATTCACCCTCTGCAGAATAGGCCTCCTCTGCCCTCTCCCTGAAACCTAACCCTAACTTCGGTTCTCAGACTTCCGTCCTCACACTCCTGTCCCACAAGCCCTCCAGACTCGGAATACCAGAGCCATAATGCAGCACTCTGCCTGCCCAGGAGCAGAAAAACCTTGCCCTCCGTGGCTGTCAGAGACTCCAAATGAGGAACAACCTGCACACCACTCGACTGCACTCCAATTATATAGGCTGCCCTGGGAACTAATGCTCCCTCTGACACAGCATGGGCCCCGAACTCCCGACACACCGAGAGCTGGCCCCAAATGCTGCATGTTGGAACCACCATGGCCTTAGGCCGTCATCTATTTTCAACCTGGTTTTTAAGGCACCAGAACCTTGACCTTATCTCCAATCACTGCACAGGGGTGGACCTGATGCAGAAATTGGAACTCCTCCTTCCCCCTGGCAGGAAAATTTGCTGTTGGCATGCTGTCCAAACTTCAGGGTAGGAGAAACCAGCATGGGCCATGAGGCCACGCCTATGCTTGAGGCCCCCCTTGGGCCCAAACACGCATTGTGACCCTCAGCACGAGACCCGTGCTCAAGTAGGCTTACCAGAGGCTGGACCAAGAGGCCGCATATGGGCTTGTCATGCCCCTAGCTTCCAAAACCTAACAAGGGGACGGGTTTTCCCTTCCCCTGTACCCAGGACTCTGCTCTGGAATGCCTCTTTTGGAGTGACACCTGGGGCAGAGAACAGGACTCCTCCCATCCCAAAGAATGACCAACAACTCTTGGGAGCCCGGCCAAATCCCCAGCAAGGGAGACTCCACGAGGCCCATGAGGCCACCCCTCCATTCCACGGTCATGCTTGACACAAAATCTAGATGCAAAAGACTGAGCAAGCGTCTCACATTAGCCCTTTCTTCCTATCCCGAGGAGCTCCTTTCACGGTCTGTAGATTGCGCCTATCATACCGTCGGCTGATAACCCAAGCCAACTTTGGGTTTCCAGATTCTGTCCCCACAGCACTGGCCCCAAGCCAGGGGCCTCTGGAGCCACACCGCAGGACCGTACCTGGCCACTCCATGGAATCTGTGCCCATGCAATTGGCCACAAGTCTAGGGATCAGGAGAAACCTCAAAGTTCCAGGAGGCAATCCAATAGTGGAGGCCGCCCTGGACAAACAGGGGCGATCTGACCGAAGCTGAGCAGCCACCTCCACGCAGACATGTAGACGGATGTCCCAAGAAACAGAAGACAGGCCCTTCACCCTAATAGGAACCTTTGCTTTGGTTTCCAGGCATCTATCCTAAGAGGTCTGTTCTCCAATACAAGCAGAAGGGGGTTTCCTGAGGCCCCACTCAGAACACCTCTCATCTCCACATGGGAAACATGCTCTTAGGAGCTGTGTCAAACCCTCAAGCAAGGAGAACCCTCCAGGGCCCCTGAGCCACCGCCACATTCCAACGTCTCCATGGACAAAACCCACAGTATGACCCATTTTCAGGAGAGTCCATTTCAACTCAGACCACCTGGAAGCTCCTCCAGAGCCAGCGGATCGAACATGCCTTGTCCTAGGAGCACCATGGGAATGCGACGTTGTGTACCCACGTATGCATCCTGAGAACCAGGCTCTCGAGGCTTTCCGTATGGGGCATTGGGGAGCCATCCAAAAGGAATCCAATGCCCAGCACAAGGAATCCTTGCGGTTGGGAGCATCTCACACATCCCAGCATGGGCGACCTCCATGCCGTACGGGGCACCCCTCTTCATGAAGAGCCCAACATGGACACAAAAATCCAACCTGAGCCAACGTCTGATCCTCACCCTGACTTCAGATGCAGAAGATCTCGATTCACCCTCTGCAGAATAGGCCTCCCCTGCCCTCTCCCTGAAACCTAACCCTAACTTCGGTTCTCAGACTTCCGTCCTCACACTCCTGTCCCACAAGCCCTCCAGACTCGGAATACCGGAGCCATAATGCAGCACTCTGCCTGCCCAGGAGCAGAAAAACCTTGCCCTCCGTGGCTGTCAGAGACTCCAAATGAGGAACAACCTGCACACCACTCGACTGCACTCCAATTATATAGGCTGCCCTGGGAACTAATGCTCCCTCTGACACAGCATGGGCCCCGAACTCCCGACACACCCAGAGCTGGCCCCAAATGCTGCATGTTGGAACCACCATGGCCTTAGGCCGTCATCTATTCCCAACCTGGTTTTTAAGGCACCAGAACCTTGACCTTATCTCCAATCACTGCACAGGGGTGGTGGTCCTGGTGAAGAAATCAGAACACACCCCTCCCCTTGCACTAAACCTTGCTGTTGACATGGTGTCCAATCTTCAGGGTAGGAGAAAGCAGCATGGGCCATGAGGCCACGGCCATGCTTGACGGCCACCTTGGGCACAAACACGCTTTGGGACACTCAGCGTGAGCCTTGGGCTCAAGTGAGGCTTCTCAGTGCCTGGAATAGGAGCCTGCGTATGGGGCTGGCCCTTCCTCTAGGCACTCAATCCTAACCAGAAGTCACCGGTGCCCAGGGCTATGCTCTCAAATCCCTCTTTGAAGGGAAACCTGAGGCAGAGAACGGGACTCCTCCCATCCTACACAATGACACCAAACTCCTGGTAGCCGGGCCAAATCCCCATAGTGAGAGTCTGGTCCATGGCCCCAGAGGCCACTCTGCCATGCCTCGCCCATTCTTGAAACAAAATCAAGAGAAACAAACCTGAGCAACCGCCTCGCACTCACCCTTCATTTTATCCTGAGGAGCTCCCCTCACAGAATGTAGATCCGGCCTTCCATACCCTAGGCCCCAACCTAAGCTGACGATGCATTTTTAGAATTCTGACCTCACATCCCTGGCACTCACACCCTTCGCACTGGGGCCCCTGGAGACACACCGCACTACAGTGCCTGCCCTCTCCAAGGACACTCTACCCATTCTCTTGCCCACAATCCTACAAATTGGGAGGAACCTCCCAGGTCCCTGAGGCCATCCCAATAGTGGAGGCAGCCCTGGACAAACATTGGCGATCCCTCAAACGGTGAGCAACTATCACCACTCAGGAAATCAGACGGGTGTCCTCACAAACAGAATATTGAGCCGCACAGGTCCCTAGGCCCTCATCTGAATATCGCTTTGGTTTCCAGGTGTCCCTCCTCAGAGGCCTCTTTCCAATATCTGCCTCTAAGGTTTGCCTGAGACACCCATTCGAACACCACTCGTCTCCACATGGGAAACGTGCTCTTTGGAACTGAGAAAACCTCCATTTAGGAGAACACTTCAGGGACCCAGAGCCACCGCCACATGTCAAGGTCTCCTTGGACACAGACCCACATTATGACCCATCCTCAGGAGACTCCGTTGCAACTCAGTCCCCTGTTTAGCTCCACCAGAGCCTGCAGATCAAACATGCCTGTTCCTAGGAGGCAATGGGAAGGAGAGCTGGGTTGCCCAGGCACCCATCCTTAGAACCCTGTTCTCGAGTTTTTTCATTCTGGGGCCTCGTGGAGCCATCCAACCAGACACGATTGTCGCACAGAAGGTACCCTTGCGGTTTGGAGCTTATCGCAAATGCGAGCATGGGAAACCTTCCATGGCCTCATGGGCAGACCTCTTCTGGAAGGCGCCAGCATGGACACCAACTCCAAAGTGAGGCAATGTCGGATCCTCGCCCTGACTTCAGGTGCAGGAGATCTCGATTCACCCTCTGCAGAGTGGGCCTGCCGTTCCCTCGCCCCATAACCTTACCCTAGCGTATGTTCTCAGACTTCCGACCTCACACTCCTGGCCCACAAGCCCTCAAGATTGGGAATTCCGGAGCCACAATGCAGCACTCAGCCTGCCCAACTGGAGAAAAATGTTGCCCTCTGGGTCTGCCCAGAGACCCCCAATGAGGATCAACCTACTCTCCACTCGAAAGCACTCCAATTATCCAGGCTGCCTTGGGCCGAAATGTGCTCTCTGACCCATCGTAGCCAAGACTTCCAGAACAACACCCGGACAGCTGGCCGAACAGCCAGCTCATTGGACCCGCCATGGCATTGGCCATCATCTCTTCCCAACCTGTGTTTTCAGGCTACAGAACTTGGACCTCATCTCTAATCACTGCACAGGGGTGGACCTGATGCAGAAATTGGAACACCTCCTTCCCCCTGGCAGGAAAATTTGCTGTTGGCATGCTGTCCAAACTTCAGGGTAGGAGAAACCAGCATGGGCCATGAGGCCACGCCCATGCTTGAGGCCTCCCTTGGGCCCAAACACGTATTGTGACCCTCAGAACGAGACCCGTGCTCAAGTAGGCTTACCAGAGGCTGGACCAAGAGGCCGCATATGGGCTTGTCATGCCCCTAGCTTCCAAAACCTAACAAGGGGACGGGTTTTCCCTTCCCCTGTACCCAGGACTCTGCTCTGGAATGCCTCTTTTGGAGTGATACCTGGGGCAGAGAACAGGACTCCTCCCATCCCAAAGAATGACCACCCACTCTTGGTAGCCCGGCCAAATCCCCAGCAAGGGAGACTGCACGAGGCCCATGAGGCCACCCCTCCATTCCACGGTCATGCTTGACACAAAATCTAGAGGCAAAAGGCTGAGCAAGCGTCTCACACTAGCCCTTTCTACCTATCCTGAGGAGCTCCTTTCACGGTCTGTAGATTGCGCCTATCATACCGTCGGCTGATAACCCAAGCCAACTTTGGGTTTCCAGATTCTGTCCCCACAGCTCTGGCCCCAAGCCAGGGGCCTCTGGAGCCACACCGCAGGATCGTACCTGCCCACTCCATGGAATCTGTGCCCGTGCCATATTCCACAACCGTAGGGATCAGGAGAAACCTCAAAGTTCCAGGAGGCAATCCAATAGTGGAGGCCGCCCTGGACAAACAGGGGTGATCTGACCCAAGCTGAGCAGCCACCTCCACGCAGCCATGGAGACGGATGTCCCAAGACACAGAAGACAGGCCCTTCACCCTAATAGGAACCTTTGCTTTGGTTTCCAGGCATCTATCCTCAGAGGTCTGTTCTCCAATACAAGCAGAAGGGGGTTTCCTGAGGCCCCACTCAGAACACCTCTCATCTCCACATGGGAAACATGCTCTTAGGAGCTGTGTCAAAACCTCAAGCAAGGAGAACCCTTCAGGGCCCCTGAGCCACCGCCACATTCCAACGTCTCCATGGACAAAACCCACAGTATGACCCATTTTCAGGAGAGTCCATTTCAACTCAGACCACCTGGAAGCTCCTCCAGAGCCAGCGGATCGAACATGCCTTGTCCTAGGAACACCATGGGAATGCGACGTGGTGTACCCACGTATGCATCCTGAGAACCAGGCTCTCGAGGCTTTCCGTATGGGGCATTGGGGAGCCATCCAAAAGGAATCCAATGCCCAGCACAAGGAATCCTGGCGGTTGGGAGCATCTCACACATCCCAGCATGGGCGACCTCCATGCCGTATGGGGCACCCCTCTTCATGAAGAGCCCAACATGGACACAAAACCTGAGCCAACGTCTGATCCTCACCCTGACTTCAGATGCAGAAGATCTCCATTCACCCTCTGCAGAATAGGCCTCCTCTGCCCTCTCCCTGAAACCTAACCCTAACTTCGGTTCTCAGACTTCCGTCCTCACACTCCTGTCCCACAAGCCCTCCAGACTCGGAATACCGGAGCCATAATGCAGCACTCTGCCTGCCCAGGAGCAGAAAAACCTTGCCCTCCGTGGCTGTCAGAGACTCCAAATGAGGAACAACCTGCACACCACTCGACTGCACTCCAATTATATAGGCTGCCCTGGGAACTAATGCTCCCTCTGACACAGCATGGGCCCCGAACTCCCGACACACCCAGAGCTGGCCCCAAATGCTGCATGTTGGAACCACCATGGCCTTAGGCCGTCATCTATTCCCAACCTGGTTTTTAAGGCACCAGAACCTTGACCTTATCTCCAATCACTGCACAGGGGTGGTGGTCCTGGTGAAGAAATCAGAACACACCCCTCCCCTTGCACTAAACCTTGCTGTTGACATGGTGTCCAATCTTCAGGGTAGGAGAAAGCAGCATGGGCCATGAGGCCACGGCCATGCTTGACGGCCACCTTGGGCACAAACACGCTTTGGGACACTCAGCGTGAGCCTTGGGCTCAAGTGAGGCTTCTCAGTGCCTGGAATAGGAGCCTGCGTATGGGGCTGGCCCTTCCTCTAGGCACTCAATCCTAACCAGAAGTCACCGGTGCCCAGGGCTATGCTCTCAAATCCCTCTTTGAAGGGAAACCTGAGGCAGAGAACGGGACTCCTCCCATCCTACACAATGACACCAAACTCCTGGTAGCCGGGCCAAATCCCCATAGTGAGAGTCTGGTCCATGGCCCCAGAGGCCACTCTGCCATGCCTCGCCCATTCTTGAAACAAAATCAAGAGAAACAAACCTGAGCAACCGCCTCGCACTCACCCTTCATTTTATCCTGAGGAGCTCCCCTCACAGAATGTAGATCCGGCCTTCCATACCCTAGGCCCCAACCTAAGCTGACGATGCATTTTTAGAATTCTGACCTCACATCCCTGGCACTCACACCCTTCGCACTGGGGCCCCTGGAGACACACCGCACTACAGTGCCTGCCCTCTCCAAGGACACTCTACCCATTCTCTTGCCCACAATCCTACAAATTGGGAGGAACCTCCCAGGTCCCTGAGGCCATCCCAATAGTGGAGGCAGCCCTGGACAAACATTGGCGATCCCTCAAACGGTGAGCAACTATCACCACTCAGGAAATCAGACGGGTGTCCTCACAAACAGAATACTGAGCCGCACAGGTCCCTAGGCCCTCATCTGAATATCGCTTTGGTTTCCAGGTGTCCCTCCTCAGAGGCCTCTTTCCAATATCTGCCTCTAAGGTTTGCCTGAGACACCCATTCGAACACCACTCGTCTCCACATGGGAAACGTGCTCTTTGGAACTGAGAAAACCTCCATTTAGGAGAACACTTCAGGGACCCAGAGCCACCGCCACATGTCAAGGTCTCCTTGGACACAGACCCACATTATGACCCATCCTCAGGAGACTCCGTTGCAACTCAGTCCCCTGTTTAGCTCCACCAGAGCCTGCAGATCAAACATGCCTGTTCCTAGGAGGCAATGGGAAGGAGAGCTGGGTTGCCCAGGCACCCATCCTTAGAACCCTGTTCTCGAGTTTTTTCATTCTGGGGCCTCGTGGAGCCATCCAACCAGACACGATTGTCGCACAGAAGGTACCCTTGCGGTTTGGAGCTTATCGCAAATGCGAGCATGGGAAACCTTCCATGGCCTCATGGGCAGACCTCTTCTGGAAGGCGCCAGCATGGACACCAACTCCAAAGTGAGGCAATGTCGGATCCTCGCCCTGACTTCAGGTGCAGGAGATCTCGATTCACCCTCTGCAGAGTGGGCCTGCCGTTCCCTCGCCCCATAACCTTACCCTAGCGTATGTTCTCAGACTTCCGACCTCACACTCCTGGCCCACAAGCCCTCAAGATTGGGAATTCCGGAGCCACAATGCAGCACTCAGCCTGCCCAACTGGAGAAAAATGTTGCCCTCTGGGTCTGCCCAGAGACCCCCAATGAGGATCAACCTACTCTCCACTCGAAAGCACTCCAATTATCCAGGCTGCCTTGGGCCGAAATGTGCTCTCTGACCCATCGTAGCCAAGACTTCCAGAACAACACCCGGACAGCTGGCCGAACAGCCAGCTCATTGGACCCGCCATGGCATTGGCCATCATCTCTTCCCAACCTGTGTTTTCAGGCTACAGAACTTGGACCTCATCTCTAATCACTGCACAGGGGTGGACCTGATACAGAAATTGGAACACCTCCTTCCCCCTGGCAGGAAAATTTGCTGTTGGCATGCTGTCCAAACTTCAGGGTAGGAGAAACCAGCATGGGCCATGAGGCCACGCCCATGCTTGAGGCCCCCCTTGGGCCCAAACACGCATTGTGACCCTCAGCACGAGACCCGTGCTCAAGTAGGCTTACCAGAGGCTGGACCAAGAGGCCGCATATGGGCTTGTCATGCCCCTAGCTTCCAAAACCTAACAAGGGGACGGGTTTTCCCTTCCCCTGTACCCAGGACTCTGCTCTGGAATGCCTCTTTTGGAGTGACACCTGGGGCAGAGAACAGGACTCCTCCCATCCCAAAGAATGACCACCCACTCTTGGTAGCCCGGCCAAATCCCCAGCAAGGGAGACTGCACGAGGCCCATGAGGCCACCCCTCCATTCCACGGTCATGCTTGACACAAAATCTAGAGGCAAAAGGCTGAGCAAGCGTCTCACACTAGCCCTTTCTACCTATCCAGAGGAGCTCCTTTCAGGGTCTGTAGATTGCGCCTATCATACCGTCGGCTGATAACCCAAGCCAACTTTGGGTTTCCAGATACTGTCCCCACAGCTCTGGCCCCAAGCCAGGGGCCTCTGGAGCCACACCGCAGGATCGTACCTGCCCACTCCATGGAATCTGTGCCCGTGCCATTGGCCACAAGCCTAGGGATCAGGAGAAACCTCAAAGTTCCAGGAGGCAATCCAATAGTGGAGGCCGCCCTGGACAAACAGGGGTGATCTGACCCAAGCTGAGCAGCCACCTCCACGCAGCCATGGAGAAGGATGTCCCAAGACACAGAAGACAGGCCCTTCTCCCTAATAGGAACCTTTGCTTTGCTTTCCAGGCATCTATCCTCAGAGGTCTGTTCTCCAATACAAGCAGAAGGGGGTTTCCTGAGGCCCCACTCAGAACACCTCTCATCTCCACATGGGAAACATGCTCTTAGGAGCTGTGTCAAAACCTCAAGCAAGGAGAACCCTTCAGGGCCCCTGAGCCACCGCCACATTCCAACGTCTCCATGGACAAAACCCACAGTATGACCCATTTTCAGGAGAGTCCATTTCAACTCAGACCACCTGGAAGGTCCTCCAGAGCCAGCGGATCGAACATGCCTTGTCCTAGGAACACCATGGGAATGCGACGTGGTGTACCCACGTATGCATCCTGAGAACCAGGCTCTCGAGGCTTTCCGTATGGGGCATTGGGGAGCCATCCAAAAGGAATCCAATGCCCAGCACAAGGAATCCTTGCGGTTGGGAGCATCTCACACATCCCAGCATGGGCGACCTCCATGCCGTATGGGGCACCCCTCTTCATGAAGAGCCCAACATGGACACAAAAATCCAACCTGAGCCAACGTCTGATCCTCACCCTGACTTCAGATGCAGAAGATCTCCATTCACCCTCTGCAGAATAGGCCTCCTCTGCCCTCTCCCTGAAACCTAACCCTAACTTCTGTTCTCAGACTTCTGTCCTCACACTCCTGGCCCACAAGCCCTCAAGATTGGGAATTCCGGAGCCACAATGCAGCACTCAGCCTGCCCAACTGGAGAAAAATGTTGCCCTCTGGGGCTGCCCAGAGACCCCCAATGAGGATCAACCTACTCTCCACTCGAAAGCACTCCAATTATCCAGGCTGCCCTGGGCAGTAATGTGCTCTCTGACCCATCGTAGCCAAGACTTCCAGAAAAACACCCGGACAGCTGGCCGAACAGCCAGCTCATTGGACCCGCGATGGCATTGGCCATCATCTCTTCCCAACCTGTGTTTTCAGGCTACAGAACTTAGACCTTATCTCCAATCACTGCACAGGGGTGGACCTGATGCAGAAATTGGAACTCCTCCTTCCCCCTGGCAGGAAAATTTGCTGTTGGCATGCTGTCCAAACTTCAGGGTAGCAGAAACCAGCATGGGCCATGAGGCCACGCCCATGCTTGAGGCCCCCCTTGGGCCCAAACACGCATTGTGACCCTCAGCACGAGACCCGTGCTCAAGTAGGCTTACCAGAGGCTGGACCAAGAGGCCGCATATGGGCTTGTCATGCCCGTAGCTTCCAAAACCTAACAAGGGGACGGGTTTTCCCTTCCCCTGTACCCAGGACTCTGCTCTGGAATGCCTCTTTTGGAGTGACACCTGGGGCAGAGAACAGGACTCCTCCCATCCCAAAGAATGACCACCAACTCTTGGGAGCCCGGCCAAATCCCCAGCAAGGGAGACTGCACGAGGCCCATGAGGCCACCCCTCCATTCCACGGTCATGCTTGACACAAGATCTAGAGGCAAAAGGCTGAGCAAGCGTCTCACACTAGCCCTTTCTTCCTATCCCGAGGAGCTCCTTTCACGGTCTGTAGATTGCGCCTATCATACCGTCGGCTGATAACCCAAGCCAACTTTGGGTTTCCAGATTCTGTCCACACAGCACTGGACCCAAGCCAGGGGCCTCTGGAGCCACACCGCAGGATCGTACCTGCCCACTCCATGGAATCTGTACCCGTGCCATTGGCCACAAGTCTAGGGATCAGGAGAAACCTCAAAGTTCCAGGAGGCAATGCAATAGTGGAGGCCGCCTGGACAAACAGGGGCGATCTGACCCAAGCTGAGCAGCCACCTCCACGCAGACATGTAGACGGATGTCCCAAGAAACAGAAGACAGGCCCTTCACCCTAATAGGAACTTTTGCTTTGGTTTCCAGGCATCTATCCTCAGAGGTCTGTTCTCCAATACAAGCAGAAGGGGCTTCCTGAGGCCCCACTGAGAACACCTCTCATCTCCACATGGGAAACATGCTCTTAGGAGCTGTGTCAAACCCTCAAGCAAGGAGAACCCTCCAGGGCCCCTGAGCCACCGCCACATTCCAACGTCTCCATGGACAAAACCCACAGTATGACCCATTTTCAGGAGAGTCCATTTCAACTCAGACCACCTGGAAGCTCCTCCAGAGCCAGCGGATCGAACATGCCTTGTCCTAGGAGCACCATGGGAATGCGACGTGGTGTACCCACGTATGCATCCTGAGAACCAGGCTCTCGAGGCTTTCCGTATGGGGCATTGGGGAGCCATCCAAAAGGAATCCAATGCCCAGCACAAGGAATCCTTGCGGTTGGGAGCATCTCACACATCCCAGCATGGGCGACCTCCATGCCGTACGGGGCACCCCTCTTCATGAAGAGCCCAACATGGACACAAAAATCCAACCTGAGCCAACGTCTGATCCTCACCCTGACTTCAGATGCAGAAGATCTCCATTCACCCTCTGCAGAATAGGCCTCCTCTGCCCTCTCCCTGAAACCTAACCCTAACTTCGGTTCTCAGACTTCCGTCCTCACACTCCTGTCCCACAAGCCCTCCAGACTCGGAATACCGGAGCCATAATGCAGCACTCTGCCTGCCCAGGAGCAGAAAAACCTTGCCCTCCGTGGCTGTCAGAGACTCCAAATGAGGAACAACCTGCACACCACTCGACTGCACTCCAATTATATAGGCTGCCCTGGGAACTAATGCTCCCTCTGACACAGCATGGGCCCCGAACTCCTGACACACCGAGAGCTGGCCCCAAATGCTGCATGTTGGAACCACCATGGCCTTCGGCCGTCATATATTCCCAACCTGGTTTTTAAGGCACCAGAACATTGACCTTATCTCCAATCACTGCACAGGGGTGGTGGTCCTGGTGAAGAAATCAGAACACACCCCTCCCCTTGCACTAAACCTTGCTGTTGACATGGTGTCCAATCTTCAGGGTAGGAGAAAGCAGCATGGGCCATGAGGCCACGGCCATGCTTGACGGCCACCTTGGGCACAAACATGTTTTGGGACACTCAGCGTGATCCTTGGGCTCAAGTGAGGCTTCTCAGTGCCTGGAATAGGAGCCTACATATGGGGCTGGCCCTTCCTCTAGGCACTCAATCCTAACCAGAAGTCACCGGTGCCCAGGGCTATGCTCTCAAATCCCTCTTTGAAGGGAAACCTGAGGCAGAGAACGGGACTCCTCCCATCCTACACAATGACACCAAACTCCTGGTAGCCGGGCCAAATCCCCAGAGTGAGAGTCTGGTCCATGGCCCCAGAGGCCACCCCTCCATGCCTCGCCCATTCTTGAAACAAAATCCAGAGAAACAAACCTGAGCAACCGCCTCGCACTCACCCTTCATTTTATCCTGAGGAGCTCTCCTCACAGAATGTAGATCCGGCCTTCCATACCCTAGGCCCCAACCTAAGCTGACGATGCATTTTTAGAATTCTGACCTCACATCCCTGGCACTCACACCCTTCGCACTGTGGCCCCTGGAGACACACCGCACTACAGTGCCTGCCCTCTCCAAGGACACTCTACCCCTTCTCTTGCCCACAATCCTACAAATTGGGAGGAACCTCCCAGGTCCCTGAGGCCATCCCAATAGTGGAGGCAGCCCTGGACAAACATTGGCGATCCCTCAAACGGTGAGCAACTATCACCACTCAGGAAATCAGACGGGTGTCCTCACAAACAGAATATTGAGCCGGACAGGTCCCTAGGCCCTCATCTGAATATCGCTTTGGTTTCCAGGTGTCCCGCCTCAGAGGCCTCTTTCCAATATCTGCCTATAGGGTTTGCCTGAGACACCCATTCGAACACCACTCGTCTCCACATGGGAAACGTGCTCTTTGGAACTGAGAAAACCCTCCATTTAGGAGAACACTTCAGGGACCCAGAGCCACCGCCACATGTCAAGGTCTCCTTGGACACAGACCCACATTATGACCCATCCTCAGGAGACTCCGTTGCAACTCAGTCCCCTGTTTAGCTCCACCAGAGCCTGCAGATCAAACATGTCTGTTCCTAGGAGGCAATGGGAGGGAGAGCTGGGTTGCCCAGGCACCCATCCTTAGAACCCTGTTCTCGAGTTTTTTCATTCTGGGGCCTCGTGGAGCCATCCAACCAGACACGATTGTCGCACAGAAGGTACCCTTGCGGTTTGGAGCTTATCGCAAATACGAGCATGGGAAACATTCCATGGCCCTTGGGCAGACCTCTTCTGGAAGGCGCCAGCATGGACACCAACTGCAAACTGAGCCAATGTCGGATCATCGCCCTGACTTCAGGTGCAGGAGATCTCGATTCACCCTCTGCAGAGTGGGCCTGCCGTTCCCTCGCCCCATATCCTTACACTAGCGTATGTTCTCAGACTTCCGTCCTCACACTCCTGGCCCACAAGCCCTCAAGATTGGGAATTCCGGAGCCACAATGCAGCACTCAGCCTGCCCAACTGGAGAAAAATGTTGCCCTCTGGGGCTGCCCAGAGACCCCCAATGAGGATCAACCTACTCTCCACTCGAAAGCACTCCAATTATCCAGGCTGCCCTGGGCAGTAATGTGCTCTCTGACCCATCGTAGCCAAGACTTCCAGAACAACACCCGGACAGCTGGCCGAACAGCCAGCTCATTGGACCCGCCATGGCATTGGCCATCATCTCTTCCCAACCTGTGTTTTCAGGCTACAGAACTTGGACCTTATCTCCAATCACTGCACAGGGGTGGACCTGATGCAGAAATTGGAACACCTCCTTCCCCCTGGCAGGAAAATTTGCTGTTGGCATGCTGTCCAAACTTCAGGGTAGGAGAAACCAGCATGGGCCATGAGGCCACGCCCATGCTTGAGGCCCCCCTTGGGCCCAAACACGCATTGTGACCCTCAGCACGAGACCCGTGCTCAGGTAGGCTTAGCAGAGGCTGGACCAAGAGGCCGCATATGGGCTTGTCATGCCCCTAGCTTCCAAAACCTAACAAGGGGACGGGTTTTCCCTTCCCCTGTACCCAGGACTCTGCTCTGGAATGCCTCTTTTGGAGTGACACCTGGGGCAGAGAACAGGATTCCTCCCATCCCAAAGAATGACCACCCACTCTTGGTAGCCCGGCCAAATCCCCAGCAAGGGAGACTGCACGAGGCCCATGAGGCCACCCCTCCATTCCACGGTCATGCTTGACACAAAATCTAGAGGCAAAAGGGTGAGCAAGCGTCTCACACTAGCCCTTTCTTCCTATCCCGAGGAGCTCCTTTCACGGTCTGTAGATTGCGCCTATCATACCGTCGGCTGATAACCCAAGCCAGCTTTGGGTTTCCAGATTCTGTCCCCACAGCTCTGGCCCCAAGCCAGGGGCCTCTGGAGCCACACCGCAGGATCGTAACTGCCCACTCCATGGAATCTGTGCCCGTGCCATTGGCCACAAGCCTAGGGATCAGGAGAAACCTCAAAGTTCCAGGAGGCAATCCAATAGTGGAAGCCGCCCTGGACAAACAGGGGCGATCTGACCCAAGCTGAGCAGCCACCTCCACGCAGACATGTAGACGGATGTCCCAAGAAACAGAAGACAGGCCCTTCACCCTAATAGGAACTTTTGCTTTGGTTTCCAGGCATCTATCCTCAGAGGTCTGTTCTCCAATACAAGCAGAAGGGGCTTCCTGAGGCCCCACTGAGAACACCTCTCGTCTCCACATGGGAAACATGCTCTTAGGAGCTGTGTCAAACCCTCAAGCAAGGAGAACCCTCCAGGGCCCCTGAGCCACCGCCACATTCCAACGTCTCCATGGACAAAACCCACACTATGACCCATTTTCAGGAGAGTCCATTTCAACTCAGACCACCTGGAAGCTCCTCCAGAGCCAGCGGATCGAACATGCCTTGTCCTAGGAGCACCATGGGAATGCGACGTGGTGTACCCACGTATGCATCCTGAGAACCAGGCTCTCGAGGCTTTCCGTATGGGGCATTGGGGAGCCATCCAAAAGGAATCCAATGCCCAGCACAAGGAATCCTTGCGGTTGGGAGCATCTCACACATCCCAGCATGGGCGACCTCCAAGCCATACGGGGCACCCCTCTTCATGAAGAGCCCAACATGGACACAAAAATCCAACCTGAGCCAACGTCTGATCCTCACCCTGACTTCAGATGCAGAAGATCTCCATTCACCCTCTGCAGAATAGGCCTCCTCTGCCCTCTCCCTGAAACCTAACCCTAACTTCGGTTCTCAGACTTCCGTCCTCACACTCCTGTCCCACAAGCCCTCCAGACTCGGAATACCGGAGCCATAATGCAGCACTCTGCCTGCCCAGGAGCAGAAAAACCTTGCCCTCCGTGGCTGTCAGAGACTCCAAATGAGGAACAACCTGCACACCACTCGACTGCACTCCAATTATATAGGCTGCCCTGGGAACTAATGCTCCCTCTGACACAGCATGGGCCCCGAACTCCTGACACACCGAGAGCTGGCCCCAAATGCTGCATGTTGGAACCACCATGGCCTTCGGCCGTCATATATTCCCAACCTGGTTTTTAAGGCACCAGAACATTGACCTTATCTCCAATCACTGCACAGGGGTGGTGGTCCTGGTGAAGAAATCAGAACACACCCCTCCCCTTGCACTAAACCTTGCTGTTGACATGGTGTCCAATCTTCAGGGTAGGAGAAAGCAGCATGGGCCATGAGGCCACGGCCATGCTTGACGGCCACCTTGGGCACAAACATGTTTTGGGACACTCAGCGTGATCCTTGGGCTCAAGTGAGGCTTCTCAGTGCCTGGAATAGGAGCCTACATATGGGGCTGGCCCTTCCTCTAGGCACTCAATCCTAACCAGAAGTCATCGGTGCCCAGGGCTATGCTCTCAAATCCCTCTTTGAAGGGAAACCTGAGGCAGAGAACGGGACTCCTGCCATCCTACACAATGACACCAAACTCCTGGTAGCCGGGCCAAATCCCCAGAGTGAGAGTCTGGTCCATGGCCCCAGAGGCCACCCCTCCATGCCTCGCCCATTCTTGAAACAAAATCCAGAGAAACAAACCTGAGCAACCGCCTCGCACTCACCCTTCATTTTATCCTGAGGAGCTCCCCTCACAGAATGTAGATCCGGCCTTCCATACCCTAGGCCCCAACCTAAGCTGACGATGCATTTTTAGAATTCTGACCTCACATCCCTGGCACTCACACCCTTCGCACTGGGGCCCCTGGAGACACACCGCACTACAGTGCCTGCCCTCTCCAAGGACACTCTACCCCTTCTCTTGCCCACAATCCTACAAATTGGGAGGAACCTCCCAGGTCCCTGAGGCCATCCCAATAGTGGAGGCAGCCCTGGACAAACATTGGCGATCCCTCAAACGGTGAGCAACTATCACCACTCAGGAAATCAGACGGGTGTCCTCACAAACAGAATATTGAGCCGGACAGGTCCCTAGGCCCTCATCTGAATATCGCTTTGGTTTCCAGGTGTCCCTCCTCAGAGGCCTCTTTCCAATATCTGCCTCTAGGGTTTGCCTGAGACACCCATTCGAACACCACTCGTCTCCACATGGGAAACGTGCTCTTTGGAACTGAGAAAACCCTCCATTTAGGAGAACACTTCAGGGACCCAGAGCCACCGCCACATGTCAAGGTCTCCTTGGACACAGACCCACATTTTGACCCATCCTCAGGAGACTCCGTTGCAACTTAGTCCCCTGTTTAGCTCCACCAGAGCCTGCAGATCAAACATGCCTGTTCCTAGGAGGCAATGGGAAGGAGAGCTGGGTTGCCCAGGCACCCATCCTTAGAACCCTGTTCTCGAGTTTTTTCATTCTGGGGCCTCGTGGAGCCATCCAACCAGACACGATTGTCGCACAGAAGGTACCCTTGCGGTTTGGAGCTTATCGCAAATGCGAGCATGGGAAACATTCCATGGCCCTTGGGCAGACCTCTTCTGGAAGGCGCCAGCATGGACACCAACTCCAAACTGAGCCAATGTCGGATCATCGCCCTGACTTCAGGTGCAGGAGATCTCGATTCACCCTCTGCAGAGTGGGCCTGCCGTTCCCTCGCCCCATATCCTTACACTAGCGTATGTTCTCAGACTTCCGTCCTCACACTCCTGGCCCACAAGCCCTCAAGATTGGGAATTCCGGAGCCACAATGCAGCACTCAGCCTGCCGAACTGGAGAAAAATGTTGCCCTCTGGGGCTGCCCAGAGACCCCCAATGAGGATCAACCTACTCTCCACTCGAAAGCACTCCAATTATCCAGGCTGCCCTGGGCAGTAATGTGCTCTCTGACCCATCGTAGCCAAGACTTCCAGAACAACACCCGGACAGCTGGCCGAACAGCCAGCTCATTGGACCCGCCATGGCATTGGCCATCATCTCTTCCCAACCTGTGTTTTCAGACTACAGAACTTGGACCTTATCTCCAATCACTGCACAGGGGTGGACCTGATGCAGAAATTGGAACACCTCCTTCCCCCTGGCAGGAAAATTTGCTGTTGGCATGCTGTCCAAACTTCAGGGTAGGAGAAACCAGCATGGGCCATGAGGCCACGCCCATGCTTGAGGCCCCCCTTGGGCCCAAACACGCATTGTGACCCTCAGCACGAGACCCGTGCTCAGGTAGGCTTAGCAGAGGGTGGACCAAGAGGCCGCATATGGGCTTGTCATGCCCCTAGCTTCCAAAACCTAACAAGGGGACGGGTTTTCCCTTCCCCTGTACCCAGGACTCTGCTCTGGAATGCCTCTTTTGGAGTGACACCTGGGGCAGAGAACAGGACTCCTCCCATCCCAAAGAATGACCACCCACTCTTGGTAGCCCGGCCAAATCCCCAGCAAGGGAGACTGCACGAGGCCCATGAGGCCACCCCACCATTCCACGGTCATGCTTGACACAAAATCTAGAGGCAAAAGGGTGAGCAAGCGTCTCACACTAGCCCTTTCTTCCTATCCCGAGGAGCTCCTTTCACGGTCTGTAGATTGCGCCTATCATACCGTCGGCTGATAACCCAAGCCAACTTTGGGTTTCCAGATTCTGTCCCCACAGCTCTGGCCCCAAGCCAGGGGCCTCTGGAGCCACACCGCAGGATCGTAACTGCCCACTCCATGGAATCTGTGCCCGTGCCATTGGCCACAAGCCTAGGGATCAGGAGAAACCTCAAAGTTCCAGGAGGCAATCCAATAGTGGAGGACGCCCTGGACAAACAGGGGCGATCTGACCCAAGCTGAGCAGCCACCTCCACGCAGCCATGGAAACGGATGTCCCAAGACACAGAAGACAGGCCCTTCAGCCTAATAGGAACCTTTGTTTTGGTTTCCAGGCATCTATCCTCAGAGGTCTGTTCTCCAATACAAGCAGAAGGGGGTTTCCTGAGGCCCCACTCAGAACACCTCTCATCTCCACATGGGAAACATGCTCTTAGGAGCTGTGTCAAACCCTCAAGCAAGGAGAACCCTCCAGGGCCCCTGAGCCACCGCCACATTCCAACGTCTCCATGGACAAAACCCACAGTATGACCCATTTTAGGAGAGTCCATTTCAACTCAGACCACCTGGAAGCTCCTCCAGAGCCAGCGGATCGAACATGCCTTGTCCTAGGAGCACCATGGGAATGCGACGTGGTGTACCCACGTATGCATCCTGAGAACCAGGCTCTCGAGGCTTTCCGTATGGGGCATTGGGGAGCCATCCAAAAGGAATCCAATGCCCAGCACAAGGAATCATTGCGGTTGGGAGCATCTCACACATCCCAGCATGGGCGACCTCCATGCCGTACGGGGCACCCCTCTTCATGAAGAGCCCAACATGGACACAAAAATCCAACCTGAGCCAACGTCTGATCCTCACCCTGACTTCAGATGCAGAAGATCTCCATTCACCCTCTGCAGAATAGGCCTCCTCTGCCCTCTCCCTGAAACCTAACCCTAACTTCGGTTCTCAGACTTCCGTCCTCACACTCCTGTCCCACAAGCCCTCCAGACTCGGAATACCGGAGCCATAATGCAACACTCTGCCTGCCCAGGAGCAGAAAAACCTTGCCCTCCGTGGCTGTCAGAGACTCCAAATGAGGAACAACCTGCACACCACTCGACTGCACTCCAATTATATAGGCTGCCCTGGGAACTAATGCTCCCTCTGACACAGCATGGGCCCCGAACTCCCGACACACCGAGAGCTGGCCCCAAATGCTGCATGTTGGAACCACCATGGCCTTAGGCCGTCATCTATTCCCAACCTGGTTTTTAAGGCACCAGAACCTTGACCTTATCTCCAATCACTGCACAGGGGTGGTGGTCCTGGTGAAGAAATCAGAACACACCCCTCCCCTTGCACTAAACCTTGCTGTTGACATGGTGTCCAATCTTCAGGGTAGGAGAAAGGAGCATGGGCCATGAGGCCACGGCCATGCTTGACGGCCACCTTGGGCACAAACACACTTTGGGACACTCAGCGTGAGACTTGGCCTCAAGTGAGGCTTCTCAGTGCCTGGAATAGGAGCCTGCATATGGGGCTGGCCCTTCCTCTAGGCACTCAATCCTAACCAGAAGTCACCGGTGCCCAGGGCTATGCTCTCAAATCCCTCTTTGAAGGGAAACCTGAGGCAGAGAACGGGACTCCTCCCATCCTACACAATGACACCAAACTCCTGGTAGCCGGGCCAAATCCCCATAGTGAGCGTCTGTTCCATGGCCCCAGAGGCCACTCTGCCATGCCTCGCCCATTCTTGAAACAAAATCCAGAGAAACAAACCGGAGCAACCGCCTCGCACTCACCCTTCATTTTATCCTGAGGAGCTCCCCTCACAGAATGTAGATCCGGCCTTCCATACCCTAGGCCCCAACCTAAGCTGACGATGCATTTTTAGAATTCTGACCTCACATCCCTGGCACTCACACCCTTCGCACTGGGGCCCCTGGAGACACACCGCACTACAGTGCCTGCCCTCTCCAAGGACACTCTACCCCTTCTCTTGCCCACAATCCTACAAATTGGGAGGAACCTCCCAGGTCCCTGAGGCCATCCCAATAGTGGAGGCAGCCCTGGACAAACATTGGCGATCCCTCAAACGGTGAGCAACTATCACCACTCAGGAAATCAGACGGGTGTCCTCACAAACAGAATATTGAGCCGGACAGGTCCCTAGGCCCTCATCTGAATATCGCTTTGGTTTCCAGGTGTCCCGCCTCAGAGGCCTCTTTCCAATATCTGCCTCTAGGGTTTGCCTGAGACACCCATTCGAACACCACTCGTCTCCACATGGGAAACGTGCTCTTTGGAACTGAGAAAACCCTCCATTTAGGAGAACACTTCAGGGACCCAGAGCCACCGCCACATGTCAAGGTCTCCTTGGACACAGACCCACATTTTGACCCATCCTCAGGAGACTCCGTTGCAACTCAGTCCCCTGTTTAGCTCCACCAGAGCCTGCAGATCAAACATGCCTGTTCCTAGGAGGCAATGGGAAGGAGAGCTGGGTTGCCCAGGCACCCATCCTTAGAACCCTGTTCTCGAGTTTTTTCATTCTGGGGCCTCGTGGAGCCATCCAACCAGACACGATTGTCGCACAGAAGGTACCCTTGCGGTTTGGAGCTTATCGCAAATGCGAGCATGGGAAACATTCCATGGCCCTTGGGCAGACCTCTTCTGGAAGGCGCCAGCATGGACACCAACTCCAAACTGAGCCAATGTCGGATCATCGCCCTGACTTCAGGTGCAGGAGATCTCGATTCACCCTCTGCAGAGTGGGCCTGCCGTTCCCTCGCCCCATATCCTTACACTAGCGTATGTTCTCAGACTTCCGTCCTCACACTCCTGGCCCACAAGCCCTCAAGTTTGGGAATTCCGGAGCCACAATGCAGCACTCAGCCTGCCGAACTGGAGAAAAATGTTGCCCTCTGGGGCTGCCCAGAGACCCCCAATGAGGATCAACCTACTCTCCACTCGAAAGCACTCCAATTATCCAGGCTGCCCTGGGCAGTAATGTGCTCTCTGACCCATCGTAGCCAAGACTTCCAGAACAACACCCGGACAGCTGGCCGAACAGCCAGCTCATTGGACCCGCCATGGCATTGGCCATCATCTCTTCCCAACCTGTGTTTTCAGGCTACAGAACTTGGACCTTATCTCCAATCACTGCACAGGGGTGGACCTGATGCAGAAATTGGAACACCTCCTTCCCCCTGGCAGGAAAATTTGCTGTTGGCATGCTGTCCAAACTTCAGGGTAGGAGAAACCAGCATGGGCCATGAGGCCACGCCCATGCTTGAGGCCCCCCTTGGGCCCAAACACGCATTGTGACCCTCAGCACGAGACCCGTGCTCAGGTAGGCTTAGCAGAGGCTGGACCAAGAGGCCGCATATGGGCTTGTCATGCCCCTAG
Source organism: Martes martes (assembly GCF_963455335.1). Taxonomy (NCBI): domain Eukaryota; kingdom Metazoa; phylum Chordata; class Mammalia; order Carnivora; family Mustelidae; genus Martes; species Martes martes. The sequence goes on along the minus strand of NC_137907.1, from coordinate 4,623,338 downwards.
CTTCCAAAACCTAACAAGGGGACGGGTTTTCCCTTCCCCTGTACCCAGGACTCTGCTCTGGAATGCCTCTTTTGGAGTGACACCTGGGGCAGAGAACAGGACTCCTCCCATCCCAAAGAATGACCACCCACTCTTGGTAGCCCGGCCAAATCCCCAGCAAGGGAGACTGCACGAGGCCCATGAGGCCACCCCTCCATTCCACGGTCATGCTTGACACAAAATCTAGAGGCAAAAGGGTGAGCAAGCGTCTCACACTAGCCCTTTCTTCCTATCCCGAGGAGCTCCTTTCACGGTCTGTAGATTGCGCCTATCATACCGTCGGCTGATAACCCAAGCCACCTTTGGGTTTCCAGATTCTGTCCCCACAGCTCTGGCCCCAAGCCAGGGGCCTCTGGAGCCACACCGCAGGATCGTAACTGCCCACTCCATGGAATCTGTGCCCGTGCCATTGGCCACAAGCCTAGGGATCAGGAGAAACCTCAAAGTTCCAGGAGGCAATCCAATAGTGGAGGCCGCCCTGGACAAACAGGGGCGATCTGACCCAAGCTGAGCAGCCACCTCCACGCAGCCATGGAGACGGATGTCCCAAGACACAGAAGACAGGCCCTTCAGCCTAATAGGAACCTTTGCTTTGGTTTCCAGGCATCTATCCTCAGAGGTCTGTTCTCCAATACAAGCAGAAGGGGGTTTCCTGAGGCCCCACTCAGAACACCTCTCATCTCCACATGGGAAACGTGCTCTTAGGAGCTGTGTCAAACCCTCAAGCAAGGAGAACCCTCCAGGGCCCCTGAGCCACCGCCACATTCCAACGTCTCCATGGACAAAACCCACAGTATGACCCATTTTCAGGAGAGTCCATTTCAACTCAGACCACCTGGAAGCTCCTCCAGAGCCAGCGGATCGAACATGCCTTGTCCTAGGAGCACCATGGGAATGCGACGTGGTGTAACCACGTATGCATCCTGAGAACCAGGCTCTCGAGGCTTTCCGTATGGGGCATTGGGGAGCCATCCAAAAGGAATCCAATGCCCAGCACAAGGAATCATTGCGGTTGGGAGCATCTCACACATCCCAGCATGGGCGACCTCCATGCCGTATGGGGCACCCCTCTTCATGAAGAGCCCAACATGGACACAAAAATCCAACCTGAGCCAACGTCTGATCCTCACCCTGACTTCAGATGCAGAAGATCTCCATTCACCCTCTGCAGAATAGGCCTCCTCTGCCCTCTCCCTGAAACCTAACCCTAACTTCGGTTCTCAGACTTCCGTCCTCACACTCCTGTCCCACAAGCCCTCCAGACTCGGAATACCGGAGCCATAATGCAGCACTCTGCCTGCCCAGGAGCAGAAAAACCTTGCCCTCCGTGGCTGTCAGAGACTCCAAATGAGGAACAACCTGCACACCACTCGACTGCACTCCAATTATATAGGCTGCCCTGGGAACTAATGCTCCCTCTGACACAGCATGGGCCCCGAACTCCCGACACACCGAGAGCTGGCCTCAAATGCTGCATGTTGGAACCACCATGGCCTTAGGCCGTCATCTATTCCCAACCTGGTTTTTAAGGCACCAGAACCTTGACCTTATCTCCAATCACTGCACAGGGGTGGTGGTCCTGGTGAAGAAATCAGAACACACCCCTCCCCTTGCACTAAACCTTGCTGTTGACATGGTGTCCAATCTTCAGGGTAGGAGAAAGCAGCATGGGCCATGAGGCCACGGCCATGCTTGACGGCCACCTTGGGCACAAACACGCTTTGGGACACTCAGCGTGAGCCTTGGGCTCAAGTGAGGCTTCTCAGTGCCTGGAATAGGAGCCTGCATATGGGGCTGGCCCTTCCTCTAGGCACTCAATCCTAACCAGAAGTCACCGGTGCCCAGGGCTATGCTCTCAAATCCCTCTTTGAAGGGAAACCTGAGGCAGAGAACGGGACTCCTCCCATCCTACACAATGACACCAAACTCCTGGTAGCCGGGCCAAATCCCCATTAGTGAGCGTCTGGTCCATGGCCCCAGAGGCCACCCCGCCATGCCTCGCCCATTCTTGAAACAAAATCCAGAGAAACACACCGGAGCAACCGCCTCGCACTCACCCTTCATTTTATCCTGAGGAGCTCCCCTCACAGAATGTAGATCCGGCCTTCCATACCCTAGGCCCCAACCTAAGCTGACGATGCCTTTTTAGAATTCTGACCTCACATCCCTGGCACTCACACCCTTCGCACTGGGGCCCCTGGAGACACACCGCACTACAGTGCCTGCCCTCTCCAAGGACACTCTACCCCTTCTCTTGCCCACAATCCTACAAATTGGGAGGAACCTCCCAGGTCCCTGAGGCCATCCCAATAGTGGAGGCAGCCCTGGACAAACATTGGCGATCCCTCAAACGGTGAGCAACTATCACCACTCAGGAAATCAGACGGGTGTCCTCACAAACAGAATATTGAGCCGGACAGGTCCCTAGGCCCTCATCTGAATATCGCTTTGGTTTCCAGGTGTCCCTCCTCAGAGGCCTCCTTCCAATATCTGCCTCTAGGGTTTGCCTGAGACACCCATTCGAACACCACTCGTCTCCACATGGGAAACGTGCTCTTTGGAACTGAGAAAACCCTCCATTTAGGAGAACACTTCAGGGACCCAGAGCCACCGCCACATGTCAAGGTCTCCTTGGACACAGACCCACATTTTGACCCATCCTCAGGAGACTCCGTTGCAACTCATCCCCTGTTTAGCTCCACCAGAGCCTGCAGATCAAACATGTCTGTTCCTAGGAGGCAATGGGAAGGAGAGCTGGGTTGCCCAGGCACCCATCCTTAGAACCCTGTTCTCGAGTTTTTTCATTCTGGGGCCTCGTGGAGCCATCCAACCAGACACGATTGTCACACAGAAGGTACCCTTGCGGTTTGGAGCTTATCGCAAATGCGACCATGGGAAACCTTCCATGGCCTCATGGGCAGACCTCTTCTGGAAGGCGCCAGCATGGACACCAACTCCAAACTGAGCCAATGTCGGATCCTCGCCCTGACTTCAGGTGCAGGAGATCTCGATTCACCCTCTGCAGAGAGGGCCTGCCGTTCCCTCGCCCCATAACCTTACCCTAGCGTATGTTCTCAGACTTCCGTCCTCACACTCCTGGCCCACAAGCCCTCAAGATTGGGAATTCCGGAGCCACAATGCAGCACTCAGCCTGCCCAACTGGAGAAAAATGTTGCCCTCTGGGGCTGCCCAGAGACCCCCAATGAGGATCAACCTACTCTCCACTCGAAAGCACTCCAATTATCCAGGCTGCCCTGGGCAGTAATGTGCTCTCTGACCCATCGTAGCCAAGACTTCCAGAACAACACCCGGACAGCTGGCCGAACAGCCAGCTCATTGGACCCGCCATGGCATTGGCCATCATCTCTTCCCAACCTGTGTTTTCAGGCTACAGAACTTGGACCTTATCTCCAATCACTGCACAGGGGTGGACCTGATGCAGAAATTGGAACAACTCCTTCCCCCTGGCAGGAAAATTTGCTGTTGGCATGCTGTCCAAACTTCAGGGTACGAGAAACCAGCATGGGCCATGAGGCCACGCCCATGCTTGAGGCCCCCCTTGGGCCCAAACACGCATTGTGACCCTCAGCACGAGACCCGTGCTCAAGTAGGCTTACCAGAGGCTGGACCAAGAGGCCGCATATGGGCTTGTCATGCCCCTAGCTTCCAAAACCTAACAAGGGGACGGGTTTTCCCTTCCCCTGTACCCAGGACTCTGCTCTGGAATGCCTCTTTTGGAGTGACACCTGGGGCAGAGAACAGGACTCCTCCCATCCCAAAGAATGACCAACAACTCTTGGGAGCCCGGCCAAATCCCCAGCAAGGGAGACTCCACGAGGCCCATGAGGCCACCCCTCCATTCCACGGTCATGCTTGACACAAAATCTAGAGGCAAAAGGCTGAGCAAGCGTCTCACACTAGCCCTTTCTTCCTATCCCGAGGAGCTCCTTTCACGGTCTGTAGATTGCGCCTATCATACCGTCGGCTGATAACCCAAGCCAACTTTGGGTTTCCAGATTCTGTCCCCACAGCACTGGCCCCAAGCCAGGGGCCTCTGGGGCCACACCGCAGGACCGTACCTGGCCACTCCATGGAATCTGTGCCCGTGCCATTGGCCACAACCCTAGGGATCAGGAGAAACCTCAAAGTTCCAGGAGGCAATCCAATAGTGGAGGCCGCCCTGGACAAACAGGGGCGATCTGACCGAAGCTGAGCAGCCACCTCCACGCAGACATGTAGACGGATGTCCCAAGAAACAGAAGACAGGCCCTTCACCCTAATAGGAACCTTTGCTTTGGTTTCCAGGCATCTATCCTAAGAGGTCTGTTCTCCAATACAAGCAGAAGGGGGTTTCCTGAGGCCCCACTCAGAACACCTCTCATCTCCACATGGGAAACATGCTCTTAGGAGCTGTGTCAAACCCTCAAGCAAGGAGAACCCTCCAGGGCCCCTGAGCCACCGCCACATTCCAACGTCTCCATGGACAAAACCCACAGTATGACCCATTTTCAGGAGAGTCCATTTCAACTCAGACCTCCTGGAACCTCCTCCAGAGCCAGCGGATCGAACATGCCTTGTCCTAGGAGCACCATGGGAATGCGACGTGGTGTACCCACGTATGCATCCTGAGAACCAGGCTCTCGAGGCTTTCCGTATGGGGCATTGTGGAGCCATCCAAAAGGAATCCAATGCCCAGCACAAGGAATCATTGCGGTTGGGAGCATCTCACACATCCCAGCATGGGCGACCTCCATGCCGTACGGGGCACCCCTCTTCATGAAGAGCCCAACATGGACACAAAAATCCAACCTGAGCCAACGTCTGATCCTCACCCTGACTTCAGATGCAGAAGATCTCGATTCACCCTCTGCAGAATAGGCCTCCTCTGCCCTCTCCCTGAAACCTAACCCTAACTTCGGTTCTCAGACTTCCGTCCTCACACTCCTGTCCCACAAGCCCTCCAGACTCGGAATACCGGAGCCATAATGCAGCACTCTGCCTGCCCAGGAGCAGAAAAACCTTGCCCTCCGTGGCTGTCAGAGACTCCAAATGAGGAACAACCTGCACACCACTCGACTGCACTCCAATTATATAGGCTGCCCTGGGAACTAATGCTCCCTCTGACACAGCATGGGCCCCGAACTCCCGACACACCGAGAGCTGGCCCCAAATGCTGCATGTTGGAACCACCATGGCCTTAGGCCGTCATCTATTCCCAACCTGGTTTTTAAGGCACCAGAACCTTGACCTTATCTCCAATCACTGCACAGGGGTGGTGGTCCTGGTGAAGAAATCAGAACACACCCCTCCCCTTGCACTAAACCTTGCTGTTGACATGGTGTCCAATCTTCAGGGTAGGAGAAAGCAGCATGGGCCATGAGGCCACGGCCATGCTTGACGGCCACCTTGGGCACAAACACGCTTTGGGACACTCAGCGTGAGCCTTGGGCTCAAGTGAGGCTTCTCAGTGCCTGGAATAGGAGCCTGCATATGGGGCTGGCCCTTCCTCTAGGCACTCAATCCTAACCAGAAGTCACCGGTGCCCAGGGCTATGCTCTCAAATCCCTCTTTGAAGGGAAACCTGAGGCAGAGAACGGGACTCCTCCCATCCTACACAATGACACCAAACTCCTGGTAGCCGGGCCAAATCCCCATTAGTGAGCGTCTGGTCCATGGCCCCAGAGGCCACCCCGCCATGCCTCGCCCATTCTTGAAACAAAATCCAGAGAAACACACCGGAGCAACCGCCTCGCACTCACCCTTCATTTTATCCTGAGGAGCTCCCCTCACAGAATGTAGATCCGGCCTTCCATACCCTAGGCCCCAACCTAAGCTGACGATGCCTTTTTAGAATTCTGACCTCACATCCCTGGCACTCACACCCTTCGCACTGGGGCCCCTGGAGACACACCGCACTACAGTGCCTGCCCTCTCCAAGGACACTCTACCCATTCTCTTGCCCACAATCCTACAAATTGGGAGGAACCTCCCAGGTCCCTGAGGCCATCCCAATAGTGGAGGCAGCCCTGGACAAACATTGGCGATCCCTCAAACGGTGAGCAACTATCACCACTCAGGAAATCAGACGGGTGTCCTCACAAACAGAATATTGAGCCGGACAGGTCCCTAGGCCCTCATCTGAATATCGCTTTGGTTTCCAGGTGTCCCTCCTCAGAGGCCTCCTTCCAATATCTGCCTCTAGGGTTTGCCTGAGACACCCATTCGAACACCACTCGTCTCCACATGGGAAACGTGCTCTTTGGAACTGAGAAAACCCTCCATTTAGGAGAACACTTCAGGGACCCAGAGCCACCGCCACATGTCAAGGTCTCCTTGGACACAGACCCACATTTTGACCCATCCTCAGGAGACTCCGTTGCAACTCATCCCCTGTTTAGCTCCACCAGAGCCTGCAGATCAAACATGTCTGTTCCTAGGAGGCAATGGGAAGGAGAGCTGGGTTGCCCAGGCACCCATCCTTAGAACCCTGTTCTCGAGTTTTTTCATTCTGGGGCCTCGTGGAGCCATCCAACCAGACACGATTGTCACACAGAAGGTACCCTTGCGGTTTGGAGCTTATCGCAAATGCGACCATGGGAAACCTTCCATGGCCTCATGGGCAGACCTCTTCTGGAAGGCGCCAGCATGGACACCAACTCCAAACTGAGCCAATGTCGGATCCTCGCCCTGACTTCAGGTGCAGGAGATCTCGATTCACCCTCTGCAGAGAGGGCCTGCCGTTCCCTCGCCCCATAACCTTACCCTAGCGTATGTTCTCAGACTTCCGTCCTCACACTCCTGGCCCACAAGCCCTCAAGATTGGGAATTCCGGAGCCACAATGCAGCACTCAGCCTGCCCAACTGGAGAAAAATGTTGCCCTCTGGGGCTGCCCAGAGACCCCCAATGAGGATCAACCTACTCTCCACTCGAAAGCACTCCAATTATCCAGGCTGCCCTGGGCAGTAATGTGCTCTCTGACCCATCGTAGCCAAGACTTCCAGAACAACACCCGGACAGCTGGCCGAACAGCCAGCTCATTGGACCCGCCATGGCATTGGCCATCATCTCTTCCCAACCTGTGTTTTCAGGCTACAGAACTTGGACCTTATCTCCAATCACTGCACAGGGGTGGACCTGATGCAGAAATTGGAACAACTCCTTCCCCCTGGCAGGAAAATTTGCTGTTGGCATGCTGTCCAAACTTCAGGGTACGAGAAACCAGCATGGGCCATGAGGCCACGCCCATGCTTGAGGCCCCCCTTGGGCCCAAACACGCATTGTGACCCTCAGCACGAGACCCGTGCTCAAGTAGGCTTACCAGAGGCTGGACCAAGAGGCCGCATATGGGCTTGTCATGCCCCTAGCTTCCAAAACCTAACAAGGGGACGGGTTTTCCCTTCCCCTGTACCCAGGACTCTGCTCTGGAATGCCTCTTTTGGAGTGACACCTGGGGCAGAGAACAGGACTCCTCCCATCCCAAAGAATGACCAACAACTCTTGGGAGCCCGGCCAAATCCCCAGCAAGGGAGACTCCACGAGGCCCATGAGGCCACCCCTCCATTCCACGGTCATGCTTGACACAAAATCTAGAGGCAAAAGGCTGAGCAAGCGTCTCACACTAGCCCTTTCTTCCTATCCCGAGGAGCTCCTTTCACGGTCTGTAGATTGCGCCTATCATACCGTCGGCTGATAACCCAAGCCAACTTTGGGTTTCCAGATTCTGTCCCCACAGCACTGGCCCCAAGCCAGGGGCCTCTGGGGCCACACCGCAGGACCGTACCTGGCCACTCCATGGAATCTGTGCCCGTGCCATTGGCCACAACCCTAGGGATCAGGAGAAACCTCAAAGTTCCAGGAGGCAATCCAATAGTGGAGGCCGCCCTGGACAAACAGGGGCGATCTGACCGAAGCTGAGCAGCCACCTCCACGCAGACATGTAGACGGATGTCCCAAGAAACAGAAGACAGGCCCTTCACCCTAATAGGAACCTTTGCTTTGGTTTCCAGGCATCTATCCTAAGAGGTCTGTTCTCCAATACAAGCAGAAGGGGGTTTCCTGAGGCCCCACTCAGAACACCTCTCATCTCCACATGGGAAACATGCTCTTAGGAGCTGTGTCAAACCCTCAAGCAAGGAGAACCCTCCAGGGCCCCTGAGCCACCGCCACATTCCAACGTCTCCATGGACAAAACCCACAGTATGACCCATTTTCAGGAGAGTCCATTTCAACTCAGACCTCCTGGAACCTCCTCCAGAGCCAGCGGATCGAACATGCCTTGTCCTAGGAGCACCATGGGAATGCGACGTGGTGTACCCACGTATGCATCCTGAGAACCAGGCTCTCGAGGCTTTCCGTATGGGGCATTGTGGAGCCATCCAAAAGGAATCCAATGCCCAGCACAAGGAATCATTGCGGTTGGGAGCATCTCACACATCCCAGCATGGGCGACCTCCATGCCGTACGGGGCACCCCTCTTCATGAAGAGCCCAACATGGACACAAAAATCCAACCTGAGCCAACGTCTGATCCTCACCCTGACTTCAGATGCAGAAGATCTCGATTCACCCTCTGCAGAATAGGCCTCCTCTGCCCTCTCCCTGAAACCTAACCCTAACTTCGGTTCTCAGACTTCCGTCCTCACACTCCTGTCCCACAAGCCCTCCAGACTCGGAATACCGGAGCCATAATGCAGCACTCTGCCTGCCCAGGAGCAGAAAAACCTTGCCCTCCGTGGCTGTCAGAGACTCCAAATGAGGAACAACCTGCACACCACTCGACTGCACTCCAATTATATAGGCTGCCCTGGGAACTAATGCTCCCTCTGACACAGCATGGGCCCCGAACTCCCGACACACCGAGAGCTGGCCCCAAATGCTGCATGTTGGAACCACCATGGCCTTAGGCCGTCATCTATTCCCAACCTGGTTTTTAAGGCACCAGAACCTTGACCTTATCTCCAATCACTGCACAGGGGTGGTGGTCCTGGTGAAGAAATCAGAACACACCCCTCCCCTTGCACTAAACCTTGCTGTTGACATGGTGTCCAATCTTCAGGGTAGGAGAAAGCAGCATGGGCCATGAGGCCACGGCCATGCTTGACGGCCACCTTGGGCACAAACACGCTTTGGGACACTCAGCGTGAGCCTTGGGCTCAAGTGAGGCTTCTCAGTGCCTGGAATAGGAGCCTGCGTATGGGGCTGGCCCTTCCTCTAGGCACTCAATCCTAACCAGAAGTCACCGGTGCCCAGGGCTATGCTCTCAAATCCCTCTTTGAAGGGAAACCTGAGGCAGAGAACGGGACTCCTCCCATCCTACACAATGACACCAAACTCCTGGTAGCCGGGCCAAATCCCCAGAGTGAGAGTCTGGTCCATGGCCCCAGAGGCCACTCCGCCATGCCTCGCCCATTCTTGAAACAAAATCCAGAGAAACAAACCTGAGCAACCGCCTCGCACTCACCCTTCATTTTATCCTGAGGAGCTCCCCTCACAGAATGTAGATCCGGCCTTCCATACCCTAGGCCCCAACCTAAGCTGACGATGCATTTTTAGAATTCTGACCTCACATCCCTGGCACTCACACCCTTCGCACTGGGGCCCCTGGAGACACACCGCACTACAGTGCCTGCCCTCTCCAAGGACACTCTACCCCTTCTCTTGCCCACAATCCTACAAATTGGGAGGAACCTCCCAGGTCCCTGAGGCCATCCCAATAGTGGAGGCAGCCCTGGACAAACATTGGCGATCCCTCAAACGGTGAGCAACTATCACCACTCAGGAAATCAGACGGGTGTCCTCACAAACAGAATATTGAGCCGGACAGGTCCCTAGGCCCTCATCTGAATATCGCTTTGGTTTCCAGGTGTCCCTCCTCAGAGGCCTCTTTCCAATATCTGCCTCTAGGGTTTGCCTGAGACACCCATTCGAACAACACTCGTCTCCACATGGGAAACGTGCTCTTTGGAACTGAGAAAACCCTCCATTTAGGAGAACACTTCAGGGACCCAGAGCCACCGCCACATGTCAAGGTCTCCTTGGACACAGACCCACATTTTGACCCATCCTCAGGAGACTCCGTTGCAACTCATCCCCTGTTTAGCTCCACCAGAGCCTGCAGATCAAACATGTCTGTTCCTAGGAGGCAATGGGAAGGAGAGCTGGGTTGCCCAGGCACCCATCCTTAGAACCCTGTTCTCGAGTTTTTTCATTCTGGGGCCTCGTGGAGCCATCCAACAAGACACGATTGTCACACAGAAGGTACCCTTGCGGTTTGGAGCTTATCGCAAATGCGAGCATGGGAAACCTTCCATGGCCTCATGGGCAGACCTCTTCTGGAAGGCGCCAGCATGGACACCAACTCCAAACTGAGCCAATGTCGGATCCTCGCCCTGACTTCAGGTGCAGGAGATCTCGATTCACCCTCTGCAGAGAGGGCCTGCCGTTCCCTCGCCCCATAACCTTACCCTAGCGTATGTTCTCAGACTTCCGTCCTCACACTCCTGGCCCACAAGCCCTCAAGATTGGGAATTCCGGAGCCACAATGCAGCACTCAGCCTGCCCAACTGGAGAAAAATGTTGCCCTCTGGGGCTGCCCAGAGACCCCCAATGAGGATCAACCTACTCTCCACTCGAAAGCACTCCAATTATCCAGGCTGCCCTGGGCAGTAATGTGCTCTCTGACCCATCGTAGCCAAGACTTCCAGAACAACACCCGGACAGCTGGCCGAACAGCCAGCTCATTGGACCCGCCATGGCATTGGCCATCATCTCTTCCCAACCTGTGTTTTCAGGCTACAGAACTTGGACCTTATCTCCAATCACTGCACAGGGGTGGACCTGATGCAGAAATTGGAACACCTCCTTCCCCCTGGCAGGAAAATTTGCTGTTGGCATGCTGTCCAAACTTCAGGGTAGGAGAAACCAGCATGGGCCATGAGGCCACGCCCATGCTTGAGGCCCCCCTTGGGCCCAAACACGCATTTTGACCCTCAGCACGAGACCCGTGCTCAAGTAGGCTTACCAGAGGCTGGACCAAGAGGCCGCATATGGGCTTGTCATGCCCCTAGCTTCCAAAACCTAACAAGGGGACGGGTTTTCCCTTCCCCTGTACCCAGGACTCTGCTCTGGAATGCCTCTTTTGGAGTGACACCTGGGGCAGAGAACAGGACTCCTCCCAACCCAAAGAATGACCAACAACTCTTGGGAGCCCGGCCAAATCCCCAGCAAGGGAGACTGCACGAGGCCCATGAGGCCACCGCTCCATTCCACGGTCATGCTTGACACAAAATCTAGAGGCAAAAGGCTGAGCAAGCGTCTCACACTAGCCCTTACTTCCTATCCCGAGGAGCTCCTTTCACGGTCTGTAGATTGCGCCTATCATACCGTCGGCTGATAACCCAAGCCAACTTTGGGTTTCCAGATTCTGTCCCCACAGCACTGGCCCCAAGCCAGGGGCCTCTGGAGCCACACCGTAGGATCGTACCTGGCCACTCCATGGAATCTGTGCCCGTGCCATTGGCCACAACCGTAGGGATCAGGAGAAACCTCAAAGTTCCAGGAGGCAATCCAATAGTGGAGGCCGCCCTGGACAAACAGGGGCGATCTGACCGAAGCTGAGCAGCCACCTCCACGCAGACATGTAGACGGATGTCCCAAGAAACAGAAGACAGGCCCTTCACCCTAATAGGAACCTTTGCTTTGGTTTCCAGGCATCTATCCTAAGAGGTCTGTTCTCCAATACAAGCAGAAGGGGGTTTCCTGAGGCCCCACTCAGAACACCTCTCATCTCCACATGGGAAACATGCTCTTAAGAGCTGTGTCAAACCCTCAAGCAAGGAGAACCCTCCAGGGCCCCTGAGCCACCGCCACATTCCAACGTCTCCATGGACAAAACCCACAGTATGACCCATTTTCAGGAGAGTCCATTTCAACTCAGACCACCTGGAAGCTCCTCCAGAGACAGCGGATCGAACATGCCTTGTCCTAGGAGCACCATGGGAATGCGACGTTGTGTACCCACGTATGCATCCTGAGAACCAGGCTCTCGAGGCTTTCCGTATGGGGCATTGGGGAGCCATCCAAAAGGAATCCAATGCCCAGCACAAGGAATCCTTGCGGTTGGGAGCATCTCACACATCCCAGCATGGGCGACCTCCATGCCGTACGGGGCACCCCTCTTCATGAAGAGCCCAACATGGACACAAAAATCCAACCTGAGCCAACGTCTGATCCTCACCCTGACTTCAGATGCAGAAGATCTCGATTCACCCTCTGCAGAATAGGCCTCCTCTGCCCTCTCCCTGAAACCTAACCCTAACTTCGGTTCTCAGACTTCCGTCCTCACACTCCTGTCCCACAAGCCCTCCAGACTCGGAATACCGGAGCCATAATGCAGCACTCTGCCTGCCCAGGAGCAGAAAAACCTTGCCCTCCGTGGCTGTCAGAGACTCCAAATGAGGAACAACCTGCACACCACTCGACTGCACTCCAATTATATAGGCTGCCCTGGGAACTAATGCTCCCTCTGACACAGCATGGGCCCCGAACTCCCGACACACCGAGAGCTGGCCCCAAATGCTGCATGTTGGAACCACCATGGCCTTAGGCCGTCATCTATTCCCAACCTGGTTTTTAAGGCACCAGAACCTTGACCTTATCTCCAATCACTGCACAGGGGTGGTGGTCCTGGTGAAGAAATCAGAACACACCCCTCCCCTTGCACTAAACCTTGCTGTTGACATGGTGTCCAATCTTCAGGGTAGGAGAAAGCAGCATGGGCCATGAGGCCACGGCCATGCTTGACGGCCACCTTGGGCACAAACACGCTTTGGGACACTCAGCGTGAGCCTTGGGCTCAAGTGAGGCTTCTCAGTGCCTGGAATAGGAGCCTGCGTATGGGGCTGGCCCTTCCTCTAGGCACTCAATCCTAACCAGAAGTCACCGGTGCCCAGGGCTATGCTCTCAAATCCCTCTTTGAAGGGAAACCTGAGGCAGAGAACGGGACTCCTCCCATCCTACACAATGACACCAAACTCCTGGTAGCCAGGCCAAATCCCCAGAGTGAGAGTCTGGTCCATGGCCCCAGAGGCCACTCCGCCATGCCTCGCCCATTCTTGAAACAAAATCCAGAGAAACAAACCTGAGCAACCGCCTCGCACTCACCCTTCATTTTATCCTGAGGAGCTCCCCTCACAGAATGTAGATCCGGCCTTCCATACCCTAGGCCCCAACCTAAGCTGACGATGCATTTTTAGAATTCTGACCTCACATCCCTGGCACTCACACCCTTCTCACTGGGGCCCCTGGAGACACACCGCACTACAGTGCCTGCCCTCTCCAAGGACACTCTACCCATTCTCTTGCCCACAATCCTACAAATTGGGAGGAACCTCCCAGGTCCCTGAGGCCATCCCAATAGTGGAGGCAGCCCTGGACAAACATTGGCGATCCCTCAAACGGTGAGCAACTATCACCACTCAGGAAATCAGACGGGTGTCCTCACAAACAGAATATTGAGCCGGACAGGTCCCTAGGCCCTCATCTGAATATCGCTTTGGTTTCCAGGTGTCCCTCCTCAGAGGCCTCTTTCCAATATCTGCCTCTAGGGTTTGCCTGAGACACCCATTCGAACACCACTCGTCTCCACATGGGAAACGTGCTCTTTGGAACTGAGAAAACCCTCCATTTAGGAGAACACTTCAGGGACCCAGAGCCACCGCCACATGTCAAGGTCTCCTTGGACACAGACCCACATTTTGACCCATCCTCAGGAGACTCCGTTGCAACTCAGTCCCCTGTTTAGCTCCACCAGAGCCTGCAGATCAAACATGCCTGTTCCTAGGAGGCAATGGGAAGGAGAGCTGGGTTGCCCAGGCACCCATCCTTAGAACCCTGTTCTCGAGTTTTTTCATTCTGGGGCCTCGTGGAGCCATCCAACTAGACACGATTGTCACACAGAAGGTACCCTTGCGGTTTGGAGCTTATCGCAAATGCGAGCATGGGAAACCTTCCATGGCCTCATGGGCAGACCTCTTCTGGAAGGCGCCAGCATGGACACCAACTCCAAAGTGAGGCAATGTCGGATCCTCGCCCTGACTTCAGGTGCAGGAGATCTCGATTCACCCTCTGCAGAGAGGGCCTGCCGTTCCCTCGCCCCATAACCTTACCCTAGCGTATGTTCTCAGACTTCCGTCCTCACACTCCTGGCCCACAAGCCCTCAAGATTGGGAATTCCGGAGCCACAATGCAGCACCCAGCCTGCCCAACTGGAGAAAAATATTGCCCTCTGGGGCTGCCCAGAGACCCCCAATGAGGATCAACCTACTCTCCACTCGAAAGCACTCCAATTATCCAGGCTGCCCTGGGCAGTAATGTGCTCTCTGACCCATCGTAGCCAAGACTTCCAGAACAACACCCGGACAGCTGGCCGAACAGCCAGCTCATTGGACCCGCCATGGCATTGGCCATCATCTCTTCCCAACCTGTGTTTTCAGGCTACAGAACTTGGACCTTATCTCCAATCAATGCACAGGGGTGGACCTGATGCAGAATTTGGAACTCCTCCTTCCCCCTGGCAGGAAAATTTGCTGTTGGCATGCTGTCCAAACTTCAGGGTAGGAGAAAGCAGCATGGGCCATGAGGCCACGCCCATGCTTGAGGCCCCCCTTGGGCCCAAACACGCATTGTGACCCTCAGCACGAGACCCGTGCTCAAGTAGGCTTACCAGAGGCTGGACCAAGAGGCCGCATATGGGCTTGTCATGCCCGTAGCTTCCAAAACCTAACAAGGGGACGGGTTTTCCCTTCCCCTGTACCCAGGACTCTGCTCTGGAATGCCTCTTTTGGAGTGACACCTGGGGCAGAGAACAGGACTCCTCCCATCCCAAAGAATGACCAACAACTCTTGGGAGCCCGGCCAAATCCCCAGCAAGGGAGACTCCACGAGGCCCATGAGGCCACCCCTCCATTCCACGGTCATGCTTGACACAAAATCTAGAGGCAAAAGACTGAGCAAGCGTCTCACATTAGCCCTTTCTTCCTATCCCGAGGAGCTCCTTCACGGTCTGTAGATTGCGCCTATCATACCGTCGGCTGATAACCCAAGCCAACTTTGGGTTTCCAGATTCTGTCCCCACAGCACTGGCCCCAAGCCAGGGGCCTCTGGAGCCACACCGCAGGACCGTACCTGGCCACTCCATGGAATCTGTGCCCATGCAATTGGCCACAAGTCTAGGGATCAGGAGAAACCTCAAAGTTCCAGGAGGCAATCCAATAGTGGAGGCCGCCCTGGACAAACAGGGGCGATCTGACCGAAGCTGAGCAGCCACCTCCACGCAGACATGTAGACGGATGTCCCAAGACACAGAAGACAGGCCCTTCACCCTAATAGGAACCTTTGCTTTGGTTTCCAGGCATCTATCCTAAGAGGTCTGTTCTCCAATACAAGCAGAAGGGGGTTTCCTGAGGCCCCACTCAGAACACCTCTCATCTCCACATGGGAAACATGCTCTTAGGAGCTGTGTCAAACCCTCAAGCAAGGAGAACCCTCCAGGGCCCCTGACCCACCGCCACATTCCAACGTCTCCATGGACAAAACCCACAGTATGACCCATTTTCAGGAGAGTCCATTTCAACTCAGACCACCTGGAAGCTCCTCCAGAGCCAGCGGATCGAACATGCCTTGTCCTAGGAGCACCATGGGAATGCGACGTTGTGTACCCACGTATGCATCCTGAGAACCAGGCTCTCGAGGCTTTCCGTATGGGGCATTGGGGAGCCATCCAAAAGGAATCCAATGCCCAGCACAAGGAATCCTTGCGGTTGGGAGCATCTCACACATCCCAGCATGGGCGACCTCCATGCCGTACGGGGCACCCCTCTTCATGAAGAGCCCAACATGGACACAAAAATCCAACCTGAGCCAACGTCTGATCCTCACCCTGACTTCAGATGCAGAAGATCTCCATTCACCCTCTGCAGAATAGGCCTCCTCTGCCCTCTCCCTGAAACCTAACCCTAACTTCGGTTCTCAGACTTCCGTCCTCACACTCCTGTCCCACAAGCCCTCCAGACTCGGAATACCGGAGCCATAATGCAGCACTCTGCCTGCCCAGGAGCAGAAAAACCTTGCCCTCCGTGGCTGTCAGAGACTCCAAATGAGGAACAACCTGCACACCACTCGACTGCACTCCAATTATATAGGCTGCCCTGGGAACTAATGCTCCCTCTGACACAGCATGGGCCCCGAACTCCCGACACACCCAGAGCTGGCCCCAAATGCTGCATGTTGGAACCACCATGGCCTTAGGCCGTCATCTATTCCCAACCTGGTTTTTAAGGCACCAGAACCTTGACCTTATCTCCAATCACTGCACAGGGGTGGTGGTCCTGGTGAAGAAATCAGAACACACCCCTCCCCTTGCACTAAACCTTGCTGTTGACATGGTGTCCAATCTTCAGGGTAGGAGAAAGCAGCATGGGCCATGAGGCCACGGCCATGCTTGACGGCCACCTTGGGCACAAACACGCTTTGGGACACTCAGCGTGAGCCTGGGGCTCAAGTGAGGCTTCTCAGTGCCTGGAATAGGAGCCTGCGTATGGGGCTGGCCCTTCCTCTAGGCACTCAATCCTAACCAGAAGTCACCGGTGCCCAGGGCTATGCTCTCAAATCCCTCTTTGAAGGGAAACCTGAGGCAGAGAACGGGACTCCTCCCATCCTACACAATGACACCAAACTCCTGGTAGCCAGGCCAAATCCCCATAGTGAGAGTCTGGTCCATGGCCCCAGAGGCCACTCTGCCATGCCTCGCCCATTCTTGAAACAAAATCAAGAGAAACAAACCTGAGCAACCGCCTCGCACTCACCCTTCATTTTATCCTGAGGAGCTCCCCTCACAGAATGTAGATCCGGCCTTCCATACCCTAGGCCCCAACCTAAGCTGACGATGCATTTTTAGAATTCTGACCTCACATCCCTGGCACTCACACCCTTCGCACTGGGGCCCCTGGAGACACACCGCACTACAGTGCCTGCCCTCTCCAAGGACACTCTACCCCTTCTCTTGCCCACAATCCTACAAATTGGGAGGAACCTCCCAGGTCCCTGAGGCCATCCCAATAGTGGAGGCAGCCCTGGACAAACATTGGCGATCCCTCAAACGGTGAGCAACTATCACCACTCAGGAAATCAGACGGGTGTCCTCACAAACAGAATATTGAGCCGGACAGGTCCCTAGGCCCTCATCTGAATATCGCTTTGGTTTCCAGGTGTCCCTCCTCAGAGGCCTGTTTCCAATATCTGCCTCTAGGGTTTGCCTGAGACACCCATTCGAACACCACTCGTCTCCACATGGGAAACGTGCTCTTTGGAACTGAGAAAACCCTCCATTTAGGAGAACACTTCAGGGACCCAGAGCCACCGCCACATGTCAAGGTCTCCTTGGACACAGACCCACATTTTGACCCATCCTCAGGAGACTCCGTTGCAACTCAGTCCCCTGTTTAGCTCCACCAGAGCCTGCAGATCAAACATGTCTGTTCCTAGGAGGCAATGGGAAGGAGAGCTGGGTTGCCCAGGCACCCATCCTTAGAACCCTGTTCTCGAGTTTTTTTAATTCTGGGGCCTCGTGGAGCCATCCAACCAGACACGATTGTCACACAGAAGGTACCCTTGCGGTTTGGAGCTTATCGCAAATGCGAGCATGGGAAACCTTCCATGGCCTCATGGGCAGACCTCTTCTGGAAGGCGCCAGCATGGACACCAACTCCAAACTGAGCCAATGTCGGATCCTTGCCCTGACATCAGGTGCAGGAGATCTCGATTCACCCTCTGCAGAGAGGGCCTGCCGTTCCCTCGCCCCATAACCTTACCCTAGCGTATGTTCTCAGACTTCCGTCCTCACACTCCTGGCCCACAAGCCCTCAAGATTGGGAATTCCGGAGCCACAATGCAGCACTCAGCCTGCCCAACTGGAGAAAAATGTTGCCCTCTGGGGCTGCCCAGAGACCCCCAATGAGGATCAACCTACTCTCCACTCGAAAGCACTCCAATTATCCAGGCTGCCCTGGGCAGTAATGTGCTCTCTGACCCATCGTAGCCAAGACTTCCAGAACAACACCCGGACAGCTGGCCGAACAGCCAGCTCATTGGACCCGCCATGGCATTGGCCATCATCTCTTCCCAACCTGTGTTTTCAGGCTACAGAACTTGGACCTTATCTCCAATCACTGCACAGGGGTGGACCTGATGCAGAAATCGGAACAACTCCTTCCCCCTGGCAGGAAAATTTGCTGTTGGCATGCTGTCCAAACTTCAGGGTAGGAGAAACCAGCATGGGCCATGAGGCCACGCCCATGCTTGAGGCCCCCCTTGGGCCCAAACACGCATTGTGACCCTCAGCACGAGACCCGTGCTCAAGTAGGCTTACCAGAGGCTGGACCAAGAGGCCGCATATGGGCTTGTCATGCCCCTAGCTTCCAAAACCTAACAAGGGGACGGGTTTTCCCTTCCCCTGTACCCAGGACTCTGCTCTGGAATGCCTCTTTTGGAGTGACACCTGGGGCAGAGAACAGGACTCCTCCCATCCCAAAGAATGACCACCAACTCTTGGGAGCCCGGCCAAATCCCCAGCAAGGGAGACTGCACGAGGCCCATGAGGCCACCCCTCCATTCCACGGTCATGCTTGACACAAAATCTAGAGGCAAAAGGCTGAGCAAGCGTCTCACACTAGCCCTTTCTTCCTATCCCGAGGAGCTCCTTTCACGGTCTGTAGATTGCGCCTATCATACCGTCGGCTGATAACCCAAGCCAACTTTGGGTTTCCAGATTCTGTCCCCACAGCACTGGCCCCAAGCCAGGGGCCTCTGGAGCCACACCGCAGGATCATACCTGGCCACTCCATGGAATCTGTGCCCGTGCCATTGGCCACAACCGTAGGGATCAGGAGAAACCTCAAAGTTCCAGGAGGCAATCCAATAGTGGAGGCCGCCCTGGACAAACAGGGGCGATCTGACCGAAGCTGAGCAGCCACCTCCACGCAGACATGTAGACGGATGTCCCAAGAAACAGAAGACAGGCCCTTCAGCCTAATAGGAACCTTTGCTTTGGTTTCCAGGCATCTATCCTAAGAGGTCTGTTCTCCAATACAAGCAGAAGGGGGTTTCCTGAGGCCCCACTCAGAACACCTCTCATCTCCACATGGGAAACATGCTCTTAGGAGCTGTGTCAAACCCTCAAGCAAGGAGAACCCTCCAGGGCCCCTGAGCCACCGCCACATTCCAACGTCTCCATGGACAAAACCCACAGTATGACCCATTTTCAGGAGAGTCCATTTCAACTCAGACCACCTGGAAGCTCCTCCAGAGCCAGCGGATCGAACATGCCTTGTCCTAGGAGCACCATGGGAATGCGACGTGGTGTACCCACGTTTGCATCCTGAGAACCAGGCTCTCGAGGCTTTCCGTATGGGGCATTGGGGAGCCATCCAAAAGGAATCCAATGCCCAGCACAAGGAATCATTGCGGTTGGGAGCATCTCACACATCCCAGCATGGGCGACCTCCATGCTGTACGGGGCACCCCTCTTCATGAAGAGCCCAACATGGACACAAAAATCCAACCTGAGCCAACGTCTGATCCTCACCCTGACTTCAGATGCAGAAGATCTCCATTCACCCTCTGCAGAATAGGCCTCCTCTGCCCTCTCCCTGAAACCTAACCCTAACTTCGGTTCTCAGACTTCCGTCCTCACACTCCTGTCCCACAAGCCCTCCAGACTCAGAATACCGGAGCCATAATGCAGCACTCTGCCTGCCCAGGAGCAGAAAAACCTTGCCCTCCGTGGCTGTCAGAGACTCCAAATGAGGAACAACCTGCACACCACTCGACTGCACTCCAATTATATAGGCTGCCCTGGGAACTAATGCTCCCTCTGACACAGCATGGGCCCCGAACTCCCGACACACCCAGAGCTGGCCCCAAATGCTGCATGTTGGAACCACCATGGCCTTAGGCCGTCATCTATTCCCAACCTGGTTTTTAAGGCACCAGAACCTTGACCTTATCTCCAATCACTGCACAGGGGTGGTGGTCCTGGTGAAGAAATCAGAACACACCCCTCCCCTTGCACTAAACCTTGCTGTTGACATGGTGTCCAATCTTCAGGGTAGGAGAAAGCAGCATGGGCCATGAGGCCACGGCCATGCTTGACGGCCACCTTGGGCACAAACACGCTTTGGGACACTCAGCGTGAGCCTTGGGCTCAAGTGAGGCTTCTCAGTGCCTGGAATAGGAGCCTGCATATGGGGCTGGCCCTTCCTCTAGGCACTCAATCCTAACCAGAAGTCACCGGTGCCCAGGGCTATGCTCTCAAATCCCTCTTTGAAGGGAAACCTGAGGCAGAGAACGGGACTCCTCCCATCCTACACAATGACACCAAACTCCTGGTAGCCGGGCCAAATCCCCATAGTGAGAGTCTGGTCCATGGCCCCAGAGGCCACCCCGCCATGCCTCGCCCATTCTTGAAACAAAATCCAGAGAAACAAACCTGAGCAACCGCCTCGCACTCACCCTTCATTTTATCCTGAGGAGCTCCCCTCACAGAATGTAGATCCGGCCTTCCATACCCTAGGCCCCAACCTAAGCTGACGATGCATTTTTAGAATTCTGACCTCACATCCCTGGCACTCACACCTTTCGCACTGGGGCCCCTGGAGACACACCGCACTACAGTGCCTGCCCTCTCCAAGGACACTCTACCCCTTCTCTTGCCCACAATCCTACAAATTGGGAGGAACCTCCCAGGTCCCTGAGGCCATCCCAATAGTGGAGGCAGCCCTGGACAAACATTGGCGATCCCTCAAACGGTGAGCAACTATCACCACTCAGGAAATCAGACGGGTGTCCTCACAAACAGAATATTGAGCCGGACAGGTCCCTAGGCCCTCATCTGAATATCGCTTTGGTTTCCAGGTGTCCCTCCTCAGAGGCCTCTTTCCAATATCTGCCTCTAGGGTTTGCCTGAGACACCCATTCGAACACCACTCGTCTCCACATGGGAAACGTGCTCTTTGGAACTGAGAAAACCCTCCATTTAGGAGAACACTTCAGGGACCCAGAGCCACCGCCACATGTCAAGGTCTCCTTGGACACAGACCCACATTTTGACCCATCCTCAGGAGACTCCGTTGCAACTCAGTCCCCTGTTTAGCTCCACCAGAGCCTGCAGATCAAACATGTCTGTTCCTAGGAGGCAATGGGAAGGAGAGCTGGGTTGCCCAGGCAACCATCCTTAGAAACCTGTTCTCGAGTTTTTTCATTCTGGGGCCTCGTGGAGCCATCCAACCAGACACGATTGTCACACAGAAGGTACCCTTGCGGTTTGGAGCTTATCGCAAATGCGAGCATGGGAAACCTTCCATGGCCTCATGGGCAGACCTCTTCTGGAAGGCGCCAGCATGGACACCAACTCCAAAGTGAGGCAATGTCGGATCCTCGCCCTGACTTCAGGTGCAGGAGATCTCGATTCACCCTCTGCAGAGAGGGCCTGCCGTTCCCTCGCCCCATAACCTTACCCTAGCGTATGTTCTCAGACTTCCGTCCTCACACTCCTGGCCCACAAGCCCTCAAGATTGGGAATTCCGGAGCCACAATGCAGCACTCAGCCTGCCCAACTGGAGAAAAATGTTGCCCTCTGGGGCTGCCCAGAGACCCCCAATGAGGATCAACCTACTCTCCACTCGAAAGCACTCCAATTATCCAGGCTGCCCTGGGCAGTAATGTGCTCTCTGACCCATCGTAGCCAAGACTTCCAGAACAACACCCGGACAGCTGGCCGAACAGCCAGCTCATTGGACCCGCCATGGCATTGGCCATCATCTCTTCCCAACCTGTGTTTTCAGGCTACAGAACTTGGACCTTATCTATAATCACTGCACAGGGGTGGACCTGATGCAGAAATTGGAACAACTCCTTCCCCCTGGCAGGAAAATTTGCTGTTGGCATGCTGTCCAAACTTCAGGGTAGGAGAAACCAGCATGGGCCATGAGGCCACGCCCATGCTTGAGGCCCCCCTTGGGCCCAAAGACGCATTGTGACCCTCAGCACGAGACCCGTGCTCAAATAGGCTTACCAGAGGATGGACCAAGAGGCCGCATATGGGCTTGTCATGCCCCTAGGTTCCAAAACCTAACAAGGGGACGGGTTTTCCCTTCCCCTTGTACCCAGGACTCTGCTCTGGAATGCCTCTTTTGGAGTGACACCTGGGGCAGAGAACAGGACTCCTCCCATCCCAAAGAATGACCACCAACTCTTGGGAGCCCGGCCAAATCCCCAGCAAGGGAGACTCCACGAGGCCCATGAGGCCACCCCTCCATTCCACGGTCATGCTTGACACAAAATCTAGAGGCAAAAGGCTGAGCAAGCGTCTCACACTAGCCCTTTCTTCCTATCCCGAGGAGCTCCTTTCACGGTCTGTAGATTGCGCCTATCATACCGTCGGCTGATAACCCAAGCCAACTTTGGGTTTCCAGATTCTGTCCCCACAGCACTGGCCCCAAGCCAGGGGCCACTGGAGCCACACCGCAGCATCGTACCTGGCCACTCCATGGAATCTGTGCCCGTGCCATTGGCCACAACCCTAGGGATCAGGAGAAACCTCAAAGTTCCAGGAGGCAATCCAATAGTGGAGGCCGCCCTGGACAAACAGGGGCGATCTGACCGAAGCTGAGCAGCCACCTCCACGCAGACATGTAGACGGATGTCCCAAGAAACAGAAGACAGGCCCTTAACCCTAATAGGAACCTTTGCTTTGGTTTCCAGGCATCTATCCTCAGAGGTCTGTTCTCCAATACAAGCAGAAGGGGGTTTCCTGAGGCCCCACTCAGAACACCTCTCATCTCCACATGGGAAACATGCTCTTAGGAGCTGTGTCAAACCCTCAAGCAAGGAGAACCCTTCAGGGCCCCTGAGCCACCGCCACATTCCAACGTCTCCATGGACAAAACCCACAGTATGACCCATTTTCAGGAGAGTCCATTTCAACTCAGACCACCTGGAAGCTCCTCCAGAGCCAGCGGATCGAACATGCCTTGTCCTAGGAGCACCATGGGAATGCGACGTGGTGTACCCACGTATGCATCCTGAGAACCAGGCTCTCGAGGCTTTCCGTATGGGGCATTGGGGAGCCACCCAAAAGGAATCCAATGCCCAGCACAAGGAATCCTTGCGGTTGGGAGCATCTCACACATCCCAGCATGGGCGACCTCCATGCCGTACGGGGCACCCCTCTTCATGAAGAGCCCAACATGGACACAAAAATCCAACCTGAGCCAACGTCTGATCCTCACCCTGACTTCAGATGCAGAAGATCTCCATTCACCCTCTGCAGAATAGGCCTCCTCTGCCCTCTCCCTGAAACCTAACCCTAACTTCGGTTCTCAGACTTCCGTCCTCACACTCCTGTCCCACAAGCCCTCCAGACTCGGAATACCGGAGCCATAATGCAGCACTCTGCCTGCCCAGGAGCAGAAAAACCTTGCCCTCCGTGGCTGTCAGAGACTCCAAATGAGGAACAACCTGCACACCACTCGACTGCACTCCAATTATATAGGCTGCCCTGGGAACTAATGCTCCCTCTGACACAGCATGGGCCCCGAACTCCCGACACACCCAGAGCTGGCCCCAAATGCTGCATGTTGGAACCACCATGGCCTTAGGCCGTCATCTATTCCCAACCTGGTTTTTAAGGCACCAGAACCTTGACCTTATCTCCAATCACTGCACAGGGGTGGTGGTCCTGGTGAAGAAATCAGAACACACCCCTCCCCTTGCACTAAACCTTGCTGTTGACATGGTGTCCAATCTTCATGGTAGGAGAAAGCAGCATGGGCCATGAGGCCACGTCCATGCTTGACGGCCACCTTGGGCACAAACACGCTTTGGGACACTCAGCGTGAGCCTGGGGCTCAAGTGAGGCTTCTCAGTGCCTGGAATAGGAGCCTGCATATGGGGCTGGCCCTTCCTCTAGGCACTCAATCCTAACCAGAAGTCACCGGTGCCCAGGGCTATGCTCTCAAATCCCTCTTTGAAGGGAAACCTGAGGCAGAGAACGGGACTCCTCCCATCCTACACAATGACACCAAACTCCTGGTAGCCGGGCCAAATCCCCATAGTGAGAGTCTGGCCCATGGCCCCAGAGGCGACCCCGCCATGCCTCGCCCATTCTTGAAACAAAATCCAGAGAAACAAACCTGAGCAACCGCCTCGCACTCACCCTTCATTTTATCCTGAGGAGCTCCCCTCACAGAATGTAGATCCGGCCTTCCATACCCTAGGCCCCAACCTAAGCTGACGATGCCTTTTTAGAATTCTGACCTCACATCCCTGGCACTCACACCCTTCGCACTGGGGCCCCTGGAGACACACCGCACTACAGTGCCTGCCCTCTCCAAGGACACTCTACCCATTCTCTTGCCCACAATCCTACAAATTGGGAGGAACCTCCCAGGTCCCTGAGGCCATCCCAATAATGCAGGCAGCGCTGGACAAACATTGGCGATCCCTCAAACGGTGAGCAACTATCACCACTCAGGAAATCAGACGGGTGTCCTCACAAACAGAATATTGAGCCGGACAGGTCCCTAGGCCCTCATCTGAATATCGCTTTGGTTTATAGGTGTCCCTCCTCAGAGGCCTCTTTCCAATATCTGCCTCTAGGGTTTGCCTGAGACACCCATTCGAACACCACTCGTCTCCACATGGGAAACGTGCTCTTTGGAACTGAGAAAACCCTCCATTTAGGAGAACACTTCAGGGACCCTGAGCCACCGCCACATGTCAAGGTCTCCTTGGACACAGACCCACATTATGACCCATCCTCAGGAGACTCCGTTGCAACTCAGTCCCCTGTTTAGCTCCACCAGAGCCTGCAGATCAAACATGTCTGTTCCTAGGAGGCAATGGGAAGGAGAGCTGGGTTGCCCAGGCAACCATCCTTAGAAACCTGTTCTCGAGTTTTTTCATTCTGGGGCCTCGTGGAGCCATCCAACCAGACACGATTGTCACACAGAAGGTACCCTTGCGGTTTGGAGCTTATCGCAAATGCGAGCATGGGAAACCTTCCATGGCCTCATGGGCAGACCTCTTCTGGAAGGCGCCAGCATGGACACCAACTCCAAAGTGAGGCAATGTCGGATCCTCGCCCTGACTTCAGGTGCAGGAGATCTCGATTCACCCTCTGCAGAGAGGGCCTGCCGTTCCCTCGCCCCATAACCTTACCCTAGCGTATGTTCTCAGACTTCCGTCCTCACACTCCTGGCCCACAAGCCCTCAAGATTGGGAATTCCGGAGCCACAATGCAGCACTCAGCCTGCCGAACTGGAGAAAAATGTTGCCCTCTGGGGCTGCCCAGAGACCCCCAATGAGGATCAACCTACTCTCCACTCGAAAGCGCTCCAATTATCCAGGCTGCCTTGGGCAGTAATGTGCTCTCTGACCCATCGTAGCCAAGACTTCCAGAACAACACCCGGACAGCTGGCCGAACAGCCAGCTCATTGGACCCGCCATGGCATTGGCCATCATCTCTTCCCAACCTGTGTTTTCAGGCTACAGAACTTGGACCTTATCTATAATCACTGCACAGGGGTGGACCTGATGCAGAAATTGGAACAACTCCTTCCCCCTGGCAGGAAAATTTGCTGTTGGCATGCTGTCCAAACTTCAGGGTAGGAGAAACCAGCATGGGCCATGAGGCCACGCCCATGCTTGAGGCCCCCCTTGGGCCCAAAGACGCATTGTGACCCTCAGCACGAGACCCGTGCTCAAATAGGCTTACCAGAGGATGGACCAAGAGGCCGCATATGGGCTTGTCATGCCCCTAGGTTCCAAAACCTAACAAGGGGACGGGTTTTCCCTTCCCCTTGTACCCAGGACTCTGCTCTGGAATGCCTCTTTTGGAGTGACACCTGGGGCAGAGAACAGGACTCCTCCCATCCCAAAGAATGACCACCAACTCTTGGGAGCCCGGCCAAATCCCCAGCAAGGGAGACTCCACGAGGCCCATGAGGCCACCCCTCCATTCCACGGTCATGCTTGACACAAAATCTAGAGGCAAAAGGCTGAGCAAGCGTCTCACACTAGCCCTTTCTTCCTATCCCGAGGAGCTCCTTTCACGGTCTGTAGATTGCGCCTATCATACCGTCGGCTGATAACCCAAGCCAACTTTGGGTTTCCAGATTCTGTCCCCACAGCA
Organism: Martes martes; assembly: GCF_963455335.1. Taxonomy (NCBI): domain Eukaryota; kingdom Metazoa; phylum Chordata; class Mammalia; order Carnivora; family Mustelidae; genus Martes; species Martes martes. The sequence continues at coordinate 4,597,053 of NC_137907.1, read as the reverse complement.
CTGGCCCCAAGCCAGGGGCCACTGGAGCCACACCGCAGCATCGTACCTGGCCACTCCATGGAATCTGTGCCCGTGCCATTGGCCACAACCCTAGGGATCAGGAGAAACCTCAAAGTTCCAGGAGGCAATCCAATAGTGGAGGCCGCCCTGGACAAACAGGGGCGATCTGACCGAAGCTGAGCAGCCACCTCCACTCAGACATGTAGACGGATGTCCCAAGAAACAGAAGACAGGCCCTTAACCCTAATAGGAACCTTTGCTTTGGTTTCCAGGCATCTATCCTCAGAGGTCTGTTCTCCAATACAAGCAGAAGGGGGTTTCCTGAGGCCCCACTCAGAACACCTCTCATCTCCACATGGGAAACATGCTCTTAGGAGCTGTGTCAAACCCTCAAGCAAGGAGAACCCTTCAGGGCCCCTGAGCCACCGCCACATTCCAACGTCTCCATGGACAAAACCCACAGTATGACCCATTTTCAGGAGAGTCCATTTCAACTCAGACCACCTGGAAGCTCCTCCAGAGCCAGCGGATCGAACATGCCTTGTCCTAGGAGCACCATGGGAATGCGACGTGGTGTACCCACGTATGCATCCTGAGAACCAGGCTCTCGAGGCTTTCCGTATGGGGCATTGGGGAGCCACCCAAAAGGAATCCAATGCCCAGCACAAGGAATCCTTGCGGTTGGGAGCATCTCACACATCCCAGCATGGGCGACCTCCATGCCGTACGGGGCACCCCTCTTCATGAAGAGCCCAACATGGACACAAAAATCCAACCTGAGCCAACGTCTGATCCTCACCCTGACTTCAGATGCAGAAGATCTCGATTCACCCTCTGCAGAATAGGCCTCCTCTGCCCTCTCCCTGAAACCTAACCCTAACTTCGGTTCTCAGACTTCCGTCCTCACACTCCTGTCCCACAAGCCCTCCAGACTCGGAATACCGGAGCCATAATGCAGCACTCTGCCTGCCCAGGAGCAGAAAAACCTTGCCCTCCGTGGCTGTCAGAGACTCCAAATGAGGAACAACCTGCACACCACTCGACTGCACTCCAATTATATAGGCTGCCCTGGGAACTAATGCTCCCTCTGACACAGCATGGGCCCCGAACTCCCGACACACCCAGAGCTGGCCCCAAATGCTGCATGTTGGAACCACCATGGCCTTAGGCCGTCATCTATTCCCAACCTGGTTTTTAAGGCACCAGAACCTTGACCTTATCTCCAATCACTGCACAGGGGTGGTGGTCCTGGTGAAGAAATCAGAACACACCCCTCCCCTTGCACTAAACCTTGCTGTTGACATGGTGTCCAATCTTCAGGGTAGGAGAAAGCAGCATGGGCCATGAGGCCACGGCCATGCTTGACGGCCACCTTGGGCACAAACACGCTTTGGGACACTCAGCGTGAGCCTGGGGCTCAAGTGAGGCTTCTCAGTGCCTGGAATAGGAGCCTGCATATGGGGCTGGCCCTTCCTCTAGGCACTCAATCCTAACCAGAAGTCACCGGTGCCCAGGGCTATGCTCTCAAATCCCTCTTTGAAGGGAAACCTGAGGCAGAGAACGGGACTCCTCCCATCCTACACAATGACACCAAACTCCTGGTAGCCGGGCCAAATCCCCATAGTGAGAGTCTGGCCCATGGCCCCAGAGGCGACCCCGCCATGCCTCGCCCATTCTTGAAACAAAATCCAGAGAAACAAACCTGAGCAACCGCCTCGCACTCACCCTTCATTTTATCCTGAGGAGCTCCCCTCACAGAATGTAGATCCGGCCTTCCATACCCTAGGCCCCAACCTAAGCTGACGATGCCTTTTTAGAATTCTGACCTCACATCCCTGGCACTCACACCCTTCGCACTGGGGCCCCTGGAGACACACCGCACTACAGTGCCTGCCCTCTCCAAGGACACTCTACCCATTCTCTTGCCCACAATCCTACAAATTGGGAGGAACCTCCCAGGTCCCTGAGGCCATCCCAATAATGCAGGCAGCGCTGGACAAACATTGGCGATCCCTCAAACGGTGAGCAACTATCACCACTCAGGAAATCAGACGGGTGTCCTCACAAACAGAATATTGAGCCGGACAGGTCCCTAGGCCCTCATCTGAATATCGCTTTGGTTTATAGGTGTCCCTCCTCAGAGGCCTCTTTCCAATATCTGCCTCTAGGGTTTGCCTGAGACACCCATTCGAACACCACTCGTCTCCACATGGGAAACGTGCTCTTTGGAACTGAGAAAACCCTCCATTTAGGAGAACACTTCAGGGACCCTGAGCCACCGCCACATGTCAAGGTCTCCTTGGACACAGACCCACATTATGACCCATCCTCAGGAGACTCCGTTGCAACTCAGTCCCCTGTTTAGCTCCACCAGAGCCTGCAGATCAAACATGTCTGTTCCTAGGAGGCAATGGGAAGGAGAGCTGGGTTGCCCAGGCAACCATCCTTAGAAACCTGTTCTCGAGTTTTTTCATTCTGGGGCCTCGTGGAGCCATCCAACCAGACACGATTGTCACACAGAAGGTACCCTTGCGGTTTGGAGCTTATCGCAAATGCGAGCATGGGAAACCTTCCATGGCCTCATGGGCAGACCTCTTCTGGAAGGCGCCAGCATGGACACCAACTCCAAAGTGAGGCAATGTCGGATCCTCGCCCTGACTTCAGGTGCAGGAGATCTCGATTCACCCTCTGCAGAGAGGGCCTGCCGTTCCCTCGCCCCATAACCTTACCCTAGCGTATGTTCTCAGACTTCCGTCCTCACACTCCTGGCCCACAAGCCCTCAAGATTGGGAATTCCGGAGCCACAATGCAGCACTCAGCCTGCCCAACTGGAGAAAAATGTTGCCCTCTGGGGCTGCCCAGAGACCCCCAATGAGGATCAACCTACTCTCCACTCGAAAGCACTCCAATTATCCAGGCTGCCCTGGGCAGTAATGTGCTCTCTGACCCATCGTAGCCAAGACTTCCAGAACAACACCCGGACAGCTGGCCGAACAGCCAGCTCATTGGACCCGCCATGGCATTGGCCATCATCTCTTCCCAACCTGTGTTTTCAGGCTACAGAACTTGGACCTTATCTATAATCACTGCACAGGGGTGGACCTGATGCAGAAATTGGAACAACTCCTTCCCCCTGGCAGGAAAATTTGCTGTTGGCATGCTGTCCAAACTTCAGGGTAGGAGAAACCAGCATGGGCCATGAGGCCACGCCCATGCTTGAGGCCCCCCTTGGGCCCAAAGACGCATTGTGACCCTCAGCACGAGACCCGTGCTCAAATAGGCTTACCAGAGGATGGACCAAGAGGCCGCATATGGGCTTGTCATGCCCCTAGGTTCCAAAACCTAACAAGGGGACGGGTTTTCCCTTCCCCTTGTACCCAGGACTCTGCTCTGGAATGCCTCTTTTGGAGTGACACCTGGGGCAGAGAACAGGACTCCTCCCATCCCAAAGAATGACCACCAACTCTTGGGAGCCCGGCCAAATCCCCAGCAAGGGAGACTCCACGAGGCCCATGAGGCCACCCCTCCATTCCACGGTCATGCTTGACACAAAATCTAGAGGCAAAAGGCTGAGCAAGCGTCTCACACTAGCCCTTTCTTCCTATCCCGAGGAGCTCCTTTCACGGTCTGTAGATTGCGCCTATCATACCGTCGGCTGATAACCCAAGCCAACTTTGGGTTTCCAGATTCTGTCCCCACAGCACTGGCCCCAAGCCAGGGGCCACTGGAGCCACACCGCAGCATCGTACCTGGCCACTCCATGGAATCTGTGCCCGTGCCATTGGCCACAACCCTAGGGATCAGGAGAAACCTCAAAGTTCCAGGAGGCAATCCAATAGTGGAGGCCGCCCTGGACAAACAGGGGCGATCTGACCGAAGCTGAGCAGCCACCTCCACGCAGACATGTAGACGGATGTCCCAAGAAACAGAAGACAGGCCCTTAACCCTAATAGGAACCTTTGCTTTGGTTTCCAGGCATCTATCCTCAGAGGTCTGTTCTCCAATACAAGCAGAAGGGGGTTTCCTGAGGCCCCACTCAGAACACCTCTCATCTCCACATGGGAAACATGCTCTTAGGAGCTGTGTCAAACCCTCAAGCAAGGAGAACCCTTCAGGGCCCCTGAGCCACCGCCACATTCCAACGTCTCCATGGACAAAACCCACAGTATGACCCATTTTCAGGAGAGTCCATTTCAACTCAGACCACCTGGAAGCTCCTCCAGAGCCAGCGGATCGAACATGCCTTGTCCTAGGAGCACCATGGGAATGCGACGTGGTGTACCCACGTATGCATCCTGAGAACCAGGCTCTCGAGGCTTTCCGTATGGGGCATTGGGGAGCCACCCAAAAGGAATCCAATGCCCAGCACAAGGAATCCTTGCGGTTGGGAGCATCTCACACATCCCAGCATGGGCGACCTCCATGCCGTACGGGGCACCCCTCTTCATGAAGAGCCCAACATGGACACAAAAATCCAACCTGAGCCAACGTCTGATCCTCACCCTGACTTCAGATGCAGAAGATCTCCATTCACCCTCTGCAGAATAGGCCTCCTCTGCCCTCTCCCTGAAACCTAACCCTAACTTCGGTTCTCAGACTTCCGTCCTCACACTCCTGTCCCACAAGCCCTCCAGACTCGGAATACCGGAGCCATAATGCACACTCTGCCTGCCCAGGAGCAGAAAAACCTTGCCCTCCGTGGCTGTCAGAGACTCCAAATGAGGAACAACCTGCACACCACTCGACTGCACTCCAATTATATAGGCTGCCCTGGGAACTAATGCTCCCTCTGACACAGCATGGGCCCCGAACTCCCGACACACCCAGAGCTGGCCCCAAATGCTGCATGTTGGAACCACCATGGCCTTAGGCCGTCATCTATTCCCAACCTGGTTTTTAAGGCACCAGAACCTTGACCTTATCTCCAATCACTGCACAGGGGTGGTGGTCCTGGTGAAGAAATCAGAACATACCCCTCCCCTTGCACAAAACCTTGCTGTTGACATGGTGTCCAATCTTCAGGGTAGGAGAAAGCAGCATGGGCCATGAGGCCACGTCCATGCTTGACGGCCACCTTGGGCACAAACACGCTTTGGGACACTCAGCGTGAGCCTTGGGCTCAAGTGAGGCTTCTCAGTGCCTGGAATAGGAGCCTGCATATGGGGCTGGCCCTTCCTCTAGGCACTCAATCCTAACCAGAAGTCACCGGTGCCCAGGGCTATGCTCTCAAATCCCTATTTGAAGGGAAACCTGAGGCAGAGAACGGGACTCCTCCCATCCTACACAATGACACCAAACTCCTGGTAGCCGGGCCAAATCCCCATAGTGAGAGTCTGGCCCATGGCCCCAGAGGCGACCCCGCCATGCCTCGCCCATTCTTGAAACAAAATCCAGAGAAACAAACCTGAGCAACCGCCTCGCACTCACCCTTCATTTTATCCTGAGGAGCTCCCCTCACAGAATGTAGATCCGGCCTTCCATACCCTAGGCCCCAACCTAAGCTGACGATGCATTTTTAGAATTCTGACCTCACATCCCTGGCACTCACACCCTTCGCACTGGGGCCCCTGGAGACACACCGCACTACAGTGCCTGCCCTCTCCAAGGACACTCTACCCCTTCTCTTGCCCACAATCCTACAAATTGGGAGGAACCTCCCAGGTCCCTGAGGCCATCCCAATAGTGGAGGCAGCCCTGGACAAACATTGGCGATCCCTCAAACGGTGAGCAACTATCACCACTCAGGAAATCAGACGGGTGTCCTCACAAACAAAATATTGAGCCGGACAGGTCCCTAGGCCCTCATCTGAATATCGCTTTGGTTTCCAGGTGTCCCTCCTCAGAGGCCTCTTTCCAATATCTGCCTCTAGGGTTTGCCTGAGACACCCATTCGAACACCACTCGTCTCCACATGGGAAACGTGCTCTTTGGAACTGAGAAAACCCTCCATTTAGGAGAACACTTCAGGGACCCAGAGCCACCGCCACATGTCAAGGTCTCCTTGGACACAGACCCACATTATGACCCATCCTCAGGAGACTCCGTTGCAACTCAGTCCCCTGTTTAGCTCCACCAGAGCCTGCAGATCAAACATGTCTGTTCCTAGGAGGCAATGGGAAGGAGAGCTGGGTTGCCCAGGCAACCATCCTTAGAAACCTGTTCTCGAGTTTTTTCATTCTGGGGCCTCGTGGAGCCATCCAACCAGACACGATTGTCACACAGAAGGTACCCTTGCGGTTTGGAGCTTATCGCAAATGCGAGCATGGGAAACCTTCCATGGCCTCATGGGCAGACCTCTTCTGGAAGGCGCCAGCATGGACACCAACTCCAAACTGAGCCAATGTCGGATCCTCGCCCTGACTTCAGGTGCAGGAGATCTCGATTCACCCTCTGCAGAGAGGGCCTGCCGTTCCCTCGCCCCATAACCTTACCCTAGCGTATGTTCTCAGACTTCCGTCCTCACACTCCTGGCCCACAAGCCCTCAAGATTGGGAATTCCGGAGCCACAATGCAGCACTCAGCCTGCCCAACTGGAGAAAAATGTTGCCCTCTGGGGCTGCCCAGAGACCCCCAATGAGGATCAACCTACTCTCCACTCGAAAGCACTCCAATTATCCAGGCTGCCCTGGGCAGTAATGTGCTCTCTGACCCATCGTAGCCAAGACTTCCAGAACTACACCCGGACAGCTGGCCGAACAGCCAGCTCATTGGACCCGCCATGGCATTGGCCATCATCTCTTCCCAACCTGTGTTTTCAGGCTACAGAACTTGGACCTTATCTCCAATCACTGCACAGGGGTGGACCTGATGCAGAAATTGGAGCTCCTCCTTGCCCCTGGCAGGAAAATTTGCTGTTGGCATGCTGTCCAAACTTCAGGGTAGGAGAAACCAGCATGGGCCATGAGGCCACGCCCATGCTTGAGGCCCCCCTTGGGCCCAAACACGCATTGTGACCCTCAGCACGAGACCCGTGCTCAAGTAGGCTTACCAGAGGCTGGACCAAGAGGCCGCATATGGGCCTGTCATGCCCCTAGCTTCCAAAAACTAACAAGGAGACGGGTTTTCCCTTCCCCTGTACCCAGGACTCTGCTCTGGAATGCCTCTTTTGGAGTGACACCTGGGGCAGAGAACAGGACTCCTCCCATCCCAAAGAATGACCACCAACTCTTGGGAGCCCGGCCAAATCCCCAGCAGGGAGACTCCACGAGGCCCATGAGGCCACCCCTCCATTCCACGGTCATGCTTGACACAAAATCTAGAGGCAAAAGGCTGAGCAAGCGTCTCACACTAGCCCTTTCTTCCTATCCCGAGGAGCTCCTTTCACGGTCTGTAGATTGCGCCTATCATACCGTCGGCTGATAACCCAAGCCAACTTTGGGTTTCCAGATTCTGTCCCCACAGCACTGGCCCCAAGCCAGGGGCCACTGGAGCCACACCGCAGGATCGTACCTGGCCACTCCATGGAATCTGTGCCCGTGCCATTGGCCACAACCCTAGGGATCAGGAGAAACCTCAAAGTTCCAGGAGGCAATCCAATAGTGGAGGCCGCCCTGGACAAACAGGGGCGATCTGACCGAAGCTGAGCAGCCACCTCCACGCAGACATGTAGACGGATGTCCCAAGAAACAGAAGACAGGCCCTTCACCCTAATAGGAACCTTTGCTTTGGTTTCCAGGCATCTATCCTAAGAGGTCTGTTCTCCAATACAAGCAGAAGGGGGTTTCCTGAGGCCCCACTCAGAACACCTCTCATCTCCACATGGGAAACATGCTCTTAGGAGCTGTGTCAAACCCTCAAGCAAGGAGAACCCTCCAGGGCCCCTGAGCCACCGCCACATTCCAACGTCTCCATGGACAAAACCCACAGTATGACCCATTTTCAGGAGAGTGCATTTCAACTCAGACCACCTGGAAGCTCCTCCAGAGCCAGCGGATCGAACATGCCTTGTCCTAGGAGCACCATGGGAATGCGACGTGGTGTACCCACGTATGCATCCTGAGAACCAGGCTCTCGAGGCTTTCCGTATGGGGCATTGGGGAGCCATCCAAAAGGAATCCAATGCCCAGCACAAGGAATCATTGCGGTTGGGAGCATCTCACACATCCCAGCATGGGCGACCTCCATGCTGTACGGGGCACCCCTCTTCATGAAGAGCCCAACATGGACACAAAAATCCAACCTGAGCCAACGTCTGATCCTCACCCTGACTTCAGATGCAGAAGATCTCCATTCACCCTCTGCAGAATAGGCCTCCTCTGCCCTCTCCCTGAAACCTAACCCTAACTTCGGTTCTCAGACTTCCGTCCTCACACTCCTGTCCCACAAGCCCTCCAGACTCGGAATACCGGAGCCATAATGCAGCACTCTGCCTGCCCAGGAGCAGAAAAACCTTGCCCTCCGTGGCTGTCAGAGACTCCAAATGAGGAGCAACCTGCACACCACTCGACTGCACTCCAATTATATAGGCTGCCCTGGGAACTAATGCTCCCTCTGACACAGCATGGGCCCCGAACTCCCGACACACCCAGAGCTGGCCCCAAATGCTGCATGTTGGAACCACCATGGCCTTAGGCCGTCATCTATTCCCAACCTGGTTTTTAAGGCACCAGAACCTTGACCTTATCTCCAATCACTGCACAGGGGTGGTGGTCCTGGTGAAGAAATCAGAACACACCCCTCCCCTTGCACTAAACCTTGCTGTTGACATGGTGTCCAATCTTCAGGGTAGGAGAAAGCAGCATGGGCCATGAGGCCACGGCCATGCTTGACGGCCACCTTGGGCGCAAACACGCTTTGGGACACTCAGCGTGAGCCTTGGGCTCAAGTGAGGCTTCTCAGTGCCTGGAATAGGAGCCTGCATATGGGGCTGGCCCTTCCTCTAGGCACTCAATCCTAACCAGAAGTCACCGGTGCCCAGGGCTATGCTCTCAAATCCCTCTTTGAAGGGAAACCTGAGGCAGAGAACGGGACTCCTCCCATCCTACACAATGACACCAAACTCCTCGTAGCCGGGCCAAATCCCCATAGTGAGAGTCTGGCCCATGGCCCCAGAGGCGACCCCGCCATGCCTCGCCCATTCTTGAAACAAAATCCAGAGAAACAAACCTGAGCAACCGCCTCGCACTCACCCTTCATTTTATCCTGAGGAGCTCCCCTCACAGAATGTAGATCCGGCCTTCCATACCCTAGGCCCCAACCTAAGCTGACGATGCATTTTTAGAATTGTGACCTCACATCCCTGGCACTCACACCCTTCGCACTGGGGCCCCTGGAGACACACCGCACTACAGTGCCTGCCCTCTCCAAGGACACTCTACCCCTTCTCTTGCCCACAATCCTACAAATTGGGAGGAACCTCCCAGGTCCCTGAGGCCATCCCAATAGTGGAGGCAGCACTGGACAAACATTGGCGATCCCTCAAACGGTGAGGAACTATCACCACTCAGGAAATCAGACGGGTGTCCTCACAAACAGAATATTGAGCCGGACAGGTCCCTAGGCCCTCATCTGAATATCGCTTTGGTTTCCAGGTGTCCCTCCTCAGAGGCCTCTTTCCAATATCTGCCTCTAGGGTTTGCCTGAGACACCCATTCGAACACCACTCGTCTCCCCATGGGAAACGTGCTCTTTGGAACTGAGAAAACCCTCCATTTAGGAGAACACTTCAGGGACCCAGAGCCACCGCCACATGTCAAGGTCTCCTTGGACACAGACCCACATTTTGACCCATCCTCAGGAGACTCCGTTGCAACTCAGTCCCCTGTTTAGCTCCACCAGAGCCTGCAGATCAAACATGTCTGTTCCTAGGAGGCAATGGGAAGGAGAGCTGGGTTGCCCAGGCACCCATCCTTAGAACCCTGTTCTCGAGTTTTTTCATTCAGGGCCTCATGGAGCCATCCAACCAGACACGATTGTCACACAGAAGGTACCCTTGCGGTTTGGAGCTTATCGCAAATGCGAGCATGGGAAACCTTCCATGGCCTCATGGGCAGACCTCTTCTGGAAGGCGACAGCATGGACACCAACTCCAAACTGAGCCAATGTCGGATCCTCGCCCTGACTTCAGGTGCAGGAGATCTCGATTCACCCTCTGCAGAGAGGGCCTGCCGTTCCCTCGCCCCATAACCTTACCCTAGCGTATGTTCTCAGACTTCCGTCCTCACACTCCTGGCCCACAAGCCCTCAAGATTGGGAATTCCGGAGCCACAATGCAGCACTCAGCCTGCCGAACTGGAGAAAAATGTTGCCCTCTGGGGCTGCCCAGAGACCCCCAATGAGGATCAACCTACTCTCCACTCGAAAGCGCTCCAATTATCCAGGCTGCCTTGGGCAGTAATGTGCTCTCTGACCCATCGTAGCCAAGACTTCCAGAACAACACCCGGACAGCTGGCCGAACAGCCAGCTCATTGGACCCGCCATGGCATTGGCCATCATCTCTTCCCAACCTGTGTTTTCAGGCTACAGAACTTGGACCTTATCTCCAATCACTGCACAGGGGTGGACCTGATGCAGAAATTGGAACAACTCCTTCCCCCTGGCAGGAAAATTTGCTGTTGGCATGCTGTCCAAACTTCAGGGTAGGAGAAACCAGCATGGGCCATGAGGCCACGCCCATGCTTGAGGCCCCCCTTGGGCCCAAACACGCATTGTGACCCTCAGCACGAGACCCGTGCTCAAGTAGGCTTACCAGAGGCTGGACCAAGAGGCCGCATATGGGCTTGTCATGCCCCTAGCTTCCAAAACCTAACAAGGGGACGGGTTTTCCCTTCCCCTGTACCCAGGACTCTGCTCTGGAATGCCTCTTTTGGAGTGACACCTGGGGCAGAGAACAGGACTCCTCCCATCCAAAAGAATGACCACCAACTCTTGGGAGCCCGGCCAAATCCCCAGCAAGGGAGACTGCACGAGGCCCATGAGGCCACCCCTCCATTCCACGGTCATGCTTGACACAAAATCTAGAGGCAAAAGGCTGAGCAAGCGTCTCACACTAGCCCTTTCTTCCTATCCCGAGGAGCTCCTTTCACGGTCTGTAGATTGCGCCTATCATACCGTCGGCTGATAACCCAAGCCAACTTTGGGTTTCCAGATTCTGTCCCCACAGCACTGGCCCCAAGCCAGGGGCCACTGGAGCCACACCGAAGGATCGTACCTGGCCACTCCATGGAATCTGTGCCCGTGCCATTGGCCACAACCGTAGGGATCAGGAGAAACCTCAAATTTCCAGGAGGCAATCCAATAGTGGAGGCCGCCCTGGACAAACAGGGGCGATCTGACCGAAGCTGAGCAGCCACCTCCACGCAGACATGTAGACGGATGTCCCAAGAAACAGAAGACAGGCCCTTCACCCTAATAGGAACCTTTGCTTTGGTTTCCAGGCATCTATCCTAACAGGTCTGTTCTCCAATACAAGCAGAAGGGGGTTTCCTGAGGCCCCACTCAGAACACCTCTCATCTCCACATGGGAAACATGCTCTTAGGAGCTGTGTCAAACCCTCAAGCAAGGAGAACCCTCCAGGGCCCCTAGGCCACCGCCACATTCCAACGTCTCCATGGACAAAACCCACACTATGACCCATTTTCAGGAGAGTCCATTTCAACTCAGACCACCTGGAACCTCCTCCAGAGCCAGCGGATCGAACATGCCTTGTCCTAGGAGCACCATGGGAATGCGACGTGGTGTACCCACGTATGCATCCTGAGAACCAGGCTCTCGAGGCTTTCCGTATGGGGCATTGGGGAGCCATCCAAAAGGAATCCAATGCCCAGCACAAGGAATCATTGCGTTTGGGAGCATCTCACACATCCCAGCATGGGCGACCTCCATGCCGTACGGGGCACCCCTCTTCATGAAGAGCCCAACATGGACACAAAAATCCAACCTGAGCCAACGTCTGATCCTCACCCTGACTTCAGATGCAGAAGATCTCCATTCACCCTCTGCAGAATAGGCCTCCTCTGCCCTCTCCCTGAAACCTAACCCTAACTTCGGTTCTCAGACTTCCGTCCTCACACTCCTGTCCCACAAGCCCTCCAGACTCGGAATACCGGAGCCATAATGCAGCACTCTGCCTGCCCAGGAGCAGAAAAACCTTGCCCTCCGTGGCTGTCAGAGACTCCAAATGAGGAACAACCTGCACACCACTCGACTGCACTCCAATTATATAGGCTGCCCTGGGAACTAATGCTCCCTCTGACACAGCATGGGCCCCGAACTCCCGACACACCCAGAGCTGGCCCCAAATGCTGCATGTTGGAACCACCATGGCCTTAGGCCGTCATCTATTCCCAACCTGGTTTTTAAGGCACCAGAACCTTGACCTTATCTCCAATCACTGCACAGGGGTGGTGGTCCTGGTGAAGAAATCAGAACACACCCCTCCCCTTGCACTAAACCTTGCTGTTGACATGGTGTCCAATCTTCAGGGTAGGAGAAAGCAGCATGGGCCATGAGGCCACGGCCATGCTTGACGGCCACCTTGGGCACAAACACGCTTTGGGACACTCAGCGTGAGCCTTGGGCTCAAGTGAGGCTTCTCAGTGCCTGGAATAGGAGCCTGCGTATGGGGCTGGCCCTTCCTCTAGGCACTCAATCCTAACCAGAAGTCACCGGTGCCCAGGGCTATGCTCTCAAATCCCTCTTTGAAGGGAAACCTGAGGCAGAGAACGGGACTCCTCCCATCCTACACAATGACACCAAACTCCTGGTAGCCGGGCCAAATCCCCATAGTGAGAGTCTGGTCCATGGCCCCAGAGGCCACTCCGCCATGCCTCGCCCATTCTTGAAACAAAATCCAGAGAAACAAACCTGAGCAACCGCCTCGCACTCACCCTTCATTTTATCCTGAGGAGCTCCCCTCACAGAATGTAGATCCGGCCTTCCATACCCTAGGCCCCAACCTAAGCTGACGATGCATTTTTAGAATTCTGACCTCACATCCCTGGCACTCACACCCTTCGCACTGGGGCCCCTGGAGACACACCGCACTACAGTGCCTGCCCTCTCCAAGGACACTCTACCCCTTCTCTTGCCCACAATCCTACAAATTGGGAGGAACCTCCCAGGTCCCTGAGGCCATCCCAATAGTGCAGGCAGCCCTGGACAAACATTGGCGATCCCTCAAACGGTGAGCAACTATCACCACTCAGGAAATCAGACGGGTGTCCTCACAAACAGAATATTGAGCCGGACAGGTCCCTAGGCCCTCATCTGAATATCGCTTTGGTTTCCAGGTGTCCCTCCTCAGAGGCCTCTTTCCAATATCTGCCTCTAGGGTTTGCCTGAGACACCCATTCGAACACCACTCGCCTCCACATGGGAAACGTGCTCTTTGGAACTGAGAAAACCCTCCATTTAGGAGAACACTTCAGGGACCCAGAGCCACCGCCACATGTCAAGGTCTCCTTGGACACAGACCCACATTTTGACCCATCCTCAGGAGACTCCGTTGCAACTCATCCCCTGTTTAGCTCCACCAGAGCCTGCAGATCAAACATGTCTGTTCCTAGGAGGCAATGGGAAGGAGAGCTGGGTTGCCCAGGCACCCATCCTTAGAACCCTGTTCTCGAGTTTTTTCATTCTGGGGCCTCGTGGAGCCATCCAACCAGACACGATTGTCACACAGAAGGTACCCTTGCGGTTTGGAGCTTATCGCAAATGCGAGCATGGGAAACCTTCCATGGCCTCATGGGCAGACCTCTTCTGGAAGGCGCCAGCATGGACACCAACTCCAAACTGAGCCAATGTCGGATCCTCGCCCTGACTTCAGGTGCACGAGATCTCGATTCACCCTCTGCAGAGAGGGCCTGCCGTTCCCTCGCCCCATAACCTTACCCTAGCGTATGTTCTCAGACTTCCGTCCTCACACTCCTGGCCCACAAGCCCTCAAGATTGGGAATTCCGGAGCCACAATGCAGCACTCAGCCTGCCCAACTGGAGAAAAATGTTGCCCTCTGGGGCTGCCCAGAGACCCCCAATGAGGATCAACCTACTCTCCACTCGAAAGCACTCCAATTATCCAGGCTGCCCTGGGCAGTAATGTGCTCTCTGACCCATCGTAGCCAAGACTTCCAGAACAATACCCGAACAGCTGGCCGAACAGCCAGCTCATTGGACCCGCCATGGCATTGGCCATCATCTCTTCCCAACCTGTGTTTTCAGGCTACAGAACTTGGACCTTATCTCCAATCACTGCACAGGGGTGGACCTGATGCAGAAATTGGAACTCCTCCTTGCCCCTGGCAGGAAAATTTGCTGTTGGCATGCTGTCCAAACTTCAGCGTAGGAGAAACCAGCATGGGCCATGAGGCCACGCCCATGCTTGAGGCCCCCCTTGGACCCAAACACGCATTGTGACCCTCAGCACGAGACCCGTGCTCAAGTAGGCTTACCAGAGGCTGGACCAAGAGGCCGCATATGGGCCTGTCATGCCCCTAGCTTCCAAAAACTAACAAGGGGACGGGTTTTCCCTTCCCCTGTACCCAGGACTCTGCTCTGGAATGCCTCTTTTGGAGTGACACCTGGGGCAGAGAACAGGACTCCTCCCATCCCAAAGAATGACCACCAACTCTTGGGAGCCCTGCCAAATCCCCAGCAAGGGAGACTCCACGAGGCCCATGAGGCCACCCGTCCACGGTCATGCTTGACACAAAATCTAGAGGCAAAAGGCTGAGCAAGCGTCTCACACTAGCCCTTTCTTCCTATCCCGAGGAGCTCCTTTCACGGTCTGTAGATTGCGCCTATCATACCGTTGGCTGATAACCCAAGCCAACTTTGGGTTTCCAGATTCTGTCCCCACAGCACTGGCCCCAAGCCAGGGGCCTCTGGAGCCACACCGCAGGATCGTACCTGGCCACTCCATGGAATCTGTGCCCGTGCCATTGGCCACAACCCTAGGGATCAGGAGAAACCTCAAAGTTCCAGGAGGCAATCCAATAGTGGAGGCCGCCCTGGACAAACAGGGGCGATCTGACCGAAGCTGAGCAGCCACCTCCACGCAGACATGTAGACGGATGTCCCAAGAAACAGAAGACAGGCCCTTCACCCTAATAGGAACCTTTGCTTTGGTTTCCAGGCATCTATCCTAAGAGGTCTGTTCTCCAATACAAGCAGAAGGGGGTTTCCTGAGGCCCCACTCAGAACACCTCTCATCTCCACATGGGAAACATGCTCTTAGGAGCTGTGTCAAACCCTCAAGCAAGGAGAACCCTCCAGGGCCCCTGAGCCACCGCCACATTCCAACGTCTCCATGGGCAAAACCCACAGTATGACCCATTTTCAGGAGAGTCCATTTCAACTCAGACCACCTGGAACCTCCTCCAGAGCCAGCGGATCGAACATGCCTTGTCCTATGAGCACCATGGGAATGCGACGTGGTGTACCCACGTATGCATCCTGAGAACCAGGCTCTCGAGGCTTTCCGTATGGGGCATTGGGGAGCCATCCAAAAGGAATCCAATGCCCAGCACAAGGAATCCTTGCGGTTGGGAGCATCTCACACATCCCAGCATGGGCGACCTCCATGCCGTACGGGGCACCCCTCTTCATGAAGAGCCGAACATGGACACAAAAATCCAACCTGAGCCAACGTCTGATCCTCACCCTGACTTCAGATGCAGAAGATCTCCATTCACCCTCTGCAGAATAGGCCTCCTCTGCCCTCTCCCTGAAACCTAACCCTAACTTCGGTTCTCAGACTTCCGTCCTCACACTCCTGTCCCACAAGCCCTCCAGACTCGGAATACCGGAGCCATAATGCAGCACTCTGCCTGCCCAGGAGCAGAAAAACCTTGCCCTCCGTGGCTGTCAGAGACTCCAAATGAGGAACAACCTGCACACCACTCGACTGCACTCCAATTATATAGGCTGCCCTGGGAACTAATGCTCCCTCTGACACAGCATGGGCCCCGAACTCCCGACACACCCAGAGCTGGCCCCAAATGCTGCATGTTGGAACCACCATGGCCTTAGGCCGTCATCTATTCCCAACCTGGTTTTTAAGGCACCAGAACCTTGACCTTATCTCCAATCACTGCACAGGGGTGGTGGTCCTGGTGAAGAAATCAGAACACACCCCTCCCCTTGCACTAAACCTTGCTGTTGACATGGTGTCCAATCTTCAGGGTAGGAGAAAGCAGCATGGGCCATGAGGCCACGGCCATGCTTGACGGCCACCTTGGGCACAAACACGCTTTGGGACACTCAGCGTGAGCCTTGGGCTCAAGTGAGGCTTCTCAGTGCCTGGAATAGGAGCCTGCGTATGGGGCTGGCCCTTCCTCTAGGCACTCAATCCTAACCAGAAGTCACCGGTGCCCAGGGCTATGCTCTCAAATCCCTCTTTGAAGGGAAACCTGAGGCAGAGAACGGGACTCCTCCCATCCTACACAATGACACCAAACTCCTGGTAGCCAGGCCAAATCCCCATAGTGAGAGTCTGGTCCATGGCCCCAGAGACCACTCCGCCATGCCTCGCCCATTCTTGAAACAAAATCCAGAGAAACAAACCTGAGCAATCGCCTCGCACTCACCCTTCATTTTATCCTGAGGAGCTCCCCTCACAGAATGTCGATCCGGCCTTCCATACCCTAGGCCCCAACCTAAGCTGACGATGCATTTTTAGAATTCTGACCTCACATCCCTGGCACTCACACCCTTCGCACTGGGGCCCCTGGAGACACACCGCACTACAGTGCCTGCCCTCTCCAAGGACACTCTACCCATTCTCTTGCCCACAATCCTACAAATTGGGAGGAACCTCCCAGGTCCCTGAGGCCATCCCAATAGTGGAGGCAGCCCTGGACAAACATTGGCGATCCCTCAAACGGTGAGCAACTATCACCACTCAGGAAATCAGACGGGTGTCCTCACAAACAGAATATTGAGCCAGACAGGTCCCTAGGCCCTCATCTGAATATCGCTTTGGTTTCCAGGTGTCCCTCCTCAGAGGCCTCTTTCCAATATCTGCCTCTAGGGTTTGCCTGAGACACCCATTCGAACACCACTCGTCTCCACATGGGAAACGTGCTCTTTGGAACTGAGAAAACCCTCCATTTAGGAGAACACTTCAGGGACCCAGAGCCACCGCCACATGTCAAGGTCTCCTTGGACACAGACCCACATTATGACCCATCCTCAGGAGACTCCGTTGCAACTCAGTCCCCTGTTTAGCTCCACCAGAGCCTGCAGATCAAACATGCCTGTTCCTAGGAGGCAATGGGAAGGAGAGCTGGGTTGCCCAGGCACCCATCCTTAGAACCCTGTTCTCGAGTTTTTTCATTCTGGGGCCTCGTGGAGCCATCCAACCAGACACGATTGTCACACAGAAGGTACCCTTGCGGTTTGGAGCTTATCGCAAATGCGAGCATGGGAAACCTTCCATGGCCTCATGGGCAGACCTCTTCTGGAAGGCGCCAGCATGGACACCAACTCCAAACTGAGCCAATGTCGGATCCTCGCCCTGACTTCAGGTGCAGGAGATCTCGATTCACCCTCTGCAGAGAGGGCCTGCCGTTCCCTCGCCCCATAACCTTACCCTAGCGTATGTTCTCAGACTTCCGTCCTCACACTCCTGGCCCACAAGCCCTCAAGATTGGGAATTCCGGAGCCACAATGCAGCACTCAGCCTGCCCAACTGGAGAAAAATGTTGCCCTCTGGGGCTGCCCAGAGACCCCCAATGAGGATCAACCTACTCTCCACTCGAAAGCACTCCAATTATCCAGGCTGCCCTGGGCAGTAATGTGCTCTCTGACCCATCGTAGCCAAGACTTCCAGAACAACACCCGGACAGCTGGCCGAACAGCCAGCTCATTGGACCCGCCATGGCATTGGCCATCATCTCTTCCCAACCTGTGTTTTCAGGCTACAGAACTTGGACCTTATCTCCAATCACTGCACAGGGGTGGACCTGATGCAGAAATTGGAACAACTCCTTCCCCCTGGCAGGAAAATTTGCTGTTGGCATGCTGTCCAAACTTCAGGGTAGGAGAAACCAGCATGGGCCATGAGGCCACGCCCATGCTTGAGGCCCCCCTTGGGCCCAAACACGCATTGTGACCCTCAGCACGAGACCCGTGCTCAAGTAGGCTTACCAGAGGCTGGACCAAGAGGCCGCATATGGGCTTGTCATGCCCCTAGCTTCCAAAACCTAACAAGGGGACGGGTTTTCCCTTCCCCTGTACCCAGGACTCTGCTCTGGAATGCCTCTTTTGGAGTGACACCTGGGGCAGAGAACAGGACTCCTCCCATCCCAAAGAATGACCACCAACTCTTGGGAGCCCGGCCAAATCCCCAGCAAGGGAGACTCCACGAGGCCCATGAGGCCACCCCTCCATTCCACGGTCATGCTTGACACAAGATCTAGAGGCAAAAGGCTGAGCAAGCGTCTCACACTAGCCCTTTCTTCCTATCCCGAGGAGCTCCTTTCACGGTCTGTAGATTGCGCCTATCATACCGTCGGCTGATAACCCAAGCCAACTTTGGGTTTCCAGATTCTGTCCCCACAGCACTGGCCCCAAGCCAGGGGCCACTGGAGCCACACCGCAGGATCGTACCTGGCCACTCCATGGAATCTGTGCCCGTGCCATTGGCCACAACCCTAGGGATCAGGAGAAACCTCAAAGTTCCAGGAGGCAATCCAATAGTGGAGGCCGCCCTGGACAAACAGGGGCGATCTGACCGAAGCTGAGCAGCCACCTCCACGCAGACATGTAGACGGATGTCCCAAGAAACAGAAGACAGGCCCTTCAGCCTAATAGGAACCTTTGCTTTGGTTTCCAGGCATCTATCCTAAGAGGTCTGTTCTCCAATACAAGCAGAAGGGGGTTTCCTGAGGCCCCACTCAGAACACCTCTCATCTCCACATGGGAAACATGCTCTTAGGAGCTGTGTCAAACCCTCAAGCAAGGAGAACCCTCCAGGGCCCCTGAGCCACCGCCACATTCCAACGTCTCCATGGGCAAAACCCACAGTATGACCCATTTTCAGGAGAGTCCATTTCAACTCAGACCACCTGGAACCTCCTCCAGAGCCAGCGGATCGAACATGCCTTGTCCTAGGAGCACCATGGGAATGCGACGTGGTGTACCCACGTATGCATCCTGAGAACCAGGCTCTCGAGGCTTTCCGTATGGGGCATTGGGGAGCCACCCAAAAGGAATCCAATGCCCAGCACAAGGAATCCTTGCGGTTGGGAGCATCTCACACATCCCAGCATGGGCGACCTCCATGCCGTACGGGGCACCCCTCTTCATGAAGAGCCGAACATGGACACAAAAATCCAACCTGAGCCAACGTCTGATCCTCACCCTGACTTCAGATGCAGAAGATCTCCATTCACCCTCTGCAGAATAGGCCTCCTCTGCCCTCTCCCTGAAACCTAACCCTAACTTCGGTTCTCAGACTTCCGTCCTCACACTCCTGTCCCACAAGCCCTCCAGACTCGGAATACCGGAGCCATAATGCAGCACTCTGCCTGCCCAGGAGCAGAAAAACCTTGCCCTCCGTGGCTGTCAGAGACTCCAAATGAGGAACAACCTGCACACCACTCGACTGCACTCCAATTATATAGGCTGCCCTGGGAACTAATGCTCCCTCTGACACAGCATGGGCCCCGAACTCCCGACACACCCAGAGCTGGCCCCAAATGCTGCATGTTGGAACCACCATGGCCTTAGGCCGTCATCTATTTTCAACCTGGTTTTTAAGGCACCAGAACCTTGACCTTATCTCCAATCACTGCACAGGGGTGGTGGTCCTGGTGAAGAAATCAGAACACACCCCTCCCCTTGCACTAAACCTTGCTGTTGACATGGTGTCCAATCTTCAGGGTAGGAGAAAGCAGCATGGGCCATGAGGCCACGGCCATGCTTGACGGCCACCTTGGGCACAAACACGCTTTGGGACACTCAGCGTGAGCCTTGGGCTCAAGTGAGGCTTCTCAGTGCCTGGAATAGGAGCCTGCGTATGGGGCTGGCCCTTCCTCTAGGCACTCAATCCTAACCAGAAGTCACCGGTGCCCAGGGCTATGCTCTCAAATCCCTCTTTGAAGGGAAACCTGAGGCAGAGAACGGGACTCCTCCCATCCTACACAATGACACCAAACTCCTGGTAGCCAGGCCAAATCCCCATAGTGAGAGTCTGGTCCATGGCCCCAGAGACCACTCCGCCATGCCTCGCCCATTCTTGAAACAAAATCCAGAGAAACAAACCTGAGCAATCGCCTCGCACTCACCCTTCATTTTATCCTGAGGAGCTCCCCTCACAGAATGTCGATCCGGCCTTCCATACCCTAGGCCCCAACCTAAGCTGACGATGCATTTTTAGAATTCTGACCTCACATCCCTGGCACTCACACCCTTCGCACTGGGGCCCCTGGAGACACACCGCACTACAGTGCCTGCCCTCTCCAAGGACACTCTACCCATTCTCTTGCCCACAATCCTACAAATTGGGAGGAACCTCCCAGGTCCCTGAGGCCATCCCAATAGTGGAGGCAGCCCTGGACAAACATTGGCGATCCCTCAAACGGTGAGCAACTATCACCACTCAGGAAATCAGACGGGTGTCCTCACAAACAGAATATTGAGCCAGACAGGTCCCTAGGCCCTCATCTGAATATCGCTTTGGTTTCCAGGTGTCCCTCCTCAGAGGCCTCTTTCCAATATCTGCCTCTAGGGTTTGCCTGAGACACCCATTCGAACACCACTCGTCTCCACATGGGAAACGTGCTCTTTGGAACTGAGAAAACCCTCCATTTAGGAGAACACTTCAGGGACCCAGAGCCACCGCCACATGTCAAGGTCTCCTTGGACACAGACCCACATTATGACCCATCCTCAGGAGACTCCGTTGCAACTCAGTCCCCTGTTTAGCTCCACCAGAGCCTGCAGATCAAACATGCCTGTTCCTAGGAGGCAATGGGAAGGAGAGCTGGGTTGCCCAGGCACCCATCCTTAGAACCCTGTTCTCGAGTTTTTTCATTCTGGGGCCTCGTGGAGCCATCCAACCAGACACGATTGTCACACAGAAGGTACCCTTGCGGTTTGGAGCTTATCGCAAATGCGAGCATGGGAAACCTTCCATGGCCTCATGGGCAGACCTCTTCTGGAAGGCGCCAGCATGGACACCAACTCCAAACTGAGCCAATGTCGGATCCTCGCCCTGACTTCAGGTGCAGGAGATCTCGATTCACCCTCTGCAGAGAGGGCCTGCCGTTCCCTCGCCCCATAACCTTACCCTAGCGTATGTTCTCAGACTTCCGTCCTCACACTCCTGGCCCACAAGCCCTCAAGATTGGGAATTCCGGAGCCACAATGCAGCACTCAGCCTGCCCAACTGGAGAAAAATGTTGCCCTCTG
Source organism: Martes martes (assembly GCF_963455335.1). Classification (NCBI taxonomy): domain Eukaryota; kingdom Metazoa; phylum Chordata; class Mammalia; order Carnivora; family Mustelidae; genus Martes; species Martes martes. Next base: position 4,575,700 of record NC_137907.1, on the reverse strand, counting down.
GGGCTGCCCAGAGACCCCCAATGAGGATCAACCTACTCTCCACTCGAAAGCACTCCAATTATCCAGGCTGCCCTGGGCAGTAATGTGCTCTCTGACCCATCGTAGCCAAGACTTCCAGAACAACACCCGGACAGCTGGCCGAACAGCCAGCTCATTGGACCCGCCATGGCATTGGCCATCATCTCTTCCCAACCTGTGTTTTCAGGCTACAGAACTTGGACCTTATCTCCAATCACTGCACAGGGGTGGACCTGATGCAGAAATTGGAACAACTCCTTCCCCCTGGCAGGAAAATTTGCTGTTGGCATGCTGTCCAAACTTCAGGGTAGGAGAAACCAGCATGGGCCATGAGGCCACGCCCATGCTTGAGGCCCCCCTTGGGCCCAAACACGCATTGTGACCCTCAGCACGAGACCCGTGCTCAAGTAGGCTTACCAGAGGCTGGACCAAGAGGCCGCATATGGGCTTGTCATGCCCCTAGCTTCCAAAACCTAACAAGGGGACGGGTTTTCCCTTCCCCTGTACCCAGGACTCTGCTCTGGAATGCCTCTTTTGGAGTGACACCTGGGGCAGAGAACAGGACTCCTCCCATCCCAAAGAATGACCACCAACTCTTGGGAGCCCGGCCAAATCCCCAGCAAGGGAGACTCCACGATGCCCATGAGGCCACCCCTCCATTCCACGGTCATGCTTGACACAAGATCTAGAGGCAAAAGGCTGAGCAAGCGTCTCACACTAGCCCTTTCTTCCTATCCCGAGGAGCTCCTTTCACGGTCTGTAGATTGCGCCTATCATACCGTCGGCTGATAACCCAAGCCAACTTTGGGTTTCCAGATTCTGTCCCCACAGCACTGGCCCCAAGCCAGGGGCCACTGGAGCCACACCGCAGGATCGTACCTGGCCACTCCATGGAATCTGTGCCCGTGCCATTGGCCACAACCCTAGGGATCAGGAGAAACCTCAAAGTTCCAGGAGGCAATCCAATAGTGGAGGCCGCCCTGGACAAACAGGGGCGATCTGACCGAAGCTGAGCAGCCACCTCCACGCAGACATGTAGACGGATGTCCCAAGAAACAGAAGACAGGCCCTTCACCCTAATAGGAACCTTTGCTTTGGTTTCCAGGCATCTATCCTAAGAGGTCTGTTCTCCAATACAAGCAGAAGGGGGTTTCCTGAGGCCCCACTCAGAACACCTCTCATCTCCACATGGGAAACATGCTCTTAGGAGCTGTGTCAAACCCTCAAGCAAGGAGAACCCTCCAGGGCCCCTGAGCCACCGCCACATTCCAACGTCTCCATGGGCAAAACCCACAGTATGACCCATTTTCAGGAGAGTGCATTTCAACTCAGACCACCTGGAAGCTCCTCCAGAGCCAGCGGATCGAACATGCCTTGTCCTAGGAGCACCATGGGAATGCGACGTGGTGTACCCACGTATGCATCCTGAGAACCAGGCTCTCGAGGCTTTCCGTATGGGGCATTGGGGAGCCATCCAAAAGGAATCCAATGCCCAGCACAAGGAATCATTGCGGTTGGGAGCATCTCACACATCCCAGCATGGGCGACCTCCATGCCGTACGGGGCACCCCTCTTCATGAAGAGCCCAACATGGACACAAAAATCCAACCTGAGCCAACGTCTGATCCTCACCCTGACTTCAGATGCAGAAGATCTCCATTCACCCTCTGCAGAATAGGCCTCCTCTGCCCTCTCCCTGAAACCTAACCCTAACTTCGGTTCTCAGACTTCCGTCCTCACACTCCTGTCCCACAAGCCCTCCAGACTCGGAATACCGGAGCCATAATGCAGCACTCTGCCTGCCCAGGAGCAGAAAAACCTTGCCCTCCGTGGCTGTCAGAGACTCCAAATGAGGAGCAACCTGCACACCACTCGACTGCACTCCAATTATATAGGCTGCCCTGGGAACTAATGCTCCCTCTGACACAGCATGGGCCCCGAACTCCCGACACACCCAGAGCTGGCCCCAAATGCTGCATGTTGGAACCACCATGGCCTTAGGCCGTCATCTATTCCCAACCTGGTTTTTAAGGCACCAGAACCTTGACCTTATCTCCAATCACTGCACAGGGGTGGTGGTCCTGGTGAAGAAATCAGAACACACCCCTCCCCTTGCACAAAACCTTGCTGTTGACATGGTGTCCAATCTTCAGGGTAGGAGAAAGCAGCATGGGCCATGAGGCCACGGCCATGCTTGACGGCCACCTTGGGCACAAACACGCTTTGGGACACTCAGCGTGAGCCTTGGGCTCAAGTGAGGCTTCTCAGTGCCTGGAATAGGAGCCTGCGTATGGGGCTGGCCCTTCCTCTAGGCACTCAATCCTAACCAGAAGTCACCGGTGCCCAGGGCTATGCTCTCAAATCCCTCTTTGAAGGGAAACCTGAGGCAGAGAACGGGACTCCTCCCATCCTACACAATGACACCAAACTCCTGGTAGCCAGGCCAAATCCCCATAGTGAGAGTCTGGTCCATGGCCCCAGAGACCACTCCGCCATGCCTCGCCCATTCTTGAAACAAAATCCAGAGAAACAAACCTGAGCAACCGCCTCGCACTCACCCTTCATTTTATCCTGAGGAGCTCCCCTCACAGAATGTAGATCCGGCCTTCCATACCCTAGGCCCCAACCTAAGCTGACGATGCATTTTTAGAATTCTGACCTCACATCCCTGGCACTCACACCCTTCGCACTGGGGCCCCTGGAGACACACCGCACTACAGTGCCTGCCCTCTCCAAGGACACTCTACCCATTCTCTTGCCCACAATCCTACAAATTGGGAGGAACCTCCCAGGTCCCTGAGGCCATCCCAATAGTGGAGGCAGCCCTGGACAAACATTGGCGATCCCTCAAACGGTGAGCAACTATCACCACTCAGGAAATCAGACGGGTGTCCTCACAAACAGAATATTGAGCCGGACAGGTCCCTAGGCCCTCATCTGAATATCGCTTTGGTTTCCAGGTGTCCCTCCTCAGAGGCCTCTTTCCAATATCTGCCTCTAGGGTTTGCCTGAGACACCCATTCGAACACCACTCGTCTCCACATGGGAAACGTGCTCTTTGGAACTGAGAAAACCCTCCATTTAGGAGAACACTTCAGGGACCCAGAGCCACCGCCACATGTCAAGGTCTCCTTGGACACAGACCCACATTATGACCCATCCTCAGGAGACTCCGTTGCAACTCAGTCCCCTGTTTAGCTCCACCAGAGCCTGCAGATCAAACATGCCTGTTCCTAGGAGGCAATGGGAAGGAGAGCTGGGTTGCCCAGGCACCCATCCTTAGAACCCTGTTCTCGAGTTTTTTCATTCTGGGGCCTCGTGGAGCCATCCAACCAGACACGATTGTCACACAGAAGGTACCCTTGCGGTTTGGAGCTTATCGCAAATGCGAGCATGGGAAACCTTCCATGGCCTCATGGGCAGACCTCTTCTGGAAGGCGCCAGCATGGACACCAACTCCAAACTGAGCCAATGTCGGATCCTCGCCCTGACTTCAGGTGCAGGAGATCTCGATTCACCCTCTGCAGAGAGGGCCTGCCGTTCCCTCGCCCCATAACCTTACCCTAGCGTATGTTCTCAGACTTCCGTCCTCACACTCCTGGCCCACAAGCCCTCAAGATTGGGAATTCCGGAGCCACAATGCAGCACTCAGCCTGCCCAACTGGAGAAAAATGTTGCCCTCTGGGGCTGCCCAGAGACCCCCAATGAGGATCAACCTACTCTCCACTCGAAAGCACTCCAATTATCCAGGCTGCCCTGGGCAGTAATGTGCTCTCTGACCCATCGTAGCCAAGACTTCCAGAACAACACCCGGACAGCTGGCCGAACAGCCAGCTCATTGGACCCGCCATGGCATTGGCCATCATCTCTTCCCAACCTGTGTTTTCAGGCTACAGAACTTGGACCTTATCTCCAATCACTGCACAGGGGTGGACCTGATGCAGAAATTGGAACAACTCCTTCCCCCTGGCAGGAAAATTTGCTGTTGGCATGCTGTCCAAACTTCAGGGTAGGAGAAACCAGCATGGGCCATGAGGCCACGCCCATGCTTGAGGCCCCCCTTGGGCCCAAACACGCATTGTGACCCTCAGCACGAGACCCGTGCTCAAGTAGGCTTACCAGAGGCTGGACCAAGAGGCCGCATATGGGCTTGTCATGCCCCTAGCTTCCAAAACCTAACAAGGGGACGGGTTTTCCCTTCCCCTGTACCCAGGACTCTGCTCTGGAATGCCTCTTTTGGAGTGACACCTGGGGCAGAGAACAGGACTCCTCCCATCCCAAAGAATGACCACCAACTCTTGGGAGCCCGGCCAAATCCCCAGCAAGGGAGACTCCACGAGGCCCATGAGGCCACCCCTCCATTCCACGGTCATGCTTGACACAAGATCTAGAGGCAAAAGGCTGAGCAAGCGTCTCACACTAGCCCTTTCTTCCTATCCCGAGGAGCTCCTTTCACGGTCTGTAGATTGCGCCTATCATACCGTCGGCTGATAACCCAAGCCAACTTTGGGTTTCCAGATTCTGTCCCCACAGCACTGGCCCCAAGCCAGGGGCCACTGGAGCCACACCGCAGGATCGTACCTGGCCACTCCATGGAATCTGTGCCCGTGCCATTGGCCACAACCCTAGGGATCAGGAGAAACCTCAAAGTTCCAGGAGGCAATCCAATAGTGGAGGCCGCCCTGGACAAACAGGGGCGATCTGACCGAAGCTGAGCAGCCACCTCCACGCAGACATGTAGACGGATGTCCCAAGAAACAGAAGACAGGCCCTTCAGCCTAATAGGAACCTTTGCTTTGGTTTCCAGGCATCTATCCTAAGAGGTCTGTTCTCCAATACAAGCAGAAGGGGGTTTCCTGAGGCCCCACTCAGAACACCTCTCATCTCCACATGGGAAACATGCTCTTAGGAGCTGTGTCAAACCCTCAAGCAAGGAGAACCCTCCAGGGCCCCTGAGCCACCGCCACATTCCAACGTCTCCATGGGCAAAACCCACAGTATGACCCATTTTCAGGAGAGTCCATTTCAACTCAGACCACCTGGAACCTCCTCCAGAGCCAGCGGATCGAACATGCCTTGTCCTAGGAGCACCATGGGAATGCGACGTGGTGTACCCACGTATGCATCCTGAGAACCAGGCTCTCGAGGCTTTCCGTATGGGGCATTGGGGAGCCACCCAAAAGGAATCCAATGCCCAGCACAAGGAATCCTTGCGGTTGGGAGCATCTCACACATCCCAGCATGGGCGACCTCCATGCCGTACGGGGCACCCCTCTTCATGAAGAGCCCAACATGGACACAAAAATCCAACCTGAGCCAACGTCTGATCCTCACCCTGACTTCAGATGCAGAAGATCTCCATTCACCCTCTGCAGAATAGGCCTCCTCTGCCCTCTCCCTGAAACCTAACCCTAACTTCGGTTCTCAGACTTCCGTCCTCACACTCCTGTCCCACAAGCCCTCCAGACTCGGAATACCGGAGCCATAATGCAGCACTCTGCCTGCCCAGGAGCAGAAAAACCTTGCCCTCCGTGGCTGTCAGAGACTCCAAATGAGGAACAACCTGCACACCACTCGACTGCACTCCAATTATATAGGCTGCCCTGGGAACTAATGCTCCCTCTGACACAGCATGGGCCCCGAACTCCCGACACACCCAGAGCTGGCCCCAAATGCTGCATGTTGGAACCACCATGGCCTTAGGCCGTCATCTATTTTCAACCTGGTTTTTAAGGCACCAGAACCTTGACCTTATCTCCAATCACTGCACAGGGGTGGTGGTCCTGGTGAAGAAATCAGAACACACCCCTCCCCTTGCACTAAACCTTGCTGTTGACATGGTGTCCAATCTTCAGGGTAGGAGAAAGCAGCATGGGCCATGAGGCCACGGCCATGCTTGACGGCCACCTTGGGCACAAACACGCTTTGGGACACTCAGCGTGAGCCTTGGGCTCAAGTGAGGCTTCTCAGTGCCTGGAATAGGAGCCTGCGTATGGGGCTGGCCCTTCCTCTAGGCACTCAATCCTAACCAGAAGTCACCGGTGCCCAGGGCTATGCTCTCAAATCCCTCTTTGAAGGGAAACCTGAGGCAGAGAACGGGACTCCTCCCATCCTACACAATGACACCAAACTCCTGGTAGCCAGGCCAAATCCCCATAGTGAGAGTCTGGTCCATGGCCCCAGAGACCACTCCGCCATGCCTCGCCCATTCTTGAAACAAAATCCAGAGAAACAAACCTGAGCAATCGCCTCGCACTCACCCTTCATTTTATCCTGAGGAGCTCCCCTCACAGAATGTCGATCCGGCCTTCCATACCCTAGGCCCCAACCTAAGCTGACGATGCATTTTTAGAATTCTGACCTCACATCCCTGGCACTCACACCCTTCGCACTGGGGCCCCTGGAGACACACCGCACTACAGTGCCTGCCCTCTCCAAGGACACTCTACCCATTCTCTTGCCCACAATCCTACAAATTGGGAGGAACCTCCCAGGTCCCTGAGGCCATCCCAATAGTGGAGGCAGCCCTGGACAAACATTGGCGATCCCTCAAACGGTGAGCAACTATCACCACTCAGGAAATCAGACGGGTGTCCTCACAAACAGAATATTGAGCCAGACAGGTCCCTAGGCCCTCATCTGAATATCGCTTTGGTTTCCAGGTGTCCCTCCTCAGAGGCCTCTTTCCAATATCTGCCTCTAGGGTTTGCCTGAGACACCCATTCGAACACCACTCGCCTCCACATGGGAAACGTGCTCTTTGGAACTGAGAAAACCCTCCATTTAGGAGAACACTTCAGGGACCCAGAGCCACCGCCACATGTCAAGGTCTCCTTGGACACAGACCCACATTTTGACCCATCCTCAGGAGACTCCGTTGCAACTCAGTCCCCTGTTTAGCTCCACCAGAGCCTGCAGATCAAACATGTCTGTTCCTAGGAGGCAATGGGAAGGAGAGCTGGGTTGCCCAGGCACCCATCCTTAGAACCCTGTTCTCGAGTTTTTTCATTCTGGGGCCTCGTGGAGCCATCCAACCAGACACGATTGTCACACAGAAGGTACCCTTGCGGTTTGGAGCTTATCGCAAATGCGAGCATGGGAAACCTTCCATGGCCTCATGGGCAGACCTCTTCTGGAAGGCGCCAGCATGGACACCAACTCCAAACTGAGCCAATGTCGGATCCTCGCCCTGACTTCAGGTGCAGGAGATCTCGATTCACCCTCTGCAGAGAGGGCCTGCCGTTCCCTCGCCCCATAACCTTACCCTAGCGTATGTTCTCAGACTTCCGTCCTCACACTCCTGGCCCACAAGCCCTCAAGATTGGGAATTCCGGAGCCACAATGCAGCACTCAGCCTGCCCAACTGGAGAAAAATGTTGCCCTCTGGGGCTGCCCAGAGACCCCCAATGAGGATCAACCTACTCTCCACTCGAAAGCACTCCAATTATCCAGGCTGCCCTGGGCAGTAATGTGCTCTCTGACCCATCGTAGCCAAGACTTCCAGAACAACACCCGGACAGCTGGCCGAACAGCCAGCTCATTGGACCCGCCATGGCATTGGCCATCATCTCTTCCCAACCTGTGTTTTCAGGCTACAGAACTTGGACCTTATCTCCAATCACTGCACAGGGGTGGACCTGATGCAGAAATTGGAACAACTCCTTCCCCCTGGCAGGAAAATTTGCTGTTGGCATGCTGTCCAAACTTCAGGGTAGGAGAAACCAGCATGGGCCATGAGGCCACGCCCATGCTTGAGGCCCCCCTTGGGCCCAAACACGCTTTGTGACCCTCAGCACGAGACCCGTGCTCAAGTAGGCTTACCAGAGGCTGGACCAAGAGGCCGCATATGGGCTTGTCATGCCCCTAGCTTCCAAAACCTAACAAGGGGACGGGTTTTCCCTTCCCCTGTACCCAGGACTCTGCTCTGGAATGCCTCTTTTGGAGTGACACCTGGGGCAGAGAACAGGACTCCTCCCATCCCAAAGAATGACCACCAACTCTTGGGAGCCCGGCCAAATCCCCAGCAAGGGAGACTCCACGATGCCCATGAGGCCACCCCTCCATTCCACGGTCATGCTTGACACAAGATCTAGAGGCAAAAGGCTGAGCAAGCGTCTCACACTAGCCCTTTCTTCCTATCCCGAGGAGCTCCTTTCACGGTCTGTAGATTGCGCCTATCATACCGTCGGCTGATAACCCAAGCCAACTTTGGGTTTCCAGATTCTGTCCCCACAGCACTGGCCCCAAGCCAGGGGCCTCTGGAGCCACACCGCAGGATCGTACCTGGCCACTCCATGGAATCTGTGCCCGTGCCATTGGCCACAACCCTAGGGATCAGGAGAAACCTCAAAGTTCCAGGAGGCAATCCAATAGTGGAGGCCGCCCTGGACAAACAGGGGCGATCTGACCGAGGCTGAGCAGCCACCTCCACGCAGACATGTAGACGGATGTCCCAAGAAACAGAAGACAGGCCCTTCACCCTAATAGGAACCTTTGCTTTGGTTTCCAGGCATCTATCCTAAGAGGTCTGTTCTCCAATACAAGCAGAAGGGGGTTTCCTGAGGCCCCACTCAGAACACCTCTCATCTCCACATGGGAAACATGCTCTTAGGAGCTGTGTCAAACCCTCAAGCAAGGAGAACCCTCCAGGGCCCCTGAGCCACCGCCACATTCCAACGTCTCCATGGACAAAACCCACAGTATGACCCATTTTCAGGAGAGTCCATTTCAACTCAGACCACCTGGAAGCTCCTCCAGAGCCAGCGGATCGAACATGCCTTGTCCTAGGAGCACCATGGGAATGCGACGTTGTGTACCCACGTATGCATCCTGAGAACCAGGCTCTCGAGGCTTTCCGTATGGGGCATTGGGGAGCCATCCAAAAGGAATCCAATGCCCAGCACAAGGAATCCTTGCGGTTGGGAGCATCTCACACATCCCAGCATGGGCGACCTCCATGCCGTACGGGGCACCCCTCTTCATGAAGAGCCCAACATGGACACAAAAATCCAACCTGAGCCAACGTCTGATCCTCACCCTGACTTCAGATGCAGAAGATCTCCATTCACCCTCTGCAGAATAGGCCTCCTCTGCCCTCTCCCTGAAACCTAACCCTAACTTCGGTTCTCAGACTTCCGTCCTCACACTCCTGTCCCACAAGCCCTCCAGACTCGGAATACCGGAGCCATAATGCAGCACTCTGCCTGCCCAGGAGCAGAAAAACCTTGCCCTCCGTGGCTGTCAGAGACTCCAAATGAGGAACAACCTGCACAACACTCGACTGCACTCCAATTATATAGGCTGCCCTGGGAACTAATGCTCCCTCTGACACAGCATGGGCCCCGAACTCCCGACACACCCAGAGCTGGCCCCAAATGCTGCATGTTGGAACCACCATGGCCTTAGGCCGTCATCTATTCCCAACCTGGTTTTTAAGGCACCAGAACCTTGACCTTATCTCCAATCACTGCACAGGGGTGGTGGTCCTGGTGAAGAAATCAGAACACACCCCTCCCCTTGCACTAAACCTTGCTGTTGACATGGTGTCCAATCTTCAGGGTAGGAGAAAGCAGCATGGGCCATGAGGCCACGTCCATGCTTGACGGCCACCTTGGGCACAAACACGCTTTGGGACACTCAGCGTGAGCCTGGGGCTCAAGTGAGGCTTCTCAGTGCCTGGAATAGGAGCCTGCATATGGGGCTGGCCCTTCCTCTAGGCACTCAATCCTAACCAGAAGTCACCGGTGCCCAGGGCTATGCTCTCAAATCCCTCTTTGAAGGGAAACCTGAGGCAGAGAACGGGACTCCTCCCATCCTACACAATGACACCAAACTCCTGGTAGCCGGGCCAAATCCCCATAGTGAGAGTCTGGCCCATGGCCCCAAGGGCGAACCCGCCATGCCTCGCCCATTCTTGAAACAAAATCCAGAGAAACAAACCTGAGCAACCGCCTCGCACTCACCCTTCATTTTATCCTGAGGAGCTCCCCTCACAGAATGTAGATCCGGCCTTCCATACCCTAGGCCCCAACCTAAGCTGACGATGCATTTTTAGAATTCTGACCTCACATCCCTGGCACTCACACCCTTCGCACTGGGGCCCCTGGAGACACACCGCACTACAGTGCCTGCCCTCTCCAAGGACACTCTACCCCTTCTCTTGCCCACAATCCTACAAATTGGGAGGAACCTCCCAGGTCCCTGAGGCCATCCCAATAGTGCAGGCAGCCCTGGACAAACATTGGCGATCCCTCAAACGGTGAGCAACTATCACCACTCAGGAAATCAGACGGGTGTCCTCACAAACAGAATATTGAGCCGGAGAGGTCCCTAGGCCCTCATCTGAATATCGCTTTGGTTTCCAGGTGTCCCTCCTCAGAGGCCTCTTTCCAATATCTGCCTCTAGGGTTTGCCTGAGACACCCATTCGAACACCACTCGTCTCCACATGGGAAACGTGCTCTTTGGAACTGAGAAAACCCTCCATTTAGGAGAACACTTCAGGGACCCTGAGCCACCGCCACATGTCAAGGTCTCCTTGGACACAGACCCACATTATGACCCATCCTCAGGAGACTCCGTTGCAACTCAGTCCCCTGTTTAGCTCCACCAGAGCCTGCAGATCAAACATGTCTGTTCCTAGGAGGCAATGGGAAGGAGAGCTGTGTTGCCCAGGCACCCATCCTTAGAAACCTATTCTCGAGTTTTTTCATTCTGGGGCCTCGTGGAGCCATCCAACCAGACACGATTGTCACACAGAAGGTACCCTTGCGGTTTGGAGCTTATCGCAAATGCGAGCATGGGAAACCTTCCATGGCCTCATGGGCAGACCTCTTCTGGAAGGCGCCAGCATGGACACCAACTCCAAACTGAGCCAATGTCGGATCCTCGCCCTGACTTCAGGTGCAGGAGATCTCGATTCACCCTCTGCAGAGAGGGCCTGCCGTTCCCTCGCCCCATAACCTTACCCTAGCGTATGTTCTCAGACTTCCGTCCTCACACTCCTGGCCCACAAGCCCTCAAGATTGGGAATTCCGGAGCCACAATGCAGCACTCAGCCTGCCCAACTGGAGAAAAATGTTGCCCACTGGGGCTGCCCAGAGACCCCCAATGAGGATCAACCTACTCTCCACTCGAAAGCACTCCAATTATCCAGGCTGCCCTGGGCAGTAATGTCCTCTCTGACCCATCGTAGCCAAGACTTCCAGAACAACACCCGGACAGCTGGCCGAACAGCCAGCTCATTGGACCCGCCATGGCATTGGCCATCATCTCTTCCCAACCTGTGTTTTCAGGCTACAGAACTTGGACCTTATCTCCAATCACTGCACAGGGGTGGACCTGATGCAGAAATCGGAACAACTCCTTCCCCCTGGCAGGAAAATTTGCTGTTGGCATGCTGTCCAAACTTCAGGGTAGGAGAAACCAGCATGGGCCATGAGGCCACGCCCATGCTTGAGGCCCCCCTTGGGCCCAAACACGCATTGTGACCCTCAGCACGAGACCCGTGCTCAAGTAGGCTTACCAGAGGCTGGACCAAGAGGCCGCATATGGGCTTGTCATGCCCCTAGCTTCCAAAACCTAACAAGGGGACGGGTTTTCCCTTCCCCTGTACCCAGGACTCTGCTCTGGAATGCCTCTTTTGGAGTGACACCTGGGGCAGAGAACAGGACTCCTCCCATCCCAAAGAATGACCACCAACTCTTGGGAGCCTGGCCAAATCCCCAGCAAGGGAGACTGCACGAGGCCCATGAGGCCACCCCTCCATTCCACGGTCATGCTTGACACAAAATCTAGAGGCAAAAGGCTGAGCAAGCGTCTCACACTAGCCCTTTCTTCCTATCCCGAGGAGCTCCTTTCACGGTCTGTAGATTGCGCCTATCATACCGTCGGCTGATAACCCAAGCCAACTTTGGGTTTCCAGATTCTGTCCCCACAGCACTGGCCCCAAGCCAGGGGCCTCTGGAGCCACACCGCAGGATCGTACCTGGCCACTCCATGGAATCTGTGCCCGTGCCATTGGCCACAACCCTAGGGATCAGGAGAAACCTCAAAGTTCCAGGAGGCAATCCAATAGTGGAGGCCGCCCTGGACAAACAGGGGCGATCTGACCGAAGCTGAGCAGCCACCTCCACGCAGACATGTAGACGGATGTCCCAAGAAACAGAAGACAGGCCCTTCAGCCTAATAGGAACCTTTGCTTTGGTTTCGAGGCATCTATCCTAAGAGGTCTGTTCTCCAATACAAGCAGAAGGGGGTTTCCTGAGGCCCCACTCAGAACACCTCTCATCTCCACATGGGAAACATGCTCTTAGGAGCTGTGTCAAACCCTCAAGCAAGGAGAACCCTCCAGGGCCCCTGAGCCACCGCCACAATCCAACGTCTCCATGGACAAAACCCACAGTATGACCCATTTTCAGGAGAGTCCATTTCAACTCAGACCACCTGGAAGCTCCTCCAGATCCAGCGGATCGAACATGCCTTGTCCTAGGAGCACCATGGGAATGCGACGTGGTGTAACCACGTATGCATCCTGAGAACCAGGCTCTCGAGGCTTTCCGTGTGGGCCATTGGGGAGCCATCCAAAAGTAATCCAATGCCCAGCACAAGGAATCCTTGCGGTTGGGAGCATCTCACACATCCCAGCATGGGCGACCTCCATGCCGTACGGGGCACCCCTCTTCATGAAGAGCCCAACATGGACACAAAAATCCAACCTGAGCCAACGTCTGATCCTCACCCTGACTTCAGATGCAGAAGATCTCCATTCACCCTCTGCAGAATAGGCCTCCTCTGCCCTCTCCCTGAAACCTAACCCTAACTTCGGTTCTCAGACTTCCGTCCTCACACTCCTGTCCCACAAGCCCTCCAGACTGGAATACCAGAGCCATAATGCAGCACTCTGCCTGCCCAGGAGCAGAAAAACCTTGCCCTCCGTGGCTGTCAGAGACTCCAAATGAGGAACAACCTGCACACCACTCGACTGCACTCCAATTATATAGGCTGCCCTGGGAACTAATGCTCCCTCTGACACAGCATGGGCCCCGAACTCCCGACACACCCAGAGCTGGCCCCAAATGCTGCATGTTGGAACCACCATGGCCTTAGGCCGTCATCTATTTTCAACCTGGTTTTTAAGGCACCAGAACCTTGACCTTATCTCCAATCACTGCACAGGGGTGGTGGTCCTGGTGAAGAAATCAGAACACACCCCTCCCCTTGCACTAAACCTTGCTGTTGACATGGTGTCCAATCTTCAGGGTAGGAGAAAGCAGCATGGGCCATGAGGCCACGGCCATGCTTGACCGCCAAGTTGGGCACAAACACGTTTTGGGACACTCAGCGTGAGCCTTGGGCTCAAGTGAGGCTTCTCAGTGCCTGGAATAGGAGCCTGCATATGGGGCTGGCCCTTCCTCTAGGCACTCAATCCTAACCAGAAGTCACCGGTGCCCAGGGCTATGCTCTCAAATCCCTATTTGAAGGGAAACCTGAGGCAGAGAACGGGACTCCTCCCATCCTACACAATGACACCAAACTCCTGGTAGCCAGGCCAAATCCCCATAGTGAGAGTCTGGTCCATGGCCCCAGAGGCCACCCCGCCATGCCTCGCCCATTCTTGAAACAAAATCCAGAGAAACAAACCTGAGCAACCGCCTCGCACTCACCCTTCATTTTATCCTGAGGAGCTCCCCTCACAGAATGTAGATCCGGCCTTCCATACCCTAGGCCCCAACCTAAGCTGACGATGCCTTTTTAGAATTCTGACCTCACATCCCTGGCACTCACACCCTTCGCACTGGGGCCCCTGGAGACACACCGCACTACAGTGCCTGCCCTCTCCAAGGACACTCTACCCCTTCTCTTGCCCACAATCCTACAAATTGGGAGGAACCTCCCAGGTCCCTGAGGCCATCCCAAGAGTGGAGGCAGCCCTGGACAAACATTGGCGATCCCTCAAACGGTGAGCAACTATCACCACTCAGGAAATCAGACGGGTGTCCTCACAAACAGAATATTGAGCCGGACAGGTCCCTAGGCCCTCATCTGAATATCGCTTTGGTTTCCAGGTGTCCCTCCTCAGAGGCCTCTTTCCAATATCTGCCTCTAGGGTTTGCCTGAGACACCCATTCGAACACCACTCGTCTCCACATGGGAAACGTGCTCTTTGGAACTGAGAAAACCCTCCATTTAGGAGAACACTTCAGGGACCCAGAGCCACCGCCACATGTCAAGGTCTCCTTGGACACAGACCCACATTATGACCCATCCTCAGGAGACTCCGTTGCAACTCAGTCCCCTGTTTAGCTCCACCAGAGCCTGCAGGTCAAACATGCCTGTTCCTAGGAGGCAATGGGAAGGAGAGCTGGGTTGCCCAGGCACCCATCCTTAGAACCCTGTTCTCGAGTTTTTTCATTCTGGGGCCTCGTGGAGCCATCCAACCAGACACGATTGTCACACAGAAGGTACCCTTGCGGTTTGGAGCTTATCGCAATGCGAGCATGGGAAACCTTCCATGGCCTCATGGGCAGACCTCTTCTGGAAGGCGCCAGCATGGACACCAACTCCAAACTGAGCCAATGTCGGATCCTCGCCCTGACTTCAGGTGCAGGAGATCTCGATTCACCCTCTGCAGAGAGGGCCTGCCGTTCCCTCGCCCCATAACCTTACCCTAGCGTATGTTCTCAGACTTCCGTCCTCACACTCCTGGCCCACAAGCCCTCAAGATTGGGAATTCCGGAGCCACAATGCAGCACTCAGCCTGCCCAACTGGAGAAAAATGTTGCCCTCTGGGGCTGCCCAGAGACCCCCAATGAGGATCAACCTACTCTCCACTCGAAAGCACTCCAATTATCCAGGCTGCCCTGGGCAGTAATGTGCTCTCTGACCCATCGTAGCCAAGACTTCCAGAACAACACCCGGACAGCTGGCCGAACAGCCAGCTCATTGGACCCGCCATGGCATTGGCCATCATCTCTTCCCAACCTGTGTTTTCAGGCTACAGAACTTGGACCTTATCTCCAATCACTGCACAGGGGTGGACCTGATGCAGAAATTGGAACTCCTCCTTTCCCCTGGCAGGAAAATTTGCTGTTGGCATGCTGTCCAAACTTCAGGGTAGGAGAAACCAGCATGGGCCATGAGGCCACGCCCATGCTTGAGGCCCCCCTTGGGCCCAAACACGCATTGTGACCCTCAGCACGAGACCCGTGCTCAAATAGTCTTACCAGAGGCTGGACCAAGAGGCCGCATATGGGCATGTCATGCCCCTAGGTTCCAAAACCTAACAAGGGGACGGGTTTTCCCTTCCCCTTGTACCCAGGACTCTGCTCTGGAATGCCTCTTTTGGAGTGACACCTGGGGCAGAGAACAGGACTCCTCCCATCCCAAAGAATGACCACCAACTCTTGGGAGCCCGGCCAAATCCCCAGCAAGGGAGACTCCACGAGGCCCATGAGGCGACCCCTCCATTCCACGGTCATGCTTGACACAAAATCTAGAGGCAAAAGGCTGAGCAAGCGTCTCACACTAGCCCTTTCTTCCTATCCCGAGGAGCTCCTTTCACGGTCTGTAGATTGCGCCTATCATACCGTCGGCTGATAACCCAAGCCAACTTTGGGTTTCCAGATTCTGTCCCCACAGCACTGGCCCCAAGCCAGGGGCCACTGGAGCCACACCGCAGGATCGTACCTGGCCACTCCATGGAATCTGTGCCCGTGCCATTGGCCACAACCCTAGGGATCAGGAGAAACCTCAAAGTTCCAGGAGGCAATCCAATAGTGGAGGCCGCCCTGGACAAACAGGGGCGATCTGACCGAAGCTGAGCAGCCACCTCCACGCAGACATGTAGACGGATGTCCCAAGAAACAGAAGACAGGCCCTTCACCCTAATAGGAACCTTTGCTTTGGTTTCCAGGCATCTATCCTAAGAGGTCTGTTCTCCAATACAAGCAGAAGGGGGTTTCCTGAGGCCCCACTCAGAACACCTCTCATCTCCACATGGGAAACATGCTCTTAGGAGCTGTGTCAAACCCTCAAGCAAGGAGAACCCTCCAGGGCCCCTGAGCCACCGCCACATTCCAACGTCTCCATGGACAAAACCCACAGTATGACCCATTTTCAGGAGAGTCCATTTCAACTCAGACCACCTGGAAGCTCCTCCAGAGCCAGCGGATCGAACATGCCTTGTCCTAGGAGCACCATGGGAATGCGACGTGGTGTACCCACGTATGCATCCTGAGAACCAGGCTCTCGAGGCTTTCCGTATGGGGCATTGGGGAGCCACCCAAAAGGAATCCAATGCCCAGCACAAGGAATCCTTGCGGTTGGGAGCATCTCACACATCCCAGCATGGGCGACCTCCATGCCGTACGGGGCACCCCTCTTCATGAAGAGCCCAACATGGACACAAAAATCCAACCTGAGCCAACGTCTGATCCTCACCCTGACTTCAGATGCAGAAGATCTCCATTCACCCTCTGCAGAATAGGCCTCCTCTGCCCTCTCCCTGAAACCTAACCCTAACTTTGGTTCTCAGACATCCGTCCTCACACTCCTGTCCCACAAGCCCTCCAGACTCGGAATACCGGAGCCATAATGCACACTCTGCCTGCCCAGGAGCAGAAAAACCTTGCCCTCCGTGGCTGTCAGAGACTCCAAATGAGGAACAACCTGCACAACACTCGACTGCACTCCAATTATATAGGCTGCCCTGGGAACTAATGCTCCCTCTGACACAGCATGGGCCCCGAACTCCCGACACACCCAGAGCTGGCCCCAAATGCTGCATGTTGGAACCACCATGGCCTTAGGCCGTCATCTATTCCCAACCTGGTTTTTAAGGCACCAGAACCTTGACCTTATCTCCAATCACTGCACAGGGGTGGTGGTCCTGGTGAAGAAATCAGAACACACCCCTCCCCTTGCACTAAACCTTGCTGTTGACATGGTGTCCAATCTTCAGGGTAGGAGAAAGCAGCATGGGCCATGAGGCCACGGCCATGCTTGACGGCCACCTTGGGCACAAACACGCTTTGGGACACTCAGCGTGAGCCTTGGGCTCAAGTGAGGCTTCTCAGTGCCTGGAATAGGAGCCTGCATATGGGGCTGGCCCTTCCTCTAGGCACTCAATCCTAACCAGAAGTCACCGGTGCCCAGGGCTATGCTCTCAAATCCCTCTTTGAAGGGAAACCTGAGGCAGAGAACGGGACTCCTCCCATCCTACACAATGACACCAAACTCCTGGTAGCCGGGCCAAATCCCCATAGTGAGAGTCTGGTCCATGGCCCCAGAGGCCACCCCGCCATGCCTCGCCCATTCTTGAAACAAAATCCAGAGAAACAAACCTGAGCAACCGCCTCGCACTCACCCTTCATTTTATCCTGAGGAGCTCCCCTCACAGAATGTAGATCCGGCCTTCCATACCCTAGGCCCCAACCTAAGCTGACGATGCATTTTTAGAATTGTGACCTCACATCCCTGGCACTCACACCCTTCGCACTGGGGCCCCTGGAGACACACCGCACTACAGTGCCTGCCCTCTCCAATGACACTCTACCCATTCTCTTGCCCACAATCCTACAAATTGGGAGGAACCTCCCAGGTCCCTGAGGCCATCCCAATAGTGGAGGCAGCCCTGGACAAACATTGGCGATCCCTCAAACGGTGAGCAACTATCACCACTCAGGAAATCAGACGGGTGTCCTCACAAACAGAATATTGAGCCGGACAGGTCCCTAGGCCCTCATCTGAATATCGCTTTGGTTTCCAGGTGTCCCTCCTCAGAGGCCTCTTTCCAATATCTGCCTCTAGGGTTTTCCTGAGACACCCATTCGAACACCACTCGTCTCCACATGGGAAACGTGCTCTTTGGAACTGAGAAAACCCTCCATTTAGGAGAACACTTCAGGGACCCAGAGCCACCGCCACATGTCAAGGTCTCCTTGGACACAGACCCACATTATGACCCATCCTCAGGAGACTCCGTTGCAACTCAGTCCCCTGTTTAGCTCCACCAGAGCCTGCAGGTCAAACATGCCTGTTCCTAGGAGGCAATGGGAAGGAGAGCTGGGTTGCCCAGGCACCCATCCTTAGAACCCTGTTCTCGAGTTTTTTCATTCTGGGGCCTCGTGGAGCCATCCAACCAGACACGATTGTCACACAGAAGGTACCCTTGCGGTTTGGAGCTTATCGCAATGCGAGCATGGGAAACCTTCCATGGCCTCATGGGCAGACCTCTTCTGGAAGGCGCCAGCATGGACACCAACTCCAAACTGAGCCAATGTCGGATCCTCGCCCTGACTTCAGGTGCAGGAGATCTCGATTCACCCTCTGCAGAGAGGGCCTGCCGTTCTCTCGCCACATAACCTTACCCTAGCGTATGTTCTCAGACTTCCGTCCTCACACTCCTGGCCCACAAGCCCTCAAGATTGGGAATTCCGGAGCCACAATGCAGCACTCAGCCTGCCCAACTGGAGAAAAATGTTGCCCTCTGGGGCTGCCCAGAGACCCCCAATGAGGATCAACCTACTCTCCACTCGAAAGCACTCCAATTATCCAGGCTGCCCTGGGCAGTAATGTGCTCTCTGACCCATCGTAGCCAAGACTTCCAGAACAACACCCGGACAGCTGGCCGAACAGCCAGCTCATTGGACCCGCCATGGCATTGGCCATCATCTCTTCCCAACCTGTGTTTTCAGGCTACAGAACTTGGACCTTATCTCCAATCACTGCACAGGGGTGGACCTGATGAAGAAATTGGAACACCTCCTTCCCCCTGGCAGGAAAATTTGCTGTTGGCATGCTGTCCAAACTTCAGGGTAGGAGAAACCAGCATGGGCCATGAGGCCACGCCCATGCTTGAGGCCCCCCTTGGGCCCAAACACGCATTGTGACCCTCAGCACGAGACCCGTGCTCAAGTAGGCTTACCAGAGGCTGGACCAAGAGGCCGCATATGGGCTTGTCATGCCCCTAGCTTCCAAAACCTAACAAGGGGACGGGTTTTCCCTTCCCCTGTACCCAGGACTCTGCTCTGGAATGCCTCTTTTGGAGTGACACCTGGGGCAGAGAACAGGACTCCTCCCATCCCAAAGAATGACCACCAACTCTTGGGAGCCCGGCCAAATCCCCAGCAAGGGAGACTCCACGAGGCCCATGAGGCCACCCCTCCATTCCACGGTCATGCTTGACACAAAATCTAGAGGCAAAAGGCTGAGCAACGTCTCACACTAGCCCTTTCTTCCTATCCCGAGGAGCTCCTTTCACGGTCTGTAGATTGCGCCTATCATACCGTCGGCTGATAACCCAAGCCAACTTTGGGTTTCCAGATTCTGTCCCCACAGCACTGGCCCCAAGCCAGGGGCCACTGGAGCCACACCGCAGGATCGTACCTGGCCACTCCATGGAATCTGTGCCCGTGCCATTGGCCACAACCCTAGGGATCAGGAGAAACCTCAAAGTTCCAGGAGGCAATCCAATAGTGGAGGCCGCCCTGGACAAACAGGGGCGATCTGACCGAAGCTGAGCAGCCACCTCCACGCAGACATGTAGACGGATGTCCCAAGAAACAGAAGACAGGCCCTTCACCCTAATAGGAACCTTTACTTTGGTTTCCCAGGCATCTATCCTAAGAGGTCTGTTCTCCAATACAAGCAGAAGGGGGTTTCCTGAGGCCCCACTCAGAACACCTCTCATCTCCACATGGGAAACATGCTCTTAGGAGCTGTGTCAAACCCTCAAGCAAGGAGAACCCTCCAGGGCCCCTGAGCCACCGCCACATTCCAACGTCTCCATGGACAAAACCCACAGTATGACCCATTTTCAGGAGAGTCCATTTCAACTCAGACCACCTGGAACCTCCTCCAGAGCCAGCGGATCGAACATGCCTTGTCCTAGGAGCACCATGGGAATGCGACGTGGTGTACCCACGTATGCATCCTGAGAACCAGGCTCTCGAGGCTTTCCGTATGGGGCATTGGGGAGCCACCCAAAAGGAATCCAATGCCCAGCACAAGGAATCCTTGCGGTTGGGAGCATCTCACACATCCCAGCATGGGCGACCTCCATGCCGTACGGGGCACCCCTCTTCATGAAGAGCCCAACATGGACACAAAAATCCAACCTGAGCCAACGTCTGATCCTCACCCTGACTTCAGATGCAGAAGATCTCCATTCACCCTCTGCAGAATAGGCCTCCTCTGCCCTCTCCCTGAAACCTAACCCTAACTTCGGTTCTCAGACTTCCGTCCTCACACTCCTGTCCCACAAGCCCTCCAGACTCGGAATACCGGAGCCATAATGCACACTCTGCCTGCCCAGGAGCAGAAAAACCTTGCCCTCCGTGGCTGTCAGAGACTCCAAATGAGGAACAACCTGCACACCACTCGACTGCACTCCAATTATATAGGCTGCCCTGGGAACTAATGCTCCCTCTGACACAGCATGGGCCCCGAACTCCCGACACACCCAGAGCTGGCCCCAAATGCTGCATGTTGGAACCACCATGGCCTTAGGCCGTCATCTATTCCCAACCTGGTTTTTAAGGCACCAGAACCTTGACCTTATCTCCAATCACTGCACAGGGGTGGTGGACCTGGTGAAGAAATCAGAACACACCCCTCCCCTTGCACTAAACCTTGCTGTTGACATGGTGTCCAATCTTCAGGGTAGGAGAAAGCAGCATGGGCCATGAGGCCACGTCCATGCTTGACGGCCACCTTGGGCACAAACACGCTTTGGGACACTCAGCGTGAGCCTTGGGCTCAAGTGAGGCTTCTCAGTGCCTGGAATAGGAGCCTGCATATGGGGCTGGCCCTTCCTCTAGGCACTCAATCCTAACCAGAAGTCACCGGTGCCCAGGGCTATGCTCTCAAATCCCTCTTTGAAGGGAAACCTGACGCAGAGAACGGGACTCCTCCCATCCTACACAATGACACCAAACTCCTGGTAGCCGGGCCAAATCCCCAGAGTGAGAGTCTGGCCCATGGCCCCAGAGGCGACCCCGCCATGCCTCGCCCATTCTTGAAACAAAATCCAGAGAAACAAACCTGAGCAACCGCCTCGCACTCACCCTTCATTTTATCCTGAGGAGCTCCCCTCACAGAATGTAGATCCGGCCTTCCATACCCTAGGCCCCAACCTAAGCTGACGATGCATTTTTAGAATTGTGACCTCACATCCCTGGCACTCACACCCTTCGCACTGGGGCCCCTGGAGACACACCGCACTACAGTGCCTGCCCTCTCCAAGGACACTCTACCCCTTCTCTTGCCCACAATCCTACAAATTGGGAGGAACCTCCCAGGTCCCTGAGGCCATCCCAATAGTGGAGGCAGCCCTGGACAAACATTGGCGATCCCTCAAACGGTGAGCAACTATCACCACTCAGGAAATCAGACGGGTGTCCTCACAAACAGAATATTGAGCCGGACAGGTCCCTAGGCCCTCATCTGAATATCGCTTTGGTTTCCAGGTGTCCCTCCTCAGAGGCCTCTTTCCAATATCTGCCTCTAGGGTTTGCCTGAGACACCCATTCGAACACCACTCGTCTCCACATGGGAAACGTGCTCTTTGGAACTGAGAAAACCCTCCATTTAGGAGAACACTTCAGGGACCCTGAGCCACCGCCACATGTCAAGGTCTCCTTGGACACAGACCCACATTATGACCCATCCTCAGGAGACTCCGTTGCAACTCAGTCCCCTGTTTAGCTCCACCAGAGCCTGCAGATCAAACATGTCTGTTCCTAGGAGGCAATGGGAAGGAGAGCTGGGTTGCCCAGGCAACCATCCTTAGAAACCTGTTCTCGAGTTTTTTCATTCTGGGGCCTCGTGGAGCCATCCAACCAGAAACGATTGTCACACAGAAGGTACCCTTGCGGTTTGGAGCTTATCGCAAATGCGAGCATGGGAAACCTTCCATGGCCTCATGGGCAGACCTCTTCTGGAAGGCGCCAGCATGGACACCAACTCCAAACTGAGCCAATGTCGGATCCTCGCCCTGACTTCAGGTGCAGGAGATCTCGATTCACCCTCTGCAGAGAGGGCCTGCCGTTCCCTCGCCCCATAACCTTACCCTAGCGTATGTTCTCAGACTTCCGTCCTCACACTCCTGGCCCACAAGCCCTCAAGATTGGGAATTCCGGAGCCACAATGCAGCACTCAGCCTGCCCAACTGGAGAAAAATGTTGCCCACTGGGGCTGCCCAGAGACCCCCAATGAGGATCAACCTACTCTCCACTCGAAAGCACTCCAATTATCCAGGCTGCCCTGGGCAGTAATGTGCTCTCTGACCCATCGTAGCCAAGACTTCCAGAACAACACCCGGACAGCTGGCCGAACAGCCAGCTCATTGGACCCGCCATGGCATTGGCCATCATCTCTTCCCAACCTGTGTTTTCAGGCT
This sequence comes from Martes martes, assembly GCF_963455335.1. NCBI lineage: Eukaryota > Metazoa > Chordata > Mammalia > Carnivora > Mustelidae > Martes > Martes martes. The sequence goes on along the minus strand of NC_137907.1, from coordinate 4,553,284 downwards.
ACAGAACTTGGACCTTATCTCCAATCACTGCACAGGGGTGGACCTGATGCAGAAATCGGAACAACTCCTTACCCCTGGCAGGAAAATTTGCTGTTGGCATGCTGTCCAAACTTCAGGGTAGGAGAAACCAGCATGGGCCATGAGGCCACGCCCATGCTTGAGGCCCCCCTTGGGCCCCAACACGCATTGTGACCCTCAGCACGAGACCCGTGCTCAAGTAGGCTTACCAGAGGCTGGACCAAGAGGCCGCATATGGGCTTGTCATGCCCCTAGCTTCCAAAACCTAACAAGGGGACGGGTTTTCCCTTCCCCTGTACCCAGGACTCTGCTCTGGAATGCCTCTTTTGGAGTGACACCTGGGGCAGAGAACAGGACTCCTCCCATCCCAAAGAATGACCACCAACTCTTGGGAGCCCGGCCAAATCCCCAGCAAGGGAGACTGCACGAGGCCCATGAGGCCACCCCTCCATTCCACGGTCATGCTTGACACAAAATCTAGAGGCAAAAGGCTGAGCAACGTCTCACACTAGCCCTTTCTTCCTATCCCGAGGAGCTCCTTTCACGGTCTGTAGATTGCGCCTATCATACCGTCGGCTGATAACCCAAGCCAACTTTGGGTTTCCAGATTCTGTCCCCACAGCACTGGCCCCAAGCCAGGGGCCTCTGGAGCCACACCGCAGGATCGTACCTGGCCACTCCATGGAATCTGTGCCCGTGCCATTGGCCACAACCCTAGGGATCAGGAGAAACCTCAAAGTTCCAGGAGGCAATCCAATAGTGGAGGCCGCCCTGGACAAACAGGGGCGATCTGACCGAAGCTGAGCAGCCACCTCCACGCAGACATGTAGACGGATGTCCCAAGAAACAGAAGACAGGCCCTTCACCCTAATAGGAACCTTTGCTTTGGTTTCCAGGCATCTATCCTAAGAGGTCTGTTCTCCAATACAAGCAGAAGGGGGTTTCCTGAGGCCCCACTCAGAACACCTCTCATCTCCACATGGGAAACATGCTCTTAGGAGCTGTGTCAAACCCTCAAGCAAGGAGAACCCTCCAGGGCCCCTGAGCCACCGCCACATTCCAACGTCTCCATGGACAAAACCCACAGTATGACCCATTTTCAGGAGAGTCCATTTCAACTCAGACCACCTGGAACCTCCTCCAGAGCCAGCGGATCGAACATGCCTTGTCCTAGGAGCACCATGGGAATGCGACGTGGTGTACCCACGTATGCATCCTGAGAACCAGGCTCTCGAGGCTTTCCGTATGGGGCATTGGGGAGCCACCCAAAAGGAATCCAATGCCCAGCACAAGGAATCCTTGCGGTTGGGAGCATCTCACACATCCCAGCATGGGCGACCTCCATGCCGTACGGGGCACCCCTCTTCATGAAGAGCCCAACATGGACACAAAAATCCAACCTGAGCCAACGTCTGATCCTCACCCTGACTTCAGATGCAGAAGATCTCCATTCACCCTCTGCAGAATAGGCCTCCTCTGCCCTCTCCCTGAAACCTAACCCTAACTTTGGTTCTCAGACTTCCGTCCTCACACTCCTGTCCCACAAGCCCTCCAGACTCGGAATACCGGAGCCATAATGCACACTCTGCCTGCCCAGGAGCAGAAAAACCTTGCCCTCCGTGGCTGTCAGAGACTCCAAATGAGGAACAACCTGCACACCACTCGACTGCACTCCAATTATATAGGCTGCCCTGGGAACTAATGCTCCCTCTGACACAGCATGGGCCCCGAACTCCCGACACACCCAGAGCTGGCCCCAAATGCTGCATGTTGGAACCACCATGGCCTTAGGCCGTCATCTATTCCCAACCTGGTTTTTAAGGCACCAGAACCTTGACCTTATCTCCAATCACTGCACAGGGGTGGTGGTCCTGGTGAAGAAATCAGAACACACCCCTCCCCTTGCACTAAACCTTGCTGTTGACATGGTGTCCAATCTTCAGGGTAGGAGAAAGCAGCATGGGCCATGAGGCCACGTCCATGCTTGACGGCCACCTTGGGCACAAACACGCTTTGGGACACTCAGCGTGAGCCTTGGGCTCAAGTGAGGCTTCTCAGTGCCTGGAATAGGAGCCTGCATATGGGGCTGGCCCTTCCTCTAGGCACTCAATCCTAACCAGAAGTCACCGGTGCCCAGGGCTATGCTCTCAAATCCCTCTTTGAAGGGAAACCTGAGGCAGAGAACGGGACTCCTCCCATCCTACACAATGACACCAAACTCCTGGTAGCCGGGCCAAATCCCCATAGTGAGAGTCTGGCCCATGGCCCCAGAGGCGACCCCGCCATGCCTCGCCCATTCTTGAAACAAAATCCAGAGAAACAAACCTGAGCAACCGCCTCACACTCACCCTTCATTTTATCCTGAGGAGCTCCCCTCACAGAATGTAGATCCGGCCTTCCATACCCTAGGCCCCAACCTAAGCTGACGATGCATTTTTAGAATTCTGACCTCACATCCCTGGCACTCACACCCTTCGCACTGGGGCCCCTGGAGACACACCGCACTACAGTGCCTGCCCTCTCCAAGGACACTCTACCCCTTCTCTTGTCCACAATCCTACAAATTGGGAGGAACCTCCCAGGTCCCTGAGGCCATCCCAATAGTGGAGGCAGCCCTGGACAAACATTGGCGATCCCTCAAACGGTGAGCAACTATCACCACTCAGGAAATCAGACGGGTGTCCTCACAAACAGAATATTGAGCCGGACAGGTCCCTAGGCCCTCATCTGAATATCGCTTTGGTTTCCAGGTGTCCCTCCTCAGAGGCCTCTTTCCAATATCTGCCTCTAGGGTTTGCCTGAGACACCCATTCGAACACCACTCGTCTCCACATGGGAAACGTGCTCTTTGGAACTGAGAAAACCCTCCATTTAGGAGAACACTTCAGGGACCCTGAGCCACCGCCACATGTCAAGGTCTCCTTGGACACAGACCCACATTATGACCCATCCTCAGGAGACTCCGTTGCAACTCAGTCCCCTGTTTAGCTCCACCAGAGCCTGCAGATCAAACATGTCTGTTCCTAGGAGGCAATGGGAAGGAGAGCTGGGTTGCCCAGGCAACCATCCTTAGAAACCTGTTCTCGAGTTTTTTCATTCTGGGGCCTCGTGGAGCCATCCAACCAGACACGATTGTCACACAGAAGGTACCCTTGCGGTTTGGAGCTTATCGCAAATGCGAGCATGGGAAACCTTCCATGGCCTCATGGGCAGACCTCTTCTGGAAGGCGCCAGCATGGACACCAACTCCAAACTGAGCCAATGTCGGATCCTCGCCCTGACTTCAGGTGCAGGAGATCTCGATTCACCCTCTGCAGAGAGGGCCTGCCGTTCCCTCGCCCCATAACCTTACCCTAGCGTATGTTCTCAGACTTCCGTCCTCACACTCCTGGCCCACAAGCCCTCAAGATTGGGAATTCCGGAGCCACAATGCAGCACTCAGCCTGCCCAACTGGAGAAAAATGTTGCCCACTGGGGCTGCCCAGAGACCCCCAATGAGGATCAACCTACTCTCCACTCGAAAGCACTCCAATTATCCAGGCTGCCCTGGGCAGTAATGTGCTCTCTGACCCATCGTAGCCAAGACTTCCAGAACAACACCCGGACAGCTGGCCGAACAGCCAGCTCATTGGACCCGCCATGGCATTGGCCATCATCTCTTCCCAACCTGTGTTTTCAGGCTACAGAACTTGGACCTTATCTCCAATCACTGCACAGGGGTGGACCTGATGCAGAAATCGGAACAACTCCTTCCCCCTGGCAGGAAAATTTGCTGTTGGCATGCTGTCCAAACTTCAGGGTAGGAGAAACCAGCATGGGCCATGAGGCCACGCCCATGCTTGAGGCCCCCCTTGGGCCCAAACACGCATTGTGACCCTCAGCACGAGACCCGTGCTCAAGTAGGCTTACCAGAGGCTGGACCAAGAGGCCGCATATGGGCTTGTCATGCCCCTAGCTTCCAAAACCTAACAAGGGGACGGGTTTTCCCTTCCCCTGTACCCAGGACTCTGCTCTGGAATGCCTCTTTTGGAGTGACACCTGGGGCAGAGAACAGGACTCCTCCCATCCCAAAGAATGACCACCAACTCTTGGGAGCCTGGCCAAATCCCCAGCAAGGGAGACTGCACGAGGCCCATGAGGCCACCCCTCCATTCCACGGTCATGCTTGACACAAAATCTAGAGGCAAAAGGCTGAGCAAGCGTCTCACACTAGCCCTTTCTTCCTATCCCGAGGAGCTCCTTTCACGGTCTGTAGATTGCGCCTATCATACCGTCGGCTGATAACCCAAGCCAACTTTGGGTTTCCAGATTCTGTCCCCACAGCACTGGCCCCAAGCCAGGGGCCTCTGGAGCCACACCGCAGGATCGTACCTGGCCACTCCATGGAATCTGTGCCCGTGCCATTGGCCACAACCCTAGGGATCAGGAGAAACCTCAAAGTTCCAGGAGGCAATCCAATAGTGGAGGCCGCCCTGGACAAACAGGGGCGATCTGACCGAAGCTGAGCAGCCACCTCCACGCAGACATGTAGACGGATGTCCCAAGAAACAGAAGACAGTCCCTTCAGCCTAATAGGAACCTTTGCTTTGGTTTCCAGGCATCTATCCTAAGAGGTCTGTTCTCCAATACAAGCAGAAGGGGGTTTCCTGAGGCCCCACTCAGAACACCTCTCATCTCCACATGGGAAACATGCTCTTAGGAGCTGTGTCAAACCCTCAAGCAAGGAGAACCCTCCAGGGCCCCTGAGCCACCGCCACATTCCAACGTCTCCATGGACAAAACCCACAGTATGACCCATTTTCAGGAGAGTCCATTTCAACTCAGACCACCTGGAAGCTCCTCCAGAGCCAGCGGATCGAACATGCCTTGTCCTAGGAGCACCATGGGAATGCGACGTTGTGTACCCACGTATGCATCCTGAGAACCAGGCTCTCGAGGCTTTCCGTATGGGGCATTGGGGAGCCATCCAAAAGGAATCCAATGCCCAGCACAAGGAATCCTTGCGGTTGGGAGCATCTCACACATCCCAGCATGGGCGACCTCCATGCCGTACGGGGCACCCCTCTTCATGAAGAGCCCAACATGGACACAAAAATCCAACCTGAGCCAACGTCTGATCCTCACCCTGACTTCAGATGCAGAAGATCTCCATTCACCCTCTGCAGAATAGGCCTCCTCTGCCCTCTCCCTGAAACCTAACCCTAACTTCGGTTCTCAGACTTCCGTCCTCACACTCCTGTCCCACAAGCCCTCCAGACTCGGAATACCGGAGCCATAATGCAGCACTCTGCCTGCCCAGGAGCAGAAAAACCTTGCCCTCCGTGGCTGTCAGAGACTCCAAATGAGGAACAACCTGCACACCACTCGACTGCACTCCAATTATATAGGCTGCCCTGGGAACTAATGCTCCCTCTGACACAGCATGGGCCCCGAACTCCCGACACACCCAGAGCTGGCCCCAAATGCTGCATGTTGGAACCACCATGGCCTTAGGCCGTCATCTATTTTCAACCTGGTTTTTAAGGCACCAGAACCTTGACCTTATCTCCAATCACTGCACAGGGGTGGTGGTCCTGGTGAAGAAATCAGAACACACCCCTCCCCTTGCCCTAAACCTTGCTGTTGACATGGTGTCCAATCTTCAGGGTAGGAGAAAGCAGCATGGGCCATGAGGCCACGGCCATGCTTGACGGCCACCTTGGGCACAAACACGCTTTGGGACACTCAGCGTGAGCCTTGGGCTCAAGTGAGGCTTCTCAGTGCCTGGAATAGGAGCCTGCATATGGGGCTGGCCCTTCCTCTAGGCACTCAATCCTAACCAGAAGTCACCGGTGCCCAGGGCTCTGCTCTCAAATCCCTCTTTGAAGGGAAACCTGCGGCAGAGAACGGGACTCCTCCCATCCTACACAATGACACCAAACTCCTGGTAGCCGGGCCAAATCCCCATAGTGAGAGTCTGGCCCATGGCCCCAGAGGCGACCCCGCCATGCCTCGCCCATTCTTGAAACAAAATCCAGAGAAACAAACCTGAGCAACCACCTCGCACTCACCCTTCATTTTATCCTGAGGAGCTCCCCTCACAGAATGTAGATCCGGCCTTCCATACCCTAGGCCCCAACCTAAGCTGACGATGCATTTTTAGAATTGTGACCTCACATCCCTGGCACTCACACCCTTCGCACTGGGGCCCCTGGAGACACACCGCACTACAGTGCCTGCCCTCTCCAAGGACACTCTACCCCTTCTCTTGCCCACAATCCTACAAATTGGGAGGAACCTCCCAGGTCCCTGAGGCCATCCCAAGAGTGGAGGCAGCCCTGGACAAACATTGGCGATCCCTCAAACGGTGAGCAACTATCACCACTCAGGAAATCAGACGGGTGTCCTCACAAACAGAATATTGAGCCGGACAGGTCCCTAGGCCCTCATCTGAATATCGCTTTGGTTTCCAGGTGTCCCTCCTCAGAGGCCTCTTTCCAATATCTGCCTCTAGGGTTTGCCTGAGACACCCATTCGAACACCACTCGTCTCCACATGGGAAACGTGCTCTTTGGAACTGAGAAAACCCTCCATTTAGGAGAACACTTCAGGGACCCTGAGCCACCGCCACATGTCAAGGTCTCCTTGGACACAGACCCACATTATGACCCATCCTCAGGAGACTCCGTTGCAACTCAGTCCCCTGTTTAGCTCCACCAGAGCCTGCAGATCAAACATGTCTGTTCCTAGGAGGCAATGGGAAGGAGAGCTGGGTTGCCCAGGCAACCATCCTTAGAAACCTGTTCTCGAGTTTTTTCATTCTGGGGCCTCGTGGAGCCATCCAACCAGACACGATTGTCACACAGAAGGTACCCTTGCGGTTTGGAGCTTATCGCAAATGCGAGCATGGGAAACCTTCCATGGCCTCATGGGCAGACCTCTTCTGGAAGGCGCCAGCATGGACACCAACTCCAAACTGAGCCAATGTCGGATCCTCGCCCTGACTTCAGGTGCAGGGGATCTCGATTCACCCTCTGCAGAGAGGGCCTGCCGTTCCCTCGCCCCATAACCTTACCCTAGCGTATGTTCTCAGACTTCCGTCCTCACACTCCTGGCCCACAAGCCCTCAAGATTGGGAATTCCGGAGCCACAATGCAGCACTCAGCCTGCCCAACTGGAGAAAAATGTTGCCCACTGGGGCTGCCCAGAGACCCCCAATGAGGATCAACCTACTCTCCACTCGAAAGCACTCCAATTATCCAGGCTGCCCTGGGCAGTAATGTCCTCTCTGACCCATCGTAGCCAAGACTTCCAGAACAACACCCGGACAGCTGGCCGAACAGCCAGCTCATTGGACCCGCCATGGCATTGGCCATCATCTCTTCCCAACCTGTGTTTTCAGGCTACAGAACTTGGACCTTATCTCCAATCACTGCACAGGGGTGGACCTGATGCAGAAATCGGAACAACTCCTTCCCCCTGGCATTAAAATTTGCTGTTGGCATGCTGTCCAAACTTCAGGGTAGGAGAAACCAGCATGGGCCATGAGGCCACGCCCATGCTTGAGGCCCCCCTTGGGCCCAAACACGCATTGTGACCCTCAGCATGAGACCCGTGCTCAAGTAGGCTTACCAGAGGCTGGACCAAGAGGCCGCATATGGGCTTGTCATGCCCCTAGCTTCCAAAACCTAACAAGGGGACGGGTTTTCCCTTCCCCTGTACCCAGGACTCTGCTCTGGAATGCCTCTTTTGGAGTGACACCTGGGGCAGAGAACAGGACTCCTCCCATCCCAAAGAATGACCACCAACTCTTGGGAGCCTGGCCAAATCCCCAGCAAGGGAGACTGCACGAGGCCCATGAGGCCACCCCTCCATTCCACGGTCATGCTTGACACAAAATCTAGAGGCAAAAGGCTGAGCAAGCGTCTCACACTAGCCCTTTCTTCCTATCCCGAGGAGCTCCTTTCACGGTCTGTAGATTGCGCCTATCATACCGTCGGCTGATAACCCAAGCCAACTTTGGGTTTCCAGATTCTGTCCCCACAGCACTGGCCCCAAGCCAGGGGCCTCTGGAGCCACACCGCAGGATCGTACCTGGCCACTCCATGGAATCTGTGCCCGTGCCATTGGCCACAACCCTAGGGATCAGGAGAAACCTCAAAGTTCCAGGAGGCAATCCAATAGTGGAGGCCGCCCTGGACAAACAGGGGCGATCTGACCGAAGCTGAGCAGCCACCTCCACGCAGACATGTAGACGGATGTCCCAAGAAACAGAAGACAGGCCCTTCAGCCTAATAGGAACCTTTGCTTTGGTTTCCAGGCATCTATCCTAAGAGGTCTGTTCTCCAATACAAGCAGAAGGGGGTTTCCTGAGGCCCCACTCAGAACACCTCTCATCTCCACATGGGAAACATGCTCTTAGGAGCTGTGTCAAACCCTCAAGCAAGGAGAACCCTCCAGGGCCCCTGAGCCACCGCCACATTCCAACGTCTCCATGGACAAAACCCACAGTATGACCCATTTTCAGGAGAGTCCATTTCAACTCAGACCACCTGGAAGCTCCTCCAGAGCCAGCGGATCGAACATGCCTTGTCCTAGGAGCACCATGGGAATGCGACGTGGTGTACCCACGTATGCATCCTGAGAACCAGGCTCTCGAGGCTTTCCGTATGGGGCATTGGGGAGCCATCCAAAAGGAATCCAATGCCCAGCACAAGGAATCCTTGCGGTTGGGAGCATCTCACACATCCCAGCATGGGCGACCTCCATGCCGTACGGGGCACCCCTCTTCATGAAGAGCCCAACATGGACACAAAAATCCAACCTGAGCCAACGTCTGATCCTCACCCTGACTTCAGATGCAGAAGATCTCCATTCACCCTCTGCAGAATAGGCCTCCTCTGCCCTCTCCCTGAAACCTAACCCTAACTTTGGTTCTCAGACTTCCGTCCTCACACTCCTGTCCCACAAGCCCTCCAGACTCGGAATACCGGAGCCATAATGCAGCACTCTGCCTGCCCAGGAGCAGAAAAACCTTGCCCTCCGTGGCTGTCAGAGACTCCAAATGAGGAACAACCTGCACACCACTCGACTGCACTCCAATTATATAGGCTGCCCTGGGAACTAATGCTCCCTCTGACACAGCATGGGCCCCGAACTCCCGACACACCCAGAGCTGGCCCCAAATGCTGCATGTTGGAACCACCATGGCCTTAGGCCGTCATCTATTCCCAACCTGGTTTTTAAGGCACCAGAACCTTGACCTTATCTCCAATCACTGCACAGGGGTGGTGGTCCTGGTGAAGAAATCAGAACACACCCCTCCCCTTGCACTAAACCTTGCTGTTGACATGGTGTCCAATCTTCAGGGTAGGAGAAAGCAGCATGGGCCATGAGGCCACGGCCATGCTTGACGGCCACCTTGGGCACAAACACGCTTTGGGACACTCAGCGTGAGCCTTGGGCTCAAGTGAGGCTTCTCAGTGCCTGGAATAGGAGCCTGCATATGGGGCTGGCCCTTCCTCTAGGCACTCAATCCTAACCAGAAGTCACCGGTGCCCAGGGCTATGCTCTCAAATCCCTATTTGAAGGGAAACCTGAGGCAGAGAACGGGACTCCTCCCATCCTACACAATGACACCAAACTCCTGGTAGCCGGGCCAAATCCCCATAGTGACAGTCTGGTCCATGGCCCCAGAGGCCACCCCGCCATGCCTCGCCCATTCTTGAAACAAAATCCAGAGAAACAAACCTGAGCAACCGCCTCGCACTCACCCTTCATTTTATCCTGAGGAGCTCCCCTCACAGAATGTAGATCCGGCCTTCCATACCCTAGGCCCCAACCTAAGCTGACGATGCATTTTTAGAATTCTGACCTCACATCCCTGGCACTCACACCCTTCGCACTGGGGCCCCTGGAGACACACCGCACTACAGTGCCTGCCCTCTCCAAGGACACTCTACCCCTTCTCTTGCCCACAATCCTACAAATTGGGAGGAACCTCCCAGGTCCCTGAGGCCATCCCAATAGTGGAGGCAGCCCTGGACAAACATTGGCGATCCCTCAAACGGTGAGCAACTATCACCACTCAGGAAATCAGACGGGTGTCCTCACAAACAGAATATTGAGCCGGACAGGTCCCTAGGCCCTCATCTGAATATCGCTTTGGTTTCCAGGTGTCCCTCCTCAGAGGCCTCTTTCCAATATCTGCCTCTAGGGTTTGCCTGAGACACCCATTCGAACACCACTCGTCTCCACATGGGAAACGTGCTCTTTGGAACTGAGAAAACCCTCCATTTAGGAGAACACTTCAGGGACCCAGAGCCACCGCCACATGTCAAGGTCTCCTTGGACACAGACCCACATTATGACCCATCCTCAGGAGACTCCGTTGCAACTCAGTCCCCTGTTTAGCTCCACCAGAGCCTGCAGATCAAACATGCCTGTTCCTAGGAGGCAATGGGAAGGAGAGCTGGGTTGCCCAGGCACCCATCCTTAGAACCCTGTTCTCGAGTTTTTTCATTCTGGGGCCTCGTGGAGCCATCCAACCAGACACGATTGTCACACAGAAGGTACCCTTGCGGTTTGGAGCTTATCGCAATGCGAGCATGGGAAACCTTCCATGGCCTCATGGGCAGACCTCTTCTGGAAGGCGCCAGCATGGACACCAACTCCAAACTGAGCCAATGTCGGATCCTCGCCCTGACTTCAGGTGCAGGAGATCTCGATTCACCCTCTGCAGAGAGGGCCTGCCGTTCCCTCGCCCCATAACCTTACCCTAGCGTATGTTCTCAGACTTCCGTCCTCACACTCCTGGCCCACAAGCCCTCAAGATTGGGAATTCCGGAGCCACAATGCAGCACTCAGCCTGCCCAACTGGAGAAAAATGTTGCCCTCTGGGGCTGCCCAGAGACCCCCAATGAGGATCAACCTACTCTCCACTCGAAAGCACTCCAATTATCCAGGCTGCCCTGGGCAGTAATGTGCTCTCTGACCCATCGTAGCCAAGACTTCCAGAACAACACCCGGACAGCTGCCCGAACAGCCAGCTCATTGGACCCGCCATGGCATTGGCCATCATCTCTTCCCAACCTGTGTTTTCAGGCTACAGAACTTGGACCTTATCTCCAATCACTGCACTGGGGTGGACCTGATGCAGAAATTGGAACACCTCCTTGCCCCTGGCAGGAAAATTTGCTGTTGGCATGCTGTCCAAACTTCAGGGTAGGAGAAACCAGCATGGGCCATGAGGCCACGCCCATGCTTGAGGCCCCCCTTGGGCCCCAACACGCATTGTGACCCTCAGCACGAGACCCGTGCTCAAGTAGGCTTACCAGAGGCTGGACCAAGAGGCCGCATATGGGCTTGTCATGCCCCTAGCTTCCAAAACCTAACAAGGGGACGGGTTTTCCCTTCCCCTGTACCCAGGACTCTGCTCTGGAATGCCTCTTTTGGAGTGACACCTGGGGCAGAGAACAGGACTCCTCCCATCCCAAAGAATGACCACCAACTCTTGGGAGCCCGGCCAAATCCCCAGCAAGGGAGACTCCACGAGGCCCATGAGGCCACCCCTCCATTCCACGGTCATGCTTGACACAAAATCTAGAGGCAAAAGGCTGAGCAACGTCTCACACTAGCCCTTTCTTCCTATCCCGAGGAGCTCCTTTCACGGTCTGTAGATTGCGCCTATCATACCGTCGGCTGATAACCCAAGCCAACTTTGGGTTTCCAGATTCTGTCCCCACAGCACTGGCCCCAAGCCAGGGGCCACTGGAGCCACACCGCAGGATCGTACCTGGCCACTCCATGGAATCTGTGCCCGTGCCATTGGCCACAACCCTAGGGATCAGGAGAAACCTCAAAGTTCCAGGAGGCAATCCAATAGTGGAGGCCGCCCTGGACAAACAGGGGCGATCTGACCAAAGCTGAGCAGCCACCTCCACGCAGACATGTAGACGGATGTCCCAAGAAACAGAAGACAGGCCCTTCACCCTAATAGGAACCTTTGCTTTGGTTTCCAGGCATCTATCCTAAGAGGTCTGTTCTCCAATACAAGCAGAAGGGGGTTTCCTGAGGCCCCACTCAGAACACCTCTCATCTCCACATGGGAAACATGCTCTTAGGAGCTGTGTCAAACCCTCAAGCAAGGAGAACCCTTCAGGGCCCCTGAGCCACCGCCACATTCCAACGTCTCCATGGACAAAACCCACTGTATGACCCATTTTCAGGAGAGTCCATTTCAACTCAGACCACCTGGAACCTCCTCCAGAGCCAGCGGATCGAACATGCCTTGTCCTAGGAGCACCATGGGAATGCGACGTGGGGTACCCACGTATGCATCCTGAGAACCAGGCTCTCGAGGCTTTCCGTATGGGGCATTGGGGAGCCACCCAAAAGGAATCCAATGCCCAGCACAAGGAATCCTTGCGGTTGGGAGCATCTCACACATCCCAGCATGGGCGACCTCCATGCCGTACGGGGCACCCCTCTTCATGAAGAGCCCAACATGGACACAAAAATCCAACCTGAGCCAACGTCTGATCCTCACCCTGACTTCAGATGCAGAAGATCTTCATTCACCCTCTGCAGAATAGGCCTCCTCTGCCCTCTCCCTGAAACCTAACCCTAACTTCGGTTCTCAGACTTCCGTCCTCACACTCCTGTCCCACAAGCCCTCCAGACTCGGAATACCAGAGCCATAATGCACACTCTGCCTGCCCAGGAGCAGAAAAACCTTGCCCTCCGTGGCTGTCAGAGACTCCAAATGAGGAACAACCTGCACACCACTCGACTGCACTCCAATTATATAGGCTGCCCTGGGAACTAATGCTCCCTCTGACACAGCATGGGCCCCGAACTCCCGACACACCCAGAGCTGGCCCCAAATGCTGCATGTTGGAACCACCATGGCCTTAGGCCCTCATCTATTCCCAACCTGGTTTTTAAGGCACCAGAACCTTGACCTTATCTCCAATCACTGCACAGGGGTGGTGGTCCTGGTGAAGAAATCAGAACACACCCCTCCCCTTGCACTAAACCTTGCTGTTGACATGGTGTCCAATCTTCAGGGTAGGAGAAAGCAGCATGGGCCATGAGGCCACGTCCATGCTGGACGGCCACCTTGGGCACAAACACGCTTTGGGACACTCAGCGTGAGCCTTGGGCTCAAGTGAGGCTTCTCAGTGCCTGGAATAGGAGCCCGCATATGGGGCTGGCCCTTCCTCTAGGCACTCAATCCTAACCAGAAGTCACCGGTGCCCAGGGCTCTGCTCTCAAATCCCTCTTTGAAGGGAAACCTGAGGCAGAGAACGGGACTCCTCCCATCCTACACAATGACACCAAACTCCTGGTAGCCGGGCCAAATCCCCATAGTGAGAGTCTGGCCCATGGCCCCAGAGGCGACCCCGCCATGCCTCGCCCATTCTTGAAACAAAATCCAGAGAAACAAACCTGAGCAACCGCCTCGCACTCACCCTTCATTTTATCCTGAGGAGCTCCCCTCACAGAATGTAGATCCGGCCTTCCATACCCTAGGCCCCAACCTAAGCTGACGATGCATTTTTAGAATTCTGACCTCACATCCCTGGCACTCACACCCTTCGCACTGGGGCCCCTGGAGACACACCGCACTACAGTGCCTGCCCTCTCCAAGGACACTCTACCCCTTCTCTTGCCCACAATCCTACAAATTGGGAGGAACCTCCCAGGTCCCTGAGGCCATCCCAAGAGTGGAGGCAGCCCTGGACAAACATTGGCGATCCCTCAAACGGTGAGCAACTATCACCACTCAGGAAATCAGACGGGTGTCCTCACAAACAGAATATTGAGCCGGACAGGTCCCTAGGCCCTCATCTGAATATCGCTTTGGTTTCCAGGTGTCCCTCCTCAGAGGCCTCTTTCCAATATCTGCCTCTAGGGTTTGCCTGAGACACCCATTCGAACACCACTCGTCTCCACATGGGAAACGTGCTCTTTGGAACTGAGAAAACCCTCCATTTAGGAGAACACTTCAGGGACCCAGAGCCACCGCCACATGTCAAGGTCTCCTTGGACACAGACCCACATTATGACCCATCCTCAGGAGACTCCGTTGCAACTCAGTCCCCTGTTTAGCTCCACCAGAGCCTGCAGATCAAACATGTCTGTTCCTAGGAGGCAATGGGAAGGAGAGCTGGGTTGCCCAGGCAACCATCCTTAGAAACCTGTTCTCGAGTTTTTTCATTCTGGGGCCTCGTGGAGCCATCCAACCAGACACGATTGTCACACAGAAGGTACCCTTGCGGTTTGGAGCTTATCGCAAATGCGAGCATGGGAAACCTTCCATGGCCTCATGGGCAGACCTCTTCTGGAAGGCGCCAGCATGGACACCAACTCCAAACTGAGCCAATGTCGGATCCTCGCCCTGACTTCAGGTGCAGGAGATCTCGATTCACCCTCTGCAGAGAGGGCCTGCCGTTCCCTCGCCCCATAACCTTACCCTAGCGTATGTTCTCAGACTTCCGTCCTCACACTCCTGGCCCACAAGCCCTCAAGATTGGGAATTCCGGAGCCACAATGCAGCACTCAGCCTGCCCAACTGGAGAAAAATGTTGCCCACTGGGGCTGCCCAGAGACCCCCAATGAGGATCAACCTACTCTCCACTCGAAAGCACTCCAATTATCCAGGCTGCCCTGGGCAGTAATGTGCTCTCTGACCCATCGTAGCCAAGACTTCCAGAACAACACCCGGACAGCTGCCCGAACAGCCAGCTCATTGGACCCGCCATGGCATTGGCCATCATCTCTTCCCAACCTGTGTTTTCAGGCTACAGAACTTGGACCTTATCTCCAATCACTGCACAGGGGTGGACCTGATGCAGAAATCGGAACAACTCCTTCCCCCTGGCATTAAAATTTGCTGTTGGCATGCTGTCCAAACTTCAGGGTAGGAGAAACCAGCATGGGCCATGAGGCCACGCCCATGCTTGAGGCCCCCCTTGGGCCCAAACACGCATTGTGACCCTCAGCATGAGACCCGTGCTCAAGTAGGCTTACCAGAGGCTGGACCAAGAGGCCGCATATGGGCTTGTCATGCCCCTAGCTTCCAAAACCTAACAAGGGGACGGGTTTTCCCTTCCCCTGTACCCAGGACTCTGCTCTGGAATGCCTCTTTTGGAGTGACACCTGGGGCAGAGAACAGGACTCCTCCCATCCCAAAGAATGACCACCAACTCTTGGGAGCCTGGCCAAATCCCCAGCAAGGGAGACTGCACGAGGCCCATGAGGCCACCCCTCCATTCCACGGTCATGCTTGACACAAAATCTAGAGGCAAAAGGCTGAGCAAGCGTCTCACACTAGCCCTTTCTTCCTATCCCGAGGAGCTCCTTTCACGGTCTGTAGATTGCGCCTATCATACCGTCGGCTGATAACCCAAGCCAACTTTGGGTTTCCAGATTCTGTCCCCACAGCACTGGCCCCAAGCCAGGGGCCTCTGGAGCCACACCGCAGGATCGTACCTGGCCACTCCATGGAATCTGTGCCCGTGCCATTGGCCACAACCCTAGGGATCAGGAGAAACCTCAAAGTTCCAGGAGGCAATCCAATAGTGGAGGCCGCCCTGGACAAACAGGGGCGATCTGACCGAAGCTGAGCAGCCACCTCCACGCAGACATGTAGACGGATGTCCCAAGAAACAGAAGACAGGCCCTTCAGCCTAATAGGAACCTTTGCTTTGGTTTCCAGGCATCTATCCTAAGAGGTCTGTTCTCCAATACAAGCAGAAGGGGGTTTCCTGAGGCCCCACTCAGAACACCTCTCATCTCCACATGGGAAACATGCTCTTAGGAGCTGTGTCAAACCCTCAAGCAAGGAGAACCCTCCAGGGCCCCTGAGCCACCGCCACATTCCAACGTCTCCATGGACAAAACCCACAGTATGACCCATTTTCAGGAGAGTCCATTTCAACTCAGACCACCTGGAAGCTCCTCCAGAGCCAGCGGATCGAACATGCCTTGTCCTAGGAGCACCATGGGAATGCGACGTGGTGTACCCACGTATGCATCCTGAGAACCAGGCTCTCGAGGCTTTCCGTATGGGCCATTGGGGAGCCATCCAAAAGTAATCCAATGCCCAGCACAAGGAATCCTTGCGGTTGGGAGCATCTCACACATCCCAGCATGGGCGACCTCCATGCCGTACGGGGCACCCCTCTTCATGAAGAGCCCAACATGGACACAAAAATCCAACCTGAGCCAACGTCTGATCCTCACCCTGACTTCAGATGCAGAAGATCTCCATTCACCCTCTGCAGAATAGGCCTCCTCTGCCCTCTCCCTGAAACCTAACCCTAACTTCGGTTCTCAGACTTCCGTCCTCACACTCCTGTCCCACAAGCCCTCCAGACTCGGAATACCGGAGCCATAATGCAGCACTCTGCCTGCCCAGGAGCAGAAAAACCTTGCCCTCCGTGGCTGTCAGAGACTCCAAATGAGGAACAACCTGCACACCACTCGACTGCACTCCAATTATATAGGCTGCCCTGGGAACTAATGCTCCCTCTGACACAGCATGGGCCCCGAACTCCCGACACACCCAGAGCTGGCCCCAAATGCTGCATGTTGGAACCACCATGGCCTTAGGCCGTCATCTATTCCCAACCTGGTTTTTAAGGCACCAGAACCTTGACCTTATCTCCAATCACTGCACAGGGGTGGTGGTCCTGGTGAAGAAATCAGAACACACCCCTCCCCTTGCACTAAACCTTGCTGTTGACATGGTGTCCAATCTTCAGGGTAGGAGAAAGCAGCATGGGCCATGAGGCCACGTCCATGCTTGACGGCCACCTTGGGCACAAACACGCTTTGGGACACTCAGCGTGAGCCTTGGGCTCAAGTGAGGCTTCTCAGTGCCTGGAATAGGAGCCTGCATATGGGGCTGGCCCTTCCTCTAGGCACTCAATCCTAACCAGAAGTCACCGGTGCCCAGGGCTATGCTCTCAAATCCCTATTTGAAGGGAAACCTGAGGCAGAGAACGGGACTCCTCCCATCCTACACAATGACACCAAACTCCTGGTAGCCGGGCCAAATCCCCATAGTGACAGTCTGGTCCATGGCCCCAGAGGCCACCCCGCCATGCCTCGCCCATTCTTGAAACAAAATCCAGAGAAACAAACCTGAGCAACCGCCTCGCACTCACCCTTCATTTTATCCTGAGGAGCTCCCCTCACAGAATGTAGATCCGGCCTTCCATACCCTAGGCCCCAACCTAAGCTGACGATGCATTTTTAGAATTGTGACCTCACATCCCTGGCACTCACACCCTTCGCACTGGGGCCCCTGGAGACACACCGCACTACAGTGCCTGCCCTCTCCAAGGACACTCTACCCCTTCTCTTGCCCACAATCCTACAAATTGGGAGGAACCTCCCAGGTCCCTGAGGCCATCCCAAGAGTGGAGGCAGCCCTGGACAAACATTGGCGATCCCTCAAACGGTGAGCAACTATCACCACTCAGGAAATCAGACGGGTGTCCTCACAAACAGAATATTGAGCCGGACAGGTCCCTAGGCCCTCATCTGAATATCGCTTTGGTTTCCAGGTGTCCCTCCTCAGAGGCCTCTTTCCAATATCTGCCTCTAGGGTTTGCCTGAGACACCCATTCGAACACCACTCGTCTCCACATGGGAAACGTGCTCTTTGGAACTGAGAAAACCCTCCATTTAGGAGAACACTTCAGGGACCCTGAGCCACCGCCACATGTCAAGGTCTCCTTGGACACAGACCCACATTATGACCCATCCTCAGGAGACTCCGTTGCAACTCAGTCCCCTGTTTAGCTCCACCAGAGCCTGCAGATCAAACATGTCTGTTCCTAGGAGGCAATGGGAAGGAGAGCTGGGTTGCCCAGGCAACCATCCTTAGAAACCTGTTCTCGAGTTTTTTCATTCTGGGGCCTCGTGGAGCCATCCAACCAGACACGATTGTCACACAGAAGGTACCCTTGCGGTTTGGAGCTTATCGCAAATGCGAGCATGGGAAACCTTCCATGGCCTCATGGGCAGACCTCTTCTGGAAGGCGCCAGCATGGACACCAACTCCAAACTGAGCCAATGTCGGATCCTCGCCCTGACTTCAGGTGCAGGAGATCTCGATTCACCCTCTGCAGAGAGGGCCTGCCGTTCCCTCGCCCCATAACCTTACCCTAGCGTATGTTCTCAGACTTCCGTCCTCACACTCCTGGCCCACAAGCCCTCAAGATTGGGAATTCCGGAGCCACAATGCAGCACTCAGCCTGCCCAACTGGAGAAAAATGTTGCCCACTGGGGCTGCCCAGAGACCCCCAATGAGGATCAACCTACTCTCCACTCGAAAGCACTCCAATTATCCAGGCTGCCCTGGGCAGTAATGTGCTCTCTGACCCATCGTAGCCAAGACTTCCAGAACAACACCCGGACAGCTGGCCGAACAGCCAGCTCATTGGACCCGCCATGGCATTGGCCATCATCTCTTCCCAACCTGTGTTTTCAGGCTACAGAACTTGGACCTTATCTCCAATCACTGCACAGGGGTGGACCTGATGCAGAAATCGGAACAACTCCTTCCCCCTGGCATTAAAATTTGCTGTTGGCATGCTGTCCAAACTTCAGGGTAGGAGAAACCAGCATGGGCCATGAGGCCACGCCCATGCTTGAGGCCCCCCTTGGGCCCAAACACGCATTGTGACCCTCAGCATGAGACCCGTGCTCAAGTAGGCTTACCAGAGGCTGGACCAAGAGGCCGCATATGGGCTTGTCATGCCCCTAGCTTCCAAAACCTAACAAGGGGACGGGTTTTCCCTTCCCCTGTACCCAGGACTCTGCTCTGGAATGCCTCTTTTGGAGTGACACCTGGGGCAGAGAACAGGACTCCTCCCATCCCAAAGAATGACCACCAACTCTTGGGAGCCTGGCCAAATCCCCAGCAAGGGAGACTGCACGAGGCCCATGAGGCCACCCCTCCATTCCACGGTCATGCTTGACACAAAATCTAGAGGCAAAAGGCTGAGCAAGCGTCTCACACTAGCCCTTTCTTCCTATCCCGAGGAGCTCCTTTCACGGTCTGTAGATTGCGCCTATCATACCGTCGGCTGATAACCCAAGCCAACTTTGGGTTTCCAGATTCTGTCCCCACAGCACTGGCCCCAAGCCAGGGGCCTCTGGAGCCACACCGCAGGATCGTACCTGGCCACTCCATGGAATCTGTGCCCGTGCCATTGGCCACAACCCTAGGGATCAGGAGAAACCTCAAAGTTCCAGGAGGCAATCCAATAGTGGAGGCCGCCCTGGACAAACAGGGGCGATCTGACCGAAGCTGAGCAGCCACCTCCACGCAGACATGTAGACGGATGTCCCAAGAAACAGAAGACAGGCCCTTCAGCCTAATAGGAACCTTTGCTTTGGTTTCCAGGCATCTATCCTAAGAGGTCTGTTCTCCAATACAAGCAGAAGGGGGTTTCCTGAGGCCCCACTCAGAACACCTCTCATCTCCACATGGGAAACATGCTCTTAGGAGCTGTGTCAAACCCTCAAGCAAGGAGAACCCTCCAGGGCCCCTGAGCCACCGCCACATTCCAACGTCTCCATGGACAAAACCCACAGTATGACCCATTTTCAGGAGAGTCCATTTCAACTCAGACCACCTGGAAGCTCCTCCAGAGCCAGCGGATCGAACATGCCTTGTCCTAGGAGCACCATGGGAATGCGACGTGGTGTACCCACGTATGCATCCTGAGAACCAGGCTCTCGAGGCTTTCCGTATGGGCCATTGGGGAGCCATCCAAAAGTAATCCAATGCCCAGCACAAGGAATCCTTGCGGTTGGGAGCATCTCACACATCCCAGCATGGGCGACCTCCATGCCGTACGGGGCACCCCTCTTCATGAAGAGCCCAACATGGACACAAAAATCCAACCTGAGCCAACGTCTGATCCTCACCCTGACTTCAGATGCAGAAGATCTCCATTCACCCTCTGCAGAATAGGCCTCCTCTGCCCTCTCCCTGAAACCTAACCCTAACTTCGGTTCTCAGACTTCCGTCCTCACACTCCTGTCCCACAAGCCCTCCAGACTCGGAATACCGGAGCCATAATGCAGCACTCTGCCTGCCCAGGAGCAGAAAAACCTTGCCCTCCGTGGCTGTCAGAGACTCCAAATGAGGAACAACCTGCACACCACTCGACTGCACTCCAATTATATAGGCTGCCCTGGGAACTAATGCTCCCTCTGACACAGCATGGGCCCCGAACTCCCGACACACCCAGAGCTGGCCCCAAATGCTGCATGTTGGAACCACCATGGCCTTAGGCCGTCATCTATTCCCAACCTGGTTTTTAAGGCACCAGAACCTTGACCTTATCTCCAATCACTGCACAGGGGTGGTGGTCCTGGTGAAGAAATCAGAACACACCCCTCCCCTTGCACTAAACCTTGCTGTTGACATGGTGTCCAATCTTCAGGGTAGGAGAAAGCAGCATGGGCCATGAGGCCACGGCCATGCTTGACGGCCACCTTGGGCACAAACACGCTTTGGGACACTCAGCGTGAGCCTTGGGCTCAAGTGAGGCTTCTCAGTGCCTGGAATAGGAGCCTGCATATGGGGCTGGCCCTTCCTCTAGGCACTCAATCCTAACCAGAAGTCACCGGTGCCCAGGGCTATGCTCTCAAATCCCTATTTGAAGGGAAACCTGAGGCAGAGAACGGGACTCCTCCCATCCTACACAATGACACCAAACTCCTGGTAGCCGGGCCAAATCCCCATAGTGACAGTCTGGTCCATGGCCCCAGAGGCCACCCCGCCATGCCTCGCCCATTCTTGAAACAAAATCCAGAGAAACAAACCTGAGCAACCGCCTCGCACTCACCCTTCATTTTATCCTGAGGAGCTCCCCTCACAGAATGTAGATCCGGCCTTCCATACCCTAGGCCCCAACCTAAGCTGACGATGCATTTTTAGAATTCTGACCTCACATCCCTGGCACTCACACCCTTCGCACTGGGGCCCCTGGAGACACACCGCACTACAGTGCCTGCCCTCTCCAAGGACACTCTACCCCTTCTCTTGCCCACAATCCTACAAATTGGGAGGAACCTCCCAGGTCCCTGAGGCCATCCCAAGAGTGGAGGCAGCCCTGGACAAACATTGGCGATCCCTCAAACGGTGAGCAACTATCACCACTCAGGAAATCAGACGGGTGTCCTCACAAACAGAATATTGAGCCGGACAGGTCCCTAGGCCCTCATCTGAATATCGCTTTGGTTTCCAGGTGTCCCTCCTCAGAGGCCTCTTTCCAATATCTGCCTCTAGGGTTTGCCTGAGACACCCATTCGAACACCACTCGTCTCCACATGGGAAACGTGCTCTTTGGAACTGAGAAAACCCTCCATTTAGGAGAACACTTCAGGGACCCTGAGCCACCGCCACATGTCAAGGTCTCCTTGGACACAGACCCACATTATGACCCATCCTCAGGAGACTCCGTTGCAACTCAGTCCCCTGTTTAGCTCCACCAGAGCCTGCAGATCAAACATGTCTGTTCCTAGGAGGCAATGGGAAGGAGAGCTGGGTTGCCCAGGCAACCATCCTTAGAAACCTGTTCTCGAGTTTTTTCATTCTGGGGCCTCGTGGAGCCATCCAACCAGACACGATTGTCACACAGAAGGTACCCTTGCGGTTTGGAGCTTATCGCAATGCGAGCATGGGAAACCTTCCATGGCCTCATGGGCAGACCTCTTCTGGAAGGCGCCAGCATGGACACCAACTCCAAACTGAGCCAATGTCGGATCCTCGCCCTGACTTCAGGTGCAGGAGATCTCGATTCACCCTCTGCAGAGAGGGCCTGCCGTTCCCTCGCCCCATAACCTTACCCTAGCGTATGTTCTCAGACTTCCGTCCTCACACTCCTGGCCCACAAGCCCTCAAGATTGGGAATTCCGGAGACACAATGCAGCACTCAGCCTGCCCAACTGGAGAAAAATGTTGCCCTCTGGGGCTGCCCAGAGACCCCCAATGAGGATCAACCTACTCTCCACTCGAAAGCACTCCAATTATCCAGGATGCCCTGGGCAGTAATGTGCTCTCTGACCCATCGTAGCCAAGACTTCCAGAACAACACCCGGACAGCTGCCCGAACAGCCAGCTCATTGGACCCGCCATGGCATTGGCCATCATCTCTTCCCAACCTGTGTTTTCAGGCTACAGAACTTGGACCTTATCTCCAATCACTGCACTGGGGTGGACCTGATGCAGAAATTGGAACACCTCCTTGCCCCTGGCAGGAAAATTTGCTGTTGGCATGCTGTCCAAACTTCAGGGTAGGAGAAACCAGCATGGGCCATGAGGCCACGCCCATGCTTGAGGCCCCCCTTGGGCCCCAACACGCATTGTGACCCTCAGCACGAGACCCGTGCTCAAGTAGGCTTACCAGAGGCTGGACCAAGAGGCCGCATATGGGCTTGTCATGCCCCTAGCTTCCAAAACCTAACAAGGGGACGGGTTTTCCCTTCCCCTGTACCCAGGACTCTGCTCTGGAATGCCTCTTTTGGAGTGACACCTGGGGCAGAGAACAGGACTCCTCCCATCCCAAAGAATGACCACCAACTCTTGGGAGCCCGGCCAAATCCCCAGCAAGGGAGACTCCACGAGGCCCATGAGGCCACCCCTCCATTCCACGGTCATGCTTGACACAAAATCTAGAGGCAAAAGGCTGAGCAACGTCTCACACTAGCCCTTTCTTCCTATCCCGAGGAGCTCCTTTCACGGTCTGTAGATTGCGCCTATCATACCGTCGGCTGATAACCCAAGCCAACTTTGGGTTTCCAGATTCTGTCCCCACAGCACTGGCCCCAAGCCAGGGGCCACTGGAGCCACACCGCAGGATCGTACCTGGCCACTCCATGGAATCTGTGCCCGTGCCATTGGCCACAACCCTAGGGATCAGGAGAAACCTCAAAGTTCCAGGAGGCAATCCAATAGTGGAGGCCGCCCTGGACAAACAGGGGCGATCTGACCGAAGCTGAGCAGCCACCTCCACGCAGACATGTAGACGGATGTCCCAAGAAACAGAAGACAGGCCCTTCACCCTAATAGGAACCTTTGCTTTGGTTTCCAGGCATCTATCCTAAGAGGTCTGTTCTCCAATACAAGCAGAAGGGGGTTTCCTGAGGCCCCACTCAGAACACCTCTCATCTCCACATGGGAAACATGCTCTTAGGAGCTGTGTCAAACCCTCAAGCAAGGAGAACCCTTCAGGGCCCCTGAGCCACCGCCACATTCCAACGTCTCCATGGACAAAACCCACAGTATGACCCATTTTCAGGAGAGTCCATTTCAACTCAGACCACCTGGAACCTCCTCCAGAGCCAGCGGATCGAACATGCCTTGTCCTAGGAGCACCATGGGAATGCGACGTGGGGTACCCACGTATGCATCCTGAGAACCAGGCTCTCGAGGCTTTCCGTATGGGGCATTGGGGAGCCACCCAAAAGGAATCCAATGCCCAGCACAAGGAATCCTTGCGGTTGGGAGCATCTCACACATCCCAGCATGGGCGACCTCCATGCCGTACGGGGCACCCCTCTTCATGAAGAGCCCAACATGGACACAAAAATCCAACCTGAGCCAACGTCTGATCCTCACCCTGACTTCAGATGCAGAAGATCTTCATTCACCCTCTGCAGAATAGGCCTCCTCTGCCCTCTCCCTGAAACCTAACCCTAACTTCGGTTCTCAGACTTCCGTCCTCACACTCCTGTCCCACAAGCCCTCCAGACTCGGAATACCAGAGCCATAATGCACACTCTGCCTGCCCAGGAGCAGAAAAACCTTGCCCTCCGTGGCTGTCAGAGACTCCAAATGAGGAACAACCTGCACACCACTCGACTGCACTCCAATTATATAGGCTGCCCTGGGAACTAATGCTCCCTCTGACACAGCATGGGCCCCGAACTCCCGACACACCCAGAGCTGGCCCCAAATGCTGCATGTTGGAACCACCATGGCCTTAGGCCCTCATCTATTCCCAACCTGGTTTTTAAGGCACCAGAACCTTGACCTTATCTCCAATCACTGCACAGGGGTGGTGGTCCTGGTGAAGAAATCAGAACTCACCCCTCCCCTTGCACTAAACCTTGCTGTTGACATGGTGTCCAATCTTCAGGGTAGGAGAAAGCAGCATGGGCCATGAGGCCACGTCCATGCTTGACGGCCACCTTGGGCACAAACACGCTTTGGGACACTCAGCGTGAGCCTTGGGCTCAAGTGAGGCTTCTCAGTGCCTGGAATAGGAGCCCGCATATGGGGCTGGCCCTTCCTCTAGGCACTCAATCCTAACCAGAAGTCACCGGTGCCCAGGGCTCTGCTCTCAAATCCCTCTTTGAAGGGAAACCTGAGGCAGAGAACGGGACTCCTCCCATCCTACACAATGACACCAAACTCCTGGTAGCCGGGCCAAATCCCCATAGTGAGAGTCTGGCCCATGGCCCCAGAGGCGACCCCGCCATGCCTCGCCCATTCTTGAAACAAAATCCAGAGAAACAAACCTGAGCAACCGCCTCGCACTCACCCTTCATTTTATCCTGAGGAGCTCCCCTCACAGAATGTAGATCCGGCCTTCCATACCCTAGGCCCCAACCTAAGCTGACGATGCATTTTTAGAATTCTGACCTCACATCCCTGGCACTCACACCCTTCGCACTGGGGCCCCTGGAGACACACCGCACTACAGTGCCTGCCCTCTCCAAGGACACTCTACCCCTTCTCTTGCCCACAATCCTACAAATTGGGAGGAACCTCCCAGGTCCCTGAGGCCATCCCAAGAGTGGAGGCAGCCCTGGACAAACATTGGCGATCCCTCAAACGGTGAGCAACTATCACCACTCAGGAAATCAGACGGGTGTCCTCACAAACAGAATATTGAGCCGGACAGGTCCCTAGGCCCTCATCTGAATATCGCTTTGGTTTCCAGGTGTCCCTCCTCAGAGGCCTCTTTCCAATATCTGCCTCTAGGGTTTGCCTGAGACACCCATTCGAACACCACTCGTCTCCACATGGGAAACGTGCTCTTTGGAACTGAGAAAACCCTCCATTTAGGAGAACACTTCAGGGACCCTGAGCCACCGCCACATGTCAAGGTCTCCTTGGACACAGACCCACATTATGACCCATCCTCAGGAGACTCCGTTGCAACTCAGTCCCCTGTTTAGCTCCACCAGAGCCTGCAGATCAAACATGTCTGTTCCTAGGAGGCAATGGGAAGGAGAGCTGGGTTGCCCAGGCAACCATCCTTAGAAACCTGTTCTCGAGTTTTTTCATTCTGGGGCCTCGTGGAGCCATCCAACCAGACACGATTGTCACACAGAAGGTACCCTTGCGGTTTGGAGCTTATCGCAAATGCGAGCATGGGAAACCTTCCATGGCCTCATGGGCAGACCTCTTCTGGAAGGCGCCAGCATGGACACCAACTCCAAACTGAGCCAATGTCGGATCCTCGCCCTGACTTCAGGTGCAGGAGATCTCGATTCACCCTCTGCAGAGAGGGCCTGCCGTTCCCTCGCCCCATAACCTTACCCTAGCGTATGTTCTCAGACTTCCGTCCTCACACTCCTGGCCCACAAGCCCTCAAGATTGGGAATTCCGGAGCCACAATGCAGCACTCAGCCTGCCCAACTGGAGAAAAATGTTGCCCACTGGGGCTGCCCAGAGACCCCCAATGAGGATCAACCTACTCTCCACTCGAAAGCACTCCAATTATCCAGGCTGCCCTGGGCAGTAATGTGCTCTCTGACCCATCGTAGCCAAGACTTCCAGAACAACACCCGGACAGCTGGCCGAACAGCCAGCTCATTGGACCCGCCATGGCATTGGCCATCATCTCTTCCCAACCTGTGTTTTCAGGCTACAGAACTTGGACCTTATCTCCAATCACTGCACAGGGGTGGACCTGATGCAGAAATCGGAACAACTCCTTCCCCCTGGCAGGAAAATTTGCTGTTGGCATGCTGTCCAAACTTCAGGGTAGGAGAAACCAGCATGGGCCATGAGGCCACGCCCATGCTTGAGGCCCCCCTTGGGCCCAAACACGCATTGTGACCCTCAGCACGAGACCCGTGCTCAAGTAGGCTTACCAGAGGCTGGACCAAGAGGCCGCATATGGGCTTGTCATGCCCCTAGCTTCCAAAACCTAACAAGGGGACGGGTTTTCCCTTCCCCTGTACCCAGGACTCTGCTCTGGAATGCCTCTTTTGGAGTGACACCTGGGGCAGAGAACAGGACTCCTCCCATCCCAAAGAATGACCACCAACTCTTGGGAGCCTGGCCAAATCCCCAGCAAGGGAGACTGCACGAGGCCCATGAGGCCACCCCTCCATTCCACGGTCATGCTTGACACAAAATCTAGAGGCAAAAGGCTGAGCAAGCGTCTCACACTAGCCCTTTCTTCCTATCCCGAGGAGCTCCTTTCACGGTCTGTAGATTGCGCCTATCATACCGTCGGCTGATAACCCAAGCCAACTTTGGGTTTCCAGATTCTGTCCCCACAGCACTGGCCCCAAGCCAGGGGCCTCTGGAGCCACACCGCAGGATCGTACCTGGCCACTCCATGGAATCTGTGCCCGTGCCATTGGCCACAACCCTAGGGATCAGGAGAAACCTCAAAGTTCCAGGAGGCAATCCAATAGTGGAGGCCGCCCTGGACAAACAGGGGCGATCTGACCGAAGCTGAGCAGCCACCTCCACGCAGACATGTAGACGGATGTCCCAAGAAACAGAAGACAGGCCCTTCAGCCTAATAGGAACCTTTGCTTTGGTTTCCAGGCATCTATCCTAAGAGGTCTGTTCTCCAATACAAGCAGAAGGGGGTTTCCTGAGGCCCCACTCAGAACACCTCTCATCTCCACATGGGAAACATGCTCTTAGGAGCTGTGTCAAACCCTCAAGCAAGGAGAACCCTCCAGGGCCCCTGAGCCACCGCCACATTCCAACGTCTCCATGGACAAAACCCACAGTATGACCCATTTTCAGGAGAGTCCATTTCAACTCAGACCACCTGGAAGCTCCTCCAGAGCCAGCGGATCGAACATGCCTTGTCCTAGGAGCACCATGGGAATGCGACGTGGTGTACCCACGTATGCATCCTGAGAACCAGGCTCTCGAGGCTTTCCGTATGGGCCATTGGGGAGCCATCCAAAAGTAATCCAATGCCCAGCACAAGGAATCCTTGCGGTTGGGAGCATCTCACACATCCCAGCATGGGCGACCTCCATGCCGTACGGGGCACCCCTCTTCATGAAGAGCCCAACATGGACACAAAAATCCAACCTGAGCCAACGTCTGATCCTCACCCTGACTTCAGATGCAGAAGATCTCCATTCACCCTCTGCAGAATAGGCCTCCTCTGCCCTCTCCCTGAAACCTAACCCTAACTTCGGTTCTCAGACTTCCGTCCTCACACTCCTGTCCCACAAGCCCTCCAGACTCGGAATACCGGAGCCATAATGCAGCACTCTGCCTGCCCAGGAGCAGAAAAACCTTGCCCTCCGTGGCTGTCAGAGACTCCAAATGAGGAACAACCTGCACACCACTCGACTGCACTCCAATTATATAGGCTGCCCTGGGAACTAATGCTCCCTCTGACACAGCATGGGCCCCGAACTCCCGACACACCCAGAGCTGGCCCCAAATGCTGCATGTTGGAACCACCATGGCCTTAGGCCGTCATCTATTCCCAACCTGGTTTTTAAGGCACCAGAACCTTGACCTTATCTCCAATCACTGCACAGGGGTGGTGGTCCTGGTGAAGAAATCAGAACACACCCCTCCCCTTGCACTAAACCTTGCTGTTGACATGGTGTCCAATCTTCAGGGTAGGAGAAAGCAGCATGGGCCATGAGGCCACGGCCATGCTTGACGGCCACCTTGGGCACAAACACGCTTTGGGACACTCAGCGTGAGCCTTGGGCTCAAGTGAGGCTTCTCAGTGCCTGGAATAGGAGCCTGCATATGGGGCTGGCCCTTCCTCTAGGCACTCAATCCTAACCAGAAGTCACCGGTGCCCAGGGCTATGCTCTCAAATCCCTATTTGAAGGGAAACCTGAGGCAGAGAACGGGACTCCTCCCATCCTACACAATGACACCAAACTCCTGGTAGCCGGGCCAAATCCCCATAGTGACAGTCTGGTCCATGGCCCCAGAGGCCACCCCGCCATGCCTCGCCCATTCTTGAAACAAAATCCAGAGAAACAAACCTGAGCAACCGCCTCGCACTCACCCTTCATTTTATCCTGAGGAGCTCCCCTCACAGAATGTAGATCCGGCCTTCCATACCCTAGGCCCCAACCTAAGCTGACGATGCATTTTTAGAATTCTGACCTCACATCCCTGGCACTCACACCCTTCGCACTGGGGCCCCTGGAGACACACCGCACTACAGTGCCTGCCCTCTCCAAGGACACTCTACCCCTTCTCTTGCCCACAATCCTACAAATTGGGAGGAACCTCCCAGGTCCCTGAGGCCATCCCAATAGTGGAGGCAGCCCTGGACAAACATTGGCGATCCCTCAAACGGTGAGCAACTATCACCACTCAGGAAATCAGACGGGTGTCCTCACAAACAGAATATTGAGCCGGACAGGTCCCTAGGCCCTCATCTGAATATCGCTTTGGTTTCCAGGTGTCCCTCCTCAGAGGCCTCTTTCCAATATCTGCCTCTAGGGTTTGCCTGAGACACCCATTCGAACACCACTCGTCTCCACATGGGAAACGTGCTCTTTGGAACTGAGAAAACCCTCCATTTAGGAGAACACTTCAGGGACCCAGAGCCACCGCCACATGTCAAGGTCTCCTTGGACACAGACCCACATTATGACCCATCCTCAGGAGACTCCGTTGCAACTCAGTCCCCTGTTTAGCTCCACCAGAGCCTGCAGGTCAAACATGCCTGTTCCTAGGAGGCAATGGGAAGGAGAGCTGGGTTGCCCAGGCACCCATCCTTAGAACCCTGTTCTCGAGTTTTTTCATTCTGGGGCCTCGTGGAGCCATCCAACCAGACACGATTGTCACACAGAAGGTACCCTTGCGGTTTGGAGCTTATCGCAATGCGAGCATGGGAAACCTTCCATGGCCTCATGGGCAGACCTCTTCTGGAAGGCGCCAGCATGGACACCAACTCCAAACTGAGCCAATGTCGGATCCTCGCCCTGACTTCAGGTGCAGGAGATCTCGATTCACCCTCTGCAGAGAGGGCCTGCCGTTCCCTCGCCCCATAACCTTACCCTAGCGTATGTTCTCAGACTTCCGTCCTCACACTCCTGGCCCACAAGCCCTCAAGATTGGGAATTCCGGAGCCACAATGCAGCACTCAGCCTGCCCAACTGGAGAAAAATGTTGCCCTCTGGGGCTGCCCAGAGACCCCCAATGAGGATCAACCTACTCTCCACTCGAAAGCACTCCAATTATCCAGGCTGCCCTGGGCAGTAATGTGCTCTCTGACCCATCGTAGCCAAGACTTCCAGAACAACACCCGGACAGCTGCCCGAACAGCCAGCTCATTGGACCCGCCATGGCATTGGCCATCATCTCTTCCCAACCTGTGTTTTCAGGCTACAGAACTTGGACCTTATCTCCAATCACTGCACTGGGGTGGACCTGATGCAGAAATTGGAACACCTCCTTGCCCCTGGCAGGAAAATTTACTGTTGGCATGCTGTCCAAACTTCAGGGTAGGAGAAACCAGCATGGGCCATGAGGCCACGCCCATGCTTGAGGCCCCCCTTGGGCCCCAACACGCATTGTGACCCTCAGCACGAGACCCGTGCTCAAGTAGGCTTACCAGAGGCTGGACCAAGAGGCCGCATATGGGCTTGTCATGCCCCTAGCTTCCAAAACCTAACAAGGGGACGGGTTTTCCCTTCCCCTGTACCCAGGACTCTGCTCTGGAATGCCTCTTTTGGAGTGACACCTGGGGCAGAGAACAGGACTCCTCCCATCCCAAAGAATGACCACCAACTCTTGGGAGCCCGGCCAAATCCCCAGCAAGGGAGACTGCACGAGGCCCATGAGGCCACCCCTCCATTCCACGGTCATGCTTGACACAAAATCTAGAGGCAAAAGGCTGAGCAACGTCTCACACTAGCCCTTTCTTCCTATCCCGAGGAGCTCCTTTCACGGTCTGTAGATTGCGCCTATCATACCGTCGGCTGATAACCCAAGCCAACTTTGGGTTTCCAGATTCTGTCCCCACAGCACTGGCCCCAAGCCAGGGGCCACTGGAGCCACACCGCAGGATCGTACCTGGCCACTCCATGGAATCTGTGCCCGTGCCATTGGCCACAACCCTAGGGATCAGGAGAAACCTCAAAGTTCCAGGAGGCAATCCAATAGTGGAGGCCGCCCTGGACAAACAGGGGCGATCTGACCGAAGCTGAGCAGCCACCTCCACGCAGACATGTAGACGGATGTCCCAAGAAACAGAAGACAGGCCCTTCAGCCTAATAGGAACCTTTGCTTTGGTTTCCAGGCATCTATCCTAAGAGGTCTGTTCTCCAATACAAGCAGAAGGGGGTTTCCTGAGGCCCCACTCAGAACACCTCTCATCTCCACATGGGAAACATGCTCTTAGGAGCTGTGTCAAACCCTCAAGCAAGGAGAACCCTTCAGGGCCCCTGAGCCACCGCCACATTCCAACGTCTCCATGGACAAAACCCACAGTATGACCCATTTTCAGGAGAGTCCATTTCAACTCAGACCACCTGGAACCTCCTCCAGAGCCAGCGGATCGAACATGCCTTGTCCTAGGAGCACCATGGGAATGCGACGTGGGGTACCCACGTATGCATCCTGAGAACCAGGCTCTCGAGGCTTTCCGTATGGGGCATTGGGGAGCCACCCAAAAGGAATCCAATGCCCAGCACAAGGAATCCTTGCGGTTGGGAGCATCTCACACATCCCAGCATGGGCGACCTCCATGCCGTACGGGGCACCCCTCTTCATGAAGAGCCCAACATGGACACAAAAATCCAACCTGAGCCAACGTCTGATCCTCACCCTGACTTCAGATGCAGAAGATCTTCATTCACCCTCTGCAGAATAGGCCTCCTCTGCCCTCTCCCTGAAACCTAACCCTAACTTCGGTTCTCAGACTTCCGTCCTCACACTCCTGTCCCACAAGCCCTCCAGACTCGGAATACCGGAGCCATAATGCACACTCTGCCTGCCCAGGAGCAGAAAAACCTTGCCCTCCGTGGCTGTCAGAGACTCCAAATGAGGAACAACCTGCACACCACTCGACTGCACTCCAATTATATAGGCTGCCCTGGGAACTAATGCTCCCTCTGACACAGCATGGGCCCCGAACTCCCGACACACCCAGAGCTGGCCCCAAATGCTGCATGTTGGAACCACCATGGCCTTAGGCCCTCATCTATTCCCAACCTGGTTTTTAAGGCACCAGAACCTTGACCTTATCTCCAATCACTGCACAGGGGTGGTGGTCCTGGTGAAGAAATCAGAACACACCCCTCCCCTTGCACTAAACCTTGCTGTTGACATGGTGTCCAATCTTCAGGGTAGGAGAAAGCAGCATGGGCCATGAGGCCACGTCCATGCTTGACGGCCACCTTGGGCACAAACACGCTTTGGGACACTCAGCGTGAGCCTTGGGCTCAAGTGAGGCTTCTCAGTGCCTGGAATAGGAGCCCGCATATGGGGCTGGCCCTTCCTCTAGGCACTCAATCCTAACCAGAAGTCACCGGTGCCCAGGGCTCTGCTCTCAAATCCCTCTTTGAAGGGAAACCTGAGGCAGAGAACGGGACTCCTCCCATCCTACACAATGACACCAAACTCCTGGTAGCCGGGCCAAATCCCCATAGTGAGAGTCTGGCCCATGGCCCCAGAGGCGACCCCGCCATGCCTCGCCCATTCTTGAAACAAAATCCAGAGAAACAAACCTGAGCAACCGCCTCGCACTCACCCTTCATTTTATCCTGAGGAGCTCCCCTCACAGAATGTAGATCCGGCCTTCCATACCCTAGGCCCCAACCTAAGCTGACGATGCATTTTTAGAATTCTGACCTCACATCCCTGGCACTCACACCCTTCGCACTGGGGCCCCTGGAGACACACCGCACTACAGTGCCTGCCCTCTCCAAGGACACTCTACCCCTTCTCTTGCCCACAATCCTACAAATTGGGAGGAACCTCCCAGGTCCCTGAGGCCATCCCAAGAGTGGAGGCAGCCCTGGACAAACATTGGCGATCCCTCAAACGGTGAGCAACTATCACCACTCAGGAAATCAGACGGGTGTCCTCACAAACAGAATATTGAGCCGGACAGGTCCCTAGGCCCTCATCTGAATATCGCTTTGGTTTCCAGGTGTCCCTCCTCAGAGGCCTCTTTCCAATATCTGCCTCTAGGGTTTGCCTGAGACACCCATTCGAACACCACTCGTCTCCACATGGGAAACGTGCTCTTTGGAACTGAGAAAACCCTCCATTTAGGAGAACACTTCAGGGACCCTGAGCCACCGCCACATGTCAAGGTCTCCTTGGACACAGACCCACATTATGACCCATCCTCAGGAGACTCCGTTGCAACTCAGTCCCCTGTTTAGCTCCACCAGAGCCTGCAGATCAAACATGTCTGTTCCTAGGAGGCAATGGGAAGGAGAGCTGGGTTGCCCAGGCAACCATCCTTAGAAACCTGTTCTCGAGTTTTTTCATTCTGGGGCCTCGTGGAGCCATCCAACCAGACACGATTGTCACACAGAAGGTACCCTTGCGGTTTGGAGCTTATCGCAAATGCGAGCATGGGAAACCTTCCATGGCCTCATGGGCAGACCTCTTCTGGAAGGCGCCAGCATGGACACCAACTCCAAACTGAGCCAATGTCGGATCCTCGCCCTGACTTCAGGTGCAGGAGATCTCGATTCACCCTCTGCAGAGAGGGCCTGCCGTTCCCTCGCCCCATAACCTTACCCTAGCGTATGTTCTCAGACTTCCGTCCTCACACTCCTGGCCCACAAGCCCTCAAGATTGGGAATTCCGGAGCCACAATGCAGCACTCAGCCTGCCCAACTGGAGAAAAATGTTGCCCACTGGGGCTGCCCAGAGACCCCCAATGAGGATCAACCTACTCTCCACTCGAAAGCACTCCAATTATCCAGGCTGCCCTGGGCAGTAATGTGCTCTCTGACCCATCGTAGCCAAGACTTCCAGAACAACACCCGGACAGCTGGCCGAACAGCCAGCTCATTGGACCCGCCATGGCATTGGCCATCATCTCTTCCCAACCTGTGTTTTCAGGCTACAGAACTTGGACCTTATCTCCAATCACTGCACAGGGGTGGACCTGATGCAGAAATCGGAACAACTCCTTCCCCCTGGCATTAAAATTTGCTGTTGGCATGCTGTCCAAACTTCAGGGTAGGAGAAACCAGCATGGGCCATGAGGCCACGCCCATGCTTGAGGCCCCCCTTGGGCCCAAACACGCATTGTGACCCTCAGCATGAGACCCGTGCTCAAGTAGGCTTACCAGAGGCTGGACCAAGAGGCCGCATATGGGCTTGTCATGCCCCTAGCTTCCAAAACCTAACAAGGGGACGGGTTTTCCCTTCCCCTGTACCCAGGACTCTGCTCTGGAATGCCTCTTTTGGAGTGACACCTGGGGCAGAGAACAGGACTCCTCCCATCCCAAAGAATGACCACCAACTCTTGGGAGCCTGGCCAAATCCCCAGCAAGGGAGACTGCACGAGGCCCATGAGGCCACCCCTCCATTCCACGGTCATGCTTGACACAAAATCTAGAGGCAAAAGGCTGAGCAAGCGTCTCACACTAGCCCTTTCTTCCTATCCCGAGGAGCTCCTTTCACGGTCTGTAGATTGCGCCTATCATACCGTCGGCTGATAACCCAAGCCAACTTTGGGTTTCCAGATTCTGTCCCCACAGCACTGGCCCCAAGCCAGGGGCCTCTGGAGCCACACCGCAGGATCGTACCTGGCCACTCCATGGAATCTGTGCCCGTGCCATTGGCCACAACCCTAGGGATCAGGAGAAACCTCAAAGTTCCAGGAGGCAATCCAATAGTGGAGGCCGCCCTGGACAAACAGGGGCGATCTGACCGAAGCTGAGCAGCCACCTCCACGCAGACATGTAGACGGATGTCCCAAGAAACAGAAGACAGGCCCTTCAGCCTAATAGGAACCTTTGCTTTGGTTTCCAGGCATCTATCCTAAGAGGTCTGTTCTCCAATACAAGCAGAAGGGGGTTTCCTGAGGCCCCACTCAGAACACCTCTCATCTCCACATGGGAAACATGCTCTTAGGAGCTGTGTCAAACCCTCAAGCAAGGAGAACCCTCCAGGGCCCCTGAGCCACCGCCACATTCCAACGTCTCCATGGACAAAACCCACAGTATGACCCATTTTCAGGAGAGTCCATTTCAACTCAGACCACCTGGAAGCTCCTCCAGAGCCAGCGGATCGAACATGCCTTGTCCTAGGAGCACCATGGGAATGCGACGTGGTGTACCCACGTATGCATCCTGAGAACCAGGCTCTCGAGGCTTTCCGTATGGGCCATTGGGGAGCCATCCAAAAGTAATCCAATGCCCAGCACAAGGAATCCTTGCGGTTGGGAGCATCTCACACATCCCAGCATGGGCGACCTCCATGCCGTACGGGGCACCCCTCTTCATGAAGAGCCCAACATGGACACAAAAATCCAACCTGAGCCAACGTCTGATCCTCACCCTGACTTCAGATGCAGAAGATCTCCATTCACCCTCTGCAGAATAGGCCTCCTCTGCCCTCTCCCTGAAACCTAACCCTAACTTCGGTTCTCAGACTTCCGTCCTCACACTCCTGTCCCACAAGCCCTCCAGACTCGGAATACCGGAGCCATAATGCAGCACTCTGCCTGCCCAGGAGCAGAAAAACCTTGCCCTCCGTGGCTGTCAGAGACTCCAAATGAGGAACAACCTGCACACCACTCGACTGCACTCCAATTATATAGGCTGCCCTGGGAACTAATGCTCCCTCTGACACAGCATGGGCCCCGAACTCCCGACACACCCAGAGCTGGCCCCAAATGCTGCATGTTGGAACCACCATGGCCTTAGGCCGTCATCTATTCCCAACCTGGTTTTTAAGGCACCAGAACCTTGACCTTATCTCCAATCACTGCACAGGGGTGGTGGTCCTGGTGAAGAAATCAGAACACACCCCTCCCCTTGCACTAAACCTTGCTGTTGACATGGTGTCCAATCTTCAGGGTAGGAGAAAGCAGCATGGGCCATGAGGCCACGTCCATGCTTGACGGCCACCTTGGGCACAAACACGCTTTGGGACACTCAGCGTGAGCCTTGGGCTCAAGTGAGGCTTCTCAGTGCCTGGAATAGGAGCCTGCATATGGGGCTGGCCCTTCCTCTAGGCACTCAATCCTAACCAGAAGTCACCGGTGCCCAGGGCTATGCTCTCAAATCCCTATTTGAAGGGAAACCTGAGGCAGAGAACGGGACTCCTCCCATCCTACACAATGACACCAAACTCCTGGTAGCCGGGCCAAATCCCCATAGTGACAGTCTGGTCCATGGCCCCAGAGGCCACCCCGCCATGCCTCGCCCATTCTTGAAACAAAATCCAGAGAAACAAACCTGAGCAACCGCCTCGCACTCACCCTTCATTTTATCCTGAGGAGCTCCCCTCACAGAATGTAGATCCGGCCTTCCATACCCTAGGCCCCAACCTAAGCTGACGATGCATTTTTAGAATTCTGACCTCACATCCCTGGCACTCACACCCTTCGCACTGGGGCCCCTGGAGACACACCGCACTACAGTGCCTGCCCTCTCCAAGGACACTCTACCCCTTCTCTTGCCCACAATCCTACAAATTGGGAGGAACCTCCCAGGTCCCTGAGGCCATCCCAATAGTGGAGGCAGCCCTGGACAAACATTGGCGATCCCTCAAACGGTGAGCAACTATCACCACTCAGGAAATCAGACGGGTGTCCTCACAAACAGAATATTGAGCCGGACAGGTCCCTAGGCCCTCATCTGAATATCGCTTTGGTTTCCAGGTGTCCCTCCTCAGAGGCCTCTTTCCAATATCTGCCTCTAGGGTTTGCCTGAGACACCCATTCGAACACCACTCGTCTCCACATGGGAAACGTGCTCTTTGGAACTGAGAAAACCCTCCATTTAGGAGAACACTTCAGGGACCCAGAGCCACCGCCACATGTCAAGGTCTCCTTGGACACAGACCCACATTATGACCCATCCTCAGGAGACTCCGTTGCAACTCAGTCCCCTGTTTAGCTCCACCAGAGCCTGCAGGTCAAACATGCCTGTTCCTAGGAGGCAATGGGAAGGAGAGCTGGGTTGCCCAGGCACCCATCCTTAGAACCCTGTTCTCGAGTTTTTTCATTCTGGGGCCTCGTGGAGCCATCCAACCAGACACGATTGTCACACAGAAGGTACCCTTGCGGTTTGGAGCTTATCGCAATGCGAGCATGGGAAACCTTCCATGGCCTCATGGGCAGACCTCTTCTGGAAGGCGCCAGCATGGACACCAACTCCAAACTGAGCCAATGTCGGATCCTCGCCCTGACTTCAGGTGCAGGAGATCTCGATTCACCCTCTGCAGAGAGGGCCTGCCGTTCCCTCGCCCCATAACCTTACCCTAGCGTATGTTCTCAGACTTCCGTCCTCACACTCCTGGCCCACAAGCCCTCAAGATTGGGAATTCCGGAGCCACAATGCAGCACTCAGCCTGCCCAACTGGAGAAAAATGTTGCCCTCTGGGGCTGCCCAGAGACCCCCAATGAGGATCAACCTACTCTCCACTCGAAAGCACTCCAATTATCCAGGCTGCCCTGGGCAGTAATGTGCTCTCTGACCCATCGTAGCCAAGACTTCCAGAACAACACCCGGACAGCTGCCCGAACAGCCAGCTCATTGGACCCGCCATGGCATTGGCCATCATCTCTTCCCAACCTGTGTTTTCAGGCTACAGAACTTGGACCTTATCTCCAATCACTGCACTGGGGTGGACCTGATGCAGAAATTGGAACACCTCCTTGCCCCTGGCAGGAAAATTTGCTGTTGGCATGCTGTCCAAACTTCAGGGTAGGAGAAACCAGCATGGGCCATGAGGCCACGCCCATGCTTGAGGCCCCCCTTGGGCCCCAACACGCATTGTGACCCTCAGCACGAGACCCGTGCTCAAGTAGGCTTACCAGAGGCTGGACCAAGAGGCCGCATATGGGCTTGTCATGCCCCTAGCTTCCAAAACCTAACAAGGGGACGGGTTTTCCCTTCCCCTGTACCCAGGACTCTGCTCTGGAATGCCTCTTTTGGAGTGACACCTGGGGCAGAGAACAGGACTCCTCCCATCCCAAAGAATGACCACCAACTCTTGGGAGCCCGGCCAAATCCCCAGCAAGGGAGACTGCACGAGGCCCATGAGGCCACCCCTCCATTCCACGGTCATGCTTGACACAAAATCTAGAGGCAAAAGGCTGAGCAACGTCTCACACTAGCCCTTTCTTCCTATCCCGAGGAGCTCCTTTCACGGTCTGTAGATTGCGCCTATCATACCGTCGGCTGATAACCCAAGCCAACTTTGGGTTTCCAGATTCTGTCCCCACAGCACTGGCCCCAAGCCAGGGGCCACTGGAGCCACACCGCAGGATCGTACCTGGCCACTCCATGGAATCTGTGCCCGTGCCATTGGCCACAACCCTAGGGATCAGGAGAAACCTCAAAGTTCCAGGAGGCAATCCAATAGTGGAGGCCGCCCTGGACAAACAGGGGCGATCTGACCGAAGCTGAGCAGCCACCTCCACGCAGACATGTAGACGGATGTCCCAAGAAACAGAAGACAGGCCCTTCACCCTAATAGGAACCTTTGCTTTGGTTTCCAGGCATCTATCCTAAGAGGTCTGTTCTCCAATACAAGCAGAAGGGGGTTTCCTGAGGCCCCACTCAGAACACCTCTCATCTCCACATGGGAAACATGCTCTTAGGAGCTGTGTCAAACCCTCAAGCAAGGAGAACCCTTCAGGGCCCCTGAGCCACCGCCACATTCCAACGTCTCCATGGACAAAACCCACTGTATGACCCATTTTCAGGAGAGTCCATTTCAACTCAGACCACCTGGAACCTCCTCCAGAGCCAGCGGATCGAACATGCCTTGTCCTAGGAGCACCATGGGAATGCGACGTGGGGTACCCACGTATGCATCCTGAGAACCAGGCTCTCGAGGCTTTCCGTATGGGGCATTGGGGAGCCACCCAAAAGGAATCCAATGCCCAGCACAAGGAATCCTTGCGGTTGGGAGCATCTCACACATCCCAGCATGGGCGACCTCCATGCCGTACGGGGCACCCCTCTTCATGAAGAGCCCAACATGGACACAAAAATCCAACCTGAGCCAACGTCTGATCCTCACCCTGACTTCAGATGCAGA
The DNA here is from genome assembly GCF_963455335.1 of Martes martes. Classification (NCBI taxonomy): domain Eukaryota; kingdom Metazoa; phylum Chordata; class Mammalia; order Carnivora; family Mustelidae; genus Martes; species Martes martes. Next base: position 4,514,817 of record NC_137907.1, on the reverse strand, counting down.
AGATCTTCATTCACCCTCTGCAGAATAGGCCTCCTCTGCCCTCTCCCTGAAACCTAACCCTAACTTCGGTTCTCAGACTTCCGTCCTCACACTCCTGTCCCACAAGCCCTCCAGACTCGGAATACCAGAGCCATAATGCACACTCTGCCTGCCCAGGAGCAGAAAAACCTTGCCCTCCGTGGCTGTCAGAGACTCCAAATGAGGAACAACCTGCACACCACTCGACTGCACTCCAATTATATAGGCTGCCCTGGGAACTAATGCTCCCTCTGACACAGCATGGGCCCCGAACTCCCGACACACCCAGAGCTGGCCCCAAATGCTGCATGTTGGAACCACCATGGCCTTAGGCCGTCATCTATTCCCAACCTGGTTTTTAAGGCACCAGAACCTTGACCTTATCTCCAATCACTGCACAGGGGTGGTGGTCCTGGTGAAGAAATCAGAACACACCCCTCCCCTTGCACTAAACCTTGCTGTTGACATGGTGTCCAATCTTCAGGGTAGGAGAAAGCAGCATGGGCCATGAGGCCACGTCCATGCTTGACGGCCACCTTGGGCACAAACACGCTTTGGGACACTCAGCGTGAGCCTTGGGCTCAAGTGTGGCTTCTCAGTGCCTGGAATAGGAGCCTGCATATGGGGCTGGCCCTTCCTCTAGGCACTCAATCCTAACCAGAAGTCACCGGTGCCCAGGGCTATGCTCTCAAATCCCTATTTGAAGGGAAACCTGAGGCAGAGAACGGGACTCCTCCCATCCTACACAATGACACCAATCTCCTGGTAGCCGGGCCAAATCCCCATAGTGAGAGTCTGGCCCATGGCCCCAGAGGCGACCCCGCCATGCCTCGCCCATTCTTGAAACAAAATCCAGAGAAACAAACCTGAGCAACCGCCTCGCACTCACCCTTCATTTTATCCTGAGGAGCTCCCCTCACAGAATGTAGATCCGGCCTTCCATACCCTAGGCCCCAACCTAAGCTGACGATGCATTTTTAGAATTCTGACCTCACATCCCTGGCACTCACACCCTTCGCACTGGGGCCCCTGGAGACACACCGCACTACAGTGCCTGCCCTCTCCAAGGACACTCTACCCCTTCTCTTGCCCACAATCCTACAAATTGGGAGGAACCTCCCAGGTCCCTGAGGCCATCCCAAGAGTGGAGGCAGCCCTGGACAAACATTGGCGATCCCTCAAACGGTGAGCAACTATCACCACTCAGGAAATCAGACGGGTGTCCTCACAAACAGAATATTGAGCCGGACAGGTCCCTAGGCCCTCATCTGAATATCGCTTTGGTTTCCAGGTGTCCCTCCTCAGAGGCCTCTTTCCAATATCTGCCTCTAGGGTTTGCCTGAGACACCCATTCGAACACCACTCGTCTCCACATGGGAAACGTGCTCTTTGGAACTGAGAAAACCCTCCATTTAGGAGAACACTTCAGGGACCCTGAGCCACCGCCACATGTCAAGGTCTCCTTGGACACAGACCCACATTATGACCCATCCTCAGGAGACTCCGTTGCAACTCAGTCCCCTGTTTAGCTCCACCAGAGCCTGCAGATCAAACATGTCTGTTCCTAGGAGGCAATGGGAAGGAGAGCTGGGTTGCCCAGGCAACCATCCTTAGAAACCTGTTCTCGAGTTTTTTCATTCTGGGGCCTCGTGGAGCCATCCAACCAGACACGATTGTCACACAGAAGGTACCCTTGCGGTTTGGAGCTTATCGCAAATGCGAGCATGGGAAACCTTCCATGGCCTCATGGGCAGACCTCTTCTGGAAGGCGCCAGCATGGACACCAACTCCAAACTGAGCCAATGTCGGATCCTCGCCCTGACTTCAGGTGCAGGAGATCTCGATTCACCCTCTGCAGAGAGGGCCTGCCGTTCCCTCGCCCCATAACCTTACCCTAGCGTATGTTCTCAGACTTCCGTCCTCACACTCCTGGCCCACAAGCCCTCAAGATTGGGAATTCCGGAGCCACAATGCAGCACTCAGCCTGCCCAACTGGAGAAAAATGTTGCCCACTGGGGCTGCCCAGAGACCCCCAATGAGGATCAACCTACTCTCCACTCGAAAGCACTCCAATTATCCAGGCTGCCCTGGGCAGTAATGTCCTCTCTAACCCATCGTAGCCAAGACTTCCAGAACAACACCCGGACAGCTGGCCGAACAGCCAGCTCATTGGACCCGCCATGGCATTGGCCATCATCTCTTCCCAACCTGTGTTTTCAGGCTACAGAACTTGGACCTTATCTCCAATCACTGCACAGGGGTGGACCTGATGCAGAAATCGGAACACCTCCTTCCCCCTGGCAGGAAAATTTGCTGTTGGCATGCTGTCCAAACTTCAGGGTAGGAGAAACCAGCATGGGCCATGAGGCCACGCCCATGCTTGAGGCCCCCCTTGGGCCCAAACACGCATTGTGACCCTCAGCACGAGACCCGTGCTCAAGTAGGCTTACCAGAGGCTGGACCAAGAGGCCGCATATGGGCTTGTCATGCCCCTAGCTTCCAAAACCTAACAAGGGGACGGGTTTTCCCTTCCCCTGTACCCAGGACTCTGCTCTGGAATGCCTCTTTTGGAGTGACACCTGGGGCAGAGAACAGGACTCCTCCCATCCCAAAGAATGACCACCAACTCTTGGGAGCCTGGCCAAATCCCCAGCAAGGGAGACTGCACGAGGCCCATGAGGCCACCCCTCCATTCCACGGTCATGCTTGACACAAAATCTAGAGGCAAAAGGCTGAGCAAGCGTCTCACACTAGCCCTTTCTTCCTATCCCGAGGAGCTCCTTTCACGGTCTGTAGATTGCGCCTATCATACCGTCGGCTGATAACCCAAGCCAACTTTGGGTTTCCAGATTCTGTCCCCACAGCACTGGCCCCAAGCCAGGGGCCTCTGGAGCCACACCGCAGGATCGTACCTGGCCACTCCATGGAATCTGTGCCCGTGCCATTGGCCACAACCCTAGGGATCAGGAGAAACCTCAAAGTTCCAGGAGGCAATCCAATAGTGGAGGCCGCCCTGGACAAACAGGGGCGATCTGACCGAAGCTGAGCAGCCACCTCCACGCAGACATGTAGACGGATGTCCCAAGAAACAGAAGACAGGCCCTTCACCCTAATAGGAACCTTTGCTTTGGTTTCCAGGCATCTATCCTAAGAGGTCTGTTCTCCAATACAAGCAGAAGGGGGTTTCCTGAGGCCCCACTCAGAACACCTCTCATCTCCACATGGGAAACATGCTCTTAGGAGCTGTGTCAAACCCTCAAGCAAGGAGAACCCTTCAGGGCCCCTGAGCCACCGCCACATTCCAACGTCTCCATGGACAAAAACCACAGTATGACCCATTTTCAGGAGAGTCCATTTCAACTCAGACCACCTGGAACCTCCTCCAGAGCCAGCGGATCGAACATGCCTTGTCCTAGGAGCACCATGGGAATGCGACGTGGTGTACCCACGTATGCATCCTGAGAACCAGGCTCTCGAGGCTTTCCGTATGGGGCATTGGGGAGCCACCCAAAAGGAATCCAATGCCCAGCACAAGGAATCCTTGCGGTTGGGAGCATCTCACACATCCCAGCATGGGCGACCTCCATGCCGTACGGGGCACCCCTCTTCATGAAGAGCCCAACATGGACACAAAAATCCAACCTGAGCCAACGTCTGATCCTCACCCTGACTTCAGATGCAGAAGATCTCCATTCACCCTCTGCAGAATAGGCCTCCTCTGCCCTCTCCCTGAAACCTAACCCTAACTTCGGTTCTCAGACTTCCGTCCTCACACTCCTGTCCCACAAGCCCTCCAGACTCGGAATACCGGAGCCATAATGCACACTCTGCCTGCCCAGGAGCAGAAAAACCTTGCCCTCCGTGGCTGTCAGAGACTCCAAATGAGGAACAACCTGCACACCACTCGACTGCACTCCAATTATATAGGCTGCCCTGGGAACTAATGCTCCCTCTGACACAGCATGGGCCCCGAACTCCCGACACACCCAGAGCTGGCCCCAAATGCTGCATGTTGGAACCACCATGGCCTTAGGCCGTCATCTATTCCCAACCTGGTTTTTAAGGCACCAGAACCTTGACCTTATCTCCAATCACTGCACAGGGGTGGTGGTCCTGGTGAAGAAATCAGAACACACCCCTCCCCTTGCACTAAACCTTGCTGTTGACATGGTGTCCAATCTTCAGGGTAGGAGAAAGCAGCATGGGCCATGAGGCCACGTCCATGCTTGACGGCCACCTTGGGCACAAACACGCTTTGGGACACTCAGCGTGAGCCTTGGGCTCAAGTGAGGCTTCTCAGTGCCTGGAATAGGAGCCTGCATATGGGGCTGGCCCTTCCTCTAGGCACTCAATCCTAACCAGAAGTCACCGGTGCCCAGGGCTATGCTCTCAAATCCCTCTTTGAAGGGAAACCTGAGGCAGAGAACGGGACTCCTCCCATCCTACACAATGACACCAAACTCCTGGTAGCCGGGCCAAATCCCCAGAGTGAGAGTCTGGCCCATGGCCCCAGAGGCCACCCCGCCATACCTCGCCCATTCTTGAAACAAAATCCAGAGAAACAAACCTGAGCAACCGCCTCGCACTCACCCTTCATTTTATCCTGAGGAGCTCCCCTCACAGAATGTAGATCCGGCCTTCCATACCCTAGGCCCCAACCTAAGCTGACGATGCATTTTTAGAATTGTGACCTCACATCCCTGGCACTCACACCCTTCGCACTGGGGCCCCTGGAGACACACCGCACTACAGTGCCTGCCCTCTCCAAGGACACTCTACCCCTTCTCTTGCCCACAATCCTACAAATTGGGAGGAACCTCCCAGGTCCCTGAGGCCATCCCAAGAGTGGAGGCAGCCCTGGACAAACATTGGCGATCCCTCAAACGGTGAGCAACTATCACCACTCAGGAAATCAGACGGGTGTCCTCACAAACAGAATATTGAGCCGGACAGGTCCCTAGGCCCTCATCTGAATATCGCTTTGGTTTCCAGGTGTCCCTCCTCAGAGGCCTCTTTCCAATATCTGCCTCTAGGGTTTGCCTGAGACACCCATTCGAACACCACTCGTCTCCACATGGGAAACGTGCTCTTTGGAACTGAGAAAACCCTCCATTTAGGAGAACACTTCAGGGACCCTGAGCCACCGCCACATGTCAAGGTCTCCTTGGACACAGACCCACATTATGACCCATCCTCAGGAGACTCCGTTGCAACTCAGTCCCCTGTTTAGCTCCACCAGAGCCTGCAGATCAAACATGTCTGTTCCTAGGAGGCAATGGGAAGGAGAGCTGGGTTGCCCAGGCAACCATCCTTAGAAACCTGTTCTCGAGTTTTTTCATTCTGGGGCCTCGTGGAGCCATCCAACCAGACACGATTGTCACACAGAAGGTACCCTTGCGGTTTGGAGCTTATCGCAAATGCGAGCATGGGAAACCTTCCATGGCCTCATGGGCAGACCTCTTCTGGAAGGCGCCAGCATGGACACCAACTCCAAACTGAGCCAATGTCGGATCCTCGCCCTGACTTCAGGTGCAGGAGATCTCGATTCTCCCTCTGCAGAGAGGGCCTGCCGTTCCCTCGCCCCATAACCTTACCCTAGCGTATGTTCTCAGACTTCCGTCCTCACACTCCTGGCCCACAAGCCCTCAAGATTGGGAATTCCGGAGCCACAATGCAGCACTCAGCCTGCCCAACTGGAGAAAAATGTTGCCCTCTGGGGCTGCCCAGAGACCCCCAATGAGGATCAACCTACTCTCCACTCGAAAGCACTCCAATTATCCAGGCTGCCCTGGGCAGTAATGTGCTCTCTGACCCATCGTAGCCAAGACTTCCAGAACAACACCCGGACAGCTGGCCGAACAGCCAGCTCATTGGACCCGCCATGGCATTGGCCATCATCTCTTCCCAACCTGTGTTTTCAGGCTACAGAACTTGGACCTTATCTCCAATCACTGCACAGGGGTGGACCTGATGCAGAAATCGGAACACCTCCTTCCCCCTGGCAGGAAAATTTGCTGTTGGCATGCTGTCCAAACTTCAGGGTAGGAGAAACCAGCATGGGCCATGAGGCCACGCCCATGCTTGAGGCCCCCCTTGGGCCCAAACACGCATTGTGACCCTCAGCACGAGACCCGTGCTCAAGTAGGCTTACCAGAGGCTGGACCAAGAGGCCGCATATGGGCTTGTCATGCCCCTAGCTTCCAAAACCTAACAAGGGGACGGGTTTTCCCTTCCCCTGTACCCAGGACTCTGCTCTGGAATGCCTCTTTTGGAGTGACACCTGGGGCAGAGAACAGGACTCCTCCCATCCCAAAGAATGACCACCAACTCTTGGGAGCCCGGCCAAATCCCCACAAGGGAGACTGCACGAGGCCCATGAGGCCACCCCTCCATTCCACGGTCATGCTTGACACAAAATCTAGAGGCAAAAGGCTGAGCAAGCGTCTCACACTAGCCCTTTCTTCCTATCCCGAGGAGCTCCTTTCACGGTCTGTAGATTGCGCCTATCATACCGTCGGCTGATAACCCAAGCCAACTTTGGGTTTCCAGATTCTGTCCCCACAGCACTGGCCCCAAGCCAGGGGCCTCTGGAGCCACACCGCAGGACCGTACCTGGCCACTCCATGGAATCTGTGCCCGTGCCATTGGCCACAACCCTAGGGATCAGGAGAAACCTCAAAGTTCCAGGAGGCAATCCAATAGTGGAGGCCGCCCTGGACAAACAGGGGCGATCTGACCGAAGCTGAGCAGCCACCTCCACGCAGACATGTAGACGGATGTCCCAAGAAACAGAAGACAGGCCCTTCACCCTAATAGGAACCTTTGCTTTGGTTTCCAGGCATCTATCCTAAGAGGTCTGTTCTCCAATACAAGCAGAAGGGGGTTTCCTGAGGCCCCACTCAGAACACCTCTCATCTCCACATGGGAAACATGCTCTTAGGAGCTGTGTCAAACCCTCAAGCAAGGAGAACCCTCCAGGGCCCCTGAGCCACCGCCACATTCCAACGTCTCCATGGACAAAACCCACAGTATGACCCATTTTCAGGAGAGTCCATTTCAACTCAGACCACCTGGAAGCTCCTCCAGAGCCAGCGGATCGAACATGCCTTGTCCTAGGAGCACCATGGGAATGCGACGTGGTGTACCCACGTATGCATCCTGAGAACCAGGCTCTCGAGGCTTTCCGTATGGGCCATTGGGGAGCCATCCAAAAGTAATCCAATGCCCAGCACAAGGAATCCTTGCGGTTGGGAGCATCTCACACATCCCAGCATGGGCGACCTCCATGCCGTACGGGGCACCCCTCTTCATGAAGAGCCCAACATGGACACAAAAATCCAACCTGAGCCAACGTCTGATCCTCACCCTGACTTCAGATGCAGAAGATCTCCATTCACCCTCTGCAGAATAGGCCTCCTCTGCCCTCTCCCTGAAACCTAACCCTAACTTCGGTTCTCAGACTTCCGTCCTCACACTCCTGTCCCACAAGCTCTCCAGACTAGGAATACCGGAGCCATAATGCAGCACTCTGCCTGCCCAGGAGCAGAAAAACCTTGCCCTCCGTGGCTGTCAGAGACTCCAAATGAGGAACAACCTGCACACCACTCGACTGCACTCCAATTATATAGGCTGCCCTGGGAACTAATGCTCCCTCTGACACAGCATGGGCCCCGAACTCCCGACACACCCAGAGCTGGCCCCAAATGCTGCATGTTGGAACCACCATGGCCTTAGGCCGTCATCTATTCCCAACCTGGTTTTTAAGGCACCAGAACCTTGACCTTATCTCCAATCACTGCACAGGGGTGGTGGTCCTGGTGAAGAAATCAGAACACACCCCTCCCCTTGCACTAAACCTTGCTGTTGACATGGTGTCCAATCTTCAGGGTAGGAGAAAGCAGCATGGGCCATGAGGCCACGTCCATGCTTGACGGCCACCTTGGGCACAAACACGCTTTGGGACACTCAGCGTGAGCCTTGGGCTCAAGTGAGGCTTCTCAGTGCCTGGAATAGGAGCCTGCATATGGGGCTGGCCCTTCCTCTAGGCACTCAATCCTAACCAGAAGTCACCGGTGCCCAGGGCTATGCTCTCAAATCCCTCTTTGAAGGGAAACCTGAGGCAGAGAACGGGACTCCTCCCATCCTACACAATGACACCAAACTCCTGGTAGCCGGGCCAAATCCCCAGAGTGAGAGTCTGGCCCATGGCCCCAGAGGCCACCCCGCCATACCTCGCCCATTCTTGAAACAAAATCCAGAGAAACAAACCTGAGCAACCGCCTCGCACTCACCCTTCATTTTATCCTGAGGAGCTCCCCTCACAGAATGTAGATCCGGCCTTCCATACCCTAGGCCCCAACCTAAGCTGACGATGCATTTTTAGAATTCTGACCTCACATCCCTGGCACTCACACCCTTCGCACTGGGGCCCCTGGAGACACACCGCACTACAGTGCCTGCCCTCTCCAAGGACACTCTACCCCTTCTCTTGCCCACAATCCTACAAATTGGGAGGAACCTCCCAGGTCCCTGAGGCCATCCCAAGAGTGGAGGCAGCCCTGGACAAACATTGGCGATCCCTCAAACGGTGAGCAACTATCACCACTCAGGAAATCAGACGGGTGTCCTCACAAACAGAATATTGAGCCGGACAGGTCCCTAGGCCCTCATCTGAATATCGCTTTGGTTTCCAGGTGTCCCTCCTCAGAGGCCTCTTTCCAATATCTGCCTCTAGGGTTTGCCTGAGACACCCATTCGAACACCACTCGTCTCCACATGGGAAACGTGCTCTTTGGAACTGAGAAAACCCTCCATTTAGGAGAATACTTCAGGGACCCTGAGCCACCGCCACATGTCAAGGTCTCCTTGGACACAGACCCACATTATGACCCATCCTCAGGAGACTCCGTTGCAACTCAGTCCCCTGTTTAGCTCCACCAGAGCCTGCAGATCAAACATGTCTGTTCCTAGGAGGCAATGGGAAGGAGAGCTGGGTTGCCCAGGCAACCATCCTTAGAAACCTGTTCTCGAGTTTTTTCATTCTGGGGCCTCGTGGAGCCATCCAACCAGACACGATTGTCACACAGAAGGTACCCTTGCGGTTTGGAGCTTATCGCAAATGCGAGCATGGGAAACCTTCCATGGCCTCATGGGCAGACCTCTTCTGGAAGGCGCCAGCATGGACACCAACTCCAAACTGAGCCAATGTCGGATCCTCGCCCTGACTTCAGGTGCAGGAGATCTCGATTCTCCCTCTGCAGAGAGGGCCTGCCGTTCCCTCGCCCCATAACCTTACCCTAGCGTATGTTCTCAGACTTCCGTCCTCACACTCCTGGCCCACAAGCCCTCAAGATTGGGAATTCCGGAGCCACAATGCAGCACTCAGCCTGCCCAACTGGAGAAAAATGTTGCCCTCTGGGGCTGCCCAGAGACCCCAATGAGGATCAACCTACTCTCCACTCGAAAGCACTCCAATTATCCAGGCTGCCCTGGGCAGTAATGTGCTCTCTGACCCATCGTAGCCAAGACTTCCAGAACAACACCCGGACAGCTGGCCGAACAGCCAGCTCATTGGACCCGCCATGGCATTGGCCATCATCTCTTCCCAACCTGTGTTTTCAGGCTACAGAACTTGGACCTTATCTCCAATCACTGCACAGGGGTGGACCTGATGCAGAAATCGGAACACCTCCTTCCCCCTGGCAGGAAAATTTGCTGTTGGCATGCTGTCCAAACTTCAGGGTAGGAGAAACCAGCATGGGCCATGAGGCCACGCCCATGCTTGAGGCCCCCCTTGGGCCCAAACACGCATTGTGACCCTCAGCACGAGACCCGTGCTCAAGTAGGCTTACCAGAGGCTGGACCAAGAGGCCGCATATGGGCTTGTCATGCCCCTAGCTTCCAAAACCTAACAAGGGGACGGGTTTTCCCTTCCCCTGTACCCAGGACTCTGCTCTGGAATGCCTCTTTTGGAGTGACACCTGGGGCAGAGAACAGGACTCCTCCCATCCCAAAGAATGACCACCAACTCTTGGGAGCCCGGCCAAATCCCCAGCAAGGGAGACTGCACGAGGCCCATGAGGCCACCCCTCCATTCCACGGTCATGCTTGACACAAAATCTAGAGGCAAAAGGCTGAGCAAGCGTCTCACACTAGCCCTTTCTTCCTATCCCGAGGAGCTCCTTTCACGGTCTGTAGATTGCGCCTATCATACCGTCGGCTGATAACCCAAGCCAACTTTGGGTTTCCAGATTCTGTCCCCACAGCACTGGCCCCAAGCCAGGGGCCTCTGGAGCCACACCGCAGGATCGTACCTGGCCACTCCATGGAATCTGTGCCCGTGCCATTGGCCACAACCCTAGGGATCAGGAGAAACCTCAAAGTTCCAGGAGGCAATCCAATAGTGGAGGCCGCCCTGGACAAACAGGGGCGATCTGACCGAAGCTGAGCAGCCACCTCCACGCAGACATGTAGACGGATGTCCCAAGAAACAGAAGACAGGCCCTTCAGCCTAATAGGAACCTTTGCTTTGGTTTCCAGGCATCTATCCTAAGAGGTCTGTTCTCCAATACAAGCAGAAGGGGGTTTCCTGAGGCCCCACTCAGAACACCTCTCATCTCCACATGGGAAACATGCTCTTAGGAGCTGTGTCAAACCCTCAAGCAAGGAGAACCCTCCAGGGCCCCTGAGCCACCGCCACATTCCAACGTCTCCATGGACAAAACCCACAGTATGACCCATTTTCAGGAGAGTCCATTTCAACTCAGACCACCTGGAAGCTCCTCCAGAGCCAGCGGATCGAACATGCCTTGTCCTAGGAGCACCATGGGAATGCGACGTGGTGTACCCACGTATGCATGCTGAGAACCAGGCTCTCGAGGCTTTCCGTATGGGACATTGGGGAGCCACCCAAAAGGAATCCAATGGCCAGCACAAGGAATCCTTGCGGTTGGGAGCATCTCACACATCCCAGCATGGGCGACCTCCATGCCGTACGGGGCACCCCTCTTCATGAAGAGCCCAACATGGACACAAAAATCCAACCTGAGCCAACGTCTGATCCTCACCCTGACTTCAGATGCAGAAGATCTCCATTCACCCTCTGCAGAATAGGCCTCCTCTGCCCTCTCCCTGAAACCTAACCCTAACTTCGGTTCTCAGACTTCCGTCCTCACACTCCTGTCCCACAAGCCCTCCAGACTCGGAATACCGGAGCCATAATGCAGCACTCTGCCTGCCCAGGAGCAGAAAAACCTTGCCCTCCGTGGCTGTCAGAGACTCCAAATGAGGAGCAACCTGCACACCACTCGACTGCACTCCAATTATATAGGCTGCCCTGGGAACTAATGCTCCCTCTGACACAGCATGGGCCCCGAACTCCCGACACACCCAGAGCTGGCCCCAAATGCTGCATGTTGGAACCACCATGGCCTTAGGCCGTCATCTATTCCCAACCTGGTTTTTAAGGCACCAGAACCTTGACCTTATCTCCAATCACTGCACAGGGGTGGTGGTCCTGGTGAAGAAATCAGAACACACCCCTCCCCTTGCACTAAACCTTGCTGTTGACATGGTGTCCAATCTTCAGGGTAGGAGAAAGCAGCATGGGCCATGAGGCCACGGCCATGCTTGACGGCCACCTTGGGCAAAAACACGCTTTGGGACACTCAGCGTGAGCCTTGGGCTCAAGTGAGGCTTCTCAGTGCCTGGAATAGGAGCCTGCATATGGGGCTGGCCCTTCCTCTAGGCACTCAATCCTAACCAGAAGTCACCGGTGCCCAGGGCTATGCTCTCAAATCCCTCTTTGAAGGGAAACCTGAGGCAGAGAACGGGACTCCTCCCATCCTACACAATGACACCAAACTCCTGGTAGCCGGGCCAAATCCCCATAGTGAGAGTCTGGTCCATGGCCCCAGAGGCCACCCCGCCATGCCTCGCCCATTCTTGAAACAAAATCCAGAGAAACAAACCTGAGCAACCGCCTCGCACTCACCCTTCATTTTATCCTGAGGAGCTCCCCTCACAGAATGTAGATCCGGCCTTCCATACCCTAGGCCCCAACCTAAGCTGACGATGCATTTTTAGAATTGTGACCTCACATCCCTGGCACTCACACCCTTCGCACTGGGGCCCCTGGAGACACACCGCACTACAGTGCCTGCCCTCTCCAAGGACACTCTACCCCTTCTCTTGCCCACAATCCTACAAATTGGGAGGAACCTCCCAGGTCCCTGAGGCCATCCCAAGAGTGGAGGCAGCCCTGGACAAACATTGGCGATCCCTCAAACGGTGAGCAACTATCACCACTCAGGAAATCAGACGGGTGTCCTCACAAACAGAATATTGAGCCGGACAGGTCCCTAGGCCCTCATCTGAATATCGCTTTGGTTTCCAGGTGTCCCTCCTCAGAGGCCTCTTTCCAATATCTGCCTCTAGGGTTTGCCTGAGACACCCATTCGAACACCACTCGTCTCCACATGGGAAACGTGCTCTTTGGAACTGAGAAAACCCTCCATTTAGGAGAACACTTCAGGGACCCAGAGCCACCGCCACATGTCAAGGTCTCCTTGGACACAGACCCACATTATGACCCATCCTCAGGAGACTCCGTTGCAACTCAGTCCCCTGTTTAGCTCCACCAGAGCCTGCAGATCAAACATGTCTGTTCCTAGGAGGCAATGGGAAGGAGAGCTGCGTTGCCCAGGCACCCATCCTTAGAACCCTGTTCTCGAGTTTTTTCATTCTGGGGCCTCGTGGAGCCATCCAACCAGACACGATTGTCACACAGAAGGTACCCTTGCGGTTTGGAGCTTATCGCAAATGCGAGCATGGGAAACCTTCCATGGCCTCATGGGCAGACCTCTTCTGGAAGGCGCCAGCATGGACACCAACTCCAAACTGAGCCAATGTCGGATCCTCACCCTGAGTTCAGGTGCACGAGATCTCGATTCACCCTCTGCAGAGAGGGCCTGCCGTTCCCTCGCCCCATAACCTTACCCTAGCGTATGTTCTCAGACTTCCGTCCTCACACTCCTGGCCCACAAGCCCTCAAGATTGGGAATTCCGGAGCCACAATGCAGCACTCAGCCTGCCCAACTGGAGAAAAATGTTGCCCTCTGGGGCTGCCCAGAGACCCCCAATGAGGATCAACCTACTCTCCACTCGAAAGCACTCCAATTATCCAGGCTGCCCTGGGCAGTAATGTGCTCTCTGACCCATCGTAGCCAAGACTTCCAGAACAACACCCGGACAGCTGGCCGAACAGCCAGCTCATTGGACCCGCCATGGCATTGGCCATCATCTCTTCCCAACCTGTGTTTTCAGGCTACAGAACTTGGACCTTATCTCCAATCACTGCACAGGGGTGGACCTGATGCAGAAATCGGAACACCTCCTTCCCCCTGGCAGGAAAATTTGCTGTTGGCATGCTGTCCAAACTTCAGGGTAGGAGAAACCAGCATGGGCCATGAGGCCACGCCCATGCTTGAGGCCCCCCTTGGGCCCAAACACGCATTGTGACCCTCAGCACGAGACCCGTGCTCAAGTAGGCTTACCAGAGGCTGGACCAAGAGGCCGCATATGGGCTTGTCATGCCCCTAGCTTCCAAAACCTAACAAGGGGACGGGTTTTCCCTTCCCCTGTACCCAGGACTCTGCTCTGGAATGCCTCTTTTGGAGTGACACCTGGGGCAGAGAACAGGACTCCTCCCATCCCAAAGAATGACCACCAACTCTTGGGAGCCCGGCCAAATCCCCAGCAAGGGAGACTGCACGAGGCCCATGAGGCCACCCCTCCATTCCACGGTCATGCTTGACACAAAATCTAGAGGCAAAAGGCTGAGCAAGCGTCTCACACTAGCCCTTTCTTCCTATCCCGAGGAGCTCCTTTCACGGTCTGTAGATTGCGCCTATCATACCGTCGGCTGATAACCCAAGCCAACTTTGGGTTTCCAGATTCTGTCCCCACAGCACTGGCCCCAAGCCAGGGGCCTCTGGAGCCACACCGCAGGACCGTACCTGGCCACTCCATGGAATCTGTGCCCGTGCCATTGGCCACAACCCTAGGGATCAGGAGAAACCTCAAAGTTCCAGGAGGCAATCCAATAGTGGAGGCCGCCCTGGACAAACAGGGGCGATCTGACCGAAGCTGAGCAGCCACCTCCACGCAGACATGTAGACGGATGTCCCAAGAAACAGAAGACAGGCCCTTCACCCTAATAGGAACCTTTGCTTTGGTTTCCAGGCATCTATCCTAAGAGGTCTGTTCTCCAATACAAGCAGAAGGGGGTTTCCTGAGGCCCCACTCAGAACACCTCTCATCTCCACATGGGAAACATGCTCTTAGGAGCTGTGTCAAACCCTCAAGCAAGGAGAACCCTCCAGGGCCCCTGAGCCACCGCCACATTCCAACGTCTCCATGGACAAAACCCACAGTATGACCCATTTTCAGGAGAGTCCATTTCAACTCAGACCACCTGGAAGCTCCTCCAGAGCCAGCGGATCGAACATGCCTTGTCCTAGGAGCACCATGGGAATGCGACGTGGTGTACCCACGTATGCATCCTGAGAACCAGGCTCTCGAGGCTTTCCGTATGGGCCATTGGGGAGCCATCCAAAAGTAATCCAATGCCCAGCACAAGGAATCCTTGCGGTTGGGAGCATCTCACACATCCCAGCATGGGCGACCTCCATGCCGTACGGGGCACCCCTCTTCATGAAGAGCCCAACATGGACACAAAAATCCAACCTGAGCCAACGTCTGATCCTCACCCTGACTTCAGATGCAGAAGATCTCCATTCACCCTCTGCAGAATAGGCCTCCTCTGCCCTCTCCCTGAAACCTAACCCTAACTTCGGTTCACAGACTTCCGTCCTCACACTCCTGTCCCACAAGCTCTCCAGACTCGGAATACCGGAGCCATAATGCAGCACTCTGCCTGCCCAGGAGCAGAAAAACCTTGCCCTCCGTGGCTGTCAGAGACTCCAAATGAGGAACAACCTGCACACCACTCGACTGCACTCCAATTATATAGGCTGCCCTGGGAACTAATGCTCCCTCTGACACAGCATGGGCCCCGAACTCCCGACACACCCAGAGCTGGCCCCAAATGCTGCATGTTGGAACCACCATGGCCTTAGGCCGTCATCTATTCCCAACCTGGTTTTTAAGGCACCAGAACCTTGACCTTATCTCCAATCACTGCACAGGGGTGGTGGTCCTGGTGAAGAAATCAGAACACACCCCTCCCCTTGCACTAAACCTTGCTGTTGACATGGTGTCCAATCTTCAGGGTAGGAGAAAGCAGCATGGGCCATGAGGCCACGTCCATGCTTGACGGCCACCTTGGGCACAAACACGCTTTGGGACACTCAGCGTGAGCCTTGGGCTCAAGTGAGGCTTCTCAGTGCCTGGAATAGGAGCCTGCATATGGGGCTGGCCCTTCCTCTAGGCACTCAATCCTAACCAGAAGTCACCGGTGCCCAGGGCTATGCTCTCAAATCCCTCTTTGAAGGGAAACCTGAGGCAGAGAACGGGACTCCTCCCATCCTACACAATGACACCAAACTCCTGGTAGCCGGGCCAAATCCCCAGAGTGAGAGTCTGGCCCATGGCCCCAGAGGCCACCCCGCCATACCTCGCCCATTCTTGAAACAAAATCCAGAGAAACAAACCTGAGCAACCGCCTCGCACTCACCCTTCATTTTATCCTGAGGAGCTCCCCTCACAGAATGTAGATCCGGCCTTCCATACCCTAGGCCCCAACCTAAGCTGACGATGCATTTTTAGAATTCTGACCTCACATCCCTGGCACTCACACCCTTCGCACTGGGGCCCCTGGAGACACACCGCACTACAGTGCCTGCCCTCTCCAAGGACACTCTACCCCTTCTCTTGCCCACAATCCTACAAATTGGGAGGAACCTCCCAGGTCCCTGAGGCCATCCCAAGAGTGGAGGCAGCCCTGGACAAACATTGGCGATCCCTCAAACGGTGAGCAACTATCACCACTCAGGAAATCAGACGGGTGTCCTCACAAACAGAATATTGAGCCGGACAGGTCCCTAGGCCCTCATCTGAATATCGCTTTGGTTTCCAGGTGTCCCTCCTCAGAGGCCTCTTTCCAATATCTGCCTCTAGGGTTTGCCTGAGACACCCATTCGAACACCACTCGTCTCCACATGGGAAACGTGCTCTTTGGAACTGAGAAAACCCTCCATTTAGGAGAATACTTCAGGGACCCTGAGCCACCGCCACATGTCAAGGTCTCCTTGGACACAGACCCACATTATGACCCATCCTCAGGAGACTCCGTTGCAACTCAGTCCCCTGTTTAGCTCCACCAGAGCCTGCAGATCAAACATGTCTGTTCCTAGGAGGCAATGGGAAGGAGAGCTGGGTTGCCCAGGCAACCATCCTTAGAAACCTGTTCTCGAGTTTTTTCATTCTGGGGCCTCGTGGAGCCATCCAACCAGACACGATTGTCACACAGAAGGTACCCTTGCGGTTTGGAGCTTATCGCAAATGCGAGCATGGGAAACCTTCCATGGCCTCATGGGCAGACCTCTTCTGGAAGGCGCCAGCATGGACACCAACTCCAAACTGAGCCAATGTCGGATCCTCGCCCTGACTTCAGGTGCAGGAGATCTCGATTCTCCCTCTGCAGAGAGGGCCTGCCGTTCCCTCGCCCCATAACCTTACCCTAGCGTATGTTCTCAGACTTCCGTCCTCACACTCCTGGCCCACAAGCCCTCAAGATTGGGAATTCCGGAGCCACAATGCAGCACTCAGCCTGCCCAACTGGAGAAAAATGTTGCCCTCTGGGGCTGCCCAGAGACCCCCAATGAGGATCAACCTACTCTCCACTCGAAAGCACTCCAATTATCCAGGCTGCCCTGGGCAGTAATGTGCTCTCTGACCCATCGTAGCCAAGACTTCCAGAACAACACCCGGACAGCTGGCCGAACAGCCAGCTCATTGGACCCGCCATGGCATTGGCCATCATCTCTTCCCAACCTGTGTTTTCAGGCTACAGAACTTGGACCTTATCTCCAATCACTGCACAGGGGTGGACCTGATGCAGAAATCGGAACACCTCCTTCCCCCTGGCAGGAAAATTTGCTGTTGGCATGCTGTCCAAACTTCAGGGTAGGAGAAACCAGCATGGGCCATGAGGCCACGCCCATGCTTGAGGCCCCCCTTGGGCCCAAACACGCATTGTGACCCTCAGCACGAGACCCGTGCTCAAGTAGGCTTACCAGAGGCTGGACCAAGAGGCCGCATATGGGCTTGTCATGCCCCTAGCTTCCAAAACCTAACAAGGGGACGGGTTTTCCCTTCCCCTGTACCCAGGACTCTGCTCTGGAATGCCTCTTTTGGAGTGACACCTGGGGCAGAGAACAGGACTCCTCCCATCCCAAAGAATGACCACCAACTCTTGGGAGCCCGGCCAAATCCCCAGCAAGGGAGACTGCACGAGGCCCATGAGGCCACCCCTCCATTCCACGGTCATGCTTGACACAAAATCTAGAGGCAAAAGGCTGAGCAAGCGTCTCACACTAGCCCTTTCTTCCTATCCCGAGGAGCTCCTTTCACGGTCTGTAGATTGCGCCTATCATACCGTCGGCTGATAACCCAAGCCAACTTTGGGTTTCCAGATTCTGTCCCCACAGCACTGGCCCCAAGCCAGGGGCCTCTGGAGCCACACCGCAGGATCGTACCTGGCCACTCCATGGAATCTGTGCCCGTGCCATTGGCCACAACCCTAGGGATCAGGAGAAACCTCAAAGTTCCAGGAGGCAATCCAATAGTGGAGGCCGCCCTGGACAAACAGGGGCGATCTGACCGAAGCTGAGCAGCCACCTCCACGCAGACATGTAGACGGATGTCCCAAGAAACAGAAGACAGGCCCTTCAGCCTAATAGGAACCTTTGCTTTGGTTTCCAGGCATCTATCCTAAGAGGTCTGTTCTCCAATACAAGCAGAAGGGGGTTTCCTGAGGCCCCACTCAGAACACCTCTCATCTCCACATGGGAAACATGCTCTTAGGAGCTGTGTCAAACCCTCAAGCAAGGAGAACCCTCCAGGGCCCCTGAGCCACCGCCACATTCCAACGTCTCCATGGACAAAACCCACAGTATGACCCATTTTCAGGAGAGTCCATTTCAACTCAGACCACCTGGAAGCTCCTCCAGAGCCAGCGGATCGAACATGCCTTGTCCTAGGAGCACCATGGGAATGCGACGTGGTGTACCCACGTATGCATCCTGAGAACCAGGCTCTCGAGGCTTTCCGTATGGGACATTGGGGAGCCACCCAAAAGGAATCCAATGCCCAGCACAAGGAATCCTTGCGGTTGGGAGCATCTCACACATCCCAGCATGGGCGACCTCCATGCCGTACGGGGCACCCCTCTTCATGAAGAGCCCAACATGGACACAAAAATCCAACCTGAGCCAACGTCTGATCCTCACCCTGACTTCAGATGCAGAAGATCTCCATTCACCCTCTGCAGAATAGGCCTCCTCTGCCCTCTCCCTGAAACCTAACCCTAACTTCGGTTCTCAGACTTCCGTCCTCACACTCCTGTCCCACAAGCCCTCCAGACTCGGAATACCGGAGCCATAATGCAGCACTCTGCCTGCCCAGGAGCAGAAAAACCTTGCCCTCCGTGGCTGTCAGAGACTCCAAATGAGGAACAACCTGCACACCACTCGACTGCACTCCAATTATATAGGCTGCCCTGGGAACTAATGCTCCCTCTGACACAGCATGGGCCCCGAACTCCCGACACACCCAGAGCTGGCCCCAAATGCTGCATGTTGGAACCACCATGGCCTTAGGCCGTCATCTATTCCCAACCTGGTTTTTAAGGCACCAGAACCTTGACCTTATCTCCAATCACTGCACAGGGGTGGTGGTCCTGGTGAAGAAATCAGAACACACCCCTCCCCTTGCACTAAACCTTGCTGTTGACATGGTGTCCAATCTTCAGGGTAGGAGAAAGCAGCATGGGCCATGAGGCCACGGCCATGCTTGACGGCCACCTTGGGCAAAAACACGCTTTGGGACACTCAGCGTGAGCCTTGGGCTCAAGTGAGGCTTCTCAGTGCCTGGAATAGGAGCCTGCATATGGGGCTGGCCCTTCCTCTAGGCACTCAATCCTAACCAGAAGTCACCGGTGCCCAGGGCTATGCTCTCAAATCCCTCTTTGAAGGGAAACCTGAGGCAGAGAACGGGACTCCTCCCATCCTACACAATGACACCAAACTCCTGGTAGCCGGGCCAAATCCCCATAGTGAGAGTCTGGTCCATGGCCCCAGAGGCCACCCCGCCATGCCTCGCCCATTCTTGAAACAAAATCCAGAGAAACAAACCTGAGCAACCGCCTCGCACTCACCCTTCATTTTATCCTGAGGAGCTCCCCTCACAGAATGTAGATCCGGCCTTCCATACCCTAGGCCCCAACCTAAGCTGACGATGCATTTTTAGAATTGTGACCTCACATCCCTGGCACTCACACCCTTCGCACTGGGGCCCCTGGAGACACACCGCACTACAGTGCCTGCCCTCTCCAAGGACACTCTACCCCTTCTCTTGCCCACAATCCTACAAATTGGGAGGAACCTCCCAGGTCCCTGAGGCCATCCCAAGAGTGGAGGCAGCCCTGGACAAACATTGGCGATCCCTCAAACGGTGAGCAACTATCACCACTCAGGAAATCAGACGGGTGTCCTCACAAACAGAATATTGAGCCGGACAGGTCCCTAGGCCCTCATCTGAATATCGCTTTGGTTTCCAGGTGTCCCTCCTCAGAGGCCTCTTTCCAATATCTGCCTCTAGGGTTTGCCTGAGACACCCATTCGAACACCACTCGTCTCCACATGGGAAACGTGCTCTTTGGAACTGAGAAAACCCTCCATTTAGGAGAACACTTCAGGGACCCAGAGCCACCGCCACATGTCAAGGTCTCCTTGGACACAGACCCACATTATGACCCATCCTCAGGAGACTCCGTTGCAACTCAGTCCCCTGTTTAGCTCCACCAGAGCCTGCAGATCAAACATGTCTGTTCCTAGGAGGCAATGGGAAGGAGAGCTGGGTTGCCCAGGCACCCATCCTTAGAACCCTGTTCTCGAGTTTTTTCATTCTGGGGCCTCGTGGAGCCATCCAACCAGACACGATTGTCACACAGAAGGTACCCTTGCGGTTTGGAGCTTATCGCAAATGCGAGCATGGGAAACCTTCCATGGCCTCATGGGCAGACCTCTTCTGGAAGGCGCCAGCATGGACACCAACTCCAAACTGAGCCAATGTCGGATCCTCGCCCTGACTTCAGGTGCAGGAGATCTCGATTCACCCTCTGCAGAGAGGGCCTGCCGTTCCCTCGCCCCATAACCTTACCCTAGCGTATGTTCTCAGACTTCCGTCCTCACACTCCTGGCCCACAAGCCCTCAAGATTGGGAATTCCGGAGCCACAATGCAGCACTCAGCCTGCCCAACTGGAGAAAAATGTTGCCCTCTGGGGCTGCCCAGAGACCCCCAATGAGGATCAACCTACTCTCCACTCGAAAGCACTCCAATTATCCAGGCTGCCCTGGGCAGTAATGTGCTCTCTGACCCATCGTAGCCAAGACTTCCAGAACAACACCCGGACAGCTGGCCGAACAGCCAGCTCATTGGACCCGCCATGGCATTGGCCATCATCTCTTCCCAACCTGTGTTTTCAGGCTACAGAACTTGGACCTTATCTCCAATCACTGCACAGGGGTGGACCTGATGCAGAAATCGGAACACCTCCTTCCCCCTGGCAGGAAAATTTGCTGTTGGCATGCTGTCCAAACTTCAGGGTAGGAGAAACCAGCATGGGCCATGAGGCCACGCCCATGCTTGAGGCCCCCCTTGGGCCCAAACACGCATTGTGACCCTCAGCACGAGACCCGTGCTCAAGTAGGCTTACCAGAGGCTGGACCAAGAGGCCGCATATGGGCTTGTCATGCCCCTAGCTTCCAAAACCTAACAAGGGGACGGGTTTTCCCTTCCCCTGTACCCAGGACTCTGCTCTGGAATGCCTCTTTTGGAGTGACACCTGGGGCAGAGAACAGGACTCCTCCCATCCCAAAGAATGACCACCAACTCTTGGGAGCCTGGCCAAATCCCCAGCAAGGGAGACTGCACGAGGCCCATGAGGCCACCCCTCCATTCCACGGTCATGCTTGACACAAAATCTAGAGGCAAAAGGCTGAGCAAGCGTCTCACACTAGCCCTTTCTTCCTATCCCGAGGAGCTCCTTTCACGGTCTGTAGATTGCGCCTATCATACCGTCGGCTGATAACCC
Organism: Martes martes; assembly: GCF_963455335.1. Classification (NCBI taxonomy): domain Eukaryota; kingdom Metazoa; phylum Chordata; class Mammalia; order Carnivora; family Mustelidae; genus Martes; species Martes martes. Next base: position 4,493,464 of record NC_137907.1, on the reverse strand, counting down.
AAGCCAACTTTGGGTTTCCAGATTCTGTCCCCACAGCACTGGCCCCAAGCCAGGGGCCTCTGGAGCCACACCGCAGGACCGTACCTGGCCACTCCATGGAATCTGTGCCCGTGCCATTGGCCACAACCCTAGGGATCAGGAGAAACCTCAAAGTTCCAGGAGGCAATCCAATAGTGGAGGCCGCCCTGGACAAACAGGGGCGATCTGACCGAAGCTGAGCAGCCACCTCCACGCAGACATGTAGACGGATGTCCCAAGAAACAGAAGACAGGCCCTTCACCCTAATAGGAACCTTTGCTTTGGTTTCCAGGCATCTATCCTAAGAGGTCTGTTCTCCAATACAAGCAGAAGGGGGTTTCCTGAGGCCCCACTCAGAACACCTCTCATCTCCACATGGGAAACATGCTCTTAGGAGCTGTGTCAAACCCTCAAGCAAGGAGAACCCTCCAGGGCCCCTGAGCCACCGCCACATTCCAACGTCTCCATGGACAAAACCCACAGTATGACCCATTTTCAGGAGAGTCCATTTCAACTCAGACCACCTGGAAGCTCCTCCAGAGCCAGCGGATCGAACATGCCTTGTCCTAGGAGCACCATGGGAATGCGACGTGGTGTACCCACGTATGCATCCTGAGAACCAGGCTCTCGAGGCTTTCCGTATGGGCCATTGGGGAGCCATCCAAAAGTAATCCAATGCCCAGCACAAGGAATCCTTGCGGTTGGGAGCATCTCACACATCCCAGCATGGGCGACCTCCATGCCGTACGGGGCACCCCTCTTCATGAAGAGCCCAACATGGACACAAAAATCCAACCTGAGCCAACGTCTGATCCTCACCCTGACTTCAGATGCAGAAGATCTCCATTCACCCTCTGCAGAATAGGCCTCCTCTGCCCTCTCCCTGAAACCTAACCCTAACTTCGGTTCTCAGACTTCCGTCCTCACACTCCTGTCCCACAAGCTCTCCAGACTCGGAATAACGGAGCCATAATGCAGCACTCTGCCTGCCCAGGAGCAGAAAAACCTTGCCCTCCGTGGCTGTCAGAGACTCCAAATGAGGAACAACCTGCACACCACTCGACTGCACTCCAATTATATAGGCTGCCCTGGGAACTAATGCTCCCTCTGACACAGCATGGGCCCCGAACTCCCGACACACCCAGAGCTGGCCCCAAATGCTGCATGTTGGAACCACCATGGCCTTAGGCCGTCATCTATTCCCAACCTGGTTTTTAAGGCACCAGAACCTTGACCTTATCTCCAATCACTGCACAGGGGTGGTGGTCCTGGTGAAGAAATCAGAACACACCCCTCCCCTTGCACTAAACCTTGCTGTTGACATGGTGTCCAATCTTCAGGGTAGGAGAAAGCAGCATGGGCCATGAGGCCACGGCCATGCTTGACGGCCACCTTGGGCACAAACACGCTTTGGGACACTCAGCGTGAGCCTTGGGCTCAAGTGAGGCTTCTCAGTGCCTGGAATAGGAGCCTGCATATGGGGCTGGCCCTTCCTCTAGGCACTCAATCCTAACCAGAAGTCACCGGTGCCCAGGGCTATGCTCTCAAATCCCTCTTTGAAGGGAAACCTGAGGCAGAGAACGGGACTCCTCCCATCCTACACAATGACACCAAACTCCTGGTAGCCGGGCCAAATCCCCATAGTGAGAGTCTGGTCCATGGCCCCAGAGGCCACCCCGCCATGCCTCGCCCATTCTTGAAACAAAATCCAGAGAAACAAACCTGAGCAACCGCCTCGCACTCACCCTTCATTTTATCCTGAGGAGCTCCCCTCACAGAATGTAGATCCGGCCTTCCATACCCTAGGCCCCAACCTAAGCTGACGATGCATTTTTAGAATTGTGACCTCACATCCCTGGCACTCACACCCTTCGCACTGGGGCCCCTGGAGACACACCGCACTACAGTGCCTGCCCTCTCCAAGGACACTCTACCCCTTCTCTTGCCCACAATCCTACAAATTGGGAGGAACCTCCCAGGTCCCTGAGGCCATCCCAAGAGTGGAGGCAGCCCTGGACAAACATTGGCGATCCCTCAAACGGTGAGCAACTATCACCACTCAGGAAATCAGACGGGTGTCCTCACAAACAGAATTTTGAGCCGGACAGGTCCCTAGGCCCTCATCTGAATATCGCTTTGGTTTCCAGGTGTCCCTCCTCAGAGGCCTCTTTCCAATATCTGCCTCTAGGGTTTGCCTGAGACACCCATTCGAACACCACTCGTCTCCACATGGGAAACGTGCTCTTTGGAACTGAGAAAACCCTCCATTTAGGAGAACACTTCAGGGACCCAGAGCCACCGCCACATGTCAAGGTCTCCTTGGACACAGACCCACATTATGACCCATCCTCAGGAGACTCCGTTGCAACTCAGTCCCCTGTTTAGCTCCACCAGAGCCTGCAGATCAAACATGTCTGTTCCTAGGAGGCAATGGGAAGGAGAGCTGCGTTGCCCAGGCACCCATCCTTAGAACACTGTTCTCGAGTTTTTTCATTCTGGGGCCTCGTGGAGCCATCCAACCAGACACGATTGTCACACAGAAGGTACCCTTGCGGTTTGGAGCTTATCGCAAATGCGAGCATGGGAAACCTTCCATGGCCTCATGGGCAGACCTCTTCTGGAAGGCGCCAGCATGGACACCAACTCCAAACTGAGCCAATGTCGGATCCTCGCCCTGACTTCAGGTGCAGGAGATCTCGATTCACCCTCTGCAGAGAGGGCCTGCCGTTCCCTCGCCCCATAACCTTACCCTAGCGTATGTTCTCAGACTTCCGTCCTCACACTCCTGGCCCACAAGCCCTCAAGATTGGGAATTCCGGAGCCACAATGCAGCACTCAGCCTGCCCAACTGGAGAAAAATGTTGCCCTCTGGGGCTGCCCAGAGACCCCCAATGAGGATCAACCTACTCTCCACTCGAAAGCACTCCAATTATCCAGGCTGCCCTGGGCAGTAATGTGCTCTCTGACCCATCGTAGCCAAGACTTCCAGAACAACACCCGGACAGCTGGCCGAACAGCCAGCTCATTGGACCCGCCATGGCATTGGCCATCATCTCTTCCCAACCTGTGTTTTCAGGCTACAGAACTTGGACCTTATCTCCAATCACTGCACAGGGGTGGACCTGATGCAGAAATCGGAACAAATCCTTCCCCCTGGCAGGAAAATTTGCTGTTGGCATGCTGTCCAAACTTCAGGGTAGGAGAAACCAGCATGGGCCATGAGGCCACGCCCATGCTTGAGGCCCCCCTTGGGCCCAAACACGCATTGTGACCCTCAGCACGAGACCCGTGCTCAAGTAGGCTTACCAGAGGCTGGACCAAGAGGCCGCATATGGGCTTGTCATGCCCCTAGCTTCCAAAACCTAACAAGGGGACGGGTTTTCCCTTCCCCTGTACCCAGGACTCTGCTCTGGAATGCCTCTTTTGGAGTGACACCTGGGGCAGAGAACAGGACTCCTCCCATCCCAAAGAATGACCACCAACTCTTGGGAGCCCGGCCAAATCCCCAGCAAGGGAGACTGCACGAGGCCCATGAGGCCACCCCTCCATTCCACGGTCATGCTTGACACAAAATCTAGAGGCAAAAGGCTGAGCAAGCGTCTCACACTAGCCCTTTCTTCCTATCCCGAGGAGCTCCTTTCACGGTCTGTAGATTGCGCCTATCATACCGTCGGCTGATAACCCAAGCCAACTTTGGGTTTCCAGATTCTGTCCCCACAGCACTGGCCCCAAGCCAGGGGCCTCTGGAGCCACACCGCAGGACCGTACCTGGCCACTCCATGGAATCTGTGCCCGTGCCATTGGCCACAACCCTAGGGATCAGGAGAAACCTCAAAGTTCCAGGAGGCAATCCAATAGTGGAGGCCGCCCTGGACAAACAGGGGCGATCTGACCGAAGCTGAGCAGCCACCTCCACGCAGACATGTAGACGGATGTCCCAAGAAACAGAAGACAGGCCCTTCACCCTAATAGGAACCTTTGCTTTGGTTTCCAGGCATCTATCCTAAGAGGTCTGTTCTCCAATACAAGCAGAAGGGGGTTTCCTGAGGCCCCACTCAGAACACCTCTCATCTCCACATGGGAAACATGCTCTTAGGAGCTGTGTCAAACCCTCAAGCAAGGAGAACCCTCCAGGGCCCCTGAGCCACCGCCACATTCCAACGTCTCCATGGACAAAACCCACAGTATGACCCATTTTCAGGAGAGTCCATTTCAACTCAGACCACCTGGAAGCTCCTCCAGAGCCAGTGGATCGAACATGCCTTGTCCTAGGAGCACCATGGGAATGCGACGTGGTGTAACCACGTATGCATCCTGAGAACCAGGCTCTCGAGGCTTTCCGTATGGGGCATTGGGGAGCCACCCAAAAGGAATCCAATGCCCAGCACAAGGAATCCTTGCGGTTGGGAGCATCTCACACATCCCAGCATGGGCGACCTCCATGCCGTACGGGGCACCCCTCTTCATGAAGAGCCCAACATGGACACAAAAATCCAACCTGAGCCAACGTCTGATCCTCACCCTGACTTCAGATGCAGAAGATCTCCATTCACCCTCTGCAGAATAGGCCTCCTCTGCCCTCTCCCTGAAACCTAACCCTAACTTCGGTTCTCAGACTTCCGTCCTCACACTCCTGTCCCACAAGCCCTCCAGACTCGGAATACCGGAGCCATCATGCACACTCTGCCTGCCCAGGAGCAGAAAAACCTTGCCCTCCGTGGCTGTCAGAGACTCCAAATGAGGAACAACCTGCACACCACTCGACTGCACTCCAATTATATAGGCTGCCCTGGGAACTAATGCTCCCTCTGACACAGCATGGGCCCCGAACTCCCGACACACCCAGAGCTGGCCCCAAATGCTGCATGTTGGAACCACCATGGCCTTAGGCCGTCATCTATTCCCAACCTGGTTTTTAAGGCACCAGAACCTTGACCTTATCTCCAATCACTGCACAGGGGTGGTGGTCCTGGTGAAGAAATCAGAACACACCCCTCCCCTTGCACTAAACCTTGCTGTTGACATGGTGTCCAATCTTCAGGGTAGGAGAAAGCAGCATGGGCCATGAGGCCACGGCCATGCTTGACGGCCACCTTGGGCAAAAACACGCTTTGGGACACTCAGCGTGAGCCTTGGGCTCAAGTGAGGCTTCTCAGTGCCTGGAATAGGAGCCTGCATATGGGGCTGGCCCTTCCTCTAGGCACTCAATCCTAACCAGAAGTCACCGGTGCCCAGGGCTATGCTCTCAAATCCCTCTTTGAAGGGAAACCTGAGGCAGAGAACGGGACTCCTCCCATCCTACACAATGACACCAAACTCCTGGTAGCCGGGCCAAATCCCCAGAGTGAGAGTCTGGTCCATGGCCCCAGAGGCCACCCCGCCATGCCTCGCCCATTCTTGAAACAAAATCCAGAGAAACAAACCTGAGCAACCGCCTCGCACTCACCCTTCATTTTATCCTGAGGAGCTCCCCTCACAGAATGTAGATCCGGCCTTCCATACCCTAGGCCCCAACCTAAGCTGACGATGCATTTTTAGAATTGTGACCTCACATCCCTGGCACTCACACCCTTCGCACTGGGGCCCCTGGAGACACACCGCACTACAGTGCCTGCCCTCTCCAAGGACACTCTACCCCTTCTCTTGCCCACAATCCTACAAATTGGGAGGAACCTCCCAGGTCCCTGAGGCCATCCCAAGAGTGGAGGCAGCCCTGGACAAACATTGGCGATCCCTCAAACGGTGAGCAACTATCACCACTCAGGAAATCAGACGGGTGTCCTCACAAACAGAATATTGAGCCGGACAGGTCCCTAGGCCCTCATCTGAATATCGCTTTGGTTTCCAGGTGTCCCTCCTCAGAGGCCTCTTTCCAATATCTGCCTCTAGGGTTTGCCTGAGACACCCATTCGAACACCACTCGTCTCCACATGGGAAACGTGCTCTTTGGAACTGAGAAAACCCTCCATTTAGGAGAACACTTCAGGGACCCAGAGCCACCGCCACATGTCAAGGTCTCCTTGGACACAGACCCACATTATGACCCATCCTCAGGAGACTCCGTTGCAACTCAGTCCCCTGTTTAGCTCCACCAGAGCCTGCAGATCAAACATGTCTGTTCCTAGGAGGCAATGGGAAGGAGAGCTGCGTTGCCCAGGCACCCATCCTTAGAACCCTGTTCTCGAGTTTTTTCATTCTGGGGCCTCGTGGAGCCATCCAACCAGACACGATTGTCACACAGAAGGTACCCTTGCGGTTTGGAGCTTATCGCAAATGCGAGCATGGGAAACCTTCCATGGCCTCATGGGCAGACCTCTTCTGGAAGGCGCCAGCATGGACACCAACTCCAAACTGAGCCAATGTCGGATCCTCGCCCTGACTTCAGGTGCAGGAGATCTCGATTCACCCTCTGCAGAGAGGGCCTGCCGTTCCCTCGCCCCATAACCTTACCCTAGCGTATGTTCTCAGACTTCCGTCCTCACACTCCTGGCCCACAAGCCCTCAAGATTGGGAATTCCGGAGCCACAATGCAGCACTCAGCCTGCCCAACTGGAGAAAAATGTTGCCCTCTGGGGCTGCCCAGAGACCCCCAATGAGGATCAACCTACTCTCCACTCGAAAGCACTCCAATTATCCAGGCTGCCCTGGGCAGTAATGTGCTCTCTGACCCATCGTAGCCAAGACTTCCAGAACAACACCCGGACAGCTGGCCGAACAGCCAGCTCATTGGACCCGCCATGGCATTGGCCATCATCTCTTCCCAACCTGTGTTTTCAGGCTACAGAACTTGGACCTTATCTCCAATCACTGCACAGGGGTGGACCTGATGCAGAAATCGGAACACCTCCTTCCCCCTGGCAGGAAAATTTGCTGTTGGCATGCTGTCCAAACTTCAGGGTAGGAGAAACCAGCATGGGCCATGAGGCCACGCCCATGCTTGAGGCCCCCCTTGGGCCCAAACACGCATTGTGACCCTCAGCACGAGACCCGTGCTCAAGTAGGCTTACCAGAGGCTGGACCAAGAGGCCGCATATGGGCTTGTCATGCCCCTAGCTTCCAAAACCTAACAAGGGGACGGGTTTTCCCTTCCCCTGTACCCAGGACTCTGCTCTGGAATGCCTCTTTTGGAGTGACACCTGGGGCAGAGAACAGGACTCCTCCCATCCCAAAGAATGACCACCAACTCTTGGGAGCCCGGCCAAATCCCCAGCAAGGGAGACTGCACGAGGCCCATGAGGCCACCCCTCCATTCCACGGTCATGCTTGACACAAAATCTAGAGGCAAAAGGCTGAGCAAGCGTCTCACACTAGCCCTTTCTTCCTATCCCGAGGAGCTCCTTTCACGGTCTGTAGATTGCGCCTATCATACCGTCGGCTGATAACCCAAGCCAACTTTGGGTTTCCAGATTCTGTCCCCACAGCACTGGCCCCAAGCCAGGGGCCTCTGGAGCCACACCGCAGGACCGTACCTGGCCACTCCATGGAATCTGTGCCCGTGCCATTGGCCACAACCCTAGGGATCAGGAGAAACCTCAAAGTTCCAGGAGGCAATCCAATAGTGGAGGCCGCCCTGGACAAACAGGGGCGATCTGACCGAAGCTGAGCAGCCACCTCCACGCAGACATGTAGACGGATGTCCCAAGAAACAGAAGACAGGCCCTTCACCCTAATAGGAACCTTTGCTTTGGTTTCCAGGCATCTATCCTAAGAGGTCTGTTCTCCAATACAAGCAGAAGGGGGTTTCCTGAGGCCCCACTCAGAACACCTCTCATCTCCACATGGGAAACATGCTCTTAGGAGCTGTGTCAAACCCTCAAGCAAGGAGAACCCTCCAGGGCCCCTGAGCCACCGCCACATTCCAACGTCTCCATGGACAAAACCCACAGTATGACCCATTTTCAGGAGAGTCCATTTCAACTCAGACCACCTGGAAGCTCCTCCAGAGCCAGCGGATCGAACATGCCTTGTCCTAGGAGCACCATGGGAATGCGACGTGGTGTACCCACGTATGCATCCTGAGAACCAGGCTCTCGAGGCTTTCCGTATGGGCCATTGGGGAGCCATCCAAAAGTAATCCAATGCCCAGCACAAGGAATCCTTGCGGTTGGGAGCATCTCACACATCCCAGCATGGGCGACCTCCATGCCGTACGGGGCACCCCTCTTCATGAAGAGCCCAACATGGACACAAAAATCCAACCTGAGCCAACGTCTGATCCTCACCCTGACTTCAGATGCAGAAGATCTCCATTCACCCTCTGCAGAATAGGCCTCCTCTGCCCTCTCCCTGAAACCTAACCCTAACTTCGGTTCTCAGACTTCCGTCCTCACACTCCTGTCCCACAAGCTCTCCAGACTCGGAATACCGGAGCCATAATGCAGCACTCTGCCTGCCCAGGAGCAGAAAAACCTTGCCCTCCGTGGCTGTCAGAGACTCCAAATGAGGAACAACCTGCACACCACTCGACTGCACTCCAATTATATAGGCTGCCCTGGGAACTAATGCTCCCTCTGACACAGCATGGGCCCCGAACTCCCGACACACCCAGAGCTGGCCCCAAATGCTGCATGTTGGAACCACCATGGCCTTAGGCCGTCATCTATTCCCAACCTGGTTTTTAAGGCACCAGAACCTTGACCTTATCTCCAATCACTGCACAGGGGTGGTGGTCCTGGTGAAGAAATCAGAACACACCCCTCCCCTTGCACTAAACCTTGCTGTTGACATGGTGTCCAATCTTCAGGGTAGGAGAAAGCAGCATGGGCCATGAGGCCACGGCCATGCTTGACGGCCACCTTGGGCAAAAACACGCTTTGGGACACTCAGCGTGAGCCTTGGGCTCAAGTGAGGCTTCTCAGTGCCTGGAATAGGAGCCTGCATATGGGGCTGGCCCTTCCTCTAGGCACTCAATCCTAACCAGAAGTCACCGGTGCCCAGGGCTATGCTCTCAAATCCCTCTTTGAAGGGAAACCTGAGGCAGAGAACGGGACTCCTCCCATCCTACACAATGACACCAAACTCCTGGTAGCCGGGCCAAATCCCCATAGTGAGAGTCTGGTCCATGGCCCCAGAGGCCACCCCGCCATGCCTCGCCCATTCTTGAAACAAAATCCAGAGAAACAAACCTGAGCAACCGCCTCGCACTCACCCTTCATTTTATCCTGAGGAGCTCCCCTCACAGAATGTAGATCCGGCCTTCCATACCCTAGGCCCCAACCTAAGCTGACGATGCATTTTTAGAATTGTGACCTCACATCCCTGGCACTCACACCCTTCGCACTGGGGCCCCTGGAGACACACCGCACTACAGTGCCTGCCCTCTCCAAGGACACTCTACCCCTTCTCTTGCCCACAATCCTACAAATTGGGAGGAACCTCCCAGGTCCCTGAGGCCATCCCAAGAGTGGAGGCAGCCCTGGACAAACATTGGCGATCCCTCAAACGGTGAGCAACTATCACCACTCAGGAAATCAGACGGGTGTCCTCACAAACAGAATATTGAGCCGGACAGGTCCCTAGGCCCTCATCTGAATATCGCTTTGGTTTCCAGGTGTCCCTCCTCAGAGGCCTCTTTCCAATATCTGCCTCTAGGGTTTGCCTGAGACACCCATTCGAACACCACTCGTCTCCACATGGGAAACGTGCTCTTTGGAACTGAGAAAACCCTCCATTTAGGAGAACACTTCAGGGACCCAGAGCCACCGCCACATGTCAAGGTCTCCTTGGACACAGACCCACATTATGACCCATCCTCAGGAGACTCCGTTGCAACTCAGTCCCCTGTTTAGCTCCACCAGAGCCTGCAGATCAAACATGTCTGTTCCTAGGAGGCAATGGGAAGGAGAGCTGCGTTGCCCAGGCACCCATCCTTAGAACCCTGTTCTCGAGTTTTTTCATTCTGGGGCCTCGTGGAGCCATCCAACCAGACACGATTGTCACACAGAAGGTACCCTTGCGGTTTGGAGCTTATCGCAAATGCGAGCATGGGAAACCTTCCATGGCCTCATGGGCAGACCTCTTCTGGAAGGCGCCAGCATGGACACCAACTCCAAACTGAGCCAATGTCGGATCCTCGCCCTGACTTCAGGTGCAGGAGATCTCGATTCACCCTCTGCAGAGAGGGCCTGCCGTTCCCTCGCCCCATAACCTTACCCTAGCGTATGTTCTCAGACTTCCGTCCTCACACTCCTGGCCCACAAGCCCTCAAGATTGGGAATTCCGGAGCCACAATGCAGCACTCAGCCTGCCCAACTGGAGAAAAATGTTGCCCTCTGGGGCTGCCCAGAGACCCCCAATGAGGATCAACCTACTCTCCACTCGAAAGCACTCCAATTATCCAGGCTGCCCTGGGCAGTAATGTGCTCTCTGACCCATCGTAGCCAAGACTTCCAGAACAACACCCGGACAGCTGGCCGAACAGCCAGCTCATTGGACCCGCCATGGCATTGGCCATCATCTCTTCCCAACCTGTGTTTTCAGGCTACAGAACTTGGACCTTATCTCCAATCACTGCACAGGGGTGGACCTGATGCAGAAATCGGAACACCTCCTTCCCCCTGGCAGGAAAATTTGCTGTTGGCATGCTGTCCAAACTTCAGGGTAGGAGAAACCAGCATGGGCCATGAGGCCACGCCCATGCTTGAGGCCCCCCTTGGGCCCAAACACGCATTGTGACCCTCAGCACGAGACCCGTGCTCAAGTAGGCTTACCAGAGGCTGGACCAAGAGGCCGCATATGGGCTTGTCATGCCCCTAGCTTCCAAAACCTAACAAGGGGACAGGTTTTCCCTTCCCCTGTACCCAGGACTCTGCTCTGGAATGCCTCTTTTGGAGTGACACCTGGGGCAGAGAACAGGACTCCTCCCATCCCAAAGAATGACCACCAACTCTTGGGAGCCCGGCCAAATCCCCAGCAAGGGAGACTGCACGAGGCCCATGAGGCCACCCCTCCATTCCACGGTCATGCTTGACACAAAATCTAGAGGCAAAAGGCTGAGCAAGCGTCTCACACTAGCCCTTTCTTCCTATCCCGAGGAGCTCCTTTCACGGTCTGTAGATTGCGCCTATCATACCGTCGGCTGATAACCCAAGCCAACTTTGGGTTTCCAGATTCTGTCCCCACAGCACTGGCCCCAAGCCAGGGGCCTCTGGAGCCACACCGCAGGACCGTACCTGGCCACTCCATGGAATCTGTGCCCGTGCCATTGGCCACAACCCTAGGGATCAGGAGAAACCTCAAAGTTCCAGGAGGCAATCCAATAGTGGAGGCCGCCCTGGACAAACAGGGGCGATCTGACCGAAGCTGAGCAGCCACCTCCACGCAGACATGTAGACGGATGTCCCAAGAAACAGAAGACAGGCCCTTCACCCTAATAGGAACCTTTGCTTTGGTTTCCAGGCATCTATCCTAAGAGGTCTGTTCTCCAATACAAGCAGAAGGGGGTTTCCTGAGGCCCCACTCAGAACACCTCTCATCTCCACATGGGAAACATGCTCTTAGGAGCTGTGTCAAACCCTCAAGCAAGGAGAACCCTCCAGGGCCCCTGAGCCACCGCCACATTCCAACGTCTCCATGGACAAAACCCACAGTATGACCCATTTTCAGGAGAGTCCATTTCAACTCAGACCACCTGGAAGCTCCTCCAGAGCCAGCGGATCGAACATGCCTTGTCCTAGGAGCACCATGGGAATGCGACGTGGTGTACCCACGTATGCATCCTGAGAACCAGGCTCTCGAGGCTTTCCGTATGGGCCATTGGGGAGCCATCCAAAAGTAATCCAATGCCCAGCACAAGGAATCCTTGCGGTTGGGAGCATCTCACACATCCCAGCATGGGCGACCTCCATGCCGTACGGGGCACCCCTCTTCATGAAGAGCCCAACATGGACACAAAAATCCAACCTGAGCCAACGTCTGATCCTCACCCTGACTTCAGATGCAGAAGATCTCCATTCACCCTCTGCAGAATAGGCCTCCTCTGCCCTCTCCCTGAAACCTAACCCTAACTTCGGTTCTCAGACTTCCGTCCTCACACTCCTGTCCCACAAGCTCTCCAGGTTCGGAATACCGGAGCCATAATGCAGCACTCTGCCTGCCCAGGAGCAGAAAAACCTTGCCCTCCGTGGCTGTCAGAGACTCCAAATGAGGAACAACCTGCACACCACTCGACTGCACTCCAATTATATAGGCTGCCCTGGGAACTAATGCTCCCTCTGACACAGCATGGGCCCCGAACTCCCGACACACCCAGAGCTGGCCCCAAATGCTGCATGTTGGAACCACCATGGCCTTAGGCCGTCATCTATTCCCAACCTGGTTTTTAAGGCACCAGAACCTTGACCTTATCTCCAATCACTGCACAGGGGTGGTGGTCCTGGTGAAGAAATCAGAACACACCCCTCCCCTTGCACTAAACCTTGCTGTTGACATGGTGTCCAATCTTCAGGGTAGGAGAAAGCAGCATGGGCCATGAGGCCACGGCCATGCTTGACGGCCACCTTGGGCACAAACACGCTTTGGGACACTCAGCGTGAGCCTTGGGCTCAAGTGAGGCTTCTCAGTGCCTGGAATAGGAGCCTGCGTATGGGGCTGGCCCTTCCTCTAGGCACTCAATCCTAACCAGAAGTCACCGGTGCCCAGGGCTATGCTCTCAAATCCCTCTTTGAAGGGAAACCTGAGGCAGAGAACGGGACTCCTCCCATCCTACACAATGACACCAAACTCCTGGTAGCCGGGCCAAATCCCCATAGTGAGAGTCTGGCCCATGGCCCCAGAGGCGACCCCGCCATGCCTCGCCCATTCTTGAAACAAAATCCAGAGAAACAAACCTGAGCAACCGCCTCGCACTCACCCTTCATTTTATCCTGAGGAGCTCCCCTCACAGAATGTAGATCCGGCCTTCCATACCCTAGGCCCCAACCTAAGCTGACGATGCATTTTTAGAATTGTGACCTCACATCCCTGGCACTCACACCCTTCGCACTGGGGCCCCTGGAGACACACCGCACTACAGTGCCTGCCCTCTCCAAGGACACTCTACCCCTTCTCTTGCCCACAATCCTACAAATTGGGAGGAACCTCCCAGGTCCCTGAGGCCATCCCAAGAGTGGAGGCAGCCCTGGACAAACATTGGCGATCCCTCAAACGGTGAGCAACTATCACCACTCAGGAAATCAGACGGGTGTCCTCACAAACAGAATATTGAGCCGGACAGGTCCCTAGGCCCTCATCTGAATATCGCTTTGGTTTCCAGGTGTCCCTCCTCAGAGGCCTCTTTCCAATATCTGCCTCTAGGGTTTGCCTGAGACACCCATTCGAACACCACTCGTCTCCACATGTGAAACGTGCTCTTTGGAACTGAGAAAACCCTCCATTTAGGAGAACACTTCAGGGACCCAGAGCCACCGCCACATGTCAAGGTCTCCTTGGACACAGACCCACATTATGACCCATCCTCAGGAGACTCCGTTGCAACTCAGTCCCCTGTTTAACTCCACCAGAGCCTGCAGATCAAACATGTCTGTTCCTAGAAGGCAATGGGAAGGAGAGCTGCGTTGCCCAGGCACCCATCCTTAGAACCCTGTTCTCGAGTTTTTTCATTCTGGGGCCTCGTGGAGCCATCCAACCAGACACGATTGTCACACAGAAGGTACCCTTGCGGTTTGGAGCTTATCGCAAATGCGAGCATGGGAAACCTTCCATGGCCTCATGGGCAGACCTCTTCTGGAAGGCGCCAGCATGGACACCAACTCCAAACTGAGCCAATGTCGGATCCTCGCCCTGACTTCAGGTGCAGGAGATCTCGATTCACCCTCTGCAGAGAGGGCCTGCCGTTCCCTCGCCCCATAACCTTACCCTAGCGTATGTTCTCAGACTTCCGTCCTCACACTCCTGGCCCACAAGCCCTCAAGATTGGGAATTCCGGAGCCACAATGCAGCACTCAGCCTGCCCAACTGGAGAAAAATGTTGCCCTCTGGGGCTGCCCAGAGACCCCCAATGAGGATCAACCTACTCTCCACTCGAAAGCACTCCAATTATCCAGGCTGCCCTGGGCAGTAATGTGCTCTCTGACCCATCGTAGCCAAGACTTCCAGAACAACACCCGGACAGCTGGCCGAACAGCCAGCTCATTGGACCCGCCATGGCATTGGCCATCATCTCTTCCCAACCTGTGTTTTCAGGCTACAGAACTTGGACCTTATCTCCAATCACTGCACAGGGGTGGACCTGATGCAGAAATTGGAACTCCTCCTTCCCCCTGGCAGGAAAATTTGCTGTTGGCATGCTGTCCAAACTTCAGGGTAGGAGAAACCAGCATGGGCCATGAGGCCACGCCCATGCTTGAGGCCCCCCTTGGGCCCAAACACGCATTGTGACCCTCAGCACGAGACCCGTGCTCAAGTAGGCTTACCAGAGGCTGGACCAAGAGGCCGCATATGGACTTGTCATGCCCCTAGCTTCCAAAACCTAACAAGGGGACGGGTTTTCCCTTCCCCTGTACCCAGGACTCTGCTCTGGAATGCCTCTTTTGGAGTGACACCTGGGGCAGAGAACAGGACTCCTCCCATCCCAAAGAATGACCACCAACTCTTGGGAGCCCGGCCAAATCCCCAGCAAGGGAGACTCCACGAGGCCCATGAGGCCACCCCTCCATTCCACGGTCATGCTTGACACAAAATCTAGAGGCAAAAGGCTGAGCTACATCTCACACTAGCCCTTTCTTCCTATCCCGAGGAGCTCCTTTCACGGTCTGTAGATTGCGCCTATCATACCGTCGGCTGATAACCCAAGCCAACTTTGGGTTTCCAGATTCTGTCCCCACAGCACTGGCCCCAAGCCAGGGGCCACTGGAGCCACACCGCAGGATCGTACCTGGCCACTCCATGGAATCTGTGCCCGTGCCATTGGCCACAACCCTAGGGATCAGGAGAAACCTCAAAGTTCCAGGAGGCAATCCAATAGTGGAGGCCGCCCTGGACAAACAGGGGCGATCTGACCGAAGCTGAGCAGCCACCTCCACGCAGACATGTAGACGGATGTCCCAAGAAACAGAAGACAGGCCCTTCAGCCTAATAGGAACCTTTGCTTTGGTTTCCAGGCATCTATCCTCAGAGGTCTGTTCTCCAATACAAGCAGAAGGGGGTTTCCTGAGGCCCCACTCAGAACACCTCTCATCTCCACATGGGAAACCTGCTCTTAGGAGCTGTGTCAAACCCTCAAGCAAGGAGAACCCTTCAGGGCCCCTGAGCCACCGCCACATTCCAACGTCTCCATGGACAAAACCCACAGTATGACCCATTTTCAGGAGAGTCCATTTCAACTCAGACCACCTGGAACCTCCTCCAGAGCCAGCGGATCGAACATGCCTTGTCCTAGGAGCACCATGGGAATGCGACGTGGTGTACCCACGTATGCATCCTGAGAACCAGGCTCTCGAGGCTTTCCGTACGGGGCATTGGGGAGCCACCCAAAAGGAATCCAATGCCCAGCACAAGGAATCCTTGCGGTTGGGAGCATCTCACACATCCCAGCATGGGCGACCTCCATGCCGTACGGGGCACCCCTCTTCATGAAGAGCCCAACATGGACACAAAAATCCAACCTGAGCCAACGTCTGATCCTCACCCTGACTTCAGATGCAGAAGATCTCCATTCACCCTCTGCAGAATAGGCCTCCTCTGCCCTCTCCCTGAAACCTAACCCTAACTTCGGTTCTCAGACTTCCGTCCTCACACTCCTGTCCCACAAGCCCTCCAGACTCGGAATGCCGGAGCCATAATGCACACTCTGCCTGCCCAGGAGCAGAAAAACCTTGCCCTCCGTGGCTGTCAGAGACTCCAAATGAGGAACAACCTGCACACCACTCGACTGCACTCCAATTATATAGGCTGCCCTGGGAACTAATGCTCCCTCTGACACAGCATGGGCCCCGAACTCCCGACACACCCAGAGCTGGCCCCAAATGCTGCATGTTGGAACCACCATGGCCTTAGGCCGTCATCTATTCCCAACCTGGTTTTTAAGGCACCAGAACCTTGACCTTATCTCCAATCACTGCACAGGGGTGGTGGTCCTGGTGAAGAAATCAGAACACACCCCTCCCCTTGCACTAAACCTTGCTGTTGACATGGTGTCCAATCTTCAGGGTAGGAGAAAGCAGCATGGGCCATGAGGCAACGGCCATGCTTGACGGCCACCTTGGGCACAAACACGCTTTGGGACACTCAGCGTGAGCCTTGGGCTCAAGTGAGGCTTCTCAGTGCCTGGAATAGGAGCCTGCGTATGGGGCTGGCCCTTCCTCTAGGCACTCAATCCTAACCAGAAGTCACCGGTGCCCAGGGCTATGCTCTCAAATCCCTCTTTGAAGGGAAACCTGAGGCAGAGAACGGGACTCCTCCCATCCTACACAATGACACCAAACTCCTGGTAGCCGGGCCAAATCCCCATAGTGAGAGTCTGGCCCATGGCCCCAGAGGCGACCCCGCCATGCCTCGCCCATTCTTGAAACAAAATCCAGAGAAACAAACCTGAGCAACCGCCTCGCACTCACCCTTCATTTTATCCTGAGGAGCTCCCCTCACAGAATGTAGATCCGGCCTTCCATACCCTAGGCCCCAACCTAAGCTGACGATGCCTTTTTAGAATTCTGACCTCACATCCCTGGCACTCACACCCTTCGCACTGGGGCCCCTGGAGACACACCGCACTACAGTGCCTGCCCTCTCCAAGGACACTCTACCCCTTCTCTTGCCCACAATCCTACAAATTGGGAGGAACCTCCCAGGTCCCTGAGGCCATCCCAATAGTGGAGGCAGCCCTGGACAAACATTGGCGATCCCTCAAACGGTGAGCAACTATCACCACTCAGGAAATCAGACGGGTGTCCTCACAAACAGAATTTTGAGCCGGACAGGTCCCTAGGCCCTCATCTGAATATCGCTTTGGTTTCCAGGTGTCCCTCCTCAGAGGCCTCTTTCCAATATCTGCCTCTAGGGTTTGCCTGAGACACCCATTCGAACACCACTCGTCTCCACATGGGAAACGTGCTCTTTGGAACTGAGAAAACCCTCCATTTAGGAGAACACTTCAGGGACCCAGAGCCACCGCCACATGTCAAGGTCTCCTTGGACACAGACCCACATTATGACCCATCCTCAGGAGACTCCGTTGCAACTCAGTCCCCTGTTTAGCTCCACCAGAGCCTGCAGATCAAACATGTCTGTTCCTAGGAGGCAATGGGAAGGAGAGCTGCGTTGCCCAGGCACCCATCCTTAGAACCCTGTTCTCGAGTTTTTTCATTCTGGGGCCTCGTGGAGCCATCCAACCAGACACGATTGTCACACAGAAGGTACCCTTGCGGTTTGGAGCTTATCGCAATGCGAGCATGGGAAACCTTCCATGGCCTCATGGGCAGACCTCTTCTGGAAGGCGCCAGCATGGACACCAACTCCAAACTGAGCCAATGTCGGATCCTCGCCCTGACTTCAGGTGCAGGAGATCTCGATTCACCCTCTGCAGAGAGGGCCTGCCGTTCCCTCGCCCCATAACCTTACCCTAGCGTATGTTCTCAGACTTCCGTCCTCACACTCCTGGCCCACAAGCCCTCAAGATTGGGAATTCCGGAGCCACAATGCAGCACTCAGCCTGCCCAACTGGAGAAAAATGTTGCCCTCTGGGGCTGCCCAGAGACCCCCAATGAGGATCAACCTACTCTCCACTCGAAAGCACTCCAATTATCCAGGCTGCCCTGGGCAGTAATGTGCTCTCTGACCCATCGTAGCCAAGACTTCCAGAACAACACCCGGACAGCTGGCCGAACAGCCAGCTCATTGGACCCGCCATGGCATTGGCCATCATCTCTTCCCAACCTGTGTTTTCAGGCTACAGAACTTGGACCTTATCTCCAATCACTGCACAGGGGTGGACCTGATGCAGAAATCGGAACACCTCCTTCCCCCTGGCAGGAAAATTTGCTGTTGGCATGCTGTCCAAACTTCAGGGTAGGAGAAACCAGCATGGGCCATGAGGCCACGCCCATGCTTGAGGCCCCCCTTGGGCCCAAACACGCATTGTGACCCTCAGCACGAGACCCGTGCTCAAGTAGGCTTACCAGAGGCTGGACCAAGAGGCCGCATATGGGCTTGTCATGCCCCTAGCTTCCAAAACCTAACAAGGGGACGGGTTTTCCCTTCCCCTGTACCCAGGACTCTGCTCTGGAATGCCTCTTTTGGAGTGACACCTGGGGCAGAGAACAGGACTCCTCCCATCCCAAAGAATGACCACCAACTCTTGGGAGCCTGGCCAAATCCCCAGCAAGGGAGACTGCACGAGGCCCATGAGGCCACCCCTCCATTCCACGGTCATGCTTGACACAAAATCTAGAGGCAAAAGGCTGAGCAAGCGTCTCACACTAGCCCTTTCTTCCTATCCCGAGGAGCTCCTTTCACGGTCAGTAGATTGCGCCTATCATACCGTCGGCTGATAACCCAACCCAACTTTGGGTTTCCAGATTCTGTCCCCACAGCACTGGCCCCAAGCCAGGGGCCTCTGGAGCCACACCGCAGGATCGTACCTGGCCACTCCATGGAATCTGTGCCCGTGCCATTGGCCACAACCCTAGGGATCAGGAGAAACCTCAAAGTTCCAGGAGGCAATCCAATAGTGGAGGCCGCCCTGGACAAACAGGGGCGATCTGACCGAAGCTGAGCAGCCACCTCCACGCAGACATGTAGACGGATGTCCCAAGAAACAGAAGACAGGCCCTTCACCCTAATAGGAACCTTTGCTTTGGTTTCCAGGCATCTATCCTAAGAGGTCTGTTCTCCAATACAAGCAGAAGGGGGTTTCCTGAGGCCCCACTCAGAACACCTCTCATCTCCACATGGGAAACATGCTCTTAGGAGCTGTGTCAAACCCTCAAGCAAGGAGAACCCTCCAGGGCCCCTGAGCCACCGCCACATTCCAACGTCTCCATGGACAAAACCCACAGTATGACCCATTTTCAGGAGAGTCCATTTCAACTCAGACCACCTGGAAGCTCCTCCAGAGCCAGTGGATCGAACATGCCTTGTCCTAGGAGCACCATGGGAATGCGACGTGGTGTAACCACGTATGCATCCTGAGAACCAGGCTCTCGAGGCTTTCCGTATGGGGCATTGGGGAGCCACCCAAAAGGAATCCAATGCCCAGCACAAGGAATCCTTGCGGTTGGGAGCATCTCACACATCCCAGCATGGGCGACCTCCATGCCGTACGGGGCACCCCTCTTCATGAAGAGCCCAACATGGACACAAAAATCCAACCTGAGCCAACGTCTGATCCTCACCCTGACTTCAGATGCAGAAGATCTCCATTCACCCTCTGCAGAATAGGCCTCCTCTGCCCTCTCCCTGAAACCTAACCCTAACTTCGGTTCTCAGACTTCCGTCCTCACACTCCTGTCCCACAAGCCCTCCAGACTCGGAATACCGGAGCCATCATGCACACTCTGCCTGCCCAGGAGCAGAAAAACCTTGCCCTCCGTGGCTGTCAGAGACTCCAAATGAGGAACAACCTGCACACCACTCGACTGCACTCCAATTATATAGGCTGCCCTGGGAACTAATGCTCCCTCTGACACAGCATGGGCCCCGAACTCCCGACACACCCAGAGCTGGCCCCAAATGCTGCATGTTGGAACCACCATGGCCTTAGGCCGTCATCTATTCCCAACCTGGTTTTTAAGGCACCAGAACCTTGACCTTATCTCCAATCACTGCACAGGGGTGGTGGTCCTGGTGAAGAAATCAGAACACACCCCTCCCCTTGCACTAAACCTTGCTGTTGACATGGTGTCCAATCTTCAGGGTAGGAGAAAGCAGCATGGGCCATGAGGCCACGGCCATGCTTGACGGCCACCTTGGGCACAAACACGCTTTGGGACACTCAGCGTGAGCCTTGGGCTCAAGTGAGGCTTCTCAGTGCCTGGAATAGGAGCCTGCGTATGGGGCTGGCCCTTCCTCTAGGCACTCAATCCTAACCAGAAGTCACCGGTGCCCAGGGCTATGCTCTCAAATCCCTCTTTGAAGGGAAACCTGAGGCAGAGAACGGGACTCCTCCCATCCTACACAATGACACCAAACTCCTGGTAGCCGGGCCAAATCCCCATAGTGAGAGTCTGGCCCATGGCCCCAGAGGCGACCCCGCCATGCCTCGCCCATTCTTGAAACAAAATCCAGAGAAACAAACCTGAGCAACCGCCTCGCACTCACCCTTCATTTTATCCTGAGGAGCTCCCCTCACAGAATGTAGATCCGGCCTTCCATACCCTAGGCCCCAACCTAAGCTGACGATGCCTTTTTAGAATTCTGACCTCACATCCCTGGCACTCACACCCTTCGCACTGGGGCCCCTGGAGACACACCGCACTACAGTGCCTGCCCTCTCCAAGGACACTCTACCCCTTCTCTTGCCCACAATCCTACAAATTGGGAGGAACCTCCCAGGTCCCTGAGGCCATCCCAAGAGTGGAGGCAGCCCTGGACAAACATTGGCGATCCCTCAAACGGTGAGCAACTATCACCACTCAGGAAATCAGACGGGTGTCCTCACAAACAGAATATTGAGCCGGACAGGTCCCTAGGCCCTCATCTGAATATCGCTTTGGTTTCCAGGTGTCCCTCCTCAGAGGCCTCTTTCCAATATCTGCCTCTAGGGTTTGCCTGAGACACCCATTCGAACACCACTCGTCTCCACATGGGAAACGTGCTCTTTGGAACTGAGAAAACCCTCCATTTAGGAGAACACTTCAGGGACCCAGAGCCACCGCCACATGTCAAGGTCTCCTTGGACACAGACCCACATTATGACCCATCCTCAGGAGACTCCGTTGCAACTCAGTCCCCTGTTTAGCTCCACCAGAGCCTGCAGATCAAACATGTCTGTTCCTAGGAGGCAATGGGAAGGAGAGCTGCGTTGCCCAGGCACCCATCCTTAGAACCCTGTTCTCGAGTTTTTTCATTCTGGGGCCTCGTGGAGCCATCCAACCAGACACGATTGTCACACAGAAGGTACCCTTGCGGTTTGGAGCTTATCGCAAATGCGAGCATGGGAAACCTTCCATGGCCTCATGGGCAGACCTCTTCTGGAAGGCGCCAGCATGGACACCAACTCCAAACTGAGCCAATGTCGGATCCTCGCCCTGACTTCAGGTGCAGGAGATCTCGATTCACCCTCTGCAGAGAGGGCCTGCCGTTCCCTCGCCCCATAACCTTACCCTAGCGTATGTTCTCAGACTTCCGTCCTCACACTCCTGGCCCACAAGCCCTCAAGATTGGGAATTCCGGAGCCACAATGCAGCACTCAGCCTGCCCAACTGGAGAAAAATGTTGCCCTCTGGGGCTGCCCAGAGACCCCCAATGAGGATCAACCTACTCTCCACTCGAAAGCACTCCAATTATCCAGGCTGCCCTGGGCAGTAATGTGCTCTCTGACCCATCGTAGCCAAGACTTCCAGAACAACACCCGGACAGCTGGCCGAACAGCCAGCTCATTGGACCCGCCATGGCATTGGCCATCATCTCTTCCCAACCTGTGTTTTCAGGCTACAGAACTTGGACCTTATCTCCAATCACTGCACAGGGGTGGACCTGATGCAGAAATTGGAACTCCTCCTTCCCCCTGGCAGGAAAATTTGCTGTTGGCATGCTGTCCAAACTTCAGGGTAGGAGAAACCAGCATGGGCCATGAGGCCACGCCCATGCTTGAGGCCCCCCTTGGGCCCAAACACGCATTGTGACCCTCAGCACGAGACCCGTGCTCAAGTAGGCTTACCAGAGGCTGGACCAAGAGGCCGCATATGGGCTTGTCATGCCCCTAGCTTCCAAAACCTAACAAGGGGACGGGTTTTCCCTTCCCCTGTACCCAGGACTCTGCTCTGGAATGCCTCTTTTGGAGTGACACCTGGGGCAGAGAACAGGACTCCTCCCATCCCAAAGAATGACCACCAACTCTTGGGAGCCCGGCCAAATCCCCAGCAAGGGAGACTCCACGAGGCCCATAAGGCCACCCCTCCATTCCACGGTCATGCTTGACACAAGATCTAGAGGCAAAAGGCTGAGCAAGCGTCTCACACTAGCCCTTTCTTCCTATCCCGAGGAGCTCCTTTCACGGTCTGTAGATTGCACCTATCATACCGTCGGCTGATAACCCAAGCCAACTTTGGGTTTCCAGATTCTGTCCCCACAGCACTGGCCCCAAGCCAGGGGCCTCTGGAGCCACATCGCAGGATCGTACCTGGCCACTCCATGGAATCTGTGCCCGTGCCATTGGCCACAACCCTAGGGATCAGGAGAAACCTCAAAGTTCCAGGAGGCAATCCAATAGTGGAGGCCGCCCTGGACAAACAGGGGCGATCTGACCGAAGCTGAGCAGCCACCTCCACGCAGACATGTAGACGGATGTCCCAAGAAACAGAAGACAGGCCCTTCACCCTAATAGGAACCTTTGCTTTGGTTTCCAGGCATCTATCCTAAAAGGTCTGTTCTCCAATACAAGCAGAAGGGGGTTTCCTGAGGCCCCACTCAGAACACCTCTCATCTCCACATGGGAAACATGCTCTTAGGAGCTGTGTCAAACCCTCAAGCAAGGAGAACCCTCCAGGGCCCCTGAGCCACCGCCACATTCCAACGTCTCCATGGACAAAACCCACAGTATGGCCCATTTTCAGGAGAGTCCATTTCAACTCAGACCACCTGGAAGCTCCTCCAGAGCCAGCGGATCGAACATGCCTTGTCCTAGGAGCACCATGGGAATGCGACGTGGTGTACCCACGTATGCATCCTGAGAACCAGGCTCTCGAGGCTTTCCGTATGGGCCATTGGGGAGCCATCCAAAAGTAATCCAATGCCCAGCACAAGGAATCCTTGCGGTTGGGAGCATCTCACACATCCCAGCATGGGCGACCTCCATGCCGTACGGGGCACCCCTCTTCATGAAGAGCCCAACATGGACACAAAAATCCAACCTGAGCCAACGTCTGATCCTCACCCTGACTTCAGATGCAGAAGATCTCCATTCACCCTCTGCAGAATAGGCCTCCTCTGCCCTCTCCCTGAAACCTAACCCTAACTTCGGTTCTCAGACTTCCGTCCTCACACTCCTGTCCCACAAGCTCTCCAGACTCGGAATACCGGAGCCATAATGCAGCACTCTGCCTGCCCAGGAGCAGAAAAACCTTGCCCTCCGTGGCTGTCAGAGACTCCAAATGAGGAACAACCTGCACACCACTCGACTGCACTCCAATTATATAGGCTGCCCTGGGAACTAATGCTCCCTCTGACACAGCATGGGCCCCGAACTCCCGACACACCCAGAGCTGGCCCCAAATGCTGCATGTTGGAACCACCATGGCCTTAGGCCGTCATCTATTCCCAACCTGGTTTTTAAGGCACCAGAACCTTGACCTTATCTCCAATCACTGCACAGGGGTGGTGGTCCTGGTGAAGAAATCAGAACACACCCCTCCCCTTGCACTAAACCTTGCTGTTGACATGGTGTCCAATCTTCAGGGTAGGAGAAAGCAGCATGGGCCATGAGGCCACGGCCATGCTTGACGGCCACCTTGGGCACAAACACGCTTTGGGACACTCAGCGTGAGCCTTGGGCTCAAGTGAGGCTTCTCAGTGCCTGGAATAGGAGCCTGCGTATGGGGCTGGCCCTTCCTCTAGGCACTCAATCCTAACCAGAAGTCACCGGTGCCCAGGGCTATGCTCTCAAATCCCTCTTTGAAGGGAAACCTGAGGCAGAGAACGGGACTCCTCCCATCCTACACAATGACACCAAACTCCTGGTAGCCGGGCCAAATCCCCATAGTGAGAGTCTGGCCCATGGCCCCAGAGGCGACCCCGCCATGCCTCGCCCATTCTTGAAACAAAATCCAGAGAAACAAACCTGAGCAACCGCCTCGCACTCACCCTTCATTTTATCCTGAGGAGCTCCCCTCACAGAATGTAGATCCGGCCTTCCATACCCTAGGCCCCAACCTAAGCTGACGATGCATTTTTAGAATTCTGACCTCACATCCCTGGCACTCACACCCTTCGCACTGGGGCCCCTGGAGACACACCGCACTACAGTGCCTGCCCTCTCCAAGGACACTCTACCCCTTCTCTTGCCCACAATCCTACAAATTGGGAGGAACCTCCCAGGTCCCTGAGGCCATCCCAAGAGTGGAGGCAGCCCTGGACAAACATTGGCGATCCCTCAAACGGTGAGCAACTATCACCACTCAGGAAATCAGACGGGTGTCCTCACAAACAGAATATTGAGCCGGACAGGTCCCTAGGCCCTCATCTGAATATCGCTTTGGTTTCCAGGTGTCCCTCCTCAGAGGCCTCTTTCCAATATCTGCCTCTAGGGTTTGCCTGAGACACCCATTCGAACACCACTCGTCTCCACATGGGAAACGTGCTCTTTGGAACTGAGAAAACCCTCCATTTAGGAGAACACTTCAGGGACCCAGAGCCACCGCCACATGTCAAGGTCTCCTTGGACACAGACCCACATTATGACCCATCCTCAGGAGACTCCGTTGCAACTCAGTCCCCTGTTTTACTCCACCAGAGCCTGCAGATCAAACATGTCTGTTCCTAGGAGGCAATGGGATGGAGAGCTGCGTTGCCCAGGCACCCATCCTTAGAACCCTGTTCTCGAGTTTTTTCATTCTGGGGCCTCGTGGAGCCATCCAACCAGACACGATTGTCACACAGAAGGTACCCTTGCGGTTTGGAGCTTATCGCAAATGCGAGCATGGGAAACCTTCCATGGCCTCATGGGCAGACCTCTTCTGGAAGGCGCCAGCATGGACACCAACTCCAAACTGAGCCAATGTCGGATCCTCGCCCTGACTTCAGGTGCAGGAGATCTCGATTCACCCTCTGCAGAGAGGGCCTGCCGTTCCCTCGCCCCATAACCTTACCCTAGCGTATGTTCTCAGACTTCCGTCCTCACACTCCTGGCCCACAAGCCCTCAAGATTGGGAATTCCGGAGCCACAATGCAGCACTCAGCCTGCCCAACTGGAGAAAAATGTTGCCCTCTGGGGCTGCCCAGAGACCCCCAATGAGGATCAACCTACTCTCCACTCGAAAGCACTCCAATTATCCAGGCTGCCCTGGGCAGTAATGTGCTCTCTGACCCATCGTAGCCAAGACTTCCAGAACAACACCCGGACAGCTGGCCGAACAGCCAGCTCATTGGACCCGCCATGGCATTGGCCATCATCTCTTCCCAACCTGTGTTTTCAGGCTACAGAACTTGGACCTTATCTCCAATCACTGCACTGGGGTGGACCTGATGCAGAAATCGGAACACCTCCTTCCCCCTGGCAGGAAAATTTGCTGTTGGCATGCTGTCCAAACTTCAGGGTAGGAGAAACCAGCATGGGCCATGAGGCCACGCCCATGCTTGAGGCCCCCCTTGGGCCCAAACACGCATTGTGACCCTCAGCACGAGACCCGTGCTCAAGTAGGCTTACCAGAGGCTGGACCAAGAGGCCGCATATGGGCTTGTCATGCCCCTAGCTTCCAAAACCTAACAAGGGGACGGGTTTTCCCTTCCCCTGTACCCAGGACTCTGCTCTGGAATGCCTCTTTTGGAGTGACACCTGGGGCAGAGAACAGGACTCCTCCCATCCCAAAGAATGACCACCAACTCTTGGGAGCCCGGCCAAATCCCCAGCAAGGGAGACTGCACGAGGCCCATGAGGCCACCCCTCCATTCCACGGTCATGCTTGACACAAAATCTAGAGGCAAAAGGCTGAGCAAGCGTCTCACACTAGCCCTTTCTTCCTATCCCGAGGAGCTCCTTTCACGGTCTGTAGATTGCGCCTATCATACCGTCGGCTGATAACCCAAGCCAACTTTGGGTTTCCAGATTCTGTCCCCACAGCACTGGCCCCAAGCCAGGGGCCTCTGGAGCCACACCGCAGGACCGTACCTGGCCACTCCATGGAATCTGTGCCCGTGCCATTGGCCACAACCCTAGGGATCAGGAGAAACCTCAAAGTTCCAGGAGGCAATCCAATAGTGGAGGCCGCCCTGGACAAACAGGGGCGATCTGACCGAAGCTGAGCAGCCACCTCCACGCAGACATGTAGACGGATGTCCCAAGAAACAGAAGACAGGCCCTTCACCCTAATAGGAACCTTTGCTTTGGTTTCCAGGCATCTATCCTAAGAGGTCTGTTCTCCAATACAAGCAGAAGGGGGTTTCCTGAGGCCCCACTCAGAACACCTCTCATCTCCACATGGGAAACATGCTCTTAGGAGCTGTGTCAAACCCTCAAGCAAGGAGAACCCTCCAGGGCCCCTGAGCCACCGCCACATTCCAACGTCTCCATGGACAAAACCCACAGTATGACCCATTTTCAGGAGAGTCCATTTCAACTCAGACCACCTGGAAGCTCCTCCAGAGCCAGCGGATCGAACATGCCTTGTCCTAGGAGCACCATGGGAATGCGACGTGGTGTACCCACGTATGCATCCTGAGAACCAGGCTCTCGAGGCTTTCCGTATGGGCCATTGGGGAGCCATCCAAAAGTAATCCAATGCCCAGCACAAGGAATCCTTGCGGTTGGGAGCATCTCACACATCCCAGCATGGGCGACCTCCATGCCGTACGGGGCACCCCTCTTCATGAAGAGCCCAACATGGACACAAAAATCCAACCTGAGCCAACGTCTGATCCTCACCCTGACTTCAGATGCAGAAGATCTCCATTCACCCTCTGCAGAATAGGCCTCCTCTGCCCTCTCCCTGAAACCTAACCCTAACTTCGGTTCTCAGACTTCCGTCCTCACACTCCTGTCCCACAAGCTCTCCAGACTCGGAATACCGGAGCCATAATGCAGCACTCTGCCTGCCCAGGAGCAGAAAAACCTTGCCCTCCGTGGCTGTCAGAGACTCCAAATGAGGAACAACCTGCACACCACTCGACTGCACTCCAATTATATAGGCTGCCCTGGGAACTAATGCTCCCTCTGACACAGCATGGGCCCCGAACTCCCGACACACCCAGAGCTGGCCCCAAATGCTGCATGTTGGAACCACCATGGCCTTAGGCCGTCATCTATTCCCAACCTGGTTTTTAAGGCACCAGAACCTTGACCTTATCTCCAATCACTGCACAGGGGTGGTGGTCCTGGTGAAGAAATCAGAACACACCCCTCCCCTTGCACTAAACCTTGCTGTTGACATGGTGTCCAATCTTCAGGGTAGGAGAAAGCAGCATGGGCCATGAGGCCACGGCCATGCTTGACGGCCACCTTGGGCACAAACACGCTTTGGGACACTCAGCGTGAGCCTTGGGCTCAAGTGAGGCTTCTCAGTGCCTGGAATAGGAGCCTGCATATGGGGCTGGCCCTTCCTCTAGGCACTCAATCCTAACCAGAAGTCACCGGTGCCCAGGGCTATGCTCTCAAATCCCTCTTTGAAGGGAAACCTGAGGCAGAGAACGGGACTCCTCCCATCCTACACAATGACACCAAACTCCTGGTAGCCGGGCCAAATCCCCATAGTGAGAGTCTGGTCCATGGCCCCAGAGGCCACCCCGCCATGCCTCGCCCATTCTTGAAACAAAATCCAGAGAAACAAACCTGAGCAACCGCCTCGCACTCACCCTTCATTTTATCCTGAGGAGCTCCCCTCACAGAATGTAGATCCGGCCTTCCATACCCTAGGCCCCAACCTAAGCTGACGATGCCTTTTTAGAATTCTGACCTCACATCCCTGGCACTCACACCCTTCGCACTGGGGCCCCTGGAGACACACCGCACTACAGTGCCTGCCCTCTCCAAGGACACTCTACCCCTTCTCTTGCCCACAATCCTACAAATTGGGAGGAACCTCCCAGGTCCCTGAGGCCATCCCAAGAGTGGAGGCAGCCCTGGACAAACATTGGCGATCCCTCAAACGGTGAGCAACTATCACCACTCAGGAAATCAGACGGGTGTCCTCACAAACAGAATATTGAGCCGGACAGGTCCCTAGGCCCTCATCTGAATATCGCTTTGGTTTCCAGGTGTCCCTCCTCAGAGGCCTCTTTCCAATATCTGCCTCTAGGGTTTGCCTGAGACACCCATTCGAACACCACTCGTCTCCACATGGGAAACGTGCTCTTTGGAACTGAGAAAACCCTCCATTTAGGAGAACACTTCAGGGACCCAGAGCCACCGCCACATGTCAAGGTCTCCTTGGACACAGACCCACATTATGACCCATCCTCAGGAGACTCCGTTGCAACTCAGTCCCCTGTTTAGCTCCACCAGAGCCTGCAGATCAAACATGTCTGTTCCTAGGAGGCAATGGGAAGGAGAGCTGCGTTGCCCAGGCACCCATCCTTAGAACCCTGTTCTCGAGTTTTTTCATTCTGGGGCCTCGTGGAGCCATCCAACCAGACACGATTGTCACACAGAAGGTACCCTTGCGGTTTGGAGCTTATCGCAAATGCGAGCATGGGAAACCTTCCATGGCCTCATGGGCAGACCTCTTCTGGAAGGCGCCAGCATGGACACCAACTCCAAACTGAGCCAATGTCGGATCCTCGCCCTGACTTCAGGTGCAGGAGATCTCGATTCACCCTCTGCAGAGAGGGCCTGCCGTTCCCTCGCCCCATAACCTTACCCTAGCGTATGTTCTCAGACTTCCGTCCTCACACTCCTGGCCCACAAGCCCTCAAGATTGGGAATTCCGGAGCCACAATGCAGCACTCAGCCTGCCCAACTGGAGAAAAATGTTGCCCTCTGGGGCTGCCCAGAGACCCCCAATGAGGATCAACCTACTCTCCACTCGAAAGCACTCCAATTATCCAGGCTGCCCTGGGCAGTAATGTGCTCTCTGACCCATCGTAGCCAAGACTTCCAGAACAACACCCGGACAGCTGGCCGAACAGCCAGCTCATTGGACCCGCCATGGCATTGGCCATCATCTCTTCCCAACCTGTGTTTTCAGGCTACAGAACTTGGACCTTATCTCCAATCACTGCACAGGGGTGGACCTGATGCAGAAATCGGAACACCTCCTTCCCCCTGGCAGGAAAATTTGCTGTTGGCATGCTGTCCAAACTTCAGGGTAGGAGAAACCAGCATGGGCCATGAGGCCACGCCCATGCTTGAGGCCCCCCTTGGGCCCAAACACGCATTGTGACCCTCAGCACGAGACCCGTGCTCAAGTAGGCTTACCAGAGGCTGGACCAAGAGGCCGCATATGGGCTTGTCATGCCCCTAGCTTCCAAAACCTAACAAGGGGACGGGTTTTCCCTTCCCCTGTACCCAGGACTCTGCTCTGGAATGCCTCTTTTGGAGTGACACCTGGGGCAGAGAACAGGACTCCTCCCATCCCAAAGAATGACCACCAACTCTTGGGAGCCCGGCCAAATCCCCAGCAAGGGAGACTACACGAGGCCCATGAGGCCACCCCTCCATTCCACGGTCATGCTTGACACAAAATCTAGAGGCAAAAGGCTGAGCAAGCGTCTCACACTAGCCCTTTCTTCCTATCCCGAGGAGCTCCTTTCACGGTCTGTAGATTGCTCCTATCATACCGTCGGCTGATAACCCAAGCCAACTTTGGGTTTCCAGATTCTGTCCCCACAGCACTGGCCCCAAGCCAGGGGCCTCTGGAGCCACACCGCAGGACCGTACCTGGCCACTCCATGGAATCTGTGCCCGTGCCATTGGCCACAACCCTAGGGATCAGGAGAAACCTCAAAGTTCCAGGAGGCAATCCAATAGTGGAGGCCGCCCTGGACAAACAGGGGCGATCTGACCGAAGCTGAGCAGCCACCTCCACGCAGACATGTAGACGGATGTCCCAAGAAACAGAAGACAGGCCCTTCAGCCTAATAGGAACCTTTGCTTTGGTTTCCAGGCATCTATCCTAAGAGGTCTGTTCTCCAATACAAGCAGAAGGGGGTTTCCTAAGGCCCCACTCAGAACACCTCTCATCTCCACATGGGAAACATGCTCTTAGGAGCTGTGTCAAACCCTCAAGCAAGGAGAACCCTCCAGGGCCCCTGAGCCACCGCCACATTCCAACGTCTCCATGGACAAAACCCACAGTATGACCCATTTTCAGGAGAGTCCATTTCAACTCAGACCACCTGGAAGCTCCTCCAGAGCCAGCGGATCGAACATGCCTTGTCCTAGGAGCACCATGGGAATGCGACGTGGTGTACCCACGTATGCATCCTGAGAACCAGGCTCTCGAGGCTTTCCGTATGGGCCATTGGGGAGCCATACAAAAGTAATCCAATGCCCAGCACAAGGAATCCTTGCGGTTGGGAGCATCTCACACATCCCAGCATGGGCGACCTCCATGCCGTACGGGGCACCCCTCTTCATGAAGAGCCCAACATGGACACAAAAATCCAACCTGAGCCAACGTCTGATCCTCACCCTGACTTCAGATGCAGAAGATCTCCATTCACCCTCTGCAGAATAGGCCTCCTCTGCCCTCTCCCTGAAACCTAACCCTAACTTCGGTTCTCAGACTTCCGTCCTCACACTCCTGTCCCACAAGCTCTCCAGACTCGGAATACCGGAGCCATAATGCAGCACTCTGCCTGCCCAGGAGCAGAAAAACCTTGCCCTCCGTGGCTGTCAGAGACTCCAAATGAGGAACAACCTGCACACCACTCGACTGCACTCCAATTATATAGGCTGCCCTGGGAACTAATGCTCCCTCTGACACAGCATGGGCCCCGAACTCCCGACACACCCAGAGCTGGCCCCAAATGCTGCATGTTGGAACCACCATGGCCTTAGGCCGTCATCTATTCCCAACCTGGTTTTTAAGGCACCAGAACCTTGACCTTATCTCCAATCACTGCACAGGGGTGGTGGTCCTGGTGAAGAAATCAGAACACACCCCTCCCCTTGCACTAAACCTTGCTGTTGACATGGTGTCCAATCTTCAGGGTAGGAGAAAGCAGCATGGGCCATGAGGCCACGGCCATGCTTGACGGCCACCTTGGGCACAAACACGCTTTGGGACACTCAGCGTGAGCCTTGGGCTCAAGTGAGGCTTCTCAGTGCCTGGAATAGGAGCCTGCATATGGGGCTGGCCCTTCCTCTAGGCACTCAATCCTAACCAGAAGTCACCGGTGCCCAGGGCTATGCTCTCAAATCCCTCTTTGAAGGGAAACCTGAGGCAGAGAACGGGACTCCTCCCATCCTACACAATGACACCAAACTCCTGGTAGCCGGGCCAAATCCCCATAGTGAGAGTCTGGCCCATGGCCCCAGAGGCGACCCCGCCATGCCTCGCCCATTCTTGAAACAAAATCCAGAGAAACAAACCTGAGCAACCGCCTCGCACTCACCCTTCATTTTATCCTGAGGAGCTCCCCTCACAGAATGTAGATCCGGCCTTCCATACCCTAGGCCCCAACCTAAGCTGACGATGCATTTTTAGAATTCTGACCTCACATCCCTGGCACTCACACCCTTCGCACTGGGGCCCCTGGAGACACACCGCACTACAGTGCCTGCCCTCTCCAAGGACACTCTACCCCTTCTCTTGCCCACAATCCTACAAATTGGGAGGAACCTCCCAGGTCCCTGAGGCCATCCCAATAGTGGAGGCAGCCCTGGACAAACATTGGCGATCCCTCAAACGGTGAGCAACTATCACCACTCAGGAAATCAGACGGGTGTCCTCACAAACAGAATATTGAGCTGGACAGGTCCCTAGGCCCTCATCTGAATATCGCTTTGGTTTCCAGGTGTCCCTCCTCAGAGGCCTCTTTCCAATATCTGCCTCTAGGGTTTGCCTGAGACACCCATTCGAACACCACTCGTCTCCACATGGGAAACGTGCTCTTTGGAACTGAGAAAACCCTCCATTTAGGAGAACACTTCAGGGACCCAGAGCCACCGCCACATGTCAAGGTCTCCTTGGACACAGACCCACATTATGACCCATCCTCAGGAGACTCCGTTGCAACTCAGTCCCCTGTTTAGCTCCACCAGAGCCTGCAGATCAAACATGTCTGTTCCTAGGAGGCAATGGGAAGGAGAGCTGCGTTGCCCAGGCACCCATCCTTAGAACCCTGTTCTCGAGTTTTTTCATTCTGGGGCCTCGTGGAGCCATCCAACCAGACACGATTGTCACACAGAAGGTACCCTTGCGGTTTGGAGCTTATCGCAAATGCGAGCATGGGAAACCTTCCATGGCCTCATGGGCAGACCTCTTCTGGAAGGCGCCAGCATGGACACCAACTCCAAACTGAGCCAATGTCGGATCCTCGCCCTGACTTCAGGTGCAGGAGATCTCGATTCACCCTCTGCAGAGAGGGCCTGCCGTTCCCTCGCCCCATAACCTTACCCTAGCGTATGTTCTCAGACTTCCGTCCTCACACTCCTGGCCCACAAGCCCTCAAGATTGGGAATTCCGGAGCCACAATGCAGCACTCAGCCTGCCCAACTGGAGAAAAATGTTGCCCTCTGGGGCTGCCCAGAGACCCCCAATGAGGATCAACCTACTCTCCACTCGAAAGCACTCCAATTATCCAGACTGCCCTGGGCAGTAATGTGTTCTCTGACCCATCGTAGCCAAGACTTCCAGAACAACACCCGGACAGCTGGCCGAACAGCCAGCTCATTGGACCCGCCATGGCATTGGCCATCATCTCTTCCCAACCTGTGTTTTCAGGCTACAGAACTTGGACCTTATCTCCAATCACTGCACAGGGGTGGACCTGATGCAGAAATTGGAACTCCTCCTTCCCCCTGGCAGGAAAATTTGCTGTTGGCATGCTGTCCAAACTTCAGGGTAGGAGAAACCAGCATGGGCCATGAGGCCACGCCCATGCTTGAGGCCCCCCTTGGGCCCAAACACGCATTGTGACCCTCAGCACGAGACCCGTGCTCAAGTAGGCTTACCAGAGGCTGGACCAAGAGGCCGCATATGGACTTGTCATGCCCCTAGCTTCCAAAACCTAACAAGGGGACGGGTTTTCCCTTCCCCTGTACCCAGGACTCTGCTCTGGAATGCCTCTTTTGGAGTGACACCTGGGGCAGAGAACAGGACTCCTCCCATCCCAAAGAATGACCACCAACTCTTGGGAGCCCGGCCAAATCCCCAGCAAGGGAGACTCCACGAGGCCCATGAGGCCACCCCTCCATTCCACGGTCATGCTTGACACAAAATCTAGAGGCAAAAGGCTGAGCTACGTCTCACACTAGCCCTTTCTTCCTATCCCGAGGAGCTCCTTTCACGGTCTGTAGATTGCGCCTATCATACCGTCGGCTGATAACCCAAGCCAACTTTGGGTTTCCAGATTCTGTCCCCACAGCACTGGCCCCAAGCCAGGGGCCACTGGAGCCACACCGCAGGATCGTACCTGGCCACTCCATGGAATCTGTGCCCGTGCCATTGGCCACAACCCTAGGGATCAGGAGAAACCTCAAAGTTCCAGGAGGCAATCCAATAGTGGAGGCCGCCCTGGACAAACAGGGGCGATCTGACCGAAGCTGAGCAGCCACCTCCACGCAGACATGTAGACGGATGTCCCAAGAAACAGAAGACAGGCCCTTCACCCTAATAGGAACCTTTGCTTTGGTTTCCAGGCATCTATCCTCAGAGGTCTGTTCTCCAATACAAGCAGAAGGGGGTTTCCTGAGGCCCCACTCAGAACACCTCTCATCTCCACATGGGAAACCTGCTCTTAGGAGCTGTGTCAAACCCTCAAGCAAGGAGAACCCTTCAGGGCCCCTGAGCCACCGCCACATTCCAACGTCTCCATGGACAAAACCCACAGTATGACCCATTTTCAGGAGAGTCCATTTCAACTCAGACCACCTGGAACCTCCTCCAGAGCCAGCAGATCGACATGCCTTGTCCTAGGAGCACCATGGGAATGCGACGTGGTGTACCCACGTATGCATCCTGAGAACCAGGCTCTCGAGGCTTTCCGTATGGGGCATTGGGGAGCCACCCAAAAGGAATCCAATGCCCAGCACAAGGAATCCTTGCGGTTGGGAGCATCTCACACATCCCAGCATGGGCGACCTCCATGCCGTACGGGGCACCCCTCTTCATGAAGAGCCCAACATGGACACAAAAATCCAACCTGAGCCAACGTCTGATCCTCACCCTGACTTCAGATGCAGAAGATCTCCATTCACCCTCTGCAGAATAGGCCTCCTCTGCCCTCTCCCTGAAACCTAACCCTAACTTCGGTTCTCAGACTTCCGTCCTCACACTCCTGTCCCACAAGCCCTCCAGACTCGGAATACCGGAGCCATCATGCACACTCTGCCTGCCCAGGAGCAGAAAAACCTTGCCCTCCGTGGCTGTCAGAGACTCCAAATGAGGAACAACCTGCACACCACTCGACTGCACTCCAATTATATAGGCTGCCCTGGGAACTAATGCTCCCTCTGACACAGCATGGGCCCCGAACTCCCGACACACCCAGAGCTGGCCCCAAATGCTGCATGTTGGAACCACCATGGCCTTAGGCCGTCATCTATTCCCAACCTGGTTTTTAAGGCACCAGAACCTTGACCTTATCTCCAATCACTGCACAGGGGTGGTGGTCCTGGTGAAGAAATCAGAACACACCCCTCCCCTTGCACTAAACCTTGCTGTTGACATGGTGTCCAATCTTCAGGGTAGGAGAAAGCAGCATGGGCCATGAGGCCACGGCCATGCTTGACGGCCACCTTGGGCACAAACACGCTTTGGGACACTCAGCGTGAGCCTTGGGCTCAAGTGAGGCTTCTCAGTGCCTGGAATAGGAGCCTGCATATGGGGCTGGCCCTTCCTCTAGGCACTCAATCCAAACCAGAAGTCACCGGTGCCCAGGGCTATGCTCTCAAATCCCTCTTTGAAGGGAAACCTGAGGCAGAGAACGGGACTCCTCCCATCCTACACAATGACACCAAACTCCTGGTAGCCGGGCCAAATCCCCATAGTGAGAGTCTGGCCCATGGCCCCAGAGGCGACCCCGCCATGCCTCGCCCATTCTTGAAACAAAATCCAGAGAAACAAACCTGAGCAACCGCCTCGCACTCACCCTTCATTTTATCCTGAGGAGCTCCCCTCACAGAATGTAGATCCGGCCTTCCATACCCTAGGCCCCAACCTAAGCTGACGATGCCTTTTTAGAATTCTGACCTCACATCCCTGGCACTCACACCCTTCGCACTGGGGCCCCTGGAGACACACCGCACTACAGTGCCTGCCCTCTCCAAGGACACTCTACCCCTTCTCTTGCCCACAATCCTACAAATTGGGAGGAACCTCCCAGGTCCCTGAGGCCATCCCAATAGTGGAGGCAGCCCTGGACAAACATTGGCGATCCCTCAAACGGTGAGCAACTATCACCACTCAGGAAATCAGACGGGTGTCCTCACAAACAGAATATTGAGCCGGACAGGTCCCTAGGCCCTCATCTGAATATCGCTTTGGTTTCCAGGTGTCCCTCCTCAGAGGCCTCTTTCCAATATCTGCCTCTAGGGTTTGCCTGAGACACCCATTCGAACACCACTCGTCTCCACATGGGAAACGTGCTCTTTGGAACTGAGAAAACCCTCCATTTAGGAGAACACTTCAGGGACCCAGAGCCACCGCCACATGTCAAGGTCTCCTTGGACACAGACCCACATTATGACGCATCCTCAGGAGACTCCGTTGCAACTCAGTCCCCTGTTTAGCTCCACCAGAGCCTGCAGATCAAACATGTCTGTTCCTAGGAGGCAATGGGAAGGAGAGCTGCGTTGCCCAGGCACCCATCCTTAGAACCCTGTTCTCGAGTTTTTTCATTCTGGGGCCTCGTGGAGCCATCCAACCAGACACGATTGTCACACAGAAGGTACCCTTGCAGTTTGGAGCTTATCGCAATGCGAGCATGGGAAACCTTCCATGGCCTCATGGGCAGACCTCTTCTGGAAGGCGCCAGCATGGACACCAACTCCAAACTGAGCCAATGTCGGATCCTCGCCCTGACTTCAGGTGCAGGAGATCTCGATTCACCCTCTGCAGAGAGGGCCTGCCGTTCCCTCGCCCCATAACCTTACCCTAGCGTATGTTCTCAGACTTCCGTCCTCACACTCCTGGCCCACAAGCCCTCAAGATTGGGAATTCCGGAGCCACAATGCAGCACTCAGCCTGCCCAACTGGAGAAAAATGTTGCCCTCTGGGGCTGCCCAGAGACCCCCAATGAGGATCAACCTACTCTCCACTCGAAAGCACTCCAATTATCCAGGCTGCCCTGGGCAGTAATGTGCTCTCTGACCCATCGTAGCCAAGACTTCCAGAACAACACCCGGACAGCTGGCCGAACAGCCAGCTCATTGGACCCGCCATGGCATTGGCCATCATCTCTTCCCAACCTGTGTTTTCAGGCTACAGAACTTGGACCTTATCTCCAATCACTGCACAGGGGTGGACCTGATGCAGAAATCGGAACACCTCCTTCCCCCTGGCAGGAAAATTTGCTGTTGGCATGCTGTCCAAACTTCAGGGTAGGAGAAACCAGCATGGGCCATGAGGCCACGCCCATGCTTGAGGCCCCCCTTGGGCCCAAACACGCATTGTGACCCTCAGCACGAGACCCGTGCTCAAGTAGGCTTACCAGAGGCTGGACCAAGAGGCCGCATATGGGCTTGTCATGCCCCTAGCTTCCAAAACCTAACAAGGGGACGGGTTTTCCCTTCCCCTGTACCCAGGACTCTGCTCTGGAATGCCTCTTTTGGAGTGACACCTGGGGCAGAGAACAGGACTCCTCCCATCCCAAAGAATGACCACCAACTCTTGGGAGCCCGGCCAAATCCCCAGCAAGGGAGACTCCACGAGGCCCATGAGGCCACCCCTCCATTCCACGGTCATGCTTGACACAAAATCTAGAGGCAAAAGGCTGAGCAAGCGTCTCACACTAGCCCTTTCTTCCTATCCCGAGGAGCTCCTTTCACGGTCTGTAGATTGCGCCTATCATACCGTCGGCTGATAACCCAAGCCAACTTTGGGTTTCCAGATTCTGTCCCCACAGCACTGGCCCCAAGCCAGGGGCCTCTGGAGCCACACCGCAGGACCGTACCTGGCCACTCCATGGAATCTGTGCCCGTGCCATTGGCCACAACCCTAGGGATCAGGAGAAACCTCAAAGTTCCAGGAGGCAATCCAATAGTGGAGGCCGCCCTGGACAAACAGGGGCGATCTGACCGAAGCTGAGCAGCCACCTCCACGCAGACATGTAGACGGATGTCCCAAGAAACAGAAGACAGGCCCTTCAGCCTAATAGGAACCTTTGCTTTGGTTTCCAGGCATCTATCCTAAGAGGTCTGTTCTCCAATACAAGCAGAAGGGGGTTTCCTGAGGCCCCACTCAGAACACCTCTCATCTCCACATGGGAAACATGCTCTTAGGAGCTGTGTCAAACCCTCAAGCAAGGAGAACCCTCCAGGGCCCCTGAGCCACCGCCACATTCCAACGTCTCCATGGACAAAACCCACAGTATGACCCATTTTCAGGAGAGTCCATTTCAACTCAGACCACCTGGAAGCTCCTCCAGAGCCAGCGGATCGAACATGCCTTGTCCTAGGAGCACCATGGGAATGCGACGTGGTGTAACCACGTATGCATCCTGAGAACCAGGCTCTCGAGGCTTTCCGTATGGGCCATTGGGGAGCCACCCAAAAGGAATCCAATGCCCAGCACAAGGAATCCTTGCGGTTGGGAGCATCTCACACATCCCAGCATGGGCGACCTCCATGCCGTACGGGGCACCCCTCTTCATGAAGAGCCCAACATGGACACAAAAATCCAACCTGAGCCAACGTCTGATCCTCACCCTGACTTCAGATGCAGAAGATCTCCATTCACCCTCTGCAGAATAGGCCTCCTCTGCCCTCTCCCTGAAACCTAACCCTAACTTCGGTTCTCAGACTTCCGTCCTCACACTCCTGTCCCACAAGCCCTCCAGACTCGGAATACCGGAGCCATAATGCAGCACTCTGCCTGCCCAGGAGCAGAAAAACCTTGCCCTCCGTGGCTGTCAGAGACTCCAAATGAGGAACAACCTGCACACCACTCGACTGCACTCCAATTATATAGGCTGCCCTGGGAACTAATGCTCCCTCTGACACAGCATGGGCCCCGAACTCCCGACACACCCAGAGCTGGCCCCAAATGCTGCATGTTGGAACCACCATGGCCTTAGGCCGTCATCTATTCCCAACCTGGTTTTTAAGGCACCAGAACCTTGACCTTATCTCCAATCACTGCACAGGGGTGGTGGTCCTGGTGAAGAAATCAGAACACACCCCTCCCCTTGCACTAAACCTTGCTGTTGACATGGTGTCCAATCTTCAGGGTAGGAGAAAGCAGCATGGGCCATGAGGCCACGGCCATGCTTGACGGCCACCTTGGGCACAAACACGCTTTGGGACACTCAGCGTGAGCCTTGGGCTCAAGTGAGGCTTCTCAGTGCCTGGAATAGGAGCCTGCATATGGGGCTGGCCCTTCCTCTAGGCACTCAATCCTAACCAGAAGTCACCGGTGCCCAGGGCTATGCTCTCAAATCCCTCTTTGAAGGGAAACCTGAGGCAGAGAACGGGACTCCTCCCATCCTACACAATGACACCAAACTCCTGGTAGCTGGGCCAAATCCCCATAGTGAGAGTCTGGTCCATGGCCCCAGAGGCCACCCCGCCATGCCTCGCCCATTCTTGAAACAAAATCCAGAGAAACAAACCTGAGCAACCGCCTCGCACTCACCCTTCATTTTATCCTGAGGAGCTCCCCTCACAGAATGTAGATCCGGCCTTCCATACCCTAGGCCCCAACCTAAGCTGACGATGCATTTTTAGAATTGTGATCTCACATCCCTGGCACTCACACCCTTCGCACTGGGGCCCCTGGAGACACACCGCACTACAGTGCCTGCCCTCTCCAAGGACACTCTACCCCTTCTCTTGCCCACAATCCTACAAATTGGGAGGAACCTCCCAGGTCCCTGAGGCCATCCCAAGAGTGGAGGCAGCCCTGGACAAACATTGGCGATCCCTCAAACGGTGAGCAACTATCACCACTCAGGAAATCAGACGGGTGTCCTCACAAACAGAATATTGAGCCGGACAGGTCCCTAGGCCCTCATCTGAATATCGCTTTGGTTTCCAGGTGTCCCTCCTCAGAGGCCTCTTTCCAATATCTGCCTCTAGGGTTTGCCTGAGACACCCATTCGAACACCACTCGTCTCCACATGGGAAACGTGCTCTTTGGAACTGAGAAAACCCTCCATTTAGGAGAACACTTCAGGGACCCAGAGCCACCGCCACATGTCAAGGTCTCCTTGGACACAGACCCACATTATGACCCATCCTCAGGAGACTCCGTTGCAACTCAGTCCCCTGTTTAGCTCCACCAGAGCCTGCAGATCAAACATGTCTGTTCCTAGGAGGCAATGGGAAGGAGAGCTGCGTTGCCCAGGCACCCATCCTTAGAACCCTGTTCTCGAGTTTTTTCATTCTGGGGCCTCGTGGAGCCATCCAACCAGACACGATTGTCACACAGAAGGTACCCTTGCGGTTTGGAGCTTATCGCAAATGCGAGCATGGGAAACCTTCCATGGCCTCATGGGCAGACCTCTTCTGGAAGGCGCCAGCATGGACACCAACTCCAAACTGAGCCAATGTCGGATCCTCGCCCTGACTTCAGGTGCAGGAGATCTCGATTCACCCTCTGCAGAGAGGGCCTGCCGTTCCCTCGCCCCATAACCTTACCCTAGCGTATGTTCTCAGACTTCCGTCCTCACACTCCTGGCCCACAAGCCCTCAAGATTGGGAATTCCGGAGCCACAATGCAGCACTCAGCCTGCCCAACTGGAGAAAAATGTTGCCCTCTGGGGCTGCCCAGAGACCCCCAATGAGGATCAACCTACTCTCCACTCGAAAGCACTCCAATTATCCAGGCTGCCCTGGGCAGTAATGTGCTCTCTGACCCATCGTAGCCAAGACTTCCAGAACAACACCCGGACAGCTGGCCGAACAGCCAGCTCATTGGACCCGCCATGGCATTGGCCATCATCTCTTCCCAACCTGTGTTTTCAGGCTACAGAACTTGGACCTTATCTCCAATCACTGCACAGGGGTGGACCTGATGCAGAAATTGGAACTCCTCCTTCCCCCTGGCAGGAAAATTTGCTGTTGGCATGCTGTCCAAACTTCAGGGTAGGAGAAACCAGCATGGGCCATGAGGCCACGCCCATGCTTGAGGCCCCCCTTGGGCCCAAACACGCATTGTGACCCTCAGCACGAGACCCGTGCTCAAGTAGGCTTACCAGAGGCTGGACCAAGAGGCCGCATATGGACTTGTCATGCCCCTAGCTTCCAAAACCTAACAAGGGGACGGGTTTTCCCTTCCCCTGTACCCAGGACTCTGCTCTGGAATGCCTCTTTTGGAGTGACACCTGGGGCAGAGAACAGGACTCCTCCCATCCCAAAGAATGACCACCAACTCTTGGGAGCCCGGCCAAATCCCCAGCAAGGGAGACTCCACGAGGCCCATGAGGCCACCCCTCCATTCCACGGTCATGCTTGACACAAAATCTAGAGGCAAAAGGCTGAGCTACGTCTCACACTAGGCCTTTCTTCCTATCCCGAGGAGCTCCTTTCACGGTCTGTAGATTGCGCCTATCATACCGTCGGCTGATAACCCAAGCCAACTTTGGGTTTCCAGATTCTGTCCCCACAGCACTGGCCCCAAGCCAGGGGCCTCTGGAGCCACACCGCAGGATCGTACCTGGCCACTCCATGGAATCTGTGCCCGTGCCATTGGCCACAACCCTAGGGATCAGGAGAAACCTCAAAGTTCCAGGAGGCAATCCAATAGTGGAGGCCGCCCTGGACAAACAGGGGCGATCTGACCGAAGCTGAGCAGCCACCTCCACGCAGACATGTAGACGGATGTCCCAAGAAACAGAAGACAGGCCCTTCAGCCTAATAGGAACCTTTGCTTTGGTTTCCAGGCATCTATCCTAAGAGGTCTGTTCTCCAATACAAGCAGAAGGGGGTTTCCTGAGGCCCCACTCAGAACACCTCTCATCTCCACATGGGAAACATGCTCTTAGGAGCTGTGTCAAACCCTCAAGCAAGGAGAACCCTCCAGGGCCCCTGAGCCACCGCCACATTCCAACGTCTCCATGGACAAAACCCACAGTATGACCCATTTTCAGGAGAGTCCATTTCAACTCAGACCACCTGGAAGCTCCTCCAGAGCCAGCGGATCGAACATGCCTTGTCCTAGGAGCACCATGGGAATGCGACGTGGTGTAACCACGTATGCATCCTGAGAACCAGGCTCTCGAGGCTTTCCGTATGGGCCATTGGGGAGCCACCCAAAAGGAATCCAATGCCCAGCACAAGGAATCCTTGCGGTTGGGAGCATCTCACACATCCCAGCATGGGCGACCTCCATGCCGTACGGGGCACCCCTCTTCATGAAGAGCCCAACATGGACACAAAAATCCAACCTGAGCCAACGTCTGATCCTCACCCTGACTTCAGATGCAGAAGATCTCCATTCACCCTCTGCAGAATAGGCCTCCTCTGCCCTCTCCCTGAAACCTAACCCTAACTTCGGTTCTCAGACTTCCGTCCTCACACTCCTGTCCCACAAGCCCTCCAGACTCGGAATACCGGAGCCATAATGCAGCACTCTGCCTGCCCAGGAGCAGAAAAACCTTGCCCTCCGTGGCTGTCAGAGACTCCAAATGAGGAACAACCTGCACACCACTCGACTGCACTCCAATTATATAGGCTGCCCTGGGAA
This sequence comes from Martes martes, assembly GCF_963455335.1. Lineage (NCBI taxonomy): Eukaryota > Metazoa > Chordata > Mammalia > Carnivora > Mustelidae > Martes > Martes martes. The sequence goes on along the minus strand of NC_137907.1, from coordinate 4,451,639 downwards.
CTAATGCTCCCTCTGACACAGCATGGGCCCCGAACTCCCGACACACCCAGAGCTGGCCCCAAATGCTGCATGTTGGAACCACCATGGCCTTAGGCCGTCATCTATTCCCAACCTGGTTTTTAAGGCACCAGAACCTTGACCTTATCTCCAATCACTGCACAGGGGTGGTGGTCCTGGTGAAGAAATCAGAACACACCCCTCCCCTTGCACTAAACCTTGCTGTTGACATGGTGTCCAATCTTCAGGGTAGGAGAAAGCAGCATGGGCCATGAGGCCACGGCCATGCTTGACGGCCACCTTGGGCACAAACACGCTTTGGGACACTCAGCGTGAGCCTTGGGCTCAAGTGAGGCTTCTCAGTGCCTGGAATAGGAGCCTGCATATGGGGCTGGCCCTTCCTCTAGGCACTCAATCCTAACCAGAAGTCACCGGTGCCCAGGGCTATGCTCTCAAATCCCTCTTTGAAGGGAAACCTGAGGCAGAGAACGGGACTCCTCCCATCCTACACAATGACACCAAACTCCTGGTAGCTGGGCCAAATCCCCATAGTGACAGTCTGGTCCATGGCCCCAGAGGCCACCCCGCCATGCCTCGCCCATTCTTGAAACAAAATCCAGAGAAACAAACCTGAGCAACCGCCTCGCACTCACCCTTCATTTTATCCTGAGGAGCTCCCCTCACAGAATGTAGATCCGGCCTTCCATACCCTAGGCCCCAACCTAAGCTGACGATGCATTTTTAGAATTGTGATCTCACATCCCTGGCACTCACACCCTTCGCACTGGGGCCCCTGGAGACACACCGCACTACAGTGCCTGCCCTCTCCAAGGACACTCTACCCCTTCTCTTGCCCACAATCCTACAAATTGGGAGGAACCTCCCAGGTCCCTGAGGCCATCCCAATAGTGGAGGCAGCCCTGGACAAACATTGGCGATCCCTCAAACGGTGAGCAACTATCACCACTCAGGAAATCAGACGGGTGTCCTCACAAACAGAATATTGAGCCGGACAGGTCCCTAGGCCCTCATCTGAATATCGCTTTGGTTTCCAGGTGTCCCTCCTCAGAGGCCTCTTTCCAATATCTGCCTCTAGGGTTTGCCTGAGACACCCATTCGAACACCACTCGTCTCCACATGGGAAACGTGCTCTTTGGAACTGAGAAAACCCTCCATTTAGGAGAACACTTCAGGGACCCAGAGCCACCGCCACATGTCAAGGTCTCCTTGGACACAGACCCACATTATGACCCATCCTCAGGAGACTCCGTTGCAACTCAGTCCCCTGTTTAGCTCCACCAGAGCCTGCAGATCAAACATGTCTGTTCCTAGGAGGCAATGGGAAGGAGAGCTGCGTTGCCCAGGCACCCATCCTTAGAACCCTGTTCTCGAGTTTTTTCATTCTGGGGCCTCGTGGAGCCATCCAACCAGACACGATTGTCACACAGAAGGTACCCTTGCGGTTTGGAGCTTATCGCAAATGCGAGCATGGGAAACCTTCCATGGCCTCATGGGCAGACCTCTTCTGGAAGGCGCCAGCATGGACACCAACTCCAAACTGAGCCAATGTCGGATCCTCGCCCTGACTTCAGGTGCAGGAGATCTCGATTCACCCTCTGCAGAGAGGGCCTGCCGTTCCCTCGCCCCATAACCTTACCCTAGCGTATGTTCTCAGACTTCCGTCCTCACACTCCTGGCCCACAAGCCCTCAAGATTGGGAATTCCGGAGCCACAATGCAGCACTCAGCCTGCCCAACTGGAGAAAAATGTTGCCCTCTGGGGCTGCCCAGAGACCCCCAATGAGGATCAACCTACTCTCCACTCGAAAGCACTCCAATTATCCAGGCTGCCCTGGGCAGTAATGTGCTCTCTGACCCATCGTAGCCAAGACTTCCAGAACAACACCCGGACAGCTGGCCGAACAGCCAGCTCATTGGACCCGCCATGGCATTGGCCATCATCTCTTCCCAACCTGTGTTTTCAGGCTACAGAACTTGGACCTTATCTCCAATCACTGCACAGGGGTGGACCTGATGCAGAAATTGGAACTCCTCCTTCCCCCTGGCAGGAAAATTTGCTGTTGGCATGCTGTCCAAACTTCAGGGTAGGAGAAACCAGCATGGGCCATGAGGCCACGCCCATGCTTGAGGCCCCCCTTGGGCCCAAACACGCATTGTGACCCTCAGCACGAGACCCGTGCTCAAGTAGGCTTACCAGAGGCTGGACCAAGAGGCCGCATATGGGCTTGTCATGCCCCTAGCTTCCAAAACCTAACAAGGGGACGGGTTTTCCCTTCCCCTGTACCCAGGACTCTGCTCTGGAATGCCTCTTTTGGAGTGACACCTGGGGCAGAGAACAGGACTCCTCCCATCCCAAAGAATGACCACCAACTCTTGGGAGCCCGGCCAAATCCCCAGCAAGGGAGACTGCACGAGGCCCATGAGGCCACCCCTCCATTCCACGGTCATGCTTGACACAAAATCTAGAGGCAAAAGGCTGAGCTACGTCTCACACTAGCCCTTTCTTCCTATCCCGAGGAGCTCCTTTCACGGTCTGTAGATTGCGCCTATCATACCGTCGGCTGATAACCCAAGCCAACTTTGGGTTTCCAGATTCTGTCCCCACAGCACTGGCCCCAAGCCAGGGGCCTCTGGAGCCACACCGCAGGATCGTACCTGGCCACTCCATGGAATCTGTGCCCGTGCCATTGGCCACAACCCTAGGGATCAGGAGAAACCTCAAAGTTCCAGGAGGCAATCCAATAGTGGAGGCCGCCCTGGACAAACAGGGGCGATCTGACCGAAGCTGAGCAGCCACCTCCACGCAGACATGTAGACGGATGTCCCAAGAAACAGAAGACAGGCCCTTCAGCCTAATAGGAACCTTTGCTTTGGTTTCCAGGCATCTATCCTAAGAGGTCTGTTCTCCAATACAAGCAGAAGGAGGTTTCCTGAGGCCCCACTCAGAACACCTCTCATCTCCACATGGGAAACATGCTCTTAGGAGCTGTGTCAAACCCTCAAGCAAGGAGAACCCTCCAGGGCCCCTGAGCCACCGCCACATTCCAACGTCTCCATGGACAAAACCCACAGTATGACCCATTTTCAGGAGAGTCCATTTCAACTCAGACCACCTGGAAGCTCCTCCAGAGCCAGCGGATCGAACATGCCTTGTCCTAGGAGCACCATGGGAATGCGACGTGGTGTAACCACGTATGCATCCTGAGAACCAGGCTCTCGAGGCTTTCCGTATGGGCCATTGGGGAGCCACCCAAAAGGAATCCAATGCCCAGCACAAGGAATCCTTGCGGTTGGGAGCATCTCACACATCCCAGCATGGGCGACCTCCATGCCGTACGGGGCACCCCTCTTCATGAAGAGCCCAACATGGACACAAAAATCCAACCTGAGCCAACGTCTGATCCTCACCCTGACTTCAGATGCAGAAGATCTCCATTCACCCTCTGCAGAATAGGCCTCCTCTGCCCTCTCCCTGAAACCTAACCCTAACTTCGGTTCTCAGACTTCCATCCTCACACTCCTGTCCCACAAGCCCTCCAGACTCGGAATACCGGAGCCATAATGCAGCACTCTGCCTGCCCAGGAGCAGAAAAACCTTGCCCTCCGTGGCTGTCAGAGACTCCAAATGAGGAACAACCTGCACACCACTCGACTGCACTCCAATTATATAGGCTGCCCTGGGAACTAATGCTCCCTCTGACACAGCATGGGCCCCGAACTCCCGACACACCCAGAGCTGGCCCCAAATGCTGCATGTTGGAACCACCATGGCCTTAGGCCGTCATCTATTCCCAACCTGGTTTTTAAGGCACCAGAACCTTGACCTTATCTCCAATCACTGCACAGGGGTGGTGGTCCTGGTGAAGAAATCAGAACACACCCCTCCCCTTGCACTAAACCTTGCTGTTGACATGGTGTCCAATCTTCAGGGTAGGAGAAAGCAGCATGGGCCATGAGGCCACGGCCATGCTTGACGGCCACCTTGGGCACAAACACGCTTTGGGACACTCAGCGTGAGCCTTGGGCTCAAGTGAGGCTTCTCAGTGCCTGGAATAGGAGCCTGCATATGGGGCTGGCCCTTCCTCTAGGCACTCAATCCTAACCAGAAGTCACCGGTGCCCAGGGCTATGCTCTCAAATCCCTCTTTGAAGGGAAACCTGAGGCAGAGAACGGGACTCCTCCCATCCTACACAATGACACCAAACTCCTGGTAGCTGGGCCAAATCCCCATAGTGACAGTCTGGTCCATGGCCCCAGAGGCCACCCCGCCATGCCTCGCCCATTCTTGAAACAAAATCCAGAGAAACAAACCTGAGCAACCGCCTCGCACTCACCCTTCATTTTATCCTGAGGAGCTCCCCTCACAGAATGTAGATCCGGCCTTCCATACCCTAGGCCCCAACCTAAGCTGACGATGCATTTTTAGAATTGTGATCTCACATCACAATTCTCAGGTGTGGCACTCACACCCTTCGCACTGGGGCCCCTGGAGACACACCGCACTACAGTGCCTGCCCTCTCCAAGGACACTCTACCCCTTCTCTTGCCCACAATCCTACAAATTGGGAGGAACCTCCCAGGTCCCTGAGGCCATCCCAAGAGTGGAGGCAGCCCTGGACAAACATTGGCGATCCCTCAAACGGTGAGCAACTATCACCACTCAGGAAATCAGACGGGTGTCCTCACAAACAGAATATTGAGCCGGACAGGTCCCTAGGCCCTCATCTGAATATCGCTTTGGTTTCCAGGTGTCCCTCCTCAGAGGCCTCTTTCCAATATCTGCCTCTAGGGTTTGCCTGAGACACCCATTTGAACACCACTCGTCTCCACATGGGAAACGTGCTCTTTGGAACTGAGAAAACCCTCCATTTAGGAGAACACTTCAGGGACCCAGAGCCACCGCCACATGTCAAGGTCTCCTTGGACACAGACCCACATTATGACCCATCCTCAGGAGACTCCGTTGCAACTCAGTCCCCTGTTTAGCTCCACCAGAGCCTGCAGATCAAACATGTCTGTTCCTAGGAGGCAATGGGAAGGAGAGCTGCGTTGCCCAGGCACCCATCCTTAGAACCCTGTTCTCGAGTTTTTTCATTCTGGGGCCTCGTGGAGCCATCCAACCAGACACGATTGTCACACAGAAGGTACCCTTGCGGTTTGGAGCTTATCGCAAATGCGAGCATGGGAAACCTTCCATGGCCTCATGGGCAGACCTCTTCTGGAAGGCGCCAGCATGGACACCAACTCCAAACTGAGCCAATGTCGGATCCTCGCCCTGACTTCAGGTGCAGGAGATCTCGATTCACCCTCTGCAGAGAGGGCCTGCCGTTCCCTCGCCCCATAACCTTACCCTAGCGTATGTTCTCAGACTTCCGTCCTCACACTCCTGGCCCACAAGCCCTCAAGATTGGGAATTCCGGAGCCACAATGCAGCACTCAGCCTGCCCAACTGGAGAAAAATGTTGCCCTCTGGGGCTGCCCAGAGACCCCCAATGAGGATCAACCTACTCTCCACTCGAAAGCACTCCAATTATCCAGGCTGCCCTGGGCAGTAATGTGCTCTCTGACCCATCGTAGCCAAGACTTCCAGAACAACACCCGGACAGCTGGCCGAACAGCCAGCTCATTGGACCCGCCATGGCATTGGCCATCATCTCTTCCCAACCTGTGTTTTCAGGCTACAGAACTTGGACCTTATCTCCAATCACTGCACAGGGGTGGACCTGATGCAGAAATTGGAACAACTCCTTCCCCCTGGCAGGAAAATTTGCTGTTGGCATGCTGTCCAAACTTCAGGGTAGGAGAAACCAGCATGGGCCATGAGGCCACGCCCATGCTTGAGGCCCCCCTTGGGCCCAAACACGCATTGTGACCCTCAGCACGAGACCCGTGCTCAAGTAGGCTTACCAGAGGCTGGACCAAGAGGCCGCATATGGGCTTGTCATGCCCCTAGCTTCCAAAACCTAACAAGGGGACGGGTTTTCCCTTCCCCTGTACCCAGGACTCTGCTCTGGAATGCCTCTTTTGGAGTGACACCTGGGGCAGAGAACAGGACTCCTCCCATCCCAAAGAATGACCACCAACTCTTGGGAGCCCGGCCAAATCCCCAGCAAGGGAGACTCCACGAGGCCCATGAGGCCACCCCTCCATTCCACGGTCATGCTTGACACAAAATCTAGAGGCAAAAGGCTGAGCAACGTCTCACACTAGCCCTTTCTTCCTATCCCGAGGAGCTCCTTTCACGGTCTGTAGATTGCGCCTATCATACCGTCGGCTGATAACCCAAGCCAACTTTGGGTTTCCAGATTCTGTCCCCACAGCACTGGCCCCAAGCCAGGGGCCACTGGAGCCACACCGCAGGATCGTACCTGGCCACTCCATGGAATCTGTGCCCGTGCCATTGGCCACAACCCTAGGGATCAGGAGAAACCTCAAAGTTCCAGGAGGCAATCCAATAGTGGAGGCCGCCCTGGACAAACAGGGGCGATCTGACCGAAGCTGAGCAGCCACCTCCACGCAGACATGTAGACGGATGTCCCAAGAAACAGAAGACAGGCCCTTCACCCTAATAGGAACCTTTGCTTTGGTTTCCAGGCATCTATCCTAAGAGGTCTGTTCTCCAATACAAGCAGAAGGGGGTTTCCTGAGGCCCCACTCAGAACACCTCTCATCTCCACATGGGAAACATGCTCTTAGGAGCTGTGTCAAACCCTCAAGCAAGGAGAACCCTCCAGGGCCCCTGAGCCACCGCCACATTCCAACGTCTCCATGGACAAAACCCACAGTATGGCCCATTTTCAGGAGAGTCCATTTCAACTCAGACCACCTGGAAGCTCCTCCAGAGCCAGTGGATCGAACATGCCTTGTCCTAGGAGCACCATGGGAATGCGACGTGGTGTACCCACGTATGCATCCTGAGAACCAGGCTCTCGAGGCTTTCCGTATGGGGCATTGGGGAGCCACCCAAAAGGAATCCAATGCCCAGCACAAGGAATCCTTGCGGTTGGGAGCATCTCACACATCCCAGCATGGGCGACCTCCATGCCGTACGGGGCACCCCTCTTCATGAAGAGCCCAACATGGACACAAAAATCCAACCTGAGCCAACGTCTGATCCTCACCCTGACTTCAGATGCAGAAGATCTCCATTCACCCTCTGCAGAATAGGCCTCCTCTGCCCTCTCCCTGAAACCTAACCCTAACTTTGGTTCTCAGACATCTGTCCTCACACTCCTGTCCCACAAGCCCTCCAGACTCGGAATACCGGAGCCATAATGCACACTCTGCCTGCCCAGGAGCAGAAAAACCTTGCCCTCCGTGGCTGTCAGAGACTCCAAATGAGGAACAACCTGCACAACACTCGACTGCACTCCAATTATATAGGCTGCCCTGGGAACTAATGCTCCCTCTGACACAGCATGGGCCCCGAACTCCCGACACACCCAGAGCTGGCCCCAAATGCTGCATGTTGGAACCACCATGGCCTTAGGCCGTCATCTATTCCCAACCTGGTTTTTAAGGCACCAGAACCTTGACCTTATCTCCAATCACTGCACAGGGGTGGTGGTCCTGGTGAAGAAATCAGAACACACCCCTCCCCTTGCACTAAACCTTGCTGTTGACATGGTGTCCAATCTTCAGGGTAGGAGAAAGCAGCATGGGCCATGAGGCCACGGCCATGCTTGACGGCCACCTTGGGCACAAACACGCTTTGGGACACTCAGCGTGAGCCTTGGGCTCAAGTGAGGCTTCTCAGTGCCTGGAATAGGAGCCTGCATATGGGGCTGGCCCTTCCTCTAGGCACTCAATCCTAACCAGAAGTCACCGGTGCCCAGGGCTATGCTCTCAAATCCCTCTTTGAAGGGAAACCTGAGGCAGAGAACGGGACTCCTCCCATCCTACACAATGACACCAAACTCCTGGTAGCCGGGCCAAATCCCCATAGTGAGAGTCTGGTCCATGGCCCCAGAGGCCACCCCGCCATGCCTCGCCCATTCTTGAAACAAAATCCAGAGAAACAAACCTGAGCAACCGCCTCGCACTCACCCTTCATTTTATCCTGAGGAGCTCCCCTCACAGAATGTAGATCCGGCCTTCCATACCCTAGGCCCCAACCTAAGCTGACGATGCATTTTTAGAATTGTGACCTCACATCCCTGGCACTCACACCCTTCGCACTGGGGCCCCTGGAGACACACCGCACTACAGTGCCTGCCCTCTCCAATGACACTCTACCCATTCTCTTGCCCACAATCCTACAAATTGGGAGGAACCTCCCAGGTCCCTGAGGCCATCCCAATAGTGGAGGCAGCCCTGGACAAACATTGGCGATCCCTCAAACGGTGAGCAACTATCACCACTCAGGAAATCAGACGGGTGTCCTCACAAACAGAATATTGAGCCGGACAGGTCCCTAGGCCCTCATCTGAATATCGCTTTGGTTTCCAGGTGTCCCTCCTCAGAGGCCTCTTTCCAATATCTGCCTCTAGGGTTTGCCTGAGACACCCATTCGAACACCACTCGTCTCCACATGGGAAACGTGCTCTTTGGAACTGAGAAAACCCTCCATTTAGGAGAACACTTCAGGGACCCAGAGCCACCGCCACATGTCAAGGTCTCCTTGGACACAGACCCACATTATGACCCATCCTCAGGAGACTCCGTTGCAACTCAGTCCCCTGTTTAGCTCCACCAGAGCCTGCAGGTCAAACATGCCTGTTCCTAGGAGGCAATGGGAAGGAGAGCTGGGTTGCCCAGGCACCCATCCTTAGAACCCTGTTCTCGAGTTTTTTCATTCTGGGGCCTCGTGGAGCCATCCAACCAGACACGATTGTCACACAGAAGGTACCCTTGCGGTTTGGAGCTTATCGCAATGCGAGCATGGGAAACCTTCCATGGCCTCATGGGCAGACCTCTTCTGGAAGGCGCCAGCATGGACACCAACTCCAAACTGAGCCAATGTCGGATCCTCGCCCTGACTTCAGGTGCAGGAGATCTCGATTCACCCTCTGCAGAGAGGGCCTGCCGTTCTCTCGCCACATAACCTTACCCTAGCGTATGTTCTCAGACTTCCGTCCTCACACTCCTGGCCCACAAGCCCTCAAGATTGGGAATTCCGGAGCCACAATGCAGCACTCAGCCTGCCCAACTGGAGAAAAATGTTGCCCTCTGGGGCTGCCCAGAGACCCCCAATGAGGATCAACCTACTCTCCACTCGAAAGCACTCCAATTATCCAGGCTGCCCTGGGCAGTAATGTGCTCTCTGACCCATCGTAGCCAAGACTTCCAGAACAACACCCGGACAGCTGGCCGAACAGCCAGCTCATTGGACCCGCCATGGCATTGGCCATCATCTCTTCCCAACCTGTGTTTTCAGGCTACAGAACTTGGACCTTATCTCCAATCACTGCACAGGGGTGGACCTGATGAAGAAATTGGAACACCTCCTTCCCCCTGGCAGGAAAATTTGCTGTTGGCATGCTGTCCAAACTTCAGGGTAGGAGAAACCAGCATGGGCCATGAGGCCACGCCCATGCTTGAGGCCCCCCTTGGGCCCAAACACGCATTGTGACCCTCAGCACGAGACCCGTGCTCAAGTAGGCTTACCAGAGGCTGGACCAAGAGGCCGCATATGGGCTTGTCATGCCCCTAGCTTCCAAAACCTAACAAGGGGACGGGTTTTCCCTTCCCCTGTACCCAGGACTCTGCTCTGGAATGCCTCTTTTGGAGTGACACCTGGGGCAGAGAACAGGACTCCTCCCATCCCAAAGAATGACCACCAACTCTTGGGAGCCCGGCCAAATCCCCAGCAAGGGAGACTCCACGAGGCCCATGAGGCCACCCCTCCATTCCACGGTCATGCTTGACACAAAATCTAGAGGCAAAAGGCTGAGCAACGTCTCACACTAGCCCTTTCTTCCTATCCCGAGGAGCTCCTTTCACGGTCTGTAGATTGCGCCTATCATACCGTCGGCTGATAACCCAAGCCAACTTTGGGTTTCCAGATTCTGTCCCCACAGCACTGGCCCCAAGCCAGGGGCCTCTGGAGCCACACCGCAGGATCGTACCTGGCCACTCCATGGAATCTGTGCCCGTGCCATTGGCCACAACCCTAGGGATCAGGAGAAACCTCAAAGTTCCAGGAGGCAATCCAATAGTGGAGGCCGCCCTGGACAAACAGGGGCGATCTGACCGAAGCTGAGCAGCCACCTCCACGCAGACATGTAGACGGATGTCCCAAGAAACAGAAGACAGGCCCTTCAGCCTAATAGGAACCTTTGCTTTGGTTTCCAGGCATCTATCCTAAGAGGTCTGTTCTCCAATACAAGCAGAAGGGGGTTTCCTGAGGCCCCACTCAGAACACCTCTCATCTCCACATGGGAAACATGCTCTTAGGAGCTGTGTCAAACCCTCAAGCAAGGAGAACCCTCCAGGGCCCCTGAGCCACCGCCACATTCCAACGTCTCCATGGACAAAACCCACAGTATGACCCATTTTCAGGAGAGTCCATTTCAACTCAGACCACCTGGAAGCTCCTCCAGAGCCAGCGGATCGAACATGCCTTGTCCTAGGAGCACCATGGGAATGCGACGTGGTGTAACCACGTATGCATCCTGAGAACCAGGCTCTCGAGGCTTTCCGTATGGGCCATTGGGGAGCCACCCAAAAGGAATCCAATGCCCAGCACAAGGAATCCTTGCGGTTGGGAGCATCTCACACATCCCAGCATGGGCGACCTCCATGCCGTACGGGGCACCCCTCTTCATGAAGAGCCCAACATGGACACAAAAATCCAACCTGAGCCAACGTCTGATCCTCACCCTGACTTCAGATGCAGAAGATCTCCATTCACCCTCTGCAGAATAGGCCTCCTCTGCCCTCTCCCTGAAACCTAACCCTAACTTCGGTTCTCAGACTTCCGTCCTCACACTCCTGTCCCACAAGCCCTCCAGACTCGGAATACCGGAGCCATAATGCAGCACTCTGCCTGCCCAGGAGCAGAAAAACCTTGCCCTCCGTGGCTGTCAGAGACTCCAAATGAGGAACAACCTGCACACCACTCGACTGCACTCCAATTATATAGGCTGCCCTGGGAACTAATGCTCCCTCTGACACAGCATGGGCCCCGAACTCCCGACACACCCAGAGCTGGCCCCAAATGCTGCATGTTGGAACCACCATGGCCTTAGGCCGTCATCTATTCCCAACCTGGTTTTTAAGGCACCAGAACCTTGACCTTATCTCCAATCACTGCACAGGGGTGGTGGTCCTGGTGAAGAAATCAGAACACACCCCTCCCCTTGCACTAAACCTTGCTGTTGACATGGTGTCCAATCTTCAGGGTAGGAGAAAGCAGCATGGGCCATGAGGCCACGGCCATGCTTGACGGCCACCTTGGGCACAAACACGCTTTGGGACACTCAGCGTGAGCCTTGGGCTCAAGTGAGGCTTCTCAGTGCCTGGAATAGGAGCCTGCATATGGGGCTGGCCCTTCCTCTAGGCACTCAATCCTAACCAGAAGTCACCGGTGCCCAGGGCTATGCTCTCAAATCCCTCTTTGAAGGGAAACCTGAGGCAGAGAACGGGACTCCTCCCATCCTACACAATGACACCAAACTCCTGGTAGCTGGGCCAAATCCCCATAGTGACAGTCTGGTCCATGGCCCCAGAGGCCACCCCGCCATGCCTCGCCCATTCTTGAAACAAAATCCAGAGAAACAAACCTGAGCAACCGCCTCGCACTCACCCTTCATTTTATCCTGAGGAGCTCCCCTCACAGAATGTAGATCCGGCCTTCCATACCCTAGGCCCCAACCTAAGCTGACGATGCATTTTTAGAATTGTGATCTCACATCCCTGGCACTCACACCCTTCGCACTGGGGCCCCTGGAGACACACCGCACTACAGTGCCTGCCCTCTCCAAGGACACTCTACCCCTTCTCTTGCCCACAATCCTACAAATTGGGAGGAACCTCCCAGGTCCCTGAGGCCATCCCAAGAGTGGAGGCAGCCCTGGACAAACATTGGCGATCCCTCAAACGGTGAGCAACTATCACCACTCAGGAAATCAGACGGGTGTCCTCACAAACAGAATATTGAGCCGGACAGGTCCCTAGGCCCTCATCTGAATATCGCTTTGGTTTCCAGGTGTCCCTCCTCAGAGGCCTCTTTCCAATATCTGCCTCTAGGGTTTGCCTGAGACACCCATTCGAACACCACTCGTCTCCACATGGGAAACGTGCTCTTTGGAACTGAGAAAACCCTCCATTTAGGAGAACACTTCAGGGACCCAGAGCCACCGCCACATGTCAAGGTCTCCTTGGACACAGACCCACATTATGACGCATCCTCAGGAGACTCCGTTGCAACTCAGTCCCCTGTTTAGCTCCACCAGAGCCTGCAGATCAAACATGTCTGTTCCTAGGAGGCAATGGGAAGGAGAGCTGCGTTGCCCAGGCACCCATCCTTAGAACCCTGTTCTCGAGTTTTTTCATTCTGGGGCCTCGTGGAGCCATCCAACCAGACACGATTGTCACACAGAAGGTACCCTTGCGGTTTGGAGCTTATCGCAAATGCGAGCATGGGAAACCTTCCATGGCCTCATGGGCAGACCTCTTCTGGAAGGCGCCAGCATGGACACCAACTCCAAACTGAGCCAATGTCGGATCCTCGCCCTGACTTCAGGTGCAGGAGATCTCGATTCACCCTCTGCAGAGAGGGCCTGCCGTTCCCTCGCCCCATAACCTTACCCTAGCGTATGTTCTCAGACTTCCGTCCTCACACTCCTGGCCCACAAGCCCTCAAGATTGGGAATTCCGGAGCCACAATGCAGCACTCAGCCTGCCCAACTGGAGAAAAATGTTGCCCTCTGGGGCTGCCCAGAGACCCCCAATGAGGATCAACCTACTCTCCACTCGAAAGCACTCCAATTATCCAGGCTGCCCTGGGCAGTAATGTGCTCTCTGACCCATCGTAGCCAAGACTTCCAGAACAACACCCGGACAGCTGGCCGAACAGCCAGCTCATTGGACCCGCCATGGCATTGGCCATCATCTCTTCCCAACCTGTGTTTTCAGGCTACAGAACTTGGACCTTATCTCCAATCACTGCACAGGGGTGGACCTGATGCAGAAATTGGAACTCCTCCTTCCCCCTGGCAGGAAAATTTGCTGTTGGCATGCTGTCCAAACTTCAGGGTAGGAGAAACCAGCATGGGCCATGAGGCCACGCCCATGCTTGAGGCCCCCCTTGGGCCCAAACACGCATTGTGACCCTCAGCACGAGACCCGTGCTCAAGTAGGCTTACCAGAGGCTGGACCAAGAGGCCGCATATGGACTTGTCATGCCCCTAGCTTCCAAAACCTAACAAGGGGACGGGTTTTCCCTTCCCCTGTACCCAGGACTCTGCTCTGGAATGCCTCTTTTGGAGTGACACCTGGGGCAGAGAACAGGACTCCTCCCATCCCAAAGAATGACCACCAACTCTTGGGAGCCCGGCCAAATCCCCAGCAAGGGAGACTGCACGAGGCCCATGAGGCCACCCCTCCATTCCACGGTCATGCTTGACACAAAATCTAGAGGCAAAAGGCTGAGCTACGTCTCACACTAGGCCTTTCTTCCTATCCCGAGGAGCTCCTTTCACGGTCTGTAGATTGCGCCTATCATACCGTCGGCTGATAACCCAAGCCAACTTTGGGTTTCCAGATTCTGTCCCCACAGCACTGGCCCCAAGCCAGGGGCCACTGGAGCCACACCGCAGGATCGTACCTGGCCACTCCATGGAATCTGTGCCCGTGCCATTGGCCACAACCCTAGGGATCAGGAGAAACCTCAAAGTTCCAGGAGGCAATCCAATAGTGGAGGCCGCCCTGGACAAACAGGGGCGATCTGACCGAAGCTGAGCAGCCACCTCCACGCAGACATGTAGACGGATGTCCCAAGAAACAGAAGACAGGCCCTTCAGCCTAATAGGAACCTTTGCTTTGGTTTCCAGGCATCTATCCTAAGAGGTCTGTTCTCCAATACAAGCAGAAGGGGGTTTCCTGAGGCCCCACTCAGAACACCTCTCATCTCCACATGGGAAACATGCTCTTAGGAGCTGTGTCAAACCCTCAAGCAAGGAGAACCCTCCAGGGCCCCTGAGCCACCGCCACATTCCAACGTCTCCATGGACAAAACCCACAGTATGACCCATTTTCAGGAGAGTCCATTTCAACTCAGACCACCTGGAAGCTCCTCCAGAGCCAGCGGATCGAACATGCCTTGTCCTAGGAGCACCATGGGAATGCGACGTGGTGTAACCACGTATGCATCCTGAGAACCAGGCTCTCGAGGCTTTCCGTATGGGCCATTGGGGAGCCACCCAAAAGGAATCCAATGCCCAGCACAAGGAATCCTTGCGGTTGGGAGCATCTCACACATCCCAGCATGGGCGACCTCCATGCCGTACGGGGCACCCCTCTTCATGAAGAGCCCAACATGGACACAAAAATCCAACCTGAGCCAACGTCTGATCCTCACCCTGACTTCAGATGCAGAAGATCTCCATTCACCCTCTGCAGAATAGGCCTCCTCTGCCCTCTCCCTGAAACCTAACCCTAACTTCGGTTCTCAGACTTCCGTCCTCACACTCCTGTCCCACAAGCCCTCCAGACTCGGAATACCGGAGCCATAATGCAGCACTCTGCCTGCCCAGGAGCAGAAAAACCTTGCCCTCCGTGGCTGTCAGAGACTCCAAATGAGGAACAACCTGCACACCACTCGACTGCACTCCAATTATATAGGCTGCCCTGGGAACTAATGCTCCCTCTGACACAGCATGGGCCCCGAACTCCCGACACACCCAGAGCTGGCCCCAAATGCTGCATGTTGGAACCACCATGGCCTTAGGCCGTCATCTATTCCCAACCTGGTTTTTAAGGCACCAGAACCTTGACCTTATCTCCAATCACTGCACAGGGGTGGTGGTCCTGGTGAAGAAATCAGAACACACCCCTCCCCTTGCACTAAACCTTGCTGTTGACATGGTGTCCAATCTTCAGGGTAGGAGAAAGCAGCATGGGCCATGAGGCCACGGCCATGCTTGACGGCCACCTTGGGCACAAACACGCTTTGGGACACTCAGCGTGAGCCTTGGGCTCAAGTGAGGCTTCTCAGTGCCTGGAATAGGAGCCTGCATATGGGGCTGGCCCTTCCTCTAGGCACTCAATCCTAACCAGAAGTCACCGGTGCCCAGGGCTATGCTCTCAAATCCCTATTTGAAGGGAAACCTGAGGCAGAGAACGGGACTCCTCCCATCCTACACAATGACACCAAACTCCTGGTAGCTGGGCCAAATCCCCATAGTGACAGTCTGGTCCATGGCCCCAGAGGCCACCCCGCCATGCCTCGCCCATTCTTGAAACAAAATCCAGAGAAACAAACCTGAGCAACCGCCTCGCACTCACCCTTCATTTTATCCTGAGGAGCTCCCCTCACAGAATGTAGATCCGGCCTTCCATACCCTAGGCCCCAACCTAAGCTGACGATGCATTTTTAGAATTGTGATCTCACATCCCTGGCACTCACACCCTTCGCACTGGGGCCCCTGGAGACACACCGCACTACAGTGCCTGCCCTCTCCAAGGACACTCTACCCCTTCTCTTGCCCACAATCCTACAAATTGGGAGGAACCTCCCAGGTCCCTGAGGCCATCCCAAGAGTGGAGGCAGCCCTGGACAAACATTGGCGATCCCTCAAACGGTGAGCAACTATCACCACTCAGGAAATCAGACGGGTGTCCTCACAAACAGAATATTGAGCCGGACAGGTCCCTAGGCCCTCATCTGAATATCGCTTTGGTTTCCAGGTGTCCCTCCTCAGAGGCCTCTTTCCAATATCTGCCTCTAGGGTTTGCCTGAGACACCCATTCGAACACCACTCGTCTCCACATGGGAAACGTGCTCTTTGGAACTGAGAAAACCCTCCATTTAGGAGAACACTTCAGGGACCCAGAGCCACCGCCACATGTCAAGGTCTCCTTGGACACAGACCCACATTATGACGCATCCTCAGGAGACTCCGTTGCAACTCAGTCCCCTGTTTAGCTCCACCAGAGCCTGCAGATCAAACATGTCTGTTCCTAGGAGGCAATGGGAAGGAGAGCTGCGTTGCCCAGGCACCCATCCTTAGAACCCTGTTCTCGAGTTTTTTCATTCTGGGGCCTCGTGGAGCCATCCAACCAGACACGATTGTCACACAGAAGGTACCCTTGCGGTTTGGAGCTTATCGCAAATGCGAGCATGGGAAACCTTCCATGGCCTCATGGGCAGACCTCTTCTGGAAGGCGCCAGCATGGACACCAACTCCAAACTGAGCCAATGTCGGATCCTCGCCCTGACTTCAGGTGCAGGAGATCTCGATTCACCCTCTGCAGAGAGGGCCTGCCGTTCCCTCGCCCCATAACCTTACCCTAGCGTATGTTCTCAGACTTCCGTCCTCACACTCCTGGCCCACAAGCCCTCAAGATTGGGAATTCCGGAGCCACAATGCAGCACTCAGCCTGCCCAACTGGAGAAAAATGTTGCCCTCTGGGGCTGCCCAGAGACCCCCAATGAGGATCAACCTACTCTCCACTCGAAAGCACTCCAATTATCCAGGCTGCCCTGGGCAGTAATGTGCTCTCTGACCCATCGTAGCCAAGACTTCCAGAACAACACCCGGACAGCTGGCCGAACAGCCAGCTCATTGGACCCGCCATGGCATTGGCCATCATCTCTTCCCAACCTGTGTTTTCAGGCTACAGAACTTGGACCTTATCTCCAATCACTGCACAGGGGTGGACCTGATGCAGAAATTGGAACAACTCCTTCCCCCTGGCAGGAAAATTTGCTGTTGGCATGCTGTCCAAACTTCAGGGTAGGAGAAACCAGCATGGGCCATGAGGCCACGCCCATGCTTGAGGCCCCCCTTGGGCCCAAACACGCATTGTGACCCTCAGCACGAGACCCGTGCTCAAGTAGGCTTACCAGAGGCTGGACCAAGAGGCCGCATATGGGCTTGTCATGCCCCTAGCTTCCAAAACCTAACAAGGGGACGGGTTTTCCCTTCCCCTGTACCCAGGACTCTGCTCTGGAATGCCTCTTTTGGAGTGACACCTGGGGCAGAGAACAGGACTCCTCCCATCCCAAAGAATGACCACCAACTCTTGGGAGCCCGGCCAAATCCCCAGCAAGGGAGACTCCACGAGGCCCATGAGGCCACCCCTCCATTCCACGGTCATGCTTGACACAAAATCTAGAGGCAAAAGGCTGAGCAACGTCTCACACTAGCCCTTTCTTCCTATCCCGAGGAGCTCCTTTCACGGTCTGTAGATTGCGCCTATCATACCGTCGGCTGATAACCCAAGCCAACTTTGGGTTTCCAGATTCTGTCCCCACAGCACTGGCCCCAAGCCAGGGGCCACTGGAGCCACACCGCAGGATCGTACCTGGCCACTCCATGGAATCTGTGCCCGTGCCATTGGCCACAACCCTAGGGATCAGGAGAAACCTCAAAGTTCCAGGAGGCAATCCAATAGTGGAGGCCGCCCTGGACAAACAGGGGCGATCTGACCGAAGCTGAGCAGCCACCTCCACGCAGACATGTAGACGGATGTCCCAAGAAACAGAAGACAGGCCCTTCAGCCTAATAGGAACCTTTGCTTTGGTTTCCAGGCATCTATCCTAAGAGGTCTGTTCTCCAATACAAGCAGAAGGGGGTTTCCTGAGGCCCCACTCAGAACACCTCTCATCTCCACATGGGAAACATGCTCTTAGGAGCTGTGTCAAACCCTCAAGCAAGGAGAACCCTCCAGGGCCCCTGAGCCACCGCCACATTCCAACGTCTCCATGGACAAAACCCACAGTATGGCCCATTTTCAGGAGAGTCCATTTCAACTCAGACCACCTGGAAGCTCCTCCAGAGCCAGTGGATCGAACATGCCTTGTCCTAGGAGCACCATGGGAATGCGACGTGGTGTACCCACGTATGCATCCTGAGAACCAGGCTCTCGAGGCTTTCCGTATGGGGCATTGGGGAGCCACCCAAAAGGAATCCAATGCCCAGCACAAGGAATCCTTGCGGTTGGGAGCATCTCACACATCCCAGCATGGGCGACCTCCATGCCGTACGGGGCACCCCTCTTCATGAAGAGCCCAACATGGACACAAAAATCCAACCTGAGCCAACGTCTGATCCTCACCCTGACTTCAGATGCAGAAGATCTCCATTCACCCTCTGCAGAATAGGCCTCCTCTGCCCTCTCCCTGAAACCTAACCCTAACTTTGGTTCTCAGACATCCGTCCTCACACTCCTGTCCCACAAGCCCTCCAGACTCGGAATACCGGAGCCATAATGCACACTCTGCCTGCCCAGGAGCAGAAAAACCTTGCCCTCCGTGGCTGTCAGAGACTCCAAATGAGGAACAACCTGCACAACACTCGACTGCACTCCAATTATATAGGCTGCCCTGGGAACTAATGCTCCCTCTGACACAGCATGGGCCCCGAACTCCCGACACACCCAGAGCTGGCCCCAAATGCTGCATGTTGGAACCACCATGGCCTTAGGCCGTCATCTATTCCCAACCTGGTTTTTAAGGCACCAGAACCTTGACCTTATCTCCAATCACTGCACAGGGGTGGTGGTCCTGGTGAAGAAATCAGAACACACCCCTCCCCTTGCACTAAACCTTGCTGTTGACATGGTGTCCAATCTTCAGGGTAGGAGAAAGCAGCATGGGCCATGAGGCCACGGCCATGCTTGACGGCCACCTTGGGCACAAACACGCTTTGGGACACTCAGCGTGAGCCTTGGGCTCAAGTGAGGCTTCTCAGTGCCTGGAATAGGAGCCTGCATATGGGGCTGGCCCTTCCTCTAGGCACTCAATCCTAACCAGAAGTCACCGGTGCCCAGGGCTATGCTCTCAAATCCCTCTTTGAAGGGAAACCTGAGGCAGAGAACGGGACTCCTCCCATCCTACACAATGACACCAAACTCCTGGTAGCCGGGCCAAATCCCCATAGTGAGAGTCTGGTCCATGGCCCCAGAGGCCACCCCGCCATGCCTCGCCCATTCTTGAAACAAAATCCAGAGAAACAAACCTGAGCAACCGCCTCGCACTCACCCCTCATTTTATCCTGAGGAGCTCCCCTCACAGAATGTAGATCCGGCCTTCCATACCCTAGGCCCCAACCTAAGCTGACGATGCATTTTTAGAATTGTGACCTCACATCCCTGGCACTCACACCCTTCGCACTGGGGCCCCTGGAGACACACCGCACTACAGTGCCTGCCCTCTCCAATGACACTCTACCCATTCTCTTGCCCACAATCCTACAAATTGGGAGGAACCTCCCAGGTCCCTGAGGCCATCCCAATAGTGGAGGCAGCCCTGGACAAACATTGGCGATCCCTCAAACGGTGAGCAACTATCACCACTCAGGAAATCAGACGGGTGTCCTCACAAACAGAATATTGAGCCGGACAGGTCCCTAGGCCCTCATCTGAATATCGCTTTGGTTTCCAGGTGTCCCTCCTCAGAGGCCTCTTTCCAATATCTGCCTCTAGGGTTTTCCTGAGACACCCATTCGAACACCACTCGTCTCCACATGGGAAACGTGCTCTTTGGAACTGAGAAAACCCTCCATTTAGGAGAACACTTCAGGGACCCAGAGCCACCGCCACATGTCAAGGTCTCCTTGGACACAGACCCACATTATGACCCATCCTCAGGAGACTCCGTTGCAACTCAGTCCCCTGTTTAGCTCCACCAGAGCCTTCAGGTCAAACATGCCTGTTCCTAGGAGGCAATGGGAAGGAGAGCTGGGTTGCCCAGGCACCCATCCTTAGAACCCTGTTCTCGAGTTTTTTCATTCTGGGGCCTCGTGGAGCCATCCAACCAGACACGATTGTCACACAGAAGGTACCCTTGCGGTTTGGAGCTTATCGCAATGCGAGCATGGGAAACCTTCCATGGCCTCATGGGCAGACCTCTTCTGGAAGGCGCCAGCATGGACACCAACTCCAAACTGAGCCAATGTCGGATCCTCGCCCTGACTTCAGGTGCAGGAGATCTCGATTCACCCTCTGCAGAGAGGGCCTGCCGTTCTCTCGCCACATAACCTTACCCTAGCGTATGTTCTCAGACTTCCGTCCTCACACTCCTGGCCCACAAGCCCTCAAGATTGGGAATTCCGGAGCCACAATGCAGCACTCAGCCTGCCCAACTGGAGAAAAATGTTGCCCTCTGGGGCTGCCCAGAGACCCCCAATGAGGATCAACCTACTCTCCACTCGAAAGCACTCCAATTATCCAGGCTGCCCTGGGCAGTAATGTGCTCTCTGACCCATCGTAGCCAAGACTTCCAGAACAACACCCGGACAGCTGGCCGAACAGCCAGCTCATTGGACCCGCCATGGCATTGGCCATCATCTCTTCCCAACCTGTGTTTTCAGGCTACAGAACTTGGACCTTATCTCCAATCACTGCACAGGGGTGGACCTGATGAAGAAATTGGAACACCTCCTTCCCCCTGGCAGGAAAATTTGCTGTTGGCATGCTGTCCAAACTTCAGGGTAGGAGAAACCAGCATGGGCCATGAGGCCACGCCCATGCTTGAGGCCCCCCTTGGGCCCAAACACGCATTGTGACCCTCAGCACGAGACCCGTGCTCAAGTAGGCTTACCAGAGGCTGGACCAAGAGGCCGCATATGGGCTTGTCATGCCCCTAGCTTCCAAAACCTAACAAGGGGACGGGTTTTCCCTTCCCCTGTACCCAGGACTCTGCTCTGGAATGCCTCTTTTGGAGTGACACCTGGGGCAGAGAACAGGACTCCTCCCATCCCAAAGAATGACCACCAACTCTTGGGAGCCCGGCCAAATCCCCAGCAAGGGAGACTCCACGAGGCCCATGAGGCCACCCCTCCATTCCACGGTCATGCTTGACACAAAATCTAGAGGCAAAAGGCTGAGCAACGTCTCACACTAGCCCTTTCTTCCTATCCCGAGGAGCTCCTTTCACGGTCTGTAGATTGCGCCTATCATACCGTCGGCTGATAACCCAAGCCAACTTTGGGTTTCCAGATTCTGTCCCCACAGCACTGGCCCCAAGCCAGGGGCCTCTGGAGCCACACCGCAGGATCGTACCTGGCCACTCCATGGAATCTGTGCCCGTGCCATTGGCCACAACCCTAGGGATCAGGAGAAACCTCAAAGTTCCAGGAGGCAATCCAATAGTGGAGGCCGCCCTGGACAAACAGGGGCGATCTGACCGAAGCTGAGCAGCCACCTCCACGCAGACATGTAGACGGATGTCCCAAGAAACAGAAGACAGGCCCTTCAGCCTAATAGGAACCTTTGCTTTGGTTTCCAGGCATCTATCCTAAGAGGTCTGTTCTCCAATACAAGCAGAAGGGGGTTTCCTGAGGCCCCACTCAGAACACCTCTCATCTCCACATGGGAAACATGCTCTTAGGAGCTGTGTCAAACCCTCAAGCAAGGAGAACCCTCCAGGGCCCCTGAGCCACCGCCACATTCCAACGTCTCCATGGACAAAACCCACAGTATGACCCATTTTCAGGAGAGTCCATTTCAACTCAGACCACCTGGAAGCTCCTCCAGAGCCAGCGGATCGAACATGCCTTGTCCTAGGAGCACCATGGGAATGCGACGTGGTGTAACCACGTATGCATCCTGAGAACCAGGCTCTCGAGGCTTTCCGTATGGGCCATTGGGGAGCCATCCAAAAGGAATCCAATGCCCAGCACAAGGAATCCTTGCGGTTGGGAGCATCTCACACATCCCAGCATGGGCGACCTCCATGCCGTACGGGGCACCCCTCTTCATGAAGAGCCCAACATGGACACAAAAATCCAACCTGAGCCAACGTCTGATCCTCACCCTGACTTCAGATGCAGAAGATCTCCATTCACCCTCTGCAGAATAGGCCTCCTCTGCCCTCTCCCTGAAACCTAACCCTAACTTCGGTTCACAGACTTCCGTCCTCACACTCCTGTCCCACAAGCCCTCCAGACTCGGAATACCGGAGCCATAATGCACACTCTGCCTGCCCAGGAGCAGAAAAACCTTGCCCTCCGTGGCTGTCAGAGACTCCAAATGAGGAACAACCTGCACACCACTCGACTGCACTCCAATTATATAGGCTGCCCTGGGAACTAATGCTCCCTCTGACACAGCATGGGCCCCGAACTCCCGACACACCCAGAGCTGGCCCCAAATGCTGCATGTTGGAACCACCATGGCCTTAGGCCGTCATCTATTCCCAACCTGGTTTTTAAGGCACCAGAACCTTGACCTTATCTCCAATCACTGCACAGGGGTGGTGGTCCTGGTGAAGAAATCAGAACACACCCCTCCCCTTGCACTAAACCTTGCTGTTGACATGGTGTCCAATCTTCAGGGTAGGAGAAAGCAGCATGGGCCATGAGGCCACGTCCATGCTTGACGGCCACCTTGGGCACAAACACGCTTTGGGACACTCAGCGTGAGCCTTGGGCTCAAGTGAGGCTTCTCAGTGCCTGGAATAGGAGCCTGCATATGGGGCTGGCCCTTCCTCTAGGCACTCAATCCTAACCAGAAGTCACCGGTGCCCAGGGCTATGCTCTCAAATCCCTCTTTGAAGGGAAACCTGAGGCAGAGAACGGGACTCCTCCCATCCTACACAATGACACCAAACTCCTGGTAGCTGGGCCAAATCCCCATAGTGACAGTCTGGTCCATGGCCCCAGAGGCCACCCCGCCATGCCTCGCCCATTCTTGAAACAAAATCCAGAGAAACAAACCTGAGCAACCGCCTCGCACTCACCCTTCATTTTATCCTGAGGAGCTCCCCTCACAGAATGTAGATCCGGCCTTCCATACCCTAGGCCCCAACCTAAGCTGACGATGCATTTTTAGAATTGTGATCTCACATCCCTGGCACTCACACCCTTCGCACTGGGGCCCCTGGAGACACACCGCACTACAGTGCCTGCCCTCTCCAAGGACACTCTACCCCTTCTCTTGCCCACAATCCTACAAATTGGGAGGAACCTCCCAGGTCCCTGAGGCCATCCCAAGAGTGGAGGCAGCCCTGGACAAACATTGGCGATCCCTCAAACGGTGAGCAACTATCACCACTCAGGAAATCAGACGGGTGTCCTCACAAACAGAATATTGAGCCGGACAGGTCCCTAGGCCCTCATCTGAATATCGCTTTGGTTTCCAGGTGTCCCTCCTCAGAGGCCTCTTTCCAATATCTGCCTCTAGGGTTTGCCTGAGACACCCATTCGAACACCACTCGTCTCCACATGGGAAACGTGCTCTTTGGAACTGAGAAAACCCTCCATTTAGGAGAACACTTCAGGGACCCAGAGCCACCGCCACATGTCAAGGTCTCCTTGGACACAGACCCACATTATGACCCATCCTCAGGAGACTCCGTTGCAACTCAGTCCCCTGTTTAGCTCCACCAGAGCCTGCAGATCAAACATGTCTGTTCCTAGGAGGCAATGGGAAGGAGAGCTGCGTTGCCCAGGCACCCATCCTTAGAACCCTGTTCTCGAGTTTTTTCATTCTGGGGCCTCGTGGAGCCATCCAACCAGACACGATTGTCACACAGAAGGTACCCTTGCGGTTTGGAGCTTATCGCAAATGCGAGCATGGGAAACCTTCCATGGCCTCATGGGCAGACCTCTTCTGGAAGGCGCCAGCATGGACACCAACTCCAAACTGAGCCAATGTCGGATCCTCGCCCTGACTTCAGGTGCAGGAGATCTCGATTCACCCTCTGCAGAGAGGGCCTGCCGTTCCCTCGCCCCATAACCTTACCCTAGCGTATGTTCTCAGACTTCCGTCCTCACACTCCTGGCCCACAAGCCCTCAAGATTGGGAATTCCGGAGCCACAATGCAGCACTCAGCCTGCCCAACTGGAGAAAAATGTTGCCCTCTGGGGCTGCCCAGAGACCCCCAATGAGGATCAACCTACTCTCCACTCGAAAGCACTCCAATTATCCAGGCTGCCCTGGGCAGTAATGTGCTCTCTGACCCATCGTAGCCAAGACTTCCAGAACAACACCCGGACAGCTGGCCGAACAGCCAGCTCATTGGACCCGCCATGGCATTGGCCATCATCTCTTCCCAACCTGTGTTTTCAGGCTACAGAACTTGGACCTTATCTCCAATCACTGCACAGGGGTGGACCTGATGCAGAAATTGGAACTCCTCCTTCCCCCTGGCAGGAAAATTTGCTGTTGGCATGCTGTCCAAACTTCAGGGTAGGAGAAACCAGCATGGGCCATGAGGCCACGCCCATGCTTGAGGCCCCCCTTGGGCCCAAACACGCATTGTGACCCTCAGCACGAGACCCGTGCTCAAGTAGGCTTACCAGAGGCTGGACCAAGAGGCCGCATATGGGCTTGTCATGCCCCTAGCTTCCAAAACCTAACAAGGGGACGGGTTTTCCCTTCCCCTGTACCCAGGACTCTGCTCTGGAATGCCTCTTTTGGAGTGACACCTGGGGCAGAGAACAGGACTCCTCCCATCCCAAAGAATGACCACCAATTCTTGGGAGCCCGGCCAAATCCCCAGCAAGGGAGACTCCACGAGGCCCATGAGGCCACCCCTCCATTCCACGGTCATGCTTGACACAAAATCTAGAGGCAAAAGGCTGAGCAACGTCTCACACTAGCCCTTTCTTCCTATCCCGAGGAGCTCCTTTCACGGTCTGTAGATTGCGCCTATCATACCGTCGGCTGATAACCCAAGCCAACTTTGGGTTTCCAGATTCTGTCCCCACAGCACTGGCCCCAAGCCAGGGGCCACTGGAGCCACACCGCAGGATCGTACCTGGCCACTCCATGGAATCTGTGCCCGTGCCATTGGCCACAACCCTAGGGATCAGGAGAAACCTCAAAGTTCCAGGAGGCAATCCAATAGTGGAGGCCGCCCTGGACAAACAGGGGCGATCTGACCGAAGCTGAGCAGCCACCTCCACGCAGACATGTAGACGGATGTCCCAAGAAACAGAAGACAGGCCCTTCCCCCTAATAGGAACCTTTGCTTTGGTTTCCAGGCATCTATCCTAAGAGGTCTGTTCTCCAATACAAGCAGAAGGGGGTTTCCTGAGGCCCCACTCAGAACACCTCTCATCTCCACATGGGAAACATGCTCTTAGGAGCTGTGTCAAACCCTCAAGCAAGGAGAACCCTCCAGGGCCCCTGAGCCACCGCCACATTCCAACGTCTCCATGGACAAAACCCACAGTATGGCCCATTTTCAGGAGAGTCCATTTCAACTCAGACCACCTGGAAGCTCCTCCAGAGCCAGTGGATCGAACATGCCTTGTCCTAGGAGCACCATGGGAATGCGACGTGGTGTACCCACGTATGCATCCTGAGAACCAGGCTCTCGAGGCTTTCCGTATGGGGCATTGGGGAGCCACCCAAAAGGAATCCAATGGCCAGCACAAGGAATCCTTGCGGTTGGGAGCATCTCACACATCCCAGCATGGGCGACCTCCATGCCGTACGGGGCACCCCTCTTCATGAAGAGCCCAACATGGACACAAAAATCCAACCTGAGCCAACGTCTGATCCTCACCCTGACTTCAGATGCAGAAGATCTCCATTCACCCTCTGCAGAATAGGCCTCCTCTGCCCTCTCCCTGAAACCTAACCCTAACTTCGGTTCTCAGACTTCCGTCCTCACACTCCTGTCCCACAAGCCCTCCAGACTCGGAATACCGGAGCCATAATGCAGCACTCTGCCTGCCCAGGAGCAGAAAAACCTTGCCCTCCGTGGCTGTCAGAGACTCCAAATGAGGAACAACCTGCACACCACTCGACTGCACTCCAATTATATAGGCTGCCCTGGGAACTAATGCTCCCTCTGACACAGCATGGGCCCCGAACTCCCGACACACCCAGAGCTGGCCCCAAATGCTGCATGTTGGAACCACCATGGCCTTAGGCCGTCATCTATTCCCAACCTGGTTTTTAAGGCACCAAAACCTTGACCTTATCTCCAATCACTGCACAGGCGTGGTGGTCCTGGTGAAGAAATCAGAACACACCCCTCCCCTTGCACTAAACCTTGCTGTTGACATGGTGTCCAATCTTCAGGGTAGGAGAAAGCAGCATGGGCCATGAGGCCACGTCCATGCTTGACGGCCACCTTGGGCACAAACACGCTTTGGGACACTCAGTGTGAGCCTTGGGCTCAAGTGAGGCTTCTCAGTGCCTGGAATAGGAGCCTGCATATGGGGCTGGCCCTTCCTCTAGGCACTCAATCCTAACCAGAAGTCACCGGTGCCCAGGGCTATGCTCTCAAATCCCTCTTTGAAGGGAAACCTGAGGCAGAGAACGGGACTCCTCCCATCCTACACAATGACACCAAACTCCTGGTAGCCGGGCCAAATCCCCATAGTGAGAGTCTGGCCCATGGCCCCAGAGGCGACCCCGCCATGCCTCGCCCATTCTTGAAACAAAATCCAGAGAAACAAACCTGAGCAACCGCCTCGCACTCACCCTTCATTTTATCCTGAGGAGCTCCCCTCACAGAATGTAGATCCGGCCTTCCATACCCTAGGCCCCAACCTAAGCTGACGATGCCTTTTTAGAATTCTGACCTCACATCCCTGGCACTCACACCCTTCGCACTGGGGCCCCTGGAGACACACCGCACTACAGTGCCTGCCCTCTCCAAGGACACTCTACCCATTCTCTTGCCCACAATCCTACAAATTGGGAGGAACCTCCCAGGTCCCTGAGGCAATCCCAATAGTGGAGGCAGCCCTGGACAAACATTGGCGATCCCTCAAACGGTGAGCAACTATCACCACTCAGGAAATCAGACGGGTGTCCTCACAAACAGAATATTGAGCCGGACAGGTCCCTAGGCCCTCATCTGAATATCGCTTTGGTTTCCAGGTGTCCCTCCTCAGAGGCCTCTTTCCAATATCTGCCTCTAGGGTTTGCCTGAGACACCCATTCGAACACCACTCGTCTCCACATGGGAAACGTGCTCTTTGGAACTGAGAAAACCCTCCATTTAGGAGAACACTTCAGGGACCCAGAGCCACCGCCACATGTCAAGGTCTCCTTGGACACAGACCCACATTATGACGCATCCTCAGGAGACTCCGTTGCAACTCAGTCCCCTGTTTAGCTCCACCAGAGCCTGCAGATCAAACATGTCTGTTCCTAGGAGGCAATGGGAAGGAGAGCTGGGTTGCCCAGGCACCCATCCTTAGAACCCTGTTCTCGAGTTTTTTCATTCTGGGGCCTCGTGGAGCCATCCAACCAGACACGATTGTCACACAGAAGGTACCCTTGCGGTTTGGAGCTTATCGCAAATGCGAGCATGGGAAACCTTCCATGGCCTCATGGGCAGACCTCTTCTGGAAGGCGCCAGCATGGACACCAACTCCAAACTGAGCCAATGTCGGATCCTCGCCCTGACTTCAGGTGCAGGAGATCTCGATTCACCCTCTGCAGAGAGGGCCTGCCGTTCCCTCGCCCCATAACCTTACCCTAGCGTATGTTCTCAGACTTCCGTCCTCACACTCCTGGCCCACAAGCCCTCAAGATTGGGAATTCCGGAGCCACAATGCAGCACTCAGCCTGCCCAACTGGAGAAAAATGTTGCCCACTGGGGCTGCCCAGAGACCCCCAATGAGGATCAACCTACTCTCCACTCGAAAGCACTCCAATTATCCAGGCTGCCCTGGGCAGTAATGTCCTCTCTGACCCATCGTAGCCAAGACTTCCAGAACAACACCCGGACAGCTGGCCGAACAGCCAGCTCATTGGACCCGCCATGGCATTGGCCATCATCTCTTCCCAACCTGTGTTTTCAGGCTACAGAACTTGGACCTTATCTCCAATCACTGCACAGGGGTGGACCTGATGCAGAAATCGGAACAACTCCTTCCCCCTGGCAGGAAAATTTGCTGTTGGCATGCTGTCCAAACTTCAGGGTAGGAGAAACCAGCATGGGCCATGAGGCCACGCCCATGCTTGAGGCCCCCCTTGGGCCCAAACACGCATTGTGACCCTCAGCACGAGACCCGTGCTCAAGTAGGCTTACCAGAGGCTGGACCAAGAGGCCGCATATGGGCTTGTCATGCCCCTAGCTTCCAAAACCTAACAAGGGGACGGGTTTTCCCTTCCCCTGTACCCAGGACTCTGCTCTGGAATGCCTCTTTTGGAGTGACACCTGGGGCAGAGAACAGGACTCCTCCCATCCCAAAGAATGACCACCAACTCTTGGGAGCCTGGCCAAATCCCCAGCAAGGGAGACTGCACGAGGCCCATGAGGCCACCCCTCCATTCCACGGTCATGCTTGACACAAAATCTAGAGGCAAAAGGCTGAGCAAGCGTCTCACACTAGCCCTTTCTTCCTATCCCGAGGAGCTCCTTTCACGGTCTGTAGATTGCGCCTATCATACCGTCGGCTGATAACCCAAGCCAACTTTGGGTTTCCAGATTCTGTCCCCACAGCACTGGCCCCAAGCCAGGGGCCTCTGGAGCCACACCGCAGGATCGTACCTGGCCACTCCATGGAATCTGTGCCCGTGCCATTGGCCACAACCCTAGGGATCAGGAGAAACCTCAAAGTTCCAGGAGGCAATCCAATAGTGGAGGCCGCCCTGGACAAACAGGGGCGATCTGACCGAAGCTGAGCAGCCACCTCCACGCAGACATGTAGACGGATGTCCCAAGAAACAGAAGACAGGCCCTTCAGCCTAATAGGAACCTTTGCTTTGGTTTCCAGGCATCTATCCTCAGAGGTCTGTTCTCCAATACAAGCAGAAGGGGGTTCCCTGAGGCCCCACTCAGAACACCTCTCATCTCCACATGGGAAACATGCTCTTAGGAGCTGTGTCAAACCCTCAAGCAAGGAGAACCCTCCAGGGCCCCTGAGTCACCGCCACATTCCAACGTCTCCATGGACAAAACCCACAGTATGACCCATTTTCAGGAGAGTCCATTTCAACTCAGACCACCTGGAAGCTCCTCCAGAGCCAGCGGATCGAACATGCCTTGTCCTAGGAGCACCATGGGAATGCGACGTGGGGTACCCACGTATGCATCCTGAGAACCAGGCTCTCGAGGCTTTCCGTATGGGCCATTGGGGAGCCATCCAAAAGGAATCCAATGCCCAGCACAAGGAATCCTTGCGGTTGGGAGCATCTCACACATCCCAGCATGGGCGACCTCCATGCCGTACGGGGCACCCCTCTTCATGAAGAGCCCAACATGGACACAAAAATCCAACCTGAGCCAACGACTGATCCTCACCCTGACTTCAGATGCAGAAGATCTCCATTCACCCTCTGCAGAATAGGCCTCCTCTGCCCTCTCCCTGAAACCTAACCCTAACTTCGGTTCTCAGACTTCCGTCCTCACACTCCTGTCCCACAAGCCCTCCAGACTCGGAATACCGGAGCCATAATGCAGCACTCTGCCTGCCCAGGAGCAGAAAAACCTTGCCCTCCGTGGCTGGCAGAGACTCCAAATGAGGAACAACCTGCACAACACTCGACTGCACTCCAATTATATAGGCTGCCCTGGGAACTAATGCTCCCTCTGACACAGCATGGGCCCCGAACTCCCGACACACCCAGAGCTGGCCCCAAATGCTGCATGTTGGAACCACCATGGCCTTAGGCCGTCATCTATTCCCAACCTGGTTTTTAAGGCACCAGAACCTTGACCTTATCTCCAATCACTGCACAGGGGTGGTGGTCCTGGTGAAGAAATCAGAACACACCCCTCCCCTTGCACTAAACCTTGCTGTTGACATGGTGTCCAATCTTCAGGATAGGAGAAAGCAGCATGGGCCATGAGGCCACGGCCATGCTTGACGGCCACCTTGGGCAAAAACACGCTTTGGGACACTCAGCGTGAGCCTTGGGCTCAAGTGGGGCTTCTCAGTGCCTGGAATAGGAGCCTGCATATGGGGCTGGACCTTCCTCTAGGCACTCAATCCTAACCAGAAGTCACCGGTGCCCAGGGCTATGCTCTCAAATCCCTCTTTGAAGGGAAACCTGAGGCAGAGAACGGGACTCCTCCCATCCTACACAATGACACCAAACTCCTGGTAGCCGGGCCAAATCCCCATAGTGAGAGTCTGGTCCATGGCCCCAGAGGCGACCCCGCCATGCCTCGCCCATTCTTGAAACAAAATCCAGAGAAACAAACCTGAGCAACCGCCTCGCACTCACCCTTCATTTTATCCTGAGGAGCTCCCCTCACAGAATGTAGATCCGGCCTTCCATACCCTAGGCCCCAACCTAAGCTGACGATGCCTTTTTAGAATTCTGACCTCACATCCCTGGCACTCACACCCTTCGCACTGGGGCCCCTGGAGACACACCGCACTACAGTGCCTGCCCTCTCCAAGGACACTCTACCCCTTCTCTTGCCCACAATCCTACAAATTGGGAGGAACCTCCCAGGTCCCTGAGGCCATCCCAATAGTGGAGGCAGCCCTGGACAAACATTGGCGATCCCTCAAACGGTGAGCAACTATCACCACTCAGGAAATCAGACGGGTGTCCTCACAAACAGAATATTGAGCCGGACAGGTCCCTAGGCCCTCATCTGAATATCGCTTTGGTTTCCAGGTGTCCCTCCTCAGAGGCCTCTTTCCAATATCTGCCTCTAGGGTTTGCCTGAGACACCCATTCGAACACCACTCGTCTCCACATGGGAAACGTGCTCTTTGGAACTGAGAAAACCCTCCATTTAGGAGAACACTTCAGGGACCCAGAGCCACCGCCACATGTCAAGGTCTCCTTGGACACAGACCCACATTATGACCCATCCTCAGGAGACTCCGTTGCAACTCAGTCCCCTGTTTAGCTCCACCAGAGCCTGCAGATCAAACATGTCTGTTCCTAGGAGGCAATGGGAAGGAGAGCTGGGTTGCCCAGGCACCCATCCTTAGAACCCTGTTCTCGAGTTTTTTCATTCTGGGGCCTCGTGGAGCCATCCAACCAGACACGATTGTCACACAGAAGGTACCCTTGCGGTTTGGAGCTTACCGCAAATGCGAGCATGGGAAACCTTCCATGGCCTCATGGGCAGACCTCTTCTGGAAGGCGCCAGCATGGACACCAACTCCAAACTGAGCCAATGTCGGATCCTCGCCCTGACTTCAGGTGCAGGAGATCTCGATTCACCCTCTGCAGAGAGGGCCTGCCGTTCCCTCGCCCCATAACCTTACCCTAGCGTATGTTCTCAGACTTCCGTCCTCACACTCCTGGCCCACAAGCCCTCAAGATTGGGAATTCCGGAGCCACAATGCAGCACTCAGCCTGCCCAACTGGAAAAAATGTTGCCCTCTGGGGCTGCCCAGAGACCCCCAATGAGGATCAACCTACTCTCCACTCGAAAGCACTCCAATTATCCAGGCTGCCCTGGGCAGTAATGTGCTCTCTGACCCATCGTAGCCAAGACTTCCAGAACAACACCCGGACAGCTGGCCGAACAGCCAGCTCATTGGACCCGCCATGGCAATGGCCATCATCTCTTCCCAACCTGTGTTTTCAGGCTACAGAACTTGGACCTTATCTAAAATCACTGCACAGGGGTGGACCTGATGCAGAAATTGGAACAACTCCTTCCCCCTGGCAGGAAAATTTGCTGTTGGCATGCTGTCCAAACTTCAGGGTAGGAGAAACCAGCATGGGCCATGAGGCCACGCCCATGCTTGAGGCCCCCCTTGGGCCCAAACACGCATTGTGACCCTCAGCACGAGACCCGTGCTCAAGTAGGCTTACCAGAGGCTGGACCAAGAGGCCGCATATGGGCTTGTCATGCCCCTAGCTTCCAAAACCTAACAAGGGGACGGGTTTTCCCTTCCCCTGTACCCAGGAATAGGCTCTGGAATGCCTCTTTTGGAGTGACACCTGGGGCAGAGAACAGGACTCCTCCCATCCCAAAGAATGACCACCAACCTTTGGGAGCCCGGCCAAATCCCCAGCAAGGGAGACTGCACGAGGCCCATGAGGCCACCCCTCCATTCCACGGTCATGCTTGACACAAAATCTAGAGGCAAAAGGCTGAGCAAGCGTCTCACACTAGCCCTTTCTTCCTATCCCGAGGAGCTCCTTTCACGGTCTGTAGATTGCGCCTATCATACCGTCGGCTGATAACCCAAGCCAACTTTGGGTTTCCAGATTCTGTCCCCACAGCACTGGCCCCAAGCCAGGGGCCTCTGGAGCCACACCGCAGGATCATACCTGGCCACTCCATGGAATCTGTGCCCGTGCCATTGGCCACAACTGTAGGGATCAGGAGAAACCTCAAAGTTCCAGGAGGCAATCCAATAGTGGAGGCCGCCCTGGACAAACAGGGGCGATCTGACAAAAGCTGAGCAGCCACCTCCACGCAGACATGTAGACGGATGTCCCAAGAAACAGAAGACAGGACCTTCAGCATAATAGGAACCTTTGCTTTGGTTTCCAGGCATCTATCCTCAGAGGTCTCTTCTCCAATACAAGCAGAAGGGGGTTTCATGAGGCCCCACTCAGAACACCTCTCATCTCCACATGGGAAACATGCTCTTAGGAGCTGTGTCAAAACCTCAAGCAAGGAGAACCCTTCAGGGCCCCTGAGCCACCGCCACATTCCAACGTCTCCATGGACAAAACCCACAGTATGACCCATTTTCAGGAGAGTCCATTTCAACTCAGACCACCTGGAAGCTCCTCCAGAGCCAGCGGATCGAACATGCCTTGTCCTAGGAGCACCATGGGAATGTGACGTGGGGTACCCACGTATGCATCCTGAGAACCAGGCTCTCGAGGCTTTCCGTATGGGGCATTGGGGAGCCATCCAAAAGGAATCCAATGCTCAGCACAAGGAATCATTGCGGTTGGGAGCATCTCACACATCCCAGCATGGGCGACCTCCATGCCGTACGGGGCACCCCTCTTCATGAAGAGCCCAACATGGACACAAAAATCCAACCTGAGCCAACGTCTGATCCTCACCCTGACTTCAGATGCAGAAGATCTCGATTCACCCTCTGCAGAATAGGCCTCCTCTGCCCTCTCCCTGAAACCTAACCCTAACTTCGGTTCTCAGACTTCCGTCCTCACACTCCTGTCCCACAAGCCCTCCAGACTCGGAATACCGGAGCCATAATGCAGCACTCTGCCTGCCCAGGAGCAGAAAAACCTTGCCCTCCGTGGCTGTCAGAGACTCCAAATGAGGAACAACCTGCACACCACTCGACTGCACTCCAATTATATAGGCTGCCCTGGGAACTAATGCTCCCTCTGACACAGCATGGGCCCCGAACTCCCGACACACCCAGAGCTGGCCCCAAATGCTGCATGTTGGAACCACCATGGCCTTAGGCCGTCATCTATTCCCAACCTGGTTTTTAAGGCACCAGAACCTTGACCTTATCTCCAATCACTGCACAGGGGTGGTGGTCCTGGTGAAGAAATCAGAACACACCCCTCCCCTTGCACTAAACCTTGCTGTTGACATGGTGTCCAATCTTCAGGGTAGGAGAAAGCAGCATGGGCCATGAGGCCACGTCCATGCTTGACGGCCACCTTGGGCACAAACACGCTTTGGGACACTCAGCGTGAGCCTTGGGCTCAAGTGAGGCTTCTCAGTGCCTGGAATAGGAGCCTGCATATGGGGCTGGCCCTTCCTCTAGGCACTCAATCCTAACCAGAAGTCACCGGTGCCCAGGGCTATGCTCTCAAATCCCTCATTGAAGGGAAACCTGAGGCAGAGAACGGGACTCCTCCCATCCTACACAATGACACCAAACTCCTGGTAGCCGGGCCAAATCCCCATAGTGAGAGTCTGGTCCATGGCCCCAGAGGCCACCCCGCCATGCCTCGCCCATTCTTGAAACAAAATCCAGAGAAACAAACCTGAGCAACCGCCTCGCACTCACCCTTCATTTTATCCTGAGGAGCTCCCCTCACAGAATGTAGATCCGGCCTTCCATACCCTAGGCCCCAACCTAAGCTGACGATGCCTTTTTAGAATTCTGACCTCACATCCCTGGCACTCACACCCTTCGCACTGGGGCCCCTGGAGACACACCGCACTACAGTGCCTGCCCTCTCCAAGGACACTCTACCCATTCTCTTGCCCACAATCCTACAAATTGGGAGGAACCTCCCAGGTCCCTGAGGCCATCCCAATAGTGGAGGCAGCCCTGGACAAACATTGGCGATCCCTCAAACGGTGAGCAACTATCACCACTCAGGAAATCAGACGGGTGTCCTCACAAACAGAATATTGAGCCGGACAGGTCCCTAGGCCCTCATCTGAATATCGCTTTGGTTTCCAGGTGTCCCTCCTCAGAGGCCTCTTTCCAATATCTGCCTCTAGGGTTTGCCTGAGACACCCATTCGAACACCACTCGTCTCCACATGGGAAACGTGCTCTTTGGAACTGAGAAAACCCTCCATTTAGGAGAACACTTCAGGGACCCAGAGCCACCGCCACATGTCAAGGTCTCCTTGGACACAGACCCACATTATGACCCATCCTCAGGAGACTCCGTTGCAACTCAGTCCCCTGTTTAGCTCCACCAGAGCCTGCAGATCAAACATGCCTGTTCCTAGGAGGCAATGGGAAGGAGAGCTGCGTTGCCCAGGCACCCATCCTTAGAACCCTGTTCTCGAGTTTTTTCATTCTGGGGCCTCGTGGAGCCATCCAACCAGACACGATTGTCGCACAGAAGGTACCCTTGCGGTTTGGAGCTTACCGCAAATGCGAGCATGGGAAACCTTCCATGGCCTCATGGGCAGACCTCTTCTGGAAGGCGCCAGCATGGACACCAACTCCAAACTGAGCCAATGTCGGATCCTCGCCCTGACTTCAGGTGCAGGAGATCTCGATTCACCCTCTGCAGAGAGGGCCTGCCGTTCCCTCGCCCCATAACCTTACCCTAGCGTATGTTCTCAGACTTCCGTCCTCACACTCCTGGCCCACAAGCCCTCAAGATTGGGAATTCCGGAGCCACAATGCAGCACTCAGCCTGCCCAACTGGAGAAAAATGTTGCCCTCTGGGGCTGCCCAGAGACCCCCAATGAGGATCAACCTACTCTCCACTCGAAAGCACTCCAATTATCCAGGCTGCCCTGGGCAGTAATGTGCTCTCTGACCCATCGTAGCCAAGACTTCCAGAACAACACCCGGACAGCTGGCCGAACAGCCAGCTCATTGGACCCGCCATGGCATTGGCCATCATCTCTTCCCAACCTGTGTTTTCAGGCTACAGAACTTGGACCTTATCTCCAATCACTGCACAGGGGTGGACCTGATGCAGAAATTGGAACAACTCCTTCCCCCTGGCAGGAAAATTTGCTGTTGGCATGCTGTCCAAACTTCAGGGTAGGAGAAACCAGCATGGGCCATGAGGCCACGCCCATGCTTGAGGCCCCCCTTGGGCCCAAACACGCATTGTGACCCTCAGCACGAGACCCGTGCTCAAGTAGGCTTACCAGAGGCTGGACCAAGAGGCCGCATATGGGCTTGTCATGCCCCTAGCTTCCAAAACCTAACAAGGGGACGGGTTTTCCCTTCCCCTGTACCCAGGACTCTGCTCTGGAATGCCTCTTTTGGAGTGACACCTGGGGCAGAGAACAGGACTCCTCCCATCCCAAAGAATGACCACCAACCTTTGGGAGCCTGGCCAAATCCCCAGCAAGGGAGACTGCACGAGGCCCATGAGGCCACCCCTCCATTCCACGGTCATGCTTGACACAAAATCTAGAGGCAAAAGGCTGAGCAAGCGTCTCACACTAGCCCTTTCTTCCTATCCCGAGGAGCTCCTTTCACGGTCTGTAGATTGCGCCTATCATACCGTCGGCTGATAACCCAAGCCAACTTTGGGTTTCCAGATTCTGTCCCCACAGCACTGGCCCCAAGCCAGGGGCCTCTGGAGCCACACCGCAGGATCATACCTGGCCACTCCATGGAATCTGTGCCCGTGCCATTGGCCACAACCGTAGGGATCAGGAGAAACCTCAAAGTTCCAGGAGGCAATCCAATAGTGGAGGCCGCCCTGGACAAACAGGAGCGATCTGACAAAAGCTGAGCAGCCACCTCCACGCAGACATGTAGACGGATGTCCCAAGAAATAGAAGACAGGCCCTTCAGCCTAATAGGAACCTTTGCTTTGGTTTCCAGGCATCTATCCTCAGAGGTCTCTTCTCCAATACAAGCAGAAGGGGGTTTCATGAGGCCCCACTCAGAACACCTCTCATCTCCACATGGGAAACATGCTCTTAGGAGCTGTGTCAAAACCTCAAGCAAGGAGAACCCTTCAGGGCCCCTGAGCCACCGCCACATTCCAACGTCTCCATGGACAAAACCCAGAGTATGACCCATTTTCAGGAGAGTCCATTTCAACTCAGACCACCTGGAAGCTCCTCCAGAGCCAGCGGATCGAACATGCCTTGTCCTAGGAGCACCATGGGAATGCGACGTGGGGTACCCACGTATGCATCCTGAGAACCAGGCTCTCGAGGCTTTCCGTATGGGGCATTGGGGAGCCATCCAAAAGGAATCCAATGCTAAGCACAAGGAATCATTGCGGTTGGGAGCATCTCACACATCCCAGCATGGGCGACCTCCATGCCGTACGGGGCACCCCTCTTCATGAAGAGCCCAACATGGACACAAAAATCCAACCTGAGCCAACGTCTGATCCTCACCCTGACTTCAGATGCAGAAGATCTCGATTCACCCTCTGCAGAATAGGCCTCCTCTGCCCTCTCCCTGAAACCTAACCCTAACTTCGGTTCTCAGACTTCCGTCCTCACACTCCTGTCCCACAAGCCCTCCAGACTCGGAATACCGGAGCCATAATGCAGCACTCTGCCTGCCCAGGAGCAGAAAAACCTTGCCCTCCGTGGCTGTCAGAGACTCCAAATGAGGAACAACCTGCACACCACTCGACTGCACTCCAATTATATAGGCTGCCCTGGGAACTAATGCTCCCTCTGACACAGCATGGGCCCCGAACTCCCGACACACCGAGAGCTGGCCCCAAATGCTGCATGTTGGAACCACCATGGCCTTAGGCCGTCATCTATTTTCAACCTGGTTTTTAAGGCACCAGAACCTTGACCTTATCTCCAATCACTGCACAGGGGTGGTGGTCCTGGTGAAGAAATCAGAACACACCCCTCCCCTTGCACTAAACCTTGCTGTTGACATGGTGTCCAATCTTCAGGGTAGGAGAAAGCAGCATGGGCCATGAGGCCACGGCCATGCTTGACGGCCACCTTGGGCAAAAACACGCTTTGGGACACTCAGCGTGAGCCTTGGGCTCAAGTGAGGCTTCTCAGTGCCTGGAATATGAGCCTGCATATGGGGCTGGCCCTTCCTCTAGGCACTCAATCCTAACCAGAAGTCACCGGTGCCCAGGGCTATGCTCTCAAATCCCTATTTGAAGGGAAACCTGAGGCAGAGAACGGGACTCCTCCCATCCTACACAATGACACCAAACTCCTGGTAGCCGGGCCAAATCCCCATAGTGAGAGTCTGGTCCATGGCCCCAGAGGCCACCCCGCCATGCCTCGCCCATTCTTGAAACAAAATCCAGAGAAACAAACCTGAGCAACCGCCTCGCACTCACCCTTCATTTTAACCTGAGGAGCTCCCCTCACAGAATGTAGATCCGGCCTTCCATACCCTAGGCCCCAACCTAAGCTGACGATGCATTTTTAGAATTGTGACCTCACATCCCTGGCACTCACACCCTTCGCACTGGGGCCCCTGGAGACACACCGCACTACAGTGCCTGCCCTCTCCAAGGACACTCTACCCCTTCTCTTGCCCACAATCCTACAAATTGGGAGGAACCTCCCAGGTCCCTGAGGCCATCCCAATAGTGGAGGCAGCCCTGGACAAACATTGGCGATCCCTCAAACGGTGAGCAACTATCACCACTCAGGAAATCAGACGGGTGTCCTCACAAACAGAATATTGAGCCGGACAGGTCCCTAGGCCCTCATCTGAATATCGCTTTGGTTTCCAGGTGTCCCTCCTCAGAGGCCTCTTTCCAATATCTGCCTCTAGGGTTTGCCTGAGACACCCATTCGAACACCACTCGTCTCCACATGGGAAACGTGCTCTTTGGAACTGAGAAAACCCTCCATTTAGGAGAACACTTCAGGGACCCAGAGCCACCGCCACAGGTCAAGGTCTCCTTGGACACAGACCCACATTATGACCCATCCTCAGGAGACTCCGTTGCAACTCAGTCCCCTGTTTAGCTCCACCAGAGCCTGCAGGTCAAACATGCCTGTTCCTAGGAGGCAATGGGAAGGAGAGCTGGGTTGCCCAGGCACCCATCCTTAGAACCCTGTTCTCGAGTTTTTTCATTCTGGGGCCTCGTGGAGCCATCCAACCAGACACGATTGTCACACAGAAGGTACCCTTGCGGTTTGGAGCTTATCGCAATGCGAGCATGGGAAACCTTCCATGGCCTCATGGGCAGACCTCTTCTGGAAGGCGCCAGCATGGACACCAACTCCAAACTGAGCCAATGTCGGATCCTCGCCCTGACTTCAGGTGCAGGAGATCTCGATTCACCCTCTGCAGAGAGGGCCTGCCGTTCCCTCGCCCCATAACCTTACCCTAGCGTATGTTCTCAGACTTCCGTCCTCACACTCCTGGCCCACAAGCCCTCAAGATTGGGAATTCCGGAGCCACAATGCAGCACTCAGCCTGCCCAACTGGAGAAAAATGTTGCCCACTGGGGCTGCCCAGAGACCCCCAATGAGGATCAACCTACTCTCCACTCGAAAGCACTCCAATTATCCAGGCTGCCCTGGGCAGTAATGTGCTCTCTGACCCATCGTAGCCAAGACTTCCAGAACAACACCCGGACAGCTGGCCGAACAGCCAGCTCATTGGACCCGCCATGGCATTGGCCATCATCTCTTCCCAACCTGTGTTTTCAGGCTACAGAACTTGGACCTTATCTCCAATCACTGCACAGGGGTGGACCTGATGCAGAAATCGGAACAACTCCTTCCCCCTGGCAGGAAAATTTGCTGTTGGCATGCTGTCCAAACTTCAGGGTAGGAGAAACCAGCATGGGCCATGAGGCCACGCCCATGCTTGAGGCCCCCCTTGGGCCCAAACACGCATTGTGACCCTCAGCACGAGACCCGTGCTCAAGTAGGCTTACCAGAGGCTGGACCAAGAGGCCGCATATGGGCTTGTCATGCCCCTAGCTTCCAAAACCTAACAAGGGGACGGGTTTTCCCTTCCCCTGTACCCAGGACTCTGCTCTGGAATGCCTCTTTTGGAGTGACACCTGGGGCAGAGAACAGGACTCCTCCCATCCCAAAGAATGACCACCAACTCTTGGGAGCCTGGCCAAATCCCCAGCAAGGGAGACTGCACGAGGCCCATGAGGCCACCCCTCCATTCCACGGTCATGCTTGACACAAAATCTAGAGGCAAAAGGCTGAGCAAGCGTCTCACACTAGCCCTTTCTTCCTATCCCGAGGAGCTCCTTTCACGGTCTGTAGATTGCGCCTATCATACCGTCGGCTGATAACCCAAGCCAACTTTGGGTTTCCAGATTCTGTCCCCACAGCACTGGCCCCAAGCCAGGGGCCTCTGGAGCCACACCGCAGGATCGTACCTGGCCACTCCATGGAATCTGTGCCCGTGCCATTGGCCACAACCCTAGGGATCAGGAGAAACCTCAAAGTTCCAGGAGGCAATCCAATAGTGGAGGCCGCCCTGGACAAACAGGGGCGATCTGACCGAAGCTGAGCAGCCACCTCCACGCAGACATGTAGACGGATGTCCCAAGAAACAGAAGACAGGCCCTTCAGCCTAATAGGAACCTTTGCTTTGGTTTCCAGGCATCTATCCTCAGAGGTCTGTTCTCCAATACAAGCAGAAGGGGGTTTCCTGAGGCCCCACTCAGAACACCTCTCATCTCCACATGGGAAACATGCTCTTAGGAGCTGTGTCAAACCCTCAAGCAAGGAGAACCCTCCAGGGCCCCTGAGCCACCGCCACATTCCAACGTCTCCATGGACAAAACCCACAGTATGACCCATTTTCAGGAGAGTCCATTTCAACTCAGACCACCTGGAAGCTCCTCCAGAGCCAGCGGATCGAACATGCCTTGTCCTAGGAGCACCATGGGAATGCGACGTGGTGTAACCACGTATGCATCCTGAGAACCAGGCTCTCGAGGCTTTCCGTATGGGCCATTGGGGAGCCATCCAAAAGGAATCCAATGCCCAGCACAAGGAATCCTTGCGGTTGGGAGCATCTCACACATCCCAGCATGGGCGACCTCCATGCCGTACGGGGCACCCCTCTTCATGAAGAGCCCAACATGGACACAAAAATCCAACCTGAGCCAACGTCTGATCCTCACCCTGACTTCAGATGCAGAAGATCTCCATTCACCCTCTGCAGAATAGGCCTCCTCTGCCCTCTCCCTGAAACCTAACCCTAACTTCGGTTCTCAGACTTCCGTCCTCACACTCCTGTCCCACAAGCCCTCCAGACTCGGAATACCGGAGCCATAATGCAGCACTCTGCCTGCCCAGGAGCAGAAAAACCTTGCCCTCCGTGGCTGTCAGAGACTCCAAATGAGGAACAACCTGCACACCACTCGACTGCACTCCAATTATATAGGCTGCCCTGGGAACTAATGCTCCCTCTGACACAGCATGGGCCCCGAACTCCCGACACACCCAGAGCTGGCCCCAAATGCTGCATGTTGGAACCACCATGGCCTTAGGCCGTCATCTATTCCCAACCTGGTTTTTAAGGCACCAGAACCTTGACCTTATCTCCAATCACTGCACAGGGGTGGTGGTCCTGGTGAAGAAATCAGAACACACCCCTCCCCTTGCACTAAACCTTGCTGTTGACATGGTGTCCAATCTTCAGGGTAGGAGAAAGCAGCATGGGCCATGAGGCCACGTCCATGCTTGACGGCCACCTTGGGCACAAACACGCTTTGGGACACTCAGTGTGAGCCTTGGGCTCAAGTGAGGCTTCTCAGTGCCTGGAATAGGAGCCTGCATATGGGGCTGGCCCTTCCTCTAGGCACTCAATCCTAACCAGAAGTCACCGGTGCCCAGGGCTATGCTCTCAAATCCCTCTTTGAAGGGAAACCTGAGGCAGAGAACGGGACTCCTCCCATCCTACACAATGACACCAAACTCCTGGTAGCCGGGCCAAATCCCCATAGTGAGAGTCTGGCCCATGGCCCCAGAGGCGACCCCGCCATGCCTCGCCCATTCTTGAAACAAAATCCAGAGAAACAAACCTGAGCAACCGCCTCGCACTCACCCTTCATTTTATCCTGAGGAGCTCCCCTCACAGAATGTAGATCCGGCCTTCCATACCCTAGGCCCCAACCTAAGCTGACGATGCATTTTTAGAATTCTGACCTCACATCCCTGGCACTCACACCCTTCGCACTGGGGCCCCTGGAGACACACCGCACTACAGTGCCTGCCCTCTCCAAGGACACTCTACCCCTTCTCTTGCCCACAATCCTACAAATTGGGAGGAACCTCCCAGGTCCCTGAGGC
This sequence comes from Martes martes, assembly GCF_963455335.1. Classification (NCBI taxonomy): domain Eukaryota; kingdom Metazoa; phylum Chordata; class Mammalia; order Carnivora; family Mustelidae; genus Martes; species Martes martes. Next base: position 4,410,024 of record NC_137907.1, on the reverse strand, counting down.
CATCCCAATAGTGGAGGCAGCCCTGGACAAACATTGGCGATCCCTCAAACGGTGAGCAACTATCACCACTCAGGAAATCAGACGGGTGTCCTCACAAACAGAATATTGAGCCGGACAGGTCCCTAGGCCCTCATCTGAATATCGCTTTGGTTTCCAGGTGTCCCTCCTCAGAGGCCTCTTTCCAATATCTGCCTCTAGGGTTTGCCTGAGACACCCATTCGAACACCACTCGTCTCCACATGGGAAACGTGCTCTTTGGAACTGAGAAAACCCTCCATTTAGGAGAACACTTCAGGGACCCTGAGCCACCGCCACATGTCAAGGTCTCCTTGGACACAGACCCACATTATGACCCATCCTCAGGAGACTCCGTTGCAACTCAGTCCCCTGTTTAGCTCCACCAGAGCCTGCAGATCAAACATGTCTGTTCCTAGGAGGCAATGGGAAGGAGAGCTGGGTTGCCCAGGCACCCATCCTTAGAACCCTGTTCTCGAGTTTTTTCATTCTGGGGCCTCGTGGAGCCATCCAACCAGACACGATTGTCACACAGAAGGTACCCTTGCGGTTTGGAGCTTATCGCAAATGCGAGCATGGGAAACCTTCCATGGCCTCATGGGCAGACCTCTTCTGGAAGGCGCCAGCATGGACACCAACTCCAAAGTGAGCCAATGTCGGCTCCTCGCCCTGAGTTCAGGTGCAGGAGATCTCTATTCACCCTCTGCAGAGAGGGCCTGCCGTTCCCTCGCCCCATAACCTTACCCTAGCGTATGTTCTCAGACTTCCGTCCTCACACTCCTGGCCCACAAGCCCTCAAGATTGGGAATTCCGGAGCCACAATGCAGCACTCAGCCTGCCCAACTGGAGAAAAATGTTGCCCACTGGGGCTGCCCAGAGACCCCCAATGAGGATCAACCTACTCTCCACTCGAAAGCACTCCAATTATCCAGGCTGCCCTGGGCAGTAATGTCCTCTCTGACCCATCGTAGCCAAGACTTCCAGAACAACACCCGGACAGCTGGCCGAACAGCCAGCTCATTGGACCCGCCATGGCATTGGCCATCATCTCTTCCCAACCTGTGTTTTCAGGCTACAGAACTTGGACCTTATCTCCAATCACTGCACAGGGGTGGACCTGATGCAGAAATCGGAACAACTCCTTCCCCCTGGCAGGAAAATTTGCTGTTGGCATGCTGTCCAAACTTCAGGGTAGGAGAAACCAGCATGGGCCATGAGGCCACGCCCATGCTTGAGGCCCCCCTTGGGCCCAAACACGCATTGTGACCCTCAGCACGAGACCCGTGCTCAAGTAGGCTTACCAGAGGCTGGACCAAGAGGCCGCATATGGGCTTGTCATGCCCCTAGCTTCCAAAACCTAACAAGGGGACGGGTTTTCCCTTCCCCTGTACCCAGGACTCTGCTCTGGAATGCCTCTTTTGGAGTGACACCTGGGGCAGAGAACAGGACTCCTCCCATCCCAAAGAATGACCACCAACTCTTGGGAGCCTGGCCAAATCCCCAGCAAGGGAGACTGCACGAGGCCCATGAGGCCACCCCTCCATTCCACGGTCATGCTTGACACAAAATCTAGAGGCAAAAGGCTGAGCAAGCGTCTCACACTAGCCCTTTCTTCCTATCCCGAGGAGCTCCTTTCACGGTCTGTAGATTGCGCCTATCATACCGTCGGCTGATAACCCAAGCCAACTTTGGGTTTCCAGATTCTGTCCCCACAGCACTGGCCCCAAGCCAGGGGCCTCTGGAGCCACACCGCAGGACCGTACCTGGCCACTCCATGGAATCTGTGCCCGTGCCATTGGCCACAACCCTAGGGATCAGGAGAAACCTCAAAGTTCCAGGAGGCAATCCAATAGTGGAGGCCGCCCTGGACAAACAGGGGCGATCTGACCGAAGCTGAGCAGCCACCTCCACGCAGACATGTAGACGGATGTCCCAAGAAACAGAAGACAGGCCCTTCAGCCTAATAGGAACCTTTGCTTTGGTTTCCAGGCATCTATCCTAAGAGGTCTGTTCTCCAATACAAGCAGAAGGGGGTTTCCTGAGGCCCCACTCAGAACACCTCTCATCTCCACATGGGAAACATGCTCTTAGGAGCTGTGTCAAACCCTCAAGAAAGGAGAACCCTTCAGGGCCCCTGAGCCACCGCCACATTCCAACGTCTCCATGGACAAAACCCACAGTATGACCCATTTTCAGGAGAGTCCATTTCAACTCAGACCACCTGGAAGCTCCTCCAGAGCCAGCGGATCGAACATGCCTTGTCCTAGGAGCACCATGGGAATGCGACGTGGTGTACCCACGTATGCATCCTGAGAACCAGGCTCTCGAGGCTTTCCGTATGGGGCATTGGGGAGCCACCCAAAAGGAATCCAATGCCCAGCAGAAGGAATCCTTGCGGTTGGGAGCATCTCACACATCCCAGCATGGGCGACCTCCATGCCGTACGGGGCACCCCTCTTCATGAAGAGCCCAACATGGACACAAAAATCCAACCTGAGCCAACGTCTGATCCTCACCCTGACTTCAGATGCAGAAGATCTCCATTCACCCTCTGCAGAATAGGCCTCCTCTGCCCTCTCCCTGAAACCTAACCCTAACTTCGGTTCACAGACTTCCGTCCTCACACTCCTGTCCCACAAGCCCTCCAGACTCGGAATACCGGAGCCATAATGCACACTCTGCCTGCCCAGGAGCAGAAAAACCTTGCCCTCCGTGGCTGTCAGAGACTCCAAATGAGGAACAACCTGCACACCACTCGACTGCACTCCAATTATATAGGCTGCCCTGGGAACTAATGCTCCCTCTGACACAGCATGGGCCCCGAACTCCCGACACACCCAGAGCTGGCCCCAAATGCTGCATGTTGGAACCACCATGGCCTTAGGCCGTCATCTATTCCCAACCTGGTTTTTAAGGCACCAGAACCTTGACCTTATCTCCAATCACTGCACAGGGGTGGTGGTCCTGGTGAAGAAATCAGAACACACCCCTCCCCTTGCACTAAACCTTGCTGTTGACATGGTGTCCAATCTTCAGGGTAGGAGAAAGCAGCATGGGCCATGAGGCCACGTCCATGCTTGACGGCCACCTTGGGCACAAACACGCTTTGGGACACTCAGCGTGAGCCTTGGGCTCAAGTGAGGCTTCTCAGTGCCTGGAATAGGAGCCTGCATATGGGGCTGGCCCTTCCTCTAGGCACTCAATCCTAACCAGAAGTCACCGGTGCCCAGGGCTATGCTCTCAAATCCCTCTTTGAAGGGAAACCTGAGGCAGAGAACGGGACTCCTCCCATCCTACACAATGACACCAAACTCCTGGTAGCCGGGCCAAATCCCCATAGTGAGAGTCTGGCCCATGGCCCCAGAGGCGACCCCGCCATGCCTCGCCCATTCTTGAAACAAAATCCAGAGAAACAAACCTGAGCAACCGCCTCGCACTCACCCTTCATTTTATCCTGAGGAGCTCCCCTCACAGAATGTAGATCCGGCCTTCCATACCCTAGGCCCCAACCTAAGCTGACGATGCCTTTTTAGAATTCTGACCTCACATCCCTGGCACTCACACCCTTCGCACTGGGGCCCCTGGAGACACACCGCACTACAGTGCCTGCCCTCTCCAAGGACACTCTACCCCTTCTCTTGCCCACAATCCTACAAATTGGGAGGAACCTCCCAGGTCCCTGAGGCCATCCCAATAGTGGAGGCAGCCCTGGACAAACATTGGCGATCCCTCAAACGGTGAGCAACTATCACCACTCAGGAAATCAGACGGGTGTCCTCACAAACAGAATATTGAGCCGGACAGGTCCCTAGGCCCTCATCTGAATATCGCTTTGGTTTCCAGGTGTCCCTCCTCAGAGGCCTCTTTCCAATATCTGCCTCTAGGGTTTGCCTGAGACACCCATTCGAACACCACTCGTCTCCACATGGGAAACGTGCTCTTTGGAACTGAGAAAACCCTCCATTTAGGAGAACACTTCAGGGACCCTGAGCCACCGCCACATGTCAAGGTCTCCTTGGACACAGACCCACATTATGACCCATCCTCAGGAGACTCCGTTGCAACTCAGTCCCCTGTTTAGCTCCACCAGAGCCTGCAGATCAAACATGTCTGTTCCTAGGAGGCAATGGGAAGGAGAGCTGGGTTGCCCAGGCAACCATCCTTAGAAACCTGTTCTCGAGTTTTTTCATTCTGGGGCCTCGTGGAGCCATCCAACCAGACACGATTGTCACACAGAAGGTACCCTTGCGGTTTGGAGCTTATCGCAAATGCGAGCATGGGAAACCTTCCATGGCCTCATGGGCAGACCTCTTCTGGAAGGCGCCAGCATGGACACCAACTCCAAACTGAGCCAATGTCGGATCCTCGCCCTGACTTCAGGTGCAGGAGATCTCGATTCACCCTCTGCAGAGAGGGCCTGCCGTTCCCTCGCCCCATAACCTTACCCTAGCGTATGTTCTCAGACTTCCGTCCTCACACTCCTGGCCCACAAGCCCTCAAGATTGGGAATTCCGGAGCCACAATGCAGCACTCAGCCTGCCCAACTGGAGAAAAATGTAGCCCACTGGGGCTGCCCAGAGACCCCCAATGAGGATCAACCTACTCTCCACTCGAAAGCACTCCAATTATCCAGGCTGCCCTGGGCAGTAATGTGCTCTCTGACCCATCGTAGCCAAGACTTCCAGAACAACACCCGGACAGCTGGCCGAACAGCCAGCTCATTGGACCCGCCATGGCATTGGCCATCATCTCTTCCCAACCTGTGTTTTCAGGCTACAGAACTTGGACCTTATCTCCAATCACTGCACAGGGGTGGACCTGATGCAGAAATCGGAACAAATCCTTCCCCCTGGCAGGAAAATTTGCTGTTGGCATGCTGTCCAAACTTCAGGGTAGGAGAAACCAGCATGGGCCATGAGGCCACGCCCATGCTTGAGGCCCCCCTTGGGCCCAAACACGCATTGTGACCCTCAGCACGAGACCCGTGCTCAAGTAGGCTTACCAGAGGCTGGACCAAGAGGCCGCATATGGGCTTGTCATGCCCCTAGCTTCCAAAACCTAACAAGGGGACGGGTTTTCCCTTCCCCTGTACCCAGGACTCTGCTCTGGAATGCCTCTTTTGGAGTGACACCTGGGGCAGAGAACAGGACTCCTCCCATCCCAAAGAATGACCACCAACTCTTGGGAGCCTGGCCAAATCCCCAGCAAGGGAGACTGCACGAGGCCCATGAGGCCACCCCTCCATTCCACGGTCATGCTTGACACAAAATCTAGAGGCAAAAGGCTGAGCAAGCGTCTCACACTAGCCCTTTCTTCCTATCCCGAGGAGCTCCTTTCACGGTCTGTAGATTGCGCCTATCATACCGTCGGCTGATAACCCAAGCCAACTTTGGGTTTCCAGATTCTGTCCCCACAGCACTGGCCCCAAGCCAGGGGCCTCTGGAGCCACACCGCAGGATCGTACCTGGCCACTCCATGGAATCTGTGCCCGTGCCATTGGCCACAACCCTAGGGATCAGGAGAAACCTCAAAGTTCCAGGAGGCAATCCAATAGTGGAGGCCGCCCTGGACAAACAGGGGCGATCTGACCGAAGCTGAGCAGCCACCTCCACGCAGACATGTAGACGGATGTCCCAAGAAACAGAAGACAGGCCCTTCAGCCTAATAGGAACCTTTGCTTTGGTTTCCAGGCATCTATCCTCAGAGGTCTGTTCTCCAATACAAGCAGAAGGGGGTTTCCTGAGGCCCCACTCAGAACACCTCTCATCTCCACATGGGAAACATGCTCTTAGGAGCTGTGTCAAACCCTCAAGCAAGGAGAACCCTCCAGGGCCCCTGAGTCACCGCCACATTCCAACGTCTCCATGGACAAAACCCACAGTATGACCCATTTTCAGGAGAGTCCATTTCAACTCAGACCACCTGGAAGCTCCTCCAGAGCCAGCGGATCGAACATGCCTTGTCCTAGGAGCACCATGGGAATGCGACGTGGGGTACCCACGTATGCATCCTGAGAACCAGGCTCTCGAGGCTTTCCGTATGGGCCATTGGGGAGCCATCCAAAAGGAATCCAATGCCCAGCACAAGGAATCCTTGCGGTTGGGAGCATCTCACACATCCCAGCATGGGCGACCTCCATGCCGTACGGGGCACCCCTCTTCATGAAGAGCCCAACATGGACACAAAAATCCAACCTGAGCCAACGTCTGATCCTCACCCTGACTTCAGATGCAGAAGATCTCCATTCACCCTCTGCAGAATAGGCCTCCTCTGCCCTCTCCCTGAAACCTAACCCTAACTTCGGTTCTCAGACTTCCGTCCTCACACTCCTGTCCCACAAGCCCTCCAGACTCGGAATACCGGAGCCATAATGCACACTCTGCCTGCCCAGGAGCAGAAAAACCTTGCCCTCCGTGGCTGGCAGAGACTCCAAATGAGGAACAACCTGCACAACACTCGACTGCACTCCAATTATATAGGCTGCCCTGGGAACCAATGCTCCCTCTGACACAGCATGGGCCCCGAACTCCCGACACACCCAGAGCTGGCCCCAAATGCTGCATGTTGGAACCACCATGGCCTTAGGCCGTCATCTATTCCCAACCTGGTTTTTAAGGCACCAGAACCTTGACCTTATCTCCAATCACTGCACAGGGGTGGTGGTCCTGGTGAAGAAATCAGAACACACCCCTCCCCTTGCACTAAACCTTGCTGTTGACATGGTGTCCAATCTTCAGGGTAGGAGAAAGCAGCATGGGCCATGAGGCCACGGCCATGCTTGACGGCCACCTTGGGCAAAAACACGCTTTGGGACACTCAGCGTGAGCCTTGGGCTCAAGTGGGGCTTCTCAGTGCCTGGAATAGGAGCCTGCATATGGGGCTGGACCTTCCTCTAGGCACTCAATCCTAACCAGAAGTCACCGGTGCCCAGGGCTATGCTCTCAAATCCCTCTTTGAAGGGAAACCTGAGGCAGAGAACGGGACTCCTCCCATCCTACACAATGACACCAAACTCCTGGTAGCTGGGCCAAATCCCCATAGTGAGAGTCTGGTCCATGGCCCCAGAGGCCACCCCGCCATGCCTCGCCCATTCTTGAAACAAAATCCAGAGAAACAAACCTGAGCAACCGCCTCGCACTCACCCTTCATTTTATCCTGAGGAGCTCCCCTCACAGAATGTAGATCCGGCCTTCCATACCCTAGGCCCCAACCTAAGCTGACGATGCCTTTTTAGAATTCTGACCTCACATCCCTGGCACTCACACCCTTCGCACTGGGGCCCCTGGAGACGCACCGCACTACAGTGCCTGCCCTCTCCAAGGACACTCTACCCATTCTCTTGCCCACAATCCTACAAATTGGGAGGAACCTCCCAGGTCCCTGAGGCCATCCCAATAGTGGAGGCAGCCCTGGACAAACATTGGCGATCCCTCAAACGGTGAGCAACTATCACCACTCAGGAAATCAGACGGGTGTCCTCACAAACAGAATATTGAGCCGGACAGGTCCCTAGGCCCTCATCTGAATATCGCTTTGGTTTCCAGGTGTCCCTCCTCAGAGGCCTCTTTCCAATATCTGCCTCTAGGGTTTGCCTGAGACACCCATTCGAACACCACTCGTCTCCACATGGGAAACGTGCTCTTTGGAACTGAGAAAACCCTCCATTTAGGAGAACACTTCAGGGACCCAGAGCCACCGCCACATGTCAAGGTCTCCTTGGACACAGACCCACATTATGACCCATCCTCAGGAGACTCCGTTGCAACTCAGTCCCCTGTTTAGCTCCACCAGAGCCTGCAGATCAAACATGTCTGTTCCTAGGAGGCAATGGGAAGGAGAGCTGGGTTGCCCAGGCACCCATCCTTAGAACCCTGTTCTCGAGTTTTTTCATTCTGGGGCCTCGTGGAGCCATCCAACCAGACACGATTGTCACACAGAAGGTACCCTTGCGGTTTGGAGCTTACCGCAAATGCGAGCATGGGAAACCTTCCATGGCCTCATGGGCAGACCTCTTCTGGAAGGCGCCAGCATGGACACCAACTCCAAACTGAGCCAATGTCGGATCCTCGCCCTGACTTCAGGTGCAGGAGATCTCGATTCACCCTCTGCAGAGAGGGCCTGCCGTTCCCTCGCCCCATAACCTTACCCTAGCGTATGTTCTCAGACTTCCGTCCTCACACTCCTGGCCCACAAGCCCTCAAGATTGGGAATTCCGGAGCCACAATGCAGCACTCAGCCTGCCCAACTGGAAAAAATGTTGCCCTCTGGGGCTGCCCAGAGACCCCCAATGAGGATAAACCTACTCTCCACTCGAAAGCACTCCAATTATCCAGGCTGCCCTGGGCAGTAATGTGCTCTCTGACCCATCGTAGCCAAGACTTCCAGAACAACACCCGGACAGCTGGCCGAACAGCCAGCTCATTGGACCCGCCATGGCAATGGCCATCATCTCTTCCCAACCTGTGTTTTCAGGCTACAGAACTTGGACCTTATCTAAAATCACTGCACAGGGGTGGACCTGATGCAGAAATTGGAACAACTCCTTCCCCCTGGCAGGAAAATTTGCTGTTGGCATGCTGTCCAAACTTCAGGGTAGGAGAAACCAGCATGGGCCATGAGGCCACGCCCATGCTTGAGGCCCCCCTTGGGCCCAAACACGCATTGTGACCCTCAGCACGAGACCCGTGCTCAAGTAGGCTTACCAGAGGCTGGACCAAGAGGCCGCATATGGGCTTGTCATGCCCCTAGCTTCCAAAACCTAACAAGGGGACGGGTTTTCCCTTCCCCTGTACCCAGGACTCTGCTCTGGAATGCCTCTTTTGGAGTGACACCTGGGGCAGAGAACAGGACTCCTCCCATCCCAAAGAATGACCACCAACTCTTGGGAGCCCGGCCAAATCCCCAGCAAGGGAGACTCCACGAGGCCCATGAGGCCACCCCTCCATTCCACGGTCATGCTTGACACAAAATCTAGAGGCAAAAGGCTGAGCAACGTCTCACACTAGCCCTTTCTTCCTATCCCGAGGAGCTCCTTTCACGGTCTGTAGATTGCGCCTATCATACCGTCGGCTGATAACCCAAGCCAACTTTGGGTTTCCAGATTCTGTCCCCACAGCACTGGCCCCAAGCCAGGGGCCACTGGAGCCACACCGCAGGATCGTACCTGGCCACTCCATGGAATCTGTGCCCGTGCCATTGGCCACAACCCTAGGGATCAGGAGAAACCTCAAAGTTCCAGGAGGCAATCCAATAGTGGAGGCCGCCCTGGACAAACAGGGGCGATCTGACCGAAGCTGAGCAGCCACCTCCACGCAGACATGTAGACGGATGTCCCAAGAAACAGAAGACAGGCCCTTCACCCTAATAGGAACCTTTGCTTTGGTTTCCAGGCATCTATCCTAAGAGGTCTGTTCTCCAATACAAGCAGAAGGGGGTTTCCTGAGGCCCCACTCAGAACACCTCTCATCTCCACATGGGAAACATGCTCTTAGGAGCTGTGTCAAACCCTCAAGCAAGGAGAACCCTCCAGGGCCCCTGAGCCACCGCCACATTCCAACGTCTCCATGGACAAAACCCACAGTATGGCCCATTTTCAGGAGAGTCCATTTCAACTCAGACCACCTGGAAGCTCCTCCAGAGCCAGTGGATCGAACATGCCTTGTCCTAGGAGCACCATGGGAATGCGACGTGGTGTACCCACGTATGCATCCTGAGAACCAGGCTCTCGAGGCTTTCCGTATGGGGCATTGGGGAGCCACCCAAAAGGAATCCAATGCCCAGCACAAGGAATCCTTGCGGTTGGGAGCATCTCACACATCCCAGCATGGGCGACCTCCATGCCGTACGGGGCACCCCTCTTCATGAAGAGCCCAACATGGACACAAAAATCCAACCTGAGCCAACGTCTGATCCTCACCCTGACTTCAGATGCAGAAGATCTCCATTCACCCTCTGCAGAATAGGCCTCCTCTGCCCTCTCCCTGAAACCTAACCCTAACTTTGGTTCTCAGACATCTGTCCTCACACTCCTGTCCCACAAGCCCTCCAGACTCGGAATACCGGAGCCATAATGCACACTCTGCCTGCCCAGGAGCAGAAAAACCTTGCCCTCCGTGGCTGTCAGAGACTCCAAATGAGGAACAACCTGCACAACACTCGACTGCACTCCAATTATATAGGCTGCCCTGGGAACTAATGCTCCCTCTGACACAGCATGGGCCCCGAACTCCCGACACACCCAGAGCTGGCCCCAAATGCTGCATGTTGGAACCACCATGGCCTTAGGCCGTCATCTATTCCCAACCTGGTTTTTAAGGCACCAGAACCTTGACCTTATCTCCAATCACTGCACAGGGGTGGTGGTCCTGGTGAAGAAATCAGAACACACCCCTCCCCTTGCACTAAACCTTGCTGTTGACATGGTGTCCAATCTTCAGGGTAGGAGAAAGCAGCATGGGCCATGAGGCCACGGCCATGCTTGACGGCCACCTTGGGCACAAACACGCTTTGGGACACTCAGCGTGAGCCTTGGGCTCAAGTGAGGCTTCTCAGTGCCTGGAATAGGAGCCTGCATATGGGGCTGGCCCTTCCTCTAGGCACTCAATCCTAACCAGAAGTCACCGGTGCCCAGGGCTATGCTCTCAAATCCCTCTTTGAAGGGAAACCTGAGGCAGAGAACGGGACTCCTCCCATCCTACACAATGACACCAAACTCCTGGTAGCCGGGCCAAATCCCCATAGTGAGAGTCTGGTCCATGGCCCCAGAGGCCACCCCGCCATGCCTCGCCCATTCTTGAAACAAAATCCAGAGAAACAAACCTGAGCAACCGCCTCGCACTCACCCTTCATTTTATCCTGAGGAGCTCCCCTCACAGAATGTAGATCCGGCCTTCCATACCCTAGGCCCCAACCTAAGCTGACGATGCATTTTTAGAATTGTGACCTCACATCCCTGGCACTCACACCCTTCGCACTGGGGCCCCTGGAGACACACCGCACTACAGTGCCTGCCCTCTCCAAGGACACTCTACCCATTCTCTTGCCCACAATCCTACAAATTGGGAGGAACCTCCCAGGTCCCTGAGGCCATCCCAATAGTGGAGGCAGCCCTGGACAAACATTGGCGATCCCTCAAACGGTGAGCAACTATCACCACTCAGGAAATCAGACGGGTGTCCTCACAAACAGAATATTGAGCCGGACAGGTCCCTAGGCCCTCATCTGAATATCGCTTTGGTTTCCAGGTGTCCCTCCTCAGAGGCCTCTTTCCAATATCTGCCTCTAGGGTTTGCCTGAGACACCCATTCGAACACCACTCGTCTCCACATGGGAAACGTGCTCTTTGGAACTGAGAAAACCCTCCATTTAGGAGAACACTTCAGGGACCCAGAGCCACCGCCACATGTCAAGGTCTCCTTGGACACAGACCCACATTATGACCCATCCTCAGGAGACTCCGTTGCAACTCAGTCCCCTGTTTAGCTCCACCAGAGCCTGCAGGTCAAACATGCCTGTTCCTAGGAGGCAATGGGAAGGAGAGCTGGGTTGCCCAGGCACCCATCCTTAGAACCCTGTTCTCGAGTTTTTTCATTCTGGGGCCTCGTGGAGCCATCCAACCAGACACGATTGTCACACAGAAGGTACCCTTGCGGTTTGGAGCTTATCGCAATGCGAGCATGGGAAACCTTCCATGGCCTCATGGGCAGACCTCTTCTGGAAGGCGCCAGCATGGACACCAACTCCAAACTGAGCCAATGTCGGATCCTCGCCCTGACTTCAGGTGCAGGAGATCTCGATTCACCCTCTGCAGAGAGGGCCTGCCGTTCTCTCGCCACATAACCTTACCCTAGCGTATGTTCTCAGACTTCCGTCCTCACACTCCTGGCCCACAAGCCCTCAAGATTGGGAATTCCGGAGCCACAATGCAGCACTCAGCCTGCCCAACTGGAGAAAAATGTTGCCCTCTGGGGCTGCCCAGAGACCCCCAATGAGGATCAACCTACTCTCCACTCGAAAGCACTCCAATTATCCAGGCTGCCCTGGGCAGTAATGTGCTCTCTGACCCATCGTAGCCAAGACTTCCAGAACAACACCCGGACAGCTGGCCGAACAGCCAGCTCATTGGACCCGCCATGGCATTGGCCATCATCTCTTCCCAACCTGTGTTTTCAGGCTACAGAACTTGGACCTTATCTCCAATCACTGCACAGGGGTGGACCTGATGAAGAAATTGGAACACCTCCTTCCCCCTGGCAGGAAAATTTGCTGTTGGCATGCTGTCCAAACTTCAGGGTAGGAGAAACCAGCATGGGCCATGAGGCCACGCCCATGCTTGAGGCCCCCCTTGGGCCCAAACACGCATTGTGACCCTCAGCACGAGACCCGTGCTCAAGTAGGCTTACCAGAGGCTGGACCAAGAGGCCGCATATGGGCTTGTCATGCCCCTAGCTTCCAAAACCTAACAAGGGGACGGGTTTTCCCTTCCCCTGTACCCAGGACTCTGCTCTGGAATGCCTCTTTTGGAGTGACACCTGGGGCAGAGAACAGGACTCCTCCCATCCCAAAGAATGACCACCAACTCTTGGGAGCCCGGCCAAATCCCCAGCAAGGGAGACTCCACGAGGCCCATGAGGCCACCCCTCCATTCCACGGTCATGCTTGACACAAAATCTAGAGGCAAAAGGCTGAGCAACGTCTCACACTAGCCCTTTCTTCCTATCCCGAGGAGCTCCTTTCACGGTCTGTAGATTGCGCCTATCATACCGTCGGCTGATAACCCAAGCCAACTTTGGGTTTCCAGATTCTGTCCCCACAGCACTGGCCCCAAGCCAGGGGCCTCTGGAGCCACACCGCAGGATCGTACCTGGCCACTCCATGGAATCTGTGCCCGTGCCATTGGCCACAACCCTAGGGATCAGGAGAAACCTCAAAGTTCCAGGAGGCAATCCAATAGTGGAGGCCGCCCTGGACAAACAGGGGCGATCTGACCGAAGCTGAGCAGCCACCTCCACGCAGACATGTAGACGGATGTCCCAAGAAACAGAAGACAGGCCCTTCAGCCTAATAGGAACCTTTGCTTTGGTTTCCAGGCATCTATCCTAAGAGGTCTGTTCTCCAATACAAGCAGAAGGGGGTTTCCTGAGGCCCCACTCAGAACACCTCTCATCTCCACATGGGAAACATGCTCTTAGGAGCTGTGTCAAACCCTCAAGCAAGGAGAACCCTCCAGGGCCCCTGAGCCACCGCCACATTCCAACGTCTCCATGGACAAAACCCACAGTATGACCCATTTTCAGGAGAGTCCATTTCAACTCAGACCACCTGGAAGCTCCTCCAGAGCCAGCGGATCGAACATGCCTTGTCCTAGGAGCACCATGGGAATGCGACGTGGTGTAACCACGTATGCATCCTGAGAACCAGGCTCTCGAGGCTTTCCGTATGGGCCATTGGGGAGCCACCCAAAAGGAATCCAATGCCCAGCACAAGGAATCCTTGCGGTTGGGAGCATCTCACACATCCCAGCATGGGCGACCTCCATGCCGTACGGGGCACCCCTCTTCATGAAGAGCCCAACATGGACACAAAAATCCAACCTGAGCCAACGTCTGATCCTCACCCTGACTTCAGATGCAGAAGATCTCCATTCACCCTCTGCAGAATAGGCCTCCTCTGCCCTCTCCCTGAAACCTAACCCTAACTTCGGTTCTCAGACTTCCGTCCTCACACTCCTGTCCCACAAGCCCTCCAGACTCGGAATACCGGAGCCATAATGCAGCACTCTGCCTGCCCAGGAGCAGAAAAACCTTGCCCTCCGTGGCTGTCAGAGACTCCAAATGAGGAACAACCTGCACACCACTCGACTGCACTCCAATTATATAGGCTGCCCTGGGAACTAATGCTCCCTCTGACACAGCATGGGCCCCGAACTCCCGACACACCCAGAGCTGGCCCCAAATGCTGCATGTTGGAACCACCATGGCCTTAGGCCGTCATCTATTCCCAACCTGGTTTTTAAGGCACCAGAACCTTGACCTTATCTCCAATCACTGCACAGGGGTGGTGGTCCTGGTGAAGAAATCAGAACACACCCCTCCCCTTGCACTAAACCTTGCTGTTGACATGGTGTCCAATCTTCAGGGTAGGAGAAAGCAGCATGGGCCATGAGGCCACGGCCATGCTTGACGGCCACCTTGGGCACAAACACGCTTTGGGACACTCAGCGTGAGCCTTGGGCTCAAGTGAGGCTTCTCAGTGCCTGGAATAGGAGCCTGCATATGGGGCTGGCCCTTCCTCTAGGCACTCAATCCTAACCAGAAGTCACCGGTGCCCAGGGCTATGCTCTCAAATCCCTCTTTGAAGGGAAACCTGAGGCAGAGAACGGGACTCCTCCCATCCTACACAATGACACCAAACTCCTGGTAGCTGGGCCAAATCCCCATAGTGACAGTCTGGTCCATGGCCCCAGAGGCCACCCCGCCATGCCTCGCCCATTCTTGAAACAAAATCCAGAGAAACAAACCTGAGCAACCGCCTCGCACTCACCCTTCATTTTATCCTGAGGAGCTCCCCTCACAGAATGTAGATCCGGCCTTCCATACCCTAGGCCCCAACCTAAGCTGACGATGCATTTTTAGAATTGTGATCTCACATCCCTGGCACTCACACCCTTCGCACTGGGGCCCCTGGAGACACACCGCACTACAGTGCCTGCCCTCTCCAAGGACACTCTACCCCTTCTCTTGCCCACAATCCTACAAATTGGGAGGAACCTCCCAGGTCCCTGAGGCCATCCCAAGAGTGGAGGCAGCCCTGGACAAACATTGGCGATCCCTCAAACGGTGAGCAACTATCACCACTCAGGAAATCAGACGGGTGTCCTCACAAACAGAATATTGAGCCGGACAGGTCCCTAGGCCCTCATCTGAATATCGCTTTGGTTTCCAGGTGTCCCTCCTCAGAGGCCTCTTTCCAATATCTGCCTCTAGGGTTTGCCTGAGACACCCATTCGAACACCACTCGTCTCCACATGGGAAACGTGCTCTTTGGAACTGAGAAAACCCTCCATTTAGGAGAACACTTCAGGGACCCAGAGCCACCGCCACATGTCAAGGTCTCCTTGGACACAGACCCACATTATGACGCATCCTCAGGAGACTCCGTTGCAACTCAGTCCCCTGTTTAGCTCCACCAGAGCCTGCAGATCAAACATGTCTGTTCCTAGGAGGCAATGGGAAGGAGAGCTGCGTTGCCCAGGCACCCATCCTTAGAACCCTGTTCTCGAGTTTTTTCATTCTGGGGCCTCGTGGAGCCATCCAACCAGACACGATTGTCACACAGAAGGTACCCTTGCGGTTTGGAGCTTATCGCAAATGCGAGCATGGGAAACCTTCCATGGCCTCATGGGCAGACCTCTTCTGGAAGGCGCCAGCATGGACACCAACTCCAAACTGAGCCAATGTCGGATCCTCGCCCTGACTTCAGGTGCAGGAGATCTCGATTCACCCTCTGCAGAGAGGGCCTGCCGTTCCCTCGCCCCATAACCTTACCCTAGCGTATGTTCTCAGACTTCCGTCCTCACACTCCTGGCCCACAAGCCCTCAAGATTGGGAATTCCGGAGCCACAATGCAGCACTCAGCCTGCCCAACTGGAGAAAAATGTTGCCCTCTGGGGCTGCCCAGAGACCCCCAATGAGGATCAACCTACTCTCCACTCGAAAGCACTCCAATTATCCAGGCTGCCCTGGGCAGTAATGTGCTCTCTGACCCATCGTAGCCAAGACTTCCAGAACAACACCCGGACAGCTGGCCGAACAGCCAGCTCATTGGACCCGCCATGGCATTGGCCATCATCTCTTCCCAACCTGTGTTTTCAGGCTACAGAACTTGGACCTTATCTCCAATCACTGCACAGGGGTGGACCTGATGCAGAAATTGGAACTCC
Source organism: Martes martes (assembly GCF_963455335.1). Classification (NCBI taxonomy): domain Eukaryota; kingdom Metazoa; phylum Chordata; class Mammalia; order Carnivora; family Mustelidae; genus Martes; species Martes martes. The sequence continues at coordinate 4,394,069 of NC_137907.1, read as the reverse complement.
TCCTTCCCCCTGGCAGGAAAATTTGCTGTTGGCATGCTGTCCAAACTTCAGGGTAGGAGAAACCAGCATGGGCCATGAGGCCACGCCCATGCTTGAGGCCCCCCTTGGGCCCAAACACGCATTGTGACCCTCAGCACGAGACCCGTGCTCAAGTAGGCTTACCAGAGGCTGGACCAAGAGGCCGCATATGGGCTTGTCATGCCCCTAGCTTCCAAAACCTAACAAGGGGACGGGTTTTCCCTTCCCCTGTACCCAGGACTCTGCTCTGGAATGCCTCTTTTGGAGTGACACCTGGGGCAGAGAACAGGACTCCTCCCATCCCAAAGAATGACCACCAACTCTTGGGAGCCCGGCCAAATCCCCAGCAAGGGAGACTGCACGAGGCCCATGAGGCCACCCCTCCATTCCACGGTCATGCTTGACACAAAATCTAGAGGCAAAAGGCTGAGCTACGTCTCACACTAGGCCTTTCTTCCTATCCCGAGGAGCTCCTTTCACGGTCTGTAGATTGCGCCTATCATACCGTCGGCTGATAACCCAAGCCAACTTTGGGTTTCCAGATTCTGTCCCCACAGCACTGGCCCCAAGCCAGGGGCCTCTGGAGCCACACCGCAGGATCGTACCTGGCCACTCCATGGAATCTGTGCCCGTGCCATTGGCCACAACCCTAGGGATCAGGAGAAACCTCAAAGTTCCAGGAGGCAATCCAATAGTGGAGGCCGCCCTGGACAAACAGGGGCGATCTGACCGAAGCTGAGCAGCCACCTCCACGCAGACATGTAGACGGATGTCCCAAGAAACAGAAGACAGGCCCTTCAGCCTAATAGGAACCTTTGCTTTGGTTTCCAGGCATCTATCCTAAGAGGTCTGTTCTCCAATACAAGCAGAAGGGGGTTTCCTGAGGCCCCACTCAGAACACCTCTCATCTCCACATGGGAAACATGCTCTTAGGAGCTGTGTCAAACCCTCAAGCAAGGAGAACCCTCCAGGGCCCCTGAGCCACCGCCACATTCCAACGTCTCCATGGACAAAACCCACAGTATGACCCATTTTCAGGAGAGTCCATTTCAACTCAGACCACCTGGAAGCTCCTCCAGAGCCAGCGGATCGAACATGCCTTGTCCTAGGAGCACCATGGGAATGCGACGTGGTGTAACCACGTATGCATCCTGAGAACCAGGCTCTCGAGGCTTTCCGTATGGGCCATTGGGGAGCCACCCAAAAGGAATCCAATGCCCAGCACAAGGAATCCTTGCGGTTGGGAGCATCTCACACATCCCAGCATGGGCGACCTCCATGCCGTACGGGGCACCCCTCTTCATGAAGAGCCCAACATGGACACAAAAATCCAACCTGAGCCAACGTCTGATCCTCACCCTGACTTCAGATGCAGAAGATCTCCATTCACCCTCTGCAGAATAGGCCTCCTCTGCCCTCTCCCTGAAACCTAACCCTAACTTCGGTTCTCAGACTTCCGTCCTCACACTCCTGTCCCACAAGCCCTCCAGACTCGGAATACCGGAGCCATAATGCAGCACTCTGCCTGCCCAGGAGCAGAAAAACCTTGCCCTCCGTGGCTGTCAGAGACTCCAAATGAGGAACAACCTGCACACCACTCGACTGCACTCCAATTATATAGGCTGCCCTGGGAACTAATGCTCCCTCTGACACAGCATGGGCCCCGAACTCCCGACACACCCAGAGCTGGCCCCAAATGCTGCATGTTGGAACCACCATGGCCTTAGGCCGTCATCTATTCCCAACCTGGTTTTTAAGGCACCAGAACCTTGACCTTATCTCCAATCACTGCACAGGGGTGGTGGTCCTGGTGAAGAAATCAGAACACACCCCTCCCCTTGCACTAAACCTTGCTGTTGACATGGTGTCCAATCTTCAGGGTAGGAGAAAGCAGCATGGGCCATGAGGCCACGGCCATGCTTGACGGCCACCTTGGGCACAAACACGCTTTGGGACACTCAGCGTGAGCCTTGGGCTCAAGTGAGGCTTCTCAGTGCCTGGAATAGGAGCCTGCATATGGGGCTGGCCCTTCCTCTAGGCACTCAATCCTAACCAGAAGTCACCGGTGCCCAGGGCTATGCTCTCAAATCCCTATTTGAAGGGAAACCTGAGGCAGAGAACGGGACTCCTCCCATCCTACACAATGACACCAAACTCCTGGTAGCTGGGCCAAATCCCCATAGTGACAGTCTGGTCCATGGCCCCAGAGGCCACCCCGCCATGCCTCGCCCATTCTTGAAACAAAATCCAGAGAAACAAACCTGAGCAACCGCCTCGCACTCACCCTTCATTTTATCCTGAGGAGCTCCCCTCACAGAATGTAGATCCGGCCTTCCATACCCTAGGCCCCAACCTAAGCTGACGATGCATTTTTAGAATTGTGATCTCACATCCCTGGCACTCACACCCTTCGCACTGGGGCCCCTGGAGACACACCGCACTACAGTGCCTGCCCTCTCCAAGGACACTCTACCCCTTCTCTTGCCCACAATCCTACAAATTGGGAGGAACCTCCCAGGTCCCTGAGGCCATCCCAAGAGTGGAGGCAGCCCTGGACAAACATTGGCGATCCCTCAAACGGTGAGCAACTATCACCACTCAGGAAATCAGACGGGTGTCCTCACAAACAGAATATTGAGCCGGACAGGTCCCTAGGCCCTCATCTGAATATCGCTTTGGTTTCCAGGTGTCCCTCCTCAGAGGCCTCTTTCCAATATCTGCCTCTAGGGTTTGCCTGAGACACCCATTCGAACACCACTCGTCTCCACATGGGAAACGTGCTCTTTGGAACTGAGAAAACCCTCCATTTAGGAGAACACTTCAGGGACCCAGAGCCACCGCCACATGTCAAGGTCTCCTTGGACACAGACCCACATTATGACCCATCCTCAGGAGACTCCGTTGCAACTCAGTCCCCTGTTTAGCTCCACCAGAGCCTGCAGATCAAACATGTCTGTTCCTAGGAGGCAATGGGAAGGAGAGCTGCGTTGCCCAGGCACCCATCCTTAGAACCCTGTTCTCGAGTTTTTTCATTCTGGGGCCTCGTGGAGCCATCCAACCAGACACGATTGTCACACAGAAGGTACCCTTGCGGTTTGGAGCTTATCGCAAATGCGAGCATGGGAAACCTTCCATGGCCTCATGGGCAGACCTCTTCTGGAAGGCGCCAGCATGGACACCAACTCCAAACTGAGCCAATGTCGGATCCTCGCCCTGACTTCAGGTGCAGGAGATCTCGATTCACCCTCTGCAGAGAGGGCCTGCCGTTCCCTCGCCCCATAACCTTACCCTAGCGTATGTTCTCAGACTTCCGTCCTCACACTCCTGGCCCACAAGCCCTCAAGATTGGGAATTCCGGAGCCACAATGCAGCACTCAGCCTGCCCAACTGGAGAAAAATGTTGCCCTCTGGGGCTGCCCAGAGACCCCCAATGAGGATCAACCTACTCTCCACTCGAAAGCACTCCAATTATCCAGGCTGCCCTGGGCAGTAATGTGCTCTCTGACCCATCGTAGCCAAGACTTCCAGAACAACACCCGGACAGCTGGCCGAACAGCCAGCTCATTGGACCCGCCATGGCATTGGCCATCATCTCTTCCCAACCTGTGTTTTCAGGCTACAGAACTTGGACCTTATCTCCAATCACTGCACAGGGGTGGACCTGATGCAGAAATTGGAACAACTCCTTCCCCCTGGCAGGAAAATTTGCTGTTGGCATGCTGTCCAAACTTCAGGGTAGGAGAAACCAGCATGGGCCATGAGGCCACGCCCATGCTTGAGGCCCCCCTTGGGCCCAAACACGCATTGTGACCCTCAGCACGAGACCCGTGCTCAAGTAGGCTTACCAGAGGCTGGACCAAGAGGCCGCATATGGGCTTGTCATGCCCCTAGCTTCCAAAACCTAACAAGGGGACGGGTTTTCCCTTCCCCTGTACCCAGGACTCTGCTCTGGAATGCCTCTTTTGGAGTGACACCTGGGGCAGAGAACAGGACTCCTCCCATCCCAAAGAATGACCACCAACTCTTGGGAGCCCGGCCAAATCCCCAGCAAGGGAGACTCCACGAGGCCCATGAGGCCACCCCTCCATTCCACGGTCATGCTTGACACAAAATCTAGAGGCAAAAGGCTGAGCAACGTCTCACACTAGCCCTTTCTTCCTATCCCGAGGAGCTCCTTTCACGGTCTGTAGATTGCGCCTATCATACCGTCGGCTGATAACCCAAGCCAACTTTGGGTTTCCAGATTCTGTCCCCACAGCACTGGCCCCAAGCCAGGGGCCACTGGAGCCACACCGCAGGATCGTACCTGGCCACTCCATGGAATCTGTGCCCGTGCCATTGGCCACAACCCTAGGGATCAGGAGAAACCTCAAAGTTCCAGGAGGCAATCCAATAGTGGAGGCCGCCCTGGACAAACAGGGGCGATCTGACCGAAGCTGAGCAGCCACCTCCACGCAGACATGTAGACGGATGTCCCAAGAAACAGAAGACAGGCCCTTCAGCCTAATAGGAACCTTTGCTTTGGTTTCCAGGCATCTATCCTAAGAGGTCTGTTCTCCAATACAAGCAGAAGGGGGTTTCCTGAGGCCCCACTCAGAACACCTCTCATCTCCACATGGGAAACATGCTCTTAGGAGCTGTGTCAAACCCTCAAGCAAGGAGAACCCTCCAGGGCCCCTGAGCCACCGCCACATTCCAACGTCTCCATGGACAAAACTCACAGTATGGCCCATTTTCAGGAGAGTCCATTTCAACTCAGACCACCTGGAAGCTCCTCCAGAGCCAGTGGATCGAACATGCCTTGTCCTAGGAGCACCATGGGAATGCGACGTGGTGTACCCACGTATGCATCCTGAGAACCAGGCTCTCGAGGCTTTCCGTATGGGGCATTGGGGAGCCACCCAAAAGGAATCCAATGCCCAGCACAAGGAATCCTTGCGGTTGGGAGCATCTCACACATCCCAGCATGGGCGACCTCCATGCCGTACGGGGCACCCCTCTTCATGAAGAGCCCAACATGGACACAAAAATCCAACCTGAGCCAACGTCTGATCCTCACCCTGACTTCAGATGCAGAAGATCTCCATTCACCCTCTGCAGAATAGGCCTCCTCTGCCCTCTCCCTGAAACCTAACCCTAACTTTGGTTCTCAGACATCCGTCCTCACACTCCTGTCCCACAAGCCCTCCAGACTCGGAATACCGGAGCCATAATGCACACTCTGCCTGCCCAGGAGCAGAAAAACCTTGCCCTCCGTGGCTGTCAGAGACTCCAAATGAGGAACAACCTGTACAACACTCGACTGCACTCCAATTATATAGGCTGCCCTGGGAACTAATGCTCCCTCTGACACAGCATGGGCCCCGAACTCCCGACACACCCAGAGCTGGCCCCAAATGCTGCATGTTGGAACCACCATGGCCTTAGGCCGTCATCTATTCCCAACCTGGTTTTTAAGGCACCAGAACCTTGACCTTATCTCCAATCACTGCACAGGGGTGGTGGTCCTGGTGAAGAAATCAGAACACACCCCTCCCCTTGCACTAAACCTTGCTGTTGACATGGTGTCCAATCTTCAGGGTAGGAGAAAGCAGCATGGGCCATGAGGCCACGGCCATGCTTGACGGCCACCTTGGGCACAAACACGCTTTGGGACACTCAGCGTGAGCCTTGGGCTCAAGTGAGGCTTCTCAGTGCCTGGAATAGGAGCCTGCATATGGGGCTGGCCCTTCCTCTAGGCACTCAATCCTAACCAGAAGTCACCGGTGCCCAGGGCTATGCTCTCAAATCCCTCTTTGAAGGGAAACCTGAGGCAGAGAACGGGACTCCTCCCATCCTACACAATGACACCAAACTCCTGGTAGCCGGGCCAAATCCCCATAGTGAGAGTCTGGTCCATGGCCCCAGAGGCCACCCCGCCATGCCTCGCCCATTCTTGAAACAAAATCCAGAGAAACAAACCTGAGCAACCGCCTCGCACTCACCCCTCATTTTATCCTGAGGAGCTCCCCTCACAGAATGTAGATCCGGCCTTCCATACCCTAGGCCCCAACCTAAGCTGACGATGCATTTTTAGAATTGTGACCTCACATCCCTGGCACTCACACCCTTCGCACTGGGGCCCCTGGAGACACACCGCACTACAGTGCCTGCCCTCTCCAATGACACTCTACCCATTCTCTTGCCCACAATCCTACAAATTGGGAGGAACCTCCCAGGTCCCTGAGGCCATCCCAATAGTGGAGGCAGCCCTGGACAAACATTGGCGATCCCTCAAACGGTGAGCAACTATCACCACTCAGGAAATCAGACGGGTGTCCTCACAAACAGAATATTGAGCCGGACAGGTCCCTAGGCCCTCATCTGAATATCGCTTTGGTTTCCAGGTGTCCCTCCTCAGAGGCCTCTTTCCAATATCTGCCTCTAGGGTTTTCCTGAGACACCCATTCGAACACCACTCGTCTCCACATGGGAAACGTGCTCTTTGGAACTGAGAAAACCCTCCATTTAGGAGAACACTTCAGGGACCCAGAGCCACCGCCACATGTCAAGGTCTCCTTGGACACAGACCCACATTATGACCCATCCTCAGGAGACTCCGTTGCAACTCAGTCCCCTGTTTAGCTCCACCAGAGCCTGCAGGTCAAACATGCCTGTTCCTAGGAGGCAATGGGAAGGAGAGCTGGGTTGCCCAGGCACCCATCCTTAGAACCCTGTTCTCGAGTTTTTTCATTCTGGGGCCTCGTGGAGCCATCCAACCAGACACGATTGTCACACAGAAGGTACCCTTGCGGTTTGGAGCTTATCGCAATGCGAGCATGGGAAACCTTCCATGGCCTCATGGGCAGACCTCTTCTGGAAGGCGCCAGCATGGACACCAACTCCAAACTGAGCCAATGTCGGATCCTCGCCCTGACTTCAGGTGCAGGAGATCTCGATTCACCCTCTGCAGAGAGGGCCTGCCGTTCTCTCGCCACATAACCTTACCCTAGCGTATGTTCTCAGACTTCCGTCCTCACACTCCTGGCCCACAAGCCCTCAAGATTGGGAATTCCGGAGCCACAATGCAGCACTCAGCCTGCCCAACTGGAGAAAAATGTTGCCCTCTGGGGCTGCCCAGAGACCCCCAATGAGGATCAACCTACTCTCCACTCGAAAGCACTCCAATTATCCAGGCTGCCCTGGGCAGTAATGTGCTCTCTGACCCATCGTAGCCAAGACTTCCAGAACAACACCCGGACAGCTGGCCGAACAGCCAGCTCATTGGACCCGCCATGGCATTGGCCATCATCTCTTCCCAACCTGTGTTTTCAGGCTACAGAACTTGGACCTTATCTCCAATCACTGCACAGGGGTGGACCTGATGAAGAAATTGGAACACCTCCTTCCCCCTGGCAGGAAAATTTGCTGTTGGCATGCTGTCCAAACTTCAGGGTAGGAGAAACCAGCATGGGCCATGAGGCCACGCCCATGCTTGAGGCCCCCCTTGGGCCCAAACACGCATTGTGACCCTCAGCACGAGACCCGTGCTCAAGTAGGCTTACCAGAGGCTGGACCAAGAGGCCGCATATGGGCTTGTCATGCCCCTAGCTTCCAAAACCTAACAAGGGGACGGGTTTTCCCTTCCCCTGTACCCAGGACTCTGCTCTGGAATGCCTCTTTTGGAGTGACACCTGGGGCAGAGAACAGGACTCCTCCCATCCCAAAGAATGACCACCAACTCTTGGGAGCCCGGCCAAATCCCCAGCAAGGGAGACTCCACGAGGCCCATGAGGCCACCCCTCCATTCCACGGTCATGCTTGACACAAAATCTAGAGGCAAAAGGCTGAGCAACGTCTCACACTAGCCCTTTCTTCCTATCCCGAGGAGCTCCTTTCACGGTCTGTAGATTGCGCCTATCATACCGTCGGCTGATAACCCAAGCCAACTTTGGGTTTCCAGATTCTGTCCCCACAGCACTGGCCCCAAGCCAGGGGCCTCTGGAGCCACACCGCAGGATCGTACCTGGCCACTCCATGGAATCTGTGCCCGTGCCATTGGCCACAACCCTAGGGATCAGGAGAAACCTCAAAGTTCCAGGAGGCAATCCAATAGTGGAGGCCGCCCTGGACAAACAGGGGCGATCTGACCGAAGCTGAGCAGCCACCTCCACGCAGACATGTAGACGGATGTCCCAAGAAACAGAAGACAGGCCCTTCAGCCTAATAGGAACCTTTGCTTTGGTTTCCAGGCATCTATCCTAAGAGGTCTGTTCTCCAATACAAGCAGAAGGGGGTTTCCTGAGGCCCCACTCAGAACACCTCTCATCTCCACATGGGAAACATGCTCTTAGGAGCTGTGTCAAACCCTCAAGCAAGGAGAACCCTCCAGGGCCCCTGAGCCACCGCCACATTCCAACGTCTCCATGGACAAAACCCACAGTATGACCCATTTTCAGGAGAGTCCATTTCAACTCAGACCACCTGGAAGCTCCTCCAGAGCCAGCGGATCGAACATGCCTTGTCCTAGGAGCACCATGGGAATGCGACGTGGTGTAACCACGTATGCATCCTGAGAACCAGGCTCTCGAGGCTTTCCGTATGGGCCATTGGGGAGCCATCCAAAAGGAATCCAATGCCCAGCACAAGGAATCCTTGCGGTTGGGAGCATCTCACACATCCCAGCATGGGCGACCTCCATGCCGTACGGGGCACCCCTCTTCATGAAGAGCCCAACATGGACACAAAAATCCAACCTGAGCCAACGTCTGATCCTCACCCTGACTTCAGATGCAGAAGATCTCCATTCACCCTCTGCAGAATAGGCCTCCTCTGCCCTCTCCCTGAAACCTAACCCTAACTTCGGTTCACAGACTTCCGTCCTCACACTCCTGTCCCACAAGCCCTCCAGACTCGGAATACCGGAGCCATAATGCACACTCTGCCTGCCCAGGAGCAGAAAAACCTTGCCCTCCGTGGCTGTCAGAGACTCCAAATGAGGAACAACCTGCACACCACTCGACTGCACTCCAATTATATAGGCTGCCCTGGGAACTAATGCTCCCTCTGACACAGCATGGGCCCCGAACTCCCGACACACCCAGAGCTGGCCCCAAATGCTGCATGTTGGAACCACCATGGCCTTAGGCCGTCATCTATTCCCAACCTGGTTTTTAAGGCACCAGAACCTTGACCTTATCTCCAATCACTGCACAGGGGTGGTGGTCCTGGTGAAGAAATCAGAACACACCCCTCCCCTTGCACTAAACCTTGCTGTTGACATGGTGTCCAATCTTCAGGGTAGGAGAAAGCAGCATGGGCCATGAGGCCACGTCCATGCTTGACGGCCACCTTGGGCACAAACACGCTTTGGGACACTCAGCGTGAGCCTTGGGCTCAAGTGAGGCTTCTCAGTGCCTGGAATAGGAGCCTGCATATGGGGCTGGCCCTTCCTCTAGGCACTCAATCCTAACCAGAAGTCACCGGTGCCCAGGGCTATGCTCTCAAATCCCTCTTTGAAGGGAAACCTGAGGCAGAGAACGGGACTCCTCCCATCCTACACAATGACACCAAACTCCTGGTAGCTGGGCCAAATCCCCATAGTGACAGTCTGGTCCATGGCCCCAGAGGCCACCCCGCCATGCCTCGCCCATTCTTGAAACAAAATCCAGAGAAACAAACCTGAGCAACCGCCTCGCACTCACCCTTCATTTTATCCTGAGGAGCTCCCCTCACAGAATGTAGATCCGGCCTTCCATACCCTAGGCCCCAACCTAAGCTGACGATGCATTTTTAGAATTGTGATCTCACATCCCTGGCACTCACACCCTTCGCACTGGGGCCCCTGGAGACACACCGCACTACAGTGCCTGCCCTCTCCAAGGACACTCTACCCCTTCTCTTGCCCACAATCCTACAAATTGGGAGGAACCTCCCAGGTCCCTGAGGCCATCCCAAGAGTGGAGGCAGCCCTGGACAAACATTGGCGATCCCTCAAACGGTGAGCAACTATCACCACTCAGGAAATCAGACGGGTGTCCTCACAAACAGAATATTGAGCCGGACAGGTCCCTAGGCCCTCATCTGAATATCGCTTTGGTTTCCAGGTGTCCCTCCTCAGAGGCCTCTTTCCAATATCTGCCTCTAGGGTTTGCCTGAGACACCCATTCGAACACCACTCGTCTCCACATGGGAAACGTGCTCTTTGGAACTGAGAAAACCCTCCATTTAGGAGAACACTTCAGGGACCCAGAGCCACCGCCACATGTCAAGGTCTCCTTGGACACAGACCCACATTATGACCCATCCTCAGGAGACTCCGTTGCAACTCAGTCCCCTGTTTAGCTCCACCAGAGCCTGCAGATCAAACATGTCTGTTCCTAGGAGGCAATGGGAAGGAGAGCTGCGTTGCCCAGGCACCCATCCTTAGAACCCTGTTCTCGAGTTTTTTCATTCTGGGGCCTCGTGGAGCCATCCAACCAGACACGATTGTCACACAGAAGGTACCCTTGCGGTTTGGAGCTTATCGCAAATGCGAGCATGGGAAACCTTCCATGGCCTCATGGGCAGACCTCTTCTGGAAGGCGCCAGCATGGACACCAACTCCAAACTGAGCCAATGTCGGATCCTCGCCCTGACTTCAGGTGCAGGAGATCTCGATTCACCCTCTGCAGAGAGGGCCTGCCGTTCCCTCGCCCCATAACCTTACCCTAGCGTATGTTCTCAGACTTCCGTCCTCACACTCCTGGCCCACAAGCCCTCAAGATTGGGAATTCCGGAGCCACAATGCAGCACTCAGCCTGCCCAACTGGAGAAAAATGTTGCCCTCTGGGGCTGCCCAGAGACCCCCAATGAGGATCAACCTACTCTCCACTCGAAAGCACTCCAATTATCCAGGCTGCCCTGGGCAGTAATGTGCTCTCTGACCCATCGTAGCCAAGACTTCCAGAACAACACCCGGACAGCTGGCCGAACAGCCAGCTCATTGGACCCGCCATGGCATTGGCCATCATCTCTTCCCAACCTGTGTTTTCAGGCTACAGAACTTGGACCTTATCTCCAATCACTGCACAGGGGTGGACCTGATGCAGAAATTGGAACTCCTCCTTCCCCCTGGCAGGAAAATTTGCTGTTGGCATGCTGTCCAAACTTCAGGGTAGGAGAAACCAGCATGGGCCATGAGGCCACGCCCATGCTTGAGGCCCCCCTTGGGCCCAAACACGCATTGTGACCCTCAGCACGAGACCCGTGCTCAAGTAGGCTTACCAGAGGCTGGACCAAGAGGCCGCATATGGGCTTGTCATGCCCCTAGCTTCCAAAACCTAACAAGGGGACGGGTTTTCCCTTCCCCTGTACCCAGGACTCTGCTCTGGAATGCCTCTTTTGGAGTGACACCTGGGGCAGAGAACAGGACTCCTCCCATCCCAAAGAATGACCACCAATTCTTGGGAGCCCGGCCAAATCCCCAGCAAGGGAGACTCCACGAGGCCCATGAGGCCACCCCTCCATTCCACGGTCATGCTTGACACAAAATCTAGAGGCAAAAGGCTGAGCAACGTCTCACACTAGCCCTTTCTTCCTATCCCGAGGAGCTCCTTTCACGGTCTGTAGATTGCGCCTATCATACCGTCGGCTGATAACCCAAGCCAACTTTGGGTTTCCAGATTCTGTCCCCACAGCACTGGCCCCAAGCCAGGGGCCACTGGAGCCACACCGCAGGATCGTACCTGGCCACTCCATGGAATCTGTGCCCGTGCCATTGGCCACAACCCTAGGGATCAGGAGAAACCTCAAAGTTCCAGGAGGCAATCCAATAGTGGAGGCCGCCCTGGACAAACAGGGGCGATCTGACCGAAGCTGAGCAGCCACCTCCACGCAGACATGTAGACGGATGTCCCAAGAAACAGAAGACAGGCCCTTCCCCCTAATAGGAACCTTTGCTTTGGTTTCCAGGCATCTATCCTAAGAGGTCTGTTCTCCAATACAAGCAGAAGGGGGTTTCCTGAGGCCCCACTCAGAACACCTCTCATCTCCACATGGGAAACATGCTCTTAGGAGCTGTGTCAAACCCTCAAGCAAGGAGAACCCTCCAGGGCCCCTGAGCCACCGCCACATTCCAACGTCTCCATGGACAAAACCCACAGTATGGCCCATTTTCAGGAGAGTCCATTTCAACTCAGACCACCTGGAAGCTCCTCCAGAGCCAGTGGATCGAACATGCCTTGTCCTAGGAGCACCATGGGAATGCGACGTGGTGTACCCACGTATGCATCCTGAGAACCAGGCTCTCGAGGCTTTCCGTATGGGGCATTGGGGAGCCACCCAAAAGGAATCCAATGGCCAGCACAAGGAATCCTTGCGGTTGGGAGCATCTCACACATCCCAGCATGGGCGACCTCCATGCCGTACGGGGCACCCCTCTTCATGAAGAGCCCAACATGGACACAAAAATCCAACCTGAGCCAACGTCTGATCCTCACCCTGACTTCAGATGCAGAAGATCTCCATTCACCCTCTGCAGAATAGGCCTCCTCTGCCCTCTCCCTGAAACCTAACCCTAACTTCGGTTCTCAGACTTCCGTCCTCACACTCCTGTCCCACAAGCCCTCCAGACTCGGAATACCGGAGCCATAATGCAGCACTCTGCCTGCCCAGGAGCAGAAAAACCTTGCCCTCCGTGGCTGTCAGAGACTCCAAATGAGGAACAACCTGCACACCACTCGACTGCACTCCAATTATATAGGCTGCCCTGGGAACTAATGCTCCCTCTGACACAGCATGGGCCCCGAACTCCCGACACACCCAGAGCTGGCCCCAAATGCTGCATGTTGGAACCACCATGGCCTTAGGCCGTCATCTATTCCCAACCTGGTTTTTAAGGCACCAAAACCTTGACCTTATCTCCAATCACTGCACAGGCGTGGTGGTCCTGGTGAAGAAATCAGAACACACCCCTCCCCTTGCACTAAACCTTGCTGTTGACATGGTGTCCAATCTTCAGGGTAGGAGAAAGCAGCATGGGCCATGAGGCCACGTCCATGCTTGACGGCCACCTTGGGCACAAACACGCTTTGGGACACTCAGTGTGAGCCTTGGGCTCAAGTGAGGCTTCTCAGTGCCTGGAATAGGAGCCTGCATATGGGGCTGGCCCTTCCTCTAGGCACTCAATCCTAACCAGAAGTCACCGGTGCCCAGGGCTATGCTCTCAAATCCCTCTTTGAAGGGAAACCTGAGGCAGAGAACGGGACTCCTCCCATCCTACACAATGACACCAAACTCCTGGTAGCCGGGCCAAATCCCCATAGTGAGAGTCTGGCCCATGGCCCCAGAGGCGACCCCGCCATGCCTCGCCCATTCTTGAAACAAAATCCAGAGAAACAAACCTGAGCAACCGCCTCGCACTCACCCTTCATTTTATCCTGAGGAGCTCCCCTCACAGAATGTAGATCCGGCCTTCCATACCCTAGGCCCCAACCTAAGCTGACGATGCCTTTTTAGAATTCTGACCTCACATCCCTGGCACTCACACCCTTCGCACTGGGGCCCCTGGAGACACACCGCACTACAGTGCCTGCCCTCTCCAAGGACACTCTACCCATTCTCTTGCCCACAATCCTACAAATTGGGAGGAACCTCCCAGGTCCCTGAGGCAATCCCAATAGTGGAGGCAGCCCTGGACAAACATTGGCGATCCCTCAAACGGTGAGCAACTATCACCACTCAGGAAATCAGACGGGTGTCCTCACAAACAGAATATTGAGCCGGACAGGTCCCTAGGCCCTCATCTGAATATCGCTTTGGTTTCCAGGTGTCCCTCCTCAGAGGCCTCTTTCCAATATCTGCCTCTAGGGTTTGCCTGAGACACCCATTCGAACACCACTCGTCTCCACATGGGAAACGTGCTCTTTGGAACTGAGAAAACCCTCCATTTAGGAGAACACTTCAGGGACCCAGAGCCACCGCCACATGTCAAGGTCTCCTTGGACACAGACCCACATTATGACGCATCCTCAGGAGACTCCGTTGCAACTCAGTCCCCTGTTTAGCTCCACCAGAGCCTGCAGATCAAACATGTCTGTTCCTAGGAGGCAATGGGAAGGAGAGCTGCGTTGCCCAGGCACCCATCCTTAGAACCCTGTTCTCGAGTTTTTTCATTCTGGGGCCTCGTGGAGCCATCCAACCAGACACGATTGTCACACAGAAGGTACCCTTGCGGTTTGGAGCTTATCGCAAATGCGAGCATGGGAAACCTTCCATGGCCTCATGGGCAGACCTCTTCTGGAAGGCGCCAGCATGGACACCAACTCCAAACTGAGCCAATGTCGGATCCTCGCCCTGACTTCAGGTGCAGGAGATCTCGATTCACCCTCTGCAGAGAGGGCCTGCCGTTCCCTCGCCCCATAACCTTACCCTAGCGTATGTTCTCAGACTTCCGTCCTCACACTCCTGGCCCACAAGCCCTCAAGATTGGGAATTCCGGAGCCACAATGCAGCACTCAGCCTGCCCAACTGGAGAAAAATGTTGCCCACTGGGGCTGCCCAGAGACCCCCAATGAGGATCAACCTACTCTCCACTCGAAAGCACTCCAATTATCCAGGCTGCCCTGGGCAGTAATGTCCTCTCTGACCCATCGTAGCCAAGACTTCCAGAACAACACCCGGACAGCTGGCCGAACAGCCAGCTCATTGGACCCGCCATGGCATTGGCCATCATCTCTTCCCAACCTGTGTTTTCAGGCTACAGAACTTGGACCTTATCTCCAATCACTGCACAGGGGTGGACCTGATGCAGAAATCGGAACAACTCCTTCCCCCTGGCAGGAAAATTTGCTGTTGGCATGCTGTCCAAACTTCAGGGTAGGAGAAACCAGCATGGGCCATGAGGCCACGCCCATGCTTGAGGCCCCCCTTGGGCCCAAACACGCATTGTGACCCTCAGCACGAGACCCGTGCTCAAGTAGGCTTACCAGAGGCTGGACCAAGAGGCCGCATATGGGCTTGTCATGCCCCTAGCTTCCAAAACCTAACAAGGGGACGGGTTTTCCCTTCCCCTGTACCCAGGACTCTGCTCTGGAATGCCTCTTTTGGAGTGACACCTGGGGCAGAGAACAGGACTCCTCCCATCCCAAAGAATGACCACCAACTCTTGGGAGCCTGGCCAAATCCCCAGCAAGGGAGACTGCACGAGGCCCATGAGGCCACCCCTCCATTCCACGGTCATGCTTGACACAAAATCTAGAGGCAAAAGGCTGAGCAAGCGTCTCACACTAGCCCTTTCTTCCTATCCCGAGGAGCTCCTTTCACGGTCTGTAGATTGCGCCTATCATACCGTCGGCTGATAACCCAAGCCAACTTTGGGTTTCCAGATTCTGTCCCCACAGCACTGGCCCCAAGCCAGGGGCCTCTGGAGCCACACCGCAGGATCGTACCTGGCCACTCCATGGAATCTGTGCCCGTGCCATTGGCCACAACCCTAGGGATCAGGAGAAACCTCAAAGTTCCAGGAGGCAATCCAATAGTGGAGGCCGCCCTGGACAAACAGGGGCGATCTGACCGAAGCTGAGCAGCCACCTCCACGCAGACATGTAGACGGATGTCCCAAGAAACAGAAGACAGGCCCTTCAGCCTAATAGGAACCTTTGCTTTGGTTTCCAGGCATCTATCCTCAGAGGTCTGTTCTCCAATACAAGCAGAAGGGGGTTCCCTGAGGCCCCACTCAGAACACCTCTCATCTCCACATGGGAAACATGCTCTTAGGAGCTGTGTCAAACCCTCAAGCAAGGAGAACCCTCCAGGGCCCCTGAGTCACCGCCACATTCCAACGTCTCCATGGACAAAACCCACAGTATGACCCATTTTCAGGAGAGTCCATTTCAACTCAGACCACCTGGAAGCTCCTCCAGAGCCAGCGGATCGAACATGCCTTGTCCTAGGAGCACCATGGGAATGCGACGTGGGGTACCCACGTATGCATCCTGAGAACCAGGCTCTCGAGGCTTTCCGTATGGGCCATTGGGGAGCCATCCAAAAGGAATCCAATGCCCAGCACAAGGAATCCTTGCGGTTGGGAGCATCTCACACATCCCAGCATGGGCGACCTCCATGCCGTACGGGGCACCCCTCTTCATGAAGAGCCCAACATGGACACAAAAATCCAACCTGAGCCAACGACTGATCCTCACCCTGACTTCAGATGCAGAAGATCTCCATTCACCCTCTGCAGAATAGGCCTCCTCTGCCCTCTCCCTGAAACCTAACCCTAACTTCGGTTCTCAGACTTCCGTCCTCACACTCCTGTCCCACAAGCCCTCCAGACTCGGAATACCGGAGCCATAATGCAGCACTCTGCCTGCCCAGGAGCAGAAAAACCTTGCCCTCCGTGGCTGGCAGAGACTCCAAATGAGGAACAACCTGCACAACACTCGACTGCACTCCAATTATATAGGCTGCCCTGGGAACTAATGCTCCCTCTGACACAGCATGGGCCCCGAACTCCCGACACACCCAGAGCTGGCCCCAAATGCTGCATGTTGGAACCACCATGGCCTTAGGCCGTCATCTATTCCCAACCTGGTTTTTAAGGCACCAGAACCTTGACCTTATCTCCAATCACTGCACAGGGGTGGTGGTCCTGGTGAAGAAATCAGAACACACCCCTCCCCTTGCACTAAACCTTGCTGTTGACATGGTGTCCAATCTTCAGGATAGGAGAAAGCAGCATGGGCCATGAGGCCACGGCCATGCTTGACGGCCACCTTGGGCAAAAACACGCTTTGGGACACTCAGCGTGAGCCTTGGGCTCAAGTGGGGCTTCTCAGTGCCTGGAATAGGAGCCTGCATATGGGGCTGGCCCTTCCTCTAGGCACTCAATCCTAACCAGAAGTCACCGGTGCCCAGGGCTATGCTCTCAAATCCCTCTTTGAAGGGAAACCTGAGGCAGAGAACGGGACTCCTCCCATCCTACACAATGACACCAAACTCCTGGTAGCCGGGCCAAATCCCCATAGTGAGAGTCTGGTCCATGGCCCCAGAGGCGACCCCGCCATGCCTCGCCCATTCTTGAAACAAAATCCAGAGAAACAAACCTGAGCAACCGCCTCGCACTCACCCTTCATTTTATCCTGAGGAGCTCCCCTCACAGAATGTAGATCCGGCCTTCCATACCCTAGGCCCCAACCTAAGCTGACGATGCCTTTTTAGAATTCTGACCTCACATCCCTGGCACTCACACCCTTCGCACTGGGGCCCCTGGAGACACACCGCACTACAGTGCCTGCCCTCTCCAAGGACACTCTACCCCTTCTCTTGCCCACAATCCTACAAATTGGGAGGAACCTCCCAGGTCCCTGAGGCCATCCCAATAGTGGAGGCAGCCCTGGACAAACATTGGCGATCCCTCAAACGGTGAGCAACTATCACCACTCAGGAAATCAGACGGGTGTCCTCACAAACAGAATATTGAGCCGGACAGGTCCCTAGGCCCTCATCTGAATATCGCTTTGGTTTCCAGGTGTCCCTCCTCAGAGGCCTCTTTCCAATATCTGCCTCTAGGGTTTGCCTGAGACACCCATTCGAACACCACTCGTCTCCACATGGGAAACGTGCTCTTTGGAACTGAGAAAACCCTCCATTTAGGAGAACACTTCAGGGACCCAGAGCCACCGCCACATGTCAAGGTCTCCTTGGACACAGACCCACATTATGACCCATCCTCAGGAGACTCCGTTGCAACTCAGTCCCCTGTTTAGCTCCACCAGAGCCTGCAGATCAAACATGTCTGTTCCTAGGAGGCAATGGGAAGGAGAGCTGGGTTGCCCAGGCACCCATCCTTAGAACCCTGTTCTCGAGTTTTTTCATTCTGGGGCCTCGTGGAGCCATCCAACCAGACACGATTGTCACACAGAAGGTACCCTTGCGGTTTGGAGCTTACCGCAAATGCGAGCATGGGAAACCTTCCATGGCCTCATGGGCAGACCTCTTCTGGAAGGCGCCAGCATGGACACCAACTCCAAACTGAGCCAATGTCGGATCCTCGCCCTGACTTCAGGTGCAGGAGATCTCGATTCACCCTCTGCAGAGAGGGCCTGCCGTTCCCTCGCCCCATAACCTTACCCTAGCGTATGTTCTCAGACTTCCGTCCTCACACTCCTGGCCCACAAGCCCTCAAGATTGGGAATTCCGGAGCCACAATGCAGCACTCAGCCTGCCCAACTGGAAAAAATGTTGCCCTCTGGGGCTGCCCAGAGACCCCCAATGAGGATCAACCTACTCTCCACTCGAAAGCACTCCAATTATCCAGGCTGCCCTGGGCAGTAATGTGCTCTCTGACCCATCGTAGCCAAGACTTCCAGAACAACACCCGGACAGCTGGCCGAACAGCCAGCTCATTGGACCCGCCATGGCAATGGCCATCATCTCTTCCCAACCTGTGTTTTCAGGCTACAGAACTTGGACCTTATCTAAAATCACTGCACAGGGGTGGACCTGATGCAGAAATTGGAACAACTCCTTCCCCCTGGCAGGAAAATTTGCTGTTGGCATGCTGTCCAAACTTCAGGGTAGGAGAAACCAGCATGGGCCATGAGGCCACGCCCATGCTTGAGGCCCCCCTTGGGCCCAAACACGCATTGTGACCCTCAGCACGAGACCCGTGCTCAAGTAGGCTTACCAGAGGCTGGACCAAGAGGCCGCATATGGGCTTGTCATGCCCCTAGCTTCCAAAACCTAACAAGGGGACGGGTTTTCCCTTCCCCTGTACCCAGGAATAGGCTCTGGAATGCCTCTTTTGGAGTGACACCTGGGGCAGAGAACAGGACTCCTCCCATCCCAAAGAATGACCACCAACCTTTGGGAGCCCGGCCAAATCCCCAGCAAGGGAGACTGCACGAGGCCCATGAGGCCACCCCTCCATTCCACGGTCATGCTTGACACAAAATCTAGAGGCAAAAGGCTGAGCAAGCGTCTCACACTAGCCCTTTCTTCCTATCCCGAGGAGCTCCTTTCACGGTCTGTAGATTGCGCCTATCATACCGTCGGCTGATAACCCAAGCCAACTTTGGGTTTCCAGATTCTGTCCCCACAGCACTGGCCCCAAGCCAGGGGCCTCTGGAGCCACACCGCAGGATCATACCTGGCCACTCCATGGAATCTGTGCCCGTGCCATTGGCCACAACTGTAGGGATCAGGAGAAACCTCAAAGTTCCAGGAGGCAATCCAATAGTGGAGGCCGCCCTGGACAAACAGGGGCGATCTGACAAAAGCTGAGCAGCCACCTCCACGCAGACATGTAGACGGATGTCCCAAGAAACAGAAGACAGGACCTTCAGCATAATAGGAACCTTTGCTTTGGTTTCCAGGCATCTATCCTCAGAGGTCTCTTCTCCAATACAAGCAGAAGGGGGTTTCATGAGGCCCCACTCAGAACACCTCTCATCTCCACATGGGAAACATGCTCTTAGGAGCTGTGTCAAAACCTCAAGCAAGGAGAACCCTTCAGGGCCCCTGAGCCACCGCCACATTCCAACGTCTCCATGGACAAAACCCACAGTATGACCCATTTTCAGGAGAGTCCATTTCAACTCAGACCACCTGGAAGCTCCTCCAGAGCCAGCGGATCGAACATGCCTTGTCCTAGGAGCACCATGGGAATGTGACGTGGGGTACCCACGTATGCATCCTGAGAACCAGGCTCTCGAGGCTTTCCGTATGGGGCATTGGGGAGCCATCCAAAAGGAATCCAATGCTCAGCACAAGGAATCATTGCGGTTGGGAGCATCTCACACATCCCAGCATGGGCGACCTCCATGCCGTACGGGGCACCCCTCTTCATGAAGAGCCCAACATGGACACAAAAATCCAACCTGAGCCAACGTCTGATCCTCACCCTGACTTCAGATGCAGAAGATCTCGATTCACCCTCTGCAGAATAGGCCTCCTCTGCCCTCTCCCTGAAACCTAACCCTAACTTCGGTTCTCAGACTTCCGTCCTCACACTCCTGTCCCACAAGCCCTCCAGACTCGGAATACCGGAGCCATAATGCAGCACTCTGCCTGCCCAGGAGCAGAAAAACCTTGCCCTCCGTGGCTGTCAGAGACTCCAAATGAGGAACAACCTGCACACCACTCGACTGCACTCCAATTATATAGGCTGCCCTGGGAACTAATGCTCCCTCTGACACAGCATGGGCCCCGAACTCCCGACACACCCAGAGCTGGCCCCAAATGCTGCATGTTGGAACCACCATGGCCTTAGGCCGTCATCTATTCCCAACCTGGTTTTTAAGGCACCAGAACCTTGACCTTATCTCCAATCACTGCACAGGGGTGGTGGTCCTGGTGAAGAAATCAGAACACACCCCTCCCCTTGCACTAAACCTTGCTGTTGACATGGTGTCCAATCTTCAGGGTAGGAGAAAGCAGCATGGGCCATGAGGCCACGTCCATGCTTGACGGCCACCTTGGGCACAAACACGCTTTGGGACACTCAGCGTGAGCCTTGGGCTCAAGTGAGGCTTCTCAGTGCCTGGAATAGGAGCCTGCATATGGGGCTGGCCCTTCCTCTAGGCACTCAATCCTAACCAGAAGTCACCGGTGCCCAGGGCTATGCTCTCAAATCCCTCATTGAAGGGAAACCTGAGGCAGAGAACGGGACTCCTCCCATCCTACACAATGACACCAAACTCCTGGTAGCCGGGCCAAATCCCCATAGTGAGAGTCTGGTCCATGGCCCCAGAGGCCACCCCGCCATGCCTCGCCCATTCTTGAAACAAAATCCAGAGAAACAAACCTGAGCAACCGCCTCGCACTCACCCTTCATTTTATCCTGAGGAGCTCCCCTCACAGAATGTAGATCCGGCCTTCCATACCCTAGGCCCCAACCTAAGCTGACGATGCCTTTTTAGAATTCTGACCTCACATCCCTGGCACTCACACCCTTCGCACTGGGGCCCCTGGAGACACACCGCACTACAGTGCCTGCCCTCTCCAAGGACACTCTACCCATTCTCTTGCCCACAATCCTACAAATTGGGAGGAACCTCCCAGGTCCCTGAGGCCATCCCAATAGTGGAGGCAGCCCTGGACAAACATTGGCGATCCCTCAAACGGTGAGCAACTATCACCACTCAGGAAATCAGACGGGTGTCCTCACAAACAGAATATTGAGCCGGACAGGTCCCTAGGCCCTCATCTGAATATCGCTTTGGTTTCCAGGTGTCCCTCCTCAGAGGCCTCTTTCCAATATCTGCCTCTAGGGTTTGCCTGAGACACCCATTCGAACACCACTCGTCTCCACATGGGAAACGTGCTCTTTGGAACTGAGAAAACCCTCCATTTAGGAGAACACTTCAGGGACCCAGAGCCACCGCCACATGTCAAGGTCTCCTTGGACACAGACCCACATTATGACCCATCCTCAGGAGACTCCGTTGCAACTCAGTCCCCTGTTTAGCTCCACCAGAGCCTGCAGATCAAACATGCCTGTTCCTAGGAGGCAATGGGAAGGAGAGCTGCGTTGCCCAGGCACCCATCCTTAGAACCCTGTTCTCGAGTTTTTTCATTCTGGGGCCTCGTGGAGCCATCCAACCAGACACGATTGTCGCACAGAAGGTACCCTTGCGGTTTGGAGCTTACCGCAAATGCGAGCATGGGAAACCTTCCATGGCCTCATGGGCAGACCTCTTCTGGAAGGCGCCAGCATGGACACCAACTCCAAACTGAGCCAATGTCGGATCCTCGCCCTGACTTCAGGTGCAGGAGATCTCGATTCACCCTCTGCAGAGAGGGCCTGCCGTTCCCTCGCCCCATAACCTTACCCTAGCGTATGTTCTCAGACTTCCGTCCTCACACTCCTGGCCCACAAGCCCTCAAGATTGGGAATTCCGGAGCCACAATGCAGCACTCAGCCTGCCCAACTGGAGAAAAATGTTGCCCTCTGGGGCTGCCCAGAGACCCCCAATGAGGATCAACCTACTCTCCACTCGAAAGCACTCCAATTATCCAGGCTGCCCTGGGCAGTAATGTGCTCTCTGACCCATCGTAGCCAAGACTTCCAGAACAACACCCGGACAGCTGGCCGAACAGCCAGCTCATTGGACCCGCCATGGCATTGGCCATCATCTCTTCCCAACCTGTGTTTTCAGGCTACAGAACTTGGACCTTATCTCCAATCACTGCACAGGGGTGGACCTGATGCAGAAATTGGAACAACTCCTTCCCCCTGGCAGGAAAATTTGCTGTTGGCATGCTGTCCAAACTTCAGGGTAGGAGAAACCAGCATGGGCCATGAGGCCACGCCCATGCTTGAGGCCCCCCTTGGGCCCAAACACGCATTGTGACCCTCAGCACGAGACCCGTGCTCAAGTAGGCTTACCAGAGGCTGGACCAAGAGGCCGCATATGGGCTTGTCATGCCCCTAGCTTCCAAAACCTAACAAGGGGACGGGTTTTCCCTTCCCCTGTACCCAGGACTCTGCTCTGGAATGCCTCTTTTGGAGTGACACCTGGGGCAGAGAACAGGACTCCTCCCATCCCAAAGAATGACCACCAACCTTTGGGAGCCTGGCCAAATCCCCAGCAAGGGAGACTGCACGAGGCCCATGAGGCCACCCCTCCATTCCACGGTCATGCTTGACACAAAATCTAGAGGCAAAAGGCTGAGCAAGCGTCTCACACTAGCCCTTTCTTCCTATCCCGAGGAGCTCCTTTCACGGTCTGTAGATTGCGCCTATCATACCGTCGGCTGATAACCCAAGCCAACTTTGGGTTTCCAGATTCTGTCCCCACAGCACTGGCCCCAAGCCAGGGGCCTCTGGAGCCACACCGCAGGATCATACCTGGCCACTCCATGGAATCTGTGCCCGTGCCATTGGCCACAACCGTAGGGATCAGGAGAAACCTCAAAGTTCCAGGAGGCAATCCAATAGTGGAGGCCGCCCTGGACAAACAGGAGCGATCTGACAAAAGCTGAGCAGCCACCTCCACGCAGACATGTAGACGGATGTCCCAAGAAATAGAAGACAGGCCCTTCAGCCTAATAGGAACCTTTGCTTTGGTTTCCAGGCATCTATCCTCAGAGGTCTCTTCTCCAATACAAGCAGAAGGGGGTTTCATGAGGCCCCACTCAGAACACCTCTCATCTCCACATGGGAAACATGCTCTTAGGAGCTGTGTCAAAACCTCAAGCAAGGAGAACCCTTCAGGGCCCCTGAGCCACCGCCACATTCCAACGTCTCCATGGACAAAACCCAGAGTATGACCCATTTTCAGGAGAGTCCATTTCAACTCAGACCACCTGGAAGCTCCTCCAGAGCCAGCGGATCGAACATGCCTTGTCCTAGGAGCACCATGGGAATGCGACGTGGGGTACCCACGTATGCATCCTGAGAACCAGGCTCTCGAGGCTTTCCGTATGGGGCATTGGGGAGCCATCCAAAAGGAATCCAATGCTAAGCACAAGGAATCATTGCGGTTGGGAGCATCTCACACATCCCAGCATGGGCGACCTCCATGCCGTACGGGGCACCCCTCTTCATGAAGAGCCCAACATGGACACAAAAATCCAACCTGAGCCAACGTCTGATCCTCACCCTGACTTCAGATGCAGAAGATCTCGATTCACCCTCTGCAGAATAGGCCTCCTCTGCCCTCTCCCTGAAACCTAACCCTAACTTCGGTTCTCAGACTTCCGTCCTCACACTCCTGTCCCACAAGCCCTCCAGACTCGGAATACCGGAGCCATAATGCAGCACTCTGCCTGCCCAGGAGCAGAAAAACCTTGCCCTCCGTGGCTGTCAGAGACTCCAAATGAGGAACAACCTGCACACCACTCGACTGCACTCCAATTATATAGGCTGCCCTGGGAACTAATGCTCCCTCTGACACAGCATGGGCCCCGAACTCCCGACACACCGAGAGCTGGCCCCAAATGCTGCATGTTGGAACCACCATGGCCTTAGGCCGTCATCTATTTTCAACCTGGTTTTTAAGGCACCAGAACCTTGACCTTATCTCCAATCACTGCACAGGGGTGGTGGTCCTGGTGAAGAAATCAGAACACACCCCTCCCCTTGCACTAAACCTTGCTGTTGACATGGTGTCCAATCTTCAGGGTAGGAGAAAGCAGCATGGGCCATGAGGCCACGGCCATGCTTGACGGCCACCTTGGGCAAAAACACGCTTTGGGACACTCAGCGTGAGCCTTGGGCTCAAGTGAGGCTTCTCAGTGCCTGGAATATGAGCCTGCATATGGGGCTGGCCCTTCCTCTAGGCACTCAATCCTAACCAGAAGTCACCGGTGCCCAGGGCTATGCTCTCAAATCCCTATTTGAAGGGAAACCTGAGGCAGAGAACGGGACTCCTCCCATCCTACACAATGACACCAAACTCCTGGTAGCCGGGCCAAATCCCCATAGTGAGAGTCTGGTCCATGGCCCCAGAGGCCACCCCGCCATGCCTCGCCCATTCTTGAAACAAAATCCAGAGAAACAAACCTGAGCAACCGCCTCGCACTCACCCTTCATTTTAACCTGAGGAGCTCCCCTCACAGAATGTAGATCCGGCCTTCCATACCCTAGGCCCCAACCTAAGCTGACGATGCATTTTTAGAATTGTGACCTCACATCCCTGGCACTCACACCCTTCGCACTGGGGCCCCTGGAGACACACCGCACTACAGTGCCTGCCCTCTCCAAGGACACTCTACCCCTTCTCTTGCCCACAATCCTACAAATTGGGAGGAACCTCCCAGGTCCCTGAGGCCATCCCAATAGTGGAGGCAGCCCTGGACAAACATTGGCGATCCCTCAAACGGTGAGCAACTATCACCACTCAGGAAATCAGACGGGTGTCCTCACAAACAGAATATTGAGCCGGACAGGTCCCTAGGCCCTCATCTGAATATCGCTTTGGTTTCCAGGTGTCCCTCCTCAGAGGCCTCTTTCCAATATCTGCCTCTAGGGTTTGCCTGAGACACCCATTCGAACACCACTCGTCTCCACATGGGAAACGTGCTCTTTGGAACTGAGAAAACCCTCCATTTAGGAGAACACTTCAGGGACCCAGAGCCACCGCCACAGGTCAAGGTCTCCTTGGACACAGACCCACATTATGACCCATCCTCAGGAGACTCCGTTGCAACTCAGTCCCCTGTTTAGCTCCACCAGAGCCTGCAGGTCAAACATGCCTGTTCCTAGGAGGCAATGGGAAGGAGAGCTGGGTTGCCCAGGCACCCATCCTTAGAACCCTGTTCTCGAGTTTTTTCATTCTGGGGCCTCGTGGAGCCATCCAACCAGACACGATTGTCACACAGAAGGTACCCTTGCGGTTTGGAGCTTATCGCAATGCGAGCATGGGAAACCTTCCATGGCCTCATGGGCAGACCTCTTCTGGAAGGCGCCAGCATGGACACCAACTCCAAACTGAGCCAATGTCGGATCCTCGCCCTGACTTCAGGTGCAGGAGATCTCGATTCACCCTCTGCAGAGAGGGCCTGCCGTTCCCTCGCCCCATAACCTTACCCTAGCGTATGTTCTCAGACTTCCGTCCTCACACTCCTGGCCCACAAGCCCTCAAGATTGGGAATTCCGGAGCCACAATGCAGCACTCAGCCTGCCCAACTGGAGAAAAATGTTGCCCACTGGGGCTGCCCAGAGACCCCCAATGAGGATCAACCTACTCTCCACTCGAAAGCACTCCAATTATCCAGGCTGCCCTGGGCAGTAATGTGCTCTCTGACCCATCGTAGCCAAGACTTCCAGAACAACACCCGGACAGCTGGCCGAACAGCCAGCTCATTGGACCCGCCATGGCATTGGCCATCATCTCTTCCCAACCTGTGTTTTCAGGCTACAGAACTTGGACCTTATCTCCAATCACTGCACAGGGGTGGACCTGATGCAGAAATCGGAACAACTCCTTCCCCCTGGCAGGAAAATTTGCTGTTGGCATGCTGTCCAAACTTCAGGGTAGGAGAAACCAGCATGGGCCATGAGGCCACGCCCATGCTTGAGGCCCCCCTTGGGCCCAAACACGCATTGTGACCCTCAGCACGAGACCCGTGCTCAAGTAGGCTTACCAGAGGCTGGACCAAGAGGCCGCATATGGGCTTGTCATGCCCCTAGCTTCCAAAACCTAACAAGGGGACGGGTTTTCCCTTCCCCTGTACCCAGGACTCTGCTCTGGAATGCCTCTTTTGGAGTGACACCTGGGGCAGAGAACAGGACTCCTCCCATCCCAAAGAATGACCACCAACTCTTGGGAGCCTGGCCAAATCCCCAGCAAGGGAGACTGCACGAGGCCCATGAGGCCACCCCTCCATTCCACGGTCATGCTTGACACAAAATCTAGAGGCAAAAGGCTGAGCAAGCGTCTCACACTAGCCCTTTCTTCCTATCCCGAGGAGCTCCTTTCACGGTCTGTAGATTGCGCCTATCATACCGTCGGCTGATAACCCAAGCCAACTTTGGGTTTCCAGATTCTGTCCCCACAGCACTGGCCCCAAGCCAGGGGCCTCTGGAGCCACACCGCAGGATCGTACCTGGCCACTCCATGGAATCTGTGCCCGTGCCATTGGCCACAACCCTAGGGATCAGGAGAAACCTCAAAGTTCCAGGAGGCAATCCAATAGTGGAGGCCGCCCTGGACAAACAGGGGCGATCTGACCGAAGCTGAGCAGCCACCTCCACGCAGACATGTAGACGGATGTCCCAAGAAACAGAAGACAGGCCCTTCAGCCTAATAGGAACCTTTGCTTTGGTTTCCAGGCATCTATCCTCAGAGGTCTGTTCTCCAATACAAGCAGAAGGGGGTTTCCTGAGGCCCCACTCAGAACACCTCTCATCTCCACATGGGAAACATGCTCTTAGGAGCTGTGTCAAACCCTCAAGCAAGGAGAACCCTCCAGGGCCCCTGAGCCACCGCCACATTCCAACGTCTCCATGGACAAAACCCACAGTATGACCCATTTTCAGGAGAGTCCATTTCAACTCAGACCACCTGGAAGCTCCTCCAGAGCCAGCGGATCGAACATGCCTTGTCCTAGGAGCACCATGGGAATGCGACGTGGTGTAACCACGTATGCATCCTGAGAACCAGGCTCTCGAGGCTTTCCGTATGGGCCATTGGGGAGCCATCCAAAAGGAATCCAATGCCCAGCACAAGGAATCCTTGCGGTTGGGAGCATCTCACACATCCCAGCATGGGCGACCTCCATGCCGTACGGGGCACCCCTCTTCATGAAGAGCCCAACATGGACACAAAAATCCAACCTGAGCCAACGTCTGATCCTCACCCTGACTTCAGATGCAGAAGATCTCCATTCACCCTCTGCAGAATAGGCCTCCTCTGCCCTCTCCCTGAAACCTAACCCTAACTTCGGTTCTCAGACTTCCGTCCTCACACTCCTGTCCCACAAGCCCTCCAGACTCGGAATACCGGAGCCATAATGCAGCACTCTGCCTGCCCAGGAGCAGAAAAACCTTGCCCTCCGTGGCTGTCAGAGACTCCAAATGAGGAACAACCTGCACACCACTCGACTGCACTCCAATTATATAGGCTGCCCTGGGAACTAATGCTCCCTCTGACACAGCATGGGCCCCGAACTCCCGACACACCCAGAGCTGGCCCCAAATGCTGCATGTTGGAACCACCATGGCCTTAGGCCGTCATCTATTCCCAACCTGGTTTTTAAGGCACCAGAACCTTGACCTTATCTCCAATCACTGCACAGGGGTGGTGGTCCTGGTGAAGAAATCAGAACACACCCCTCCCCTTGCACTAAACCTTGCTGTTGACATGGTGTCCAATCTTCAGGGTAGGAGAAAGCAGCATGGGCCATGAGGCCACGTCCATGCTTGACGGCCACCTTGGGCACAAACACGCTTTGGGACACTCAGTGTGAGCCTTGGGCTCAAGTGAGGCTTCTCAGTGCCTGGAATAGGAGCCTGCATATGGGGCTGGCCCTTCCTCTAGGCACTCAATCCTAACCAGAAGTCACCGGTGCCCAGGGCTATGCTCTCAAATCCCTCTTTGAAGGGAAACCTGAGGCAGAGAACGGGACTCCTCCCATCCTACACAATGACACCAAACTCCTGGTAGCCGGGCCAAATCCCCATAGTGAGAGTCTGGCCCATGGCCCCAGAGGCGACCCCGCCATGCCTCGCCCATTCTTGAAACAAAATCCAGAGAAACAAACCTGAGCAACCGCCTCGCACTCACCCTTCATTTTATCCTGAGGAGCTCCCCTCACAGAATGTAGATCCGGCCTTCCATACCCTAGGCCCCAACCTAAGCTGACGATGCATTTTTAGAATTCTGACCTCACATCCCTGGCACTCACACCCTTCGCACTGGGGCCCCTGGAGACACACCGCACTACAGTGCCTGCCCTCTCCAAGGACACTCTACCCCTTCTCTTGCCCACAATCCTACAAATTGGGAGGAACCTCCCAGGTCCCTGAGGCCATCCCAATAGTGGAGGCAGCCCTGGACAAACATTGGCGATCCCTCAAACGGTGAGCAACTATCACCACTCAGGAAATCAGACGGGTGTCCTCACAAACAGAATATTGAGCCGGACAGGTCCCTAGGCCCTCATCTGAATATCGCTTTGGTTTCCAGGTGTCCCTCCTCAGAGGCCTCTTTCCAATATCTGCCTCTAGGGTTTGCCTGAGACACCCATTCGAACACCACTCGTCTCCACATGGGAAACGTGCTCTTTGGAACTGAGAAAACCCTCCATTTAGGAGAACACTTCAGGGACCCTGAGCCACCGCCACATGTCAAGGTCTCCTTGGACACAGACCCACATTATGACCCATCCTCAGGAGACTCCGTTGCAACTCAGTCCCCTGTTTAGCTCCACCAGAGCCTGCAGATCAAACATGTCTGTTCCTAGGAGGCAATGGGAAGGAGAGCTGGGTTGCCCAGGCACCCATCCTTAGAACCCTGTTCTCGAGTTTTTTCATTCTGGGGCCTCGTGGAGCCATCCAACCAGACACGATTGTCACACAGAAGGTACCCTTGCGGTTTGGAGCTTATCGCAAATGCGAGCATGGGAAACCTTCCATGGCCTCATGGGCAGACCTCTTCTGGAAGGCGCCAGCATGGACACCAACTCCAAAGTGAGCCAATGTCGGCTCCTCGCCCTGAGTTCAGGTGCAGGAGATCTCTATTCACCCTCTGCAGAGAGGGCCTGCCGTTCCCTCGCCCCATAACCTTACCCTAGCGTATGTTCTCAGACTTCCGTCCTCACACTCCTGGCCCACAAGCCCTCAAGATTGGGAATTCCGGAGCCACAATGCAGCACTCAGCCTGCCCAACTGGAGAAAAATGTTGCCCACTGGGGCTGCCCAGAGACCCCCAATGAGGATCAACCTACTCTCCACTCGAAAGCACTCCAATTATCCAGGCTGCCCTGGGCAGTAATGTGCTCTCTGACCCATCGTAGCCAAGACTTCCAGAACAACACCCGGACAGCTGGCCGAACAGCCAGCTCATTGGACCCGCCATGGCATTGGCCATCATCTCTTCCCAACCTGTGTTTTCAGGCTACAGAACTTGGACCTTATCTCCAATCACTGCACAGGGGTGGACCTGATGCAGAAATCGGAACAACTCCTTCCCCCTGGCAGGAAAATTTGCTGTTGGCATGCTGTCCAAACTTCAGGGTAGGAGAAACCAGCATGGGCCATGAGGCCACGCCCATGCTTGAGGCCCCCCTTGGGCCCAAACACGCATTGTGACCCTCAGCACGAGACCCGTGCTCAAGTAGGCTTACCAGAGGCTGGACCAAGAGGCCGCATATGGGCTTGTCATGCCCCTAGCTTCCAAAACCTAACAAGGGGACGGGTTTTCCCTTCCCCTGTACCCAGGACTCTGCTCTGGAATGCCTCTTTTGGAGTGACACCTGGGGCAGAGAACAGGACTCCTCCCATCCCAAAGAATGACCACCAACTCTTGGGAGCCTGGCCAAATCCCCAGCAAGGGAGACTGCACGAGGCCCATGAGGCCACCCCTCCATTCCACGGTCATGCTTGACACAAAATCTAGAGGCAAAAGGCTGAGCAAGCGTCTCACACTAGCCCTTTCTTCCTATCCCGAGGAGCTCCTTTCACGGTCTGTAGATTGCGCCTATCATACCGTCGGCTGATAACCCAAGCCAACTTTGGGTTTCCAGATTCTGTCCCCACAGCACTGGCCCCAAGCCAGGGGCCTCTGGAGCCACACCGCAGGACCGTACCTGGCCACTCCATGGAATCTGTGCCCGTGCCATTGGCCACAACCCTAGGGATCAGGAGAAACCTCAAAGTTCCAGGAGGCAATCCAATAGTGGAGGCCGCCCTGGACAAACAGGGGCGATCTGACCGAAGCTGAGCAGCCACCTCCACGCAGACATGTAGACGGATGTCCCAAGAAACAGAAGACAGGCCCTTCAGCCTAATAGGAACCTTTGCTTTGGTTTCCAGGCATCTATCCTAAGAGGTCTGTTCTCCAATACAAGCAGAAGGGGGTTTCCTGAGGCCCCACTCAGAACACCTCTCATCTCCACATGGGAAACATGCTCTTAGGAGCTGTGTCAAACCCTCAAGAAAGGAGAACCCTTCAGGGCCCCTGAGCCACCGCCACATTCCAACGTCTCCATGGACAAAACCCACAGTATGACCCATTTTCAGGAGAGTCCATTTCAACTCAGACCACCTGGAAGCTCCTACAGAGCCAGCGGATCGAACATGCCTTGTCCTAGGAGCACCATGGGAATGCGACGTGGTGTACCCACGTATGCATCCTGAGAACCAGGCTCTCGAGGCTTTCCGTATGGGGCATTGGGGAGCCACCCAAAAGGAATCCAATGCCCAGCACAAGGAATCCTTGCGGTTGGGAGCATCTCACACATCCCAGCATGGGCGACCTCCATGCCGTACGGGGCACCCCTCTTCATGAAGAGCCCAACATGGACACAAAAATCCAACCTGAGCCAACGTCTGATCCTCACCCTGACTTCAGATGCAGAAGATCTCCATTCACCCTCTGCAGAATAGGCCTCCTCTGCCCTCTCCCTGAAACCTAACCCTAACTTCGGTTCACAGACTTCCGTCCTCACACTCCTGTCCCACAAGCCCTCCAGACTCGGAATACCGGAGCCATAATGCACACTCTGCCTGCCCAGGAGCAGAAAAACCTTGCCCTCCGTGGCTGTCAGAGACTCCAAATGAGGAACAACCTGCACACCACTCGACTGCACTCCAATTATATAGGCTGCCCTGGGAACTAATGCTCCCTCTGACACAGCATGGGCCCCGAACTCCCGACACACCCAGAGCTGGCCCCAAATGCTGCATGTTGGAACCACCATGGCCTTAGGCCGTCATCTATTCCCAACCTGGTTTTTAAGGCACCAGAACCTTGACCTTATCTCCAATCACTGCACAGGGGTGGTGGTCCTGGTGAAGAAATCAGAACACACCCCTCCCCTTGCACTAAACCTTGCTGTTGACATGGTGTCCAATCTTCAGGGTAGGAGAAAGCAGCATGGGCCATGAGGCCACGTCCATGCTTGACGGCCACCTTGGGCACAAACACGCTTTGGGACACTCAGCGTGAGCCTTGGGCTCAAGTGAGGCTTCTCAGTGCCTGGAATAGGAGCCTGCATATGGGGCTGGCCCTTCCTCTAGGCACTCAATCCTAACCAGAAGTCACCGGTGCCCAGGGCTATGCTCTCAAATCCCTCTTTGAAGGGAAACCTGAGGCAGAGAACGGGACTCCTCCCATCCTACACAATGACACCAAACTCCTGGTAGCCGGGCCAAATCCCCATAGTGAGAGTCTGGCCCATGGCCCCAGAGGCGACCCCGCCATGCCTCGCCCATTCTTGAAACAAAATCCAGAGAAACAAACCTGAGCAACCGCCTCGCACTCACCCTTCATTTTATCCTGAGGAGCTCCCCTCACAGAATGTAGATCCGGCCTTCCATACCCTAGGCCCCAACCTAAGCTGACGATGCCTTTTTAGAATTCTGACCTCACATCCCTGGCACTCACACCCTTCGCACTGGGGCCCCTGGAGACACACCGCACTACAGTGCCTGCCCTCTCCAAGGACACTCTACCCCTTCTCTTGCCCACAATCCTACAAATTGGGAGGAACCTCCCAGGTCCCTGAGGCCATCCCAATAGTGGAGGCAGCCCTGGACAAACATTGGCGATCCCTCAAACGGTGAGCAACTATCACCACTCAGGAAATCAGACGGGTGTCCTCACAAACAGAATATTGAGCCGGACAGGTCCCTAGGCCCTCATCTGAATATCGCTTTGGTTTCCAGGTGTCCCTCCTCAGAGGCCTCTTTCCAATATCTGCCTCTAGGGTTTGCCTGAGACACCCATTCGAACACCACTCGTCTCCACATGGGAAACGTGCTCTTTGGAACTGAGAAAACCCTCCATTTAGGAGAACACTTCAGGGACCCTGAGCCACCGCCACATGTCAAGGTCTCCTTGGACACAGACCCACATTATGACCCATCCTCAGGAGACTCCGTTGCAACTCAGTCCCCTGTTTAGCTCCACCAGAGCCTGCAGATCAAACATGTCTGTTCCTAGGAGGCAATGGGAAGGAGAGCTGGGTTGCCCAGGCAACCATCCTTAGAAACCTGTTCTCGAGTTTTTTCATTCTGGGGCCTCGTGGAGCCATCCAACCAGACACGATTGTCACACAGAAGGTACCCTTGCGGTTTGGAGCTTATCGCAAATGCGAGCATGGGAAACCTTCCATGGCCTCATGGGCAGACCTCTTCTGGAAGGCGCCAGCATGGACACCAACTCCAAACTGAGCCAATGTCGGATCCTCGCCCTGACTTCAGGTGCAGGAGATCTCGATTCACCCTCTGCAGAGAGGGCCTGCCGTTCCCTCGCCCCATAACCTTACCCTAGCGTATGTTCTCAGACTTCCGTCCTCACACTCCTGGCCCACAAGCCCTCAAGATTGGGAATTCCGGAGCCACAATGCAGCACTCAGCCTGCCCAACTGGAGAAAAATGTTGCCCACTGGGGCTGCCCAGAGACCCCCAATGAGGATCAACCTACTCTCCACTCGAAAGCACTCCAATTATCCAGGCTGCCCTGGGCAGTAATGTGCTCTCTGACCCATCGTAGCCAAGACTTCCAGAACAACACCCGGACAGCTGGCCGAACAGCCAGCTCATTGGACCCGCCATGGCATTGGCCATCATCTCTTCCCAACCTGTGTTTTCAGGCTACAGAACTTGGACCTTATCTCCAATCACTGCACAGGGGTGGACCTGATGCAGAAATCGGAACAAATCCTTCCCCCTGGCAGGAAAATTTGCTGTTGGCATGCTGTCCAAACTTCAGGGTAGGAGAAACCAGCATGGGCCATGAGGCCACGCCCATGCTTGAGGCCCCCCTTGGGCCCAAACACGCATTGTGACCCTCAGCACGAGACCCGTGCTCAAGTAGGCTTACCAGAGGCTGGACCAAGAGGCCGCATATGGGCTTGTCATGCCCCTAGCTTCCAAAACCTAACAAGGGGACGGGTTTTCCCTTCCCCTGTACCCAGGACTCTGCTCTGGAATGCCTCTTTTGGAGTGACACCTGGGGCAGAGAACAGGACTCCTCCCATCCCAAAGAATGACCACCAACTCTTGGGAGCCTGGCCAAATCCCCAGCAAGGGAGACTGCACGAGGCCCATGAGGCCACCCCTCCATTCCACGGTCATGCTTGACACAAAATCTAGAGGCAAAAGGCTGAGCAAGCGTCTCACACTAGCCCTTTCTTCCTATCCCGAGGAGCTCCTTTCACGGTCTGTAGATTGCGCCTATCATACCGTCGGCTGATAACCCAAGCCAACTTTGGGTTTCCAGATTCTGTCCCCACAGCACTGGCCCCAAGCCAGGGGCCTCTGGAGCCACACCGCAGGATCGTACCTGGCCACTCCATGGAATCTGTGCCCGTGCCATTGGCCACAACCGTAGGGATCAGGAGAAACCTCAAAGTTCCAGGAGGCAATCCAATAGTGGAGGCCGCCCTGGACAAACAGGGGCGATCTGACCGAAGCTGAGCAGCCACCTCCACGCAGACATGTAGACGGATGTCCCAAGAAACAGAAGACAGGCCCTTCAGCCTAATAGGAACCTTTGCTTTGGTTTCCAGGCATCTATCCTCAGAGGTCTGTTCTCCAATACAAGCAGAAGGGGGTTTCCTGAGGCCCCACTCAGAACACCTCTCATCTCCACATGGGAAACATGCTCTTAGGAGCTGTGTCAAACCCTCAAGCAAGGAGAACCCTCCAGGGCCCCTGAGTCACCGCCACATTCCAACGTCTCCATGGACAAAACCCACAGTATGACCCATTTTCAGGAGAGTCCATTTCAACTCAGACCACCTGGAAGCTCCTCCAGAGCCAGCGGATCGAACATGCCTTGTCCTAGGAGCACCATGGGAATGCGACGTGGGGTACCCACGTATGCATCCTGAGAACCAGGCTCTCGAGGCTTTCCGTATGGGCCATTGGGGAGCCATCCAAAAGGAATCCAATGCCCAGCACAAGGAATCCTTGCGGTTGGGAGCATCTCACACATCCCAGCATGGGCGACCTCCATGCCGTACGGGGCACCCCTCTTCATGAAGAGCCCAACATGGACACAAAAATCCAACCTGAGCCAACGTCTGATCCTCACCCTGACTTCAGATGCAGAAGATCTCCATTCACCCTCTGCAGAATAGGCCTCCTCTGCCCTCTCCCTGAAACCTAACCCTAACTTCGGTTCTCAGACTTCCGTCCTCACACTCCTGTCCCACAAGCCCTCCAGACTCGGAATACCGGAGCCATAATGCACACTCTGCCTGCCCAGGAGCAGAAAAACCTTGCCCTCCGTGGCTGGCAGAGACTCCAAATGAGGAACAACCTGCACAACACTCGACTGCACTCCAATTATATAGGCTGCCCTGGGAACCAATGCTCCCTCTGACACAGCATGGGCCCCGAACTCCCGACACACCCAGAGCTGGCCCCAAATGCTGCATGTTGGAACCACCATGGCCTTAGGCCGTCATCTATTCCCAACCTGGTTTTTAAGGCACCAGAACCTTGACCTTATCTCCAATCACTGCACAGGGGTGGTGGTCCTGGTGAAGAAATCAGAACACACCCCTCCCCTTGCACTAAACCTTGCTGTTGACATGGTGTCCAATCTTCAGGGTAGGAGAAAGCAGCATGGGCCATGAGGCCACGGCCATGCTTGACGGCCACCTTGGGCAAAAACACGCTTTGGGACACTCAGCGTGAGCCTTGGGCTCAAGTGGGGCTTCTCAGTGCCTGGAATAGGAGCCTGCATATGGGGCTGGACCTTCCTCTAGGCACTCAATCCTAACCAGAAGTCACCGGTGCCCAGGGCTATGCTCTCAAATCCCTCTTTGAAGGGAAACCTGAGGCAGAGAACGGGACTCCTCCCATCCTACACAATGACACCAAACTCCTGGTAGCTGGGCCAAATCCCCATAGTGAGAGTCTGGTCCATGGCCCCAGAGGCCACCCCGCCATGCCTCGCCCATTCTTGAAACAAAATCCAGAGAAACAAACCTGAGCAACCGCCTCGCACTCACCCTTCATTTTATCCTGAGGAGCTCCCCTCACAGAATGTAGATCCGGCCTTCCATACCCTAGGCCCCAACCTAAGCTGACGATGCCTTTTTAGAATTCTGACCTCACATCCCTGGCACTCACACCCTTCGCACTGGGGCCCCTGGAGACACACCGCACTACAGTGCCTGCCCTCTCCAAGGACACTCTACCCATTCTCTTGCCCACAATCCTACAAATTGGGAGGAACCTCCCAGGTCCCTGAGGCCATCCCAATAGTGGAGGCAGCCCTGGACAAACATTGGCGATCCCTCAAACGGTGAGCAACTATCACCACTCAGGAAATCAGACGGGTGTCCTCACAAACAGAATATTGAGCCGGACAGGTCCCTAGGCCCTCATCTGAATATCGCTTTGGTTTCCAGGTGTCCCTCCTCAGAGGCCTCTTTCCAATATCTGCCTCTAGGGTTTGCCTGAGACACCCATTCGAACACCACTCGTCTCCACATGGGAAACGTGCTCTTTGGAACTGAGAAAACCCTCCATTTAGGAGAACACTTCAGGGACCCAGAGCCACCGCCACATGTCAAGGTCTCCTTGGACACAGACCCACATTATGACCCATCCTCAGGAGACTCCGTTGCAACTCAGTCCCCTGTTTAGCTCCACCAGAGCCTGCAGATCAAACATGTCTGTTCCTAGGAGGCAATGGGAAGGAGAGCTGGGTTGCCCAGGCACCCATCCTTAGAACCCTGTTCTCGAGTTTTTTCATTCTGGGGCCTCGTGGAGCCATCCAACCAGACACGATTGTCACACAGAAGGTACCCTTGCGGTTTGGAGCTTACCGCAAATGCGAGCATGGGAAACCTTCCATGGCCTCATGGGCAGACCTCTTCTGGAAGGCGCCAGCATGGACACCAACTCCAAACTGAGCCAATGTCGGATCCTCGCCCTGACTTCAGGTGCAGGAGATCTCGATTCACCCTCTGCAGAGAGGGCCTGCCGTTCCCTCGCCCCATAACCTTACCCTAGCGTATGTTCTCAGACTTCCGTCCTCACACTCCTGGCCCACAAGCCCTCAAGATTGGGAATTCCGGAGCCACAATGCAGCACTCAGCCTGCCCAACTGGAGAAAAATGTTGCCCTCTGGGGCTGCCCAGAGACCCCCAATGAGGATCAACCTACTCTCCACTCGAAAGCACTCCAATTATCCAGGCTGCCCTGGGCAGTAATGTGCTCTCTGACCCATCGTAGCCAAGACTTCCAGAACAACACCCGGACAGCTGGCCGAACAGCCAGCTCATTGGACCCGCCATGGCAATGGCCATCATCTCTTCCCAACCTGTGTTTTCAGGCTACAGAACTTGGACCTTATCTAAAATCACTGCACAGGGGTGGACCTGATGCAGAAATTGGAACAACTCCTTCCCCCTGGCAGGAAAATTTGCTGTTGGCATGCTGTCCAAACTTCAGGGTAGGAGAAACCAGCATGGGCCATGAGGCCACGCCCATGCTTGAGGCCCCCCTTGGGCCCAAACACGCATTGTGACCCTCAGCACGAGACCCGTGCTCAAGTAGGCTTACCAGAGGCTGGACCAAGAGGCCGCATATGGGCTTGTCATGCCCCTAGCTTCCAAAACCTAACAAGGGGACGGGTTTTCCCTTCCCCTGTACCCAGGAATAGGCTCTGGAATGCCTCTTTTGGAGTGACACCTGGGGCAGAGAACAGGACTCCTCCCATCCCAAAGAATGACCACCAACCTTTGGGAGCCCGGCCAAATCCCCAGCAAGGGAGACTGCACGAGGCCCATGAGGCCACCCCTCCATTCCACGGTCATGCTTGACACAAAATCTAGAGGCAAAAGGCTGAGCAAGCGTCTCACACTAGCCCTTTCTTCCTATCCCGAGGAGCTCCTTTCACGGTCTGTAGATTGCGCCTATCATACCGTCGGCTGATAACCCAAGCCAACTTTGGGTTTCCAGATTCTGTCCCCACAGCACTGGCCCCAAGCCAGGGGCCTCTGGAGCCACACCGCAGGATCATACCTGGCCACTCCATGGAATCTGTGCCCGTGCCATTGGCCACAACTGTAGGGATCAGGAGAAACCTCAAAGTTCCAGGAGGCAATCCAATAGTGGAGGCCGCCCTGGACAAACAGGGGCGATCTGACAAAAGCTGAGCAGCCACCTCCACGCAGACATGTAGACGGATGTCCCAAGAAACAGAAGACAGGACCTTAGCATAATAGGAACCTTTGCTTTGGTTTCCAGGCATCTATCCTCAGAGGTCTCTTCTCCAATACAAGCAGAAGGGGGTTTCATGAGGCCCCACTCAGAACACCTCTCATCTCCACATGGGAAACATGCTCTTAGGAGCTGTGTCAAAACCTCAAGCAAGGAGAACCCTTCAGGGCCCCTGAGCCACCGCCACATTCCAACGTCTCCATGGACAAAACCCAGAGTATGACCCATTTTCAGGAGAGTCCATTTCAACTCAGACCACCTGGAAGCTCCTCCAGAGCCAGCGGATCGAACATGCCTTGTCCTAGGAGCACCATGGGAATGTGACGTGGGGTACCCACGTATGCATCCTGAGAACCAGGCTCTCGAGGGTTTCCGTATGGGGCATTGGGGAGCCATCCAAAAGGAATCCAATGCTCAGCACAAGGAATCATTGCGGTTGGGAGCATCTCACACATCCCAGCATGGGCGACCTCCATGCCGTACGGGGCACCCCTCTTCATGAAGAGCCCAACATGGACACAAAAATCCAACCTGAGCCAACGTCTGATCCTCACCCTGACTTCAGATGCAGAAGATCTCCATTCACCCTCTGCAGAATAGGCCTCCTCTGCCCTCTCCCTGAAACCTAACCCTAACTTCGGTTCTCAGACTTCCGTCCTCACACTCCTGTCCCACAAGCCCTCCAGACTCGGAATACCGGAGCCATAATGCAGCACTCTGCCTGCCCAGGAGCAGAAAAACCTTGCCCTCCGTGGCTGTCAGAGACTCCAAATGAGGAACAACCTGCACACCACTCGACTGCACTCCAATTATATAGGCTGCCCTGGGAACTAATGCTCCCTCTGACACAGCATGGGCCCCGAACTCCCGACACACCCAGAGCTGGCCCCAAATGCTGCATGTTGGAACCACCATGGCCTTAGGCCGTCATCTATTCCCAACCTGGTTTTTAAGGCACCAGAACCTTGACCTTATCTCCAATCACTGCACAGGGGTGGTGGTCCTGGTGAAGAAATCAGAACACACCCCTCCCCTTGCACTAAACCTTGCTGTTGACATGGTGTCCAATCTTCAGGGTAGGAGAAAGCAGCATGGGCCATGAGGCCACGTCCATGCTTGACGGCCACCTTGGGCACAAACACGCTTTGGGACACTCAGCGTGAGCCTTGGGCTCAAGTGAGGCTTCTCAGTGCCTGGAATAGGAGCCTGCATATGGGGCTGGCCCTTCCTCTAGGCACTCAATCCTAACCAGAAGTCACCGGTGCCCAGGGCTATGTTCTCAAATCCCTCATTGAAGGGAAACCTGAGGCAGAGAACGGGACTCCTCCCATCCTACACAATGACACCAAACTCCTGGTAGCCGGGCCAAATCCCCATAGTGAGAGTCTGGTCCATGGCCCCAGAGGCCACCCCGCCATGCCTCGCCCATTCTTGAAACAAAATCCAGAGAAACAAACCTGAGCAACCGCCTCGCACTCACCCTTCATTTTATCCTGAGGAGCTCCCCTCACAGAATGTAGATCCGGCCTTCCATACCCTAGGCCCCAACCTAAGCTGACGATGCCTTTTTAGAATTCTGACCTCACATCCCTGGCACTCACACCCTTCGCACTGGGGCCCCTGGAGACACACCGCACTACAGTGCCTGCCCTCTCCAAGGACACTCTACCCATTCTCTTGCCCACAATCCTACAAATTGGGAGGAACCTCCCAGGTCCCTGAGGCCATCCCAATAGTGGAGGCAGCCCTGGACAAACATTGGCGATCCCTCAAACGGTGAGCAACTATCACCACTCAGGAAATCAGACGGGTGTCCTCACAAACAGAATTTTGAGCCGGACAGGTCCCTAGGCCCTCATCTGAATATCGCTTTGGTTTCCAGGTGTCCCTCCTCAGAGGCCTCTTTCCAATATCTGCCTCTAGGGTTTGCCTGAGACACCCATTCGAACACCACTCGTCTCCACATGGGAAACGTGCTCTTTGGAACTGAGAAAACCCTCCATTTAGGAGAACACTTCAGGGACCCAGAGCCACCGCCACATGTCAAGGTCTCCTTGGACACAGACCCACATTATGACCCATCCTCAGGAGACTCCGTTGCAACTCAGTCCCCTGTTTAGCTCCACCAGAGCCTGCAGATCAAACATGCCTGTTCCTAGGAGGCAATGGGAAGGAGAGCTGGGTTGCCCAGGCACCCATCCTTAGAACCCTGTTCTCGAGTTTTTTCATTCTGGGGCCTCGTGGAGCCATCCAACCAGACACGATTGTCGCACAGAAGGTACCCTTGCGGTTTGGAGCTTACCGCAAATGCGAGCATGGGAAACCTTCCATGGCCTCATGGGCAGACCTCTTCTGGAAGGCGCCAGCATGGACACCAACTCCAAACTGAGCCAATGTCGGATCCTCGCCCTGACTTCAGGTGCAGGAGATCTCGATTCACCCTCTGCAGAGAGGGCCTGCCGTTCCCTCGCCCCATAACCTTACCCTAGCGTATGTTCTCAGACTTCCGTCCTCACACTCCTGGCCCACAAGCCCTCAAGATTGGGAATTCCGGAGCCACAATGCAGCACTCAGCCTGCCCAACTGGAGAAAAATGTTGCCCTCTGGGGCTGCCCAGAGACCCCCAATGAGGATCAACCTACTCTCCACTCGAAAGCACTCCAATTATCCAGGCTGCCCTGGGCAGTAATGTGCTCTCTGACCCATCGTAGCCAAGACTTCCAGAACAACACCCGGACAGCTGGCCGAACAGCCAGCTCATTGGACCCGCCATGGCATTGGCCATCATCTCTTCCCAACCTGTGTTTTCAGGCTACAGAACTTGGACCTTATCTCCAATCACTGCACAGGGGTGGACCTGATGCAGAAATTGGAACAACTCCTTCCCCCTGGCAGGAAAATTTGCTGTTGGCATGCTGTCCAAACTTCAGGGTAGGAGAAACCAGCATGGGCCATGAGGCCACGCCCATGCTTGAGGCCCCCCTTGGGCCCAAACACGCATTGTGACCCTCAGCACGAGACCCGTGCTCAAGTAGGCTTACCAGAGGCTGGACCAAGAGGCCGCATATGGGCTTGTCATGCCCCTAGCTTCCAAAACCTAACAAGGGGACGGGTTTTCCCTTCCCCTGTACCCAGGAATAGGCTCTGGAATGCCTCTTTTGGAGTGACACCTGGGGCAGAGAACAGGACTCCTCCCATCCCAAAGAATGACCACCAACCTTTGGGAGCCTGGCCAAATCCCCAGCAAGGGAGACTGCACGAGGCC
The DNA here is from genome assembly GCF_963455335.1 of Martes martes. Lineage (NCBI taxonomy): Eukaryota > Metazoa > Chordata > Mammalia > Carnivora > Mustelidae > Martes > Martes martes. The sequence goes on along the minus strand of NC_137907.1, from coordinate 4,352,973 downwards.
CATGAGGCCACCCCTCCATTCCACGGTCATGCTTGACACAAAATCTAGAGGCAAAAGGCTGAGCAAGCGTCTCACACTAGCCCTTTCTTCCTATCCCGAGGAGCTCCTTTCACGGTCTGTAGATTGCGCCTATCATACCGTCGGCTGATAACCCAAGCCAACTTTGGGTTTCCAGATTCTGTCCCCACAGCACTGGCCCCAAGCCAGGGGCCTCTGGAGCCACACCGCAGGATCATACCTGGCCACTCCATGGAATCTGTGCCCGTGCCATTGGCCACAACCGTAGGGATCAGGAGAAACCTCAAAGTTCCAGGAGGCAATCCAATAGTGGAGGCCGCCCTGGACAAACAGGAGCGATCTGACAAAAGCTGAGCAGCCACCTTCACGCAGACATGTAGACGGATGTCCCAAGAAACAGAAGACAGGCCCTTCAGCCTAATAGGAACCTTTGCTTTGGTTTCCAGGCATCTATCCTCAGAGGTCTCTTCTCCAATACAAGCAGAAGGGGGTTTCATGAGGCCCCACTCAGAACACCTCTCATCTCCACATGGGAAACATGCTCTTAGGAGCTGTGTCAAAACCTCAAGCAAGGAGAACCCTTCAGGGCCCCTGAGCCACCGCCACATTCCAACGTCTCCATGGACAAAACCCAGAGTATGACCCATTTTCAGGAGAGTCCATTTCAACTCAGACCACCTGGAAGCTCCTCCAGAGCCAGCGGATCGAACATGCCTTGTCCTAGGAGCACCATGGGAATGCGACGTGGGGTACCCACGTATGCATCCTGAGAACCAGGCTCTCGAGGCTTTCCGTATGGGGCATTGGGGAGCCATCCAAAAGGAATCCAATGCTAAGCACAAGGAATCATTGCGGTTGGGAGCATCTCACACATCCCAGCATGGGCGACCTCCATGCCGTACGGGGCACCCCTCTTCATGAAGAGCCCAACATGGACACAAAAATCCAACCTGAGCCAACGTCTGATCCTCACCCTGACTTCAGATGCAGAAGATCTCGATTCACCCTCTGCAGAATAGGCCTCCTCTGCCCTCTCCCTGAAACCTAACCCTAACTTCGGTTCTCAGACTTCCGTCCTCACACTCCTGTCCCACAAGCCCTCCAGACTCGGAATACCGGAGCCATAATGCAGCACTCTGCCTGCCCAGGAGCAGAAAAACCTTGCCCTCCGTGGCTGTCAGAGACTCCAAATGAGGAACAACCTGCACACCACTCGACTGCACTCCAATTATATAGGCTGCCCTGGGAACTAATGCTCCCTCTGACACAGCATGGGCCCCGAACTCCCGACACACCCAGAGCTGGCCCCAAATGCTGCATGTTGGAACCACCATGGCCTTAGGCCGTCATCTATTTTCAACCTGGTTTTTAAGGCACCAGAACCTTGACCTTATCTCCAATCACTGCACAGGGGTGGTGGTCCTGGTGAAGAAATCAGAACACACCCCTCCCCTTGCACTAAACCTTGCTGTTGACATGGTGTCCAATCTTCAGGGTAGGAGAAAGCAGCATGGGCCATGAGGCCACGGCCATGCTTGATGGCCACCTTGGGCAAAAACACGCTTTGGGACACTCAGCGTGAGCCTTGGGCTCAAGTGAGGCTTCTCAGTGCCTGGAATATGAGCCTGCATATGGGGCTGGCCCTTCCTCTAGGCACTCAATCCTAACCAGAAGTCACCGGTGCCCAGGGCTATGCTCTCAAATCCCTATTTGAAGGGAAACCTGAGGCAGAGAACGGGACTCCTCCCATCCTACACAATGACACCAAACTCCTGGTAGCCGGGCCAAATCCCCATAGTGAGAGTCTGGTCCATGGCCCCAGAGGCCACCCCGCATGCCTCGCCCATTCTTGAAACAAAATCCAGAGAAACAAACCTGAGCAACCGCCTCGCACTCACCCTTCATTTTATCCTGAGGAGCTCCCCTCACAGAATGTAGATCCGGCCTTCCATACCCTAGGCCCCAACCTAAGCTGACGATGCATTTTTAGAATTGTGACCTCACATCCCTGGCACTCACACCCTTCGCACTGGGGCCCCTGGAGACACACCGCACTACAGTGCCTGCCCTCTCCAAGCACACTCTACCCCTTCTCTTGCCCACAATCCTACAAATTGGGAGGAACCTCCCAGGTCCCTGAGGCCATCCCAATAGTGGAGGCAGCCCTGGACAAACATTGGCGATCCCTCAAACGGTGAGCAACTATCACCACTCAGGAAATCAGACGGGTGTCCTCACAAACAGAATATTGAGCCGGACAGGTCCCTAGGCCCTCATCTGAATATCGCTTTGGTTTCCAGGTGTCCCTCCTCAGAGGCCTCTTTCCAATATCTGCCTCTAGGGTTTGCCTGAGACACCCATTCGAACACCACTCGTCTCCACATGGGAAACGTGCTCTTTGGAACTGAGAAAACCCTCCATTTAGGAGAACACTTCAGGGACCCAGAGCCACCGCCACATGTCAAGGTCTCCTTGGACACAGACCCACATTATGACCCATCCTCAGGAGACTCCGTTCCAACTCAGTCCCCTGTTTAGCTCCACCAGAGCCTGCAGGTCAAACATGCCTGTTCCTAGGAGGCAATGGGAAGGAGAGCTGGGTTGCCCAGGCACCCATCCTTAGAACCCTGTTCTCGAGTTTTTTCATTCTGGGGCCTCGTGGAGCCATCCAACCAGACACGATTGTCACACAGAAGGTACCCTTGCGGTTTGGAGCTTATCGCAATGCGAGCATCGGAAACCTTCCATGGCCTCATGGGCAGACCTCTTCTGGAAGGCGCCAGCATGGACACCAACTCCAAACTGAGCCAATGTCGGATCCTCGCCCTGACTTCAGGTGCAGGAGATCTCGATTCACCCTCTGCAGAGAGGGCCTGCCGTTCCCTCGCCCCATAACCTTACCCTAGCGTATGTTCTCAGACTTCCGTCCTCACACTCCTGGCCCACAAGCCCTCAAGATTGGGAATTCCGGAGCCACAATGCAGCACTCAGCCTGCCCAACTGGAGAAAAATGTTGCCCTCTGGGGCTGCCCAGAGACCCCCAATGAGGATCAACCTACTCTCCACTCGAAAGCACTCCAATTATCCAGGCTGCCCTGGGCAGTAATGTGCTCTCTGACCCATCGTAGCCAAGACTTCCAGAACAACACCCGGACAGCTGGCCGAACAGCCAGCTCATTGGACCCGCCATGGCATTGGCCATCATCTCTTCCCAACCTGTGTTTTCAGGCTACAGAACTTGGACCTTATCTATAATCACTGCACAGGGGTGGACCTGATGCAGAAATTGGAACTCCTCCTTCCCCCTGGCAGGAAAATTTGCTGTTGGCATGCTGTCCAAACTTCAGGGTAGGAGAAACCAGCATGGGCCATGAGGCCACGCCCATGCTTGAGGCCCCCCTTGGGCCCAAACACGCATTGTGACCCTCAGCACGAGACCCGTGCTCAAGTAGGCTTACCAGAGGCTGGACCAAGAGGCCGCATATGGGCTTGTCATGCCCCTAGGTTCCAAAACCTAACAAGGGGACGGGTTTTCCCTTCCCCTTGTACCCAGGACTCTGCTCTGGAATGCCTCTTTTGGAGTGACACCTGGGGCAGAGAACAGGACTCCTCCCATCCCAAAGAATGACCACCAACCTTTGGGAGCCTGGCCAAATCCCCAGCAAGGGAGACTCCACGAGGCCCATGAGGCCACCCCTCCATTCCACGGTCATGCTTGGCACAAAATCTAGAGGCAAAAGGCTGAGCAAGCGTCTCACACTAGCCCTTTCTTCCTATCCCGAGGAGCTCCTTTCACGGTCTGTAGATTGCGCCTATCATACCGTCGGCTGATAACCCAAGCCAACTTTGGGTTTCCAGATTCTGTCCCCACAGCACTGGCCCCAAGCCAGGGGCCACTGGAGCCACACCGCAGCATCGTACCTGGCCACTCCATGGAATCTGTGCCCGTGCCATTGGCCACAACCGTAGGGATCAGGAGAAACCTCAAAGTTCCAGGAGGCAATCCAATAGTGGAGGCCGCCCTGGACAAACAGGGGCGATCTGACCGAAGCTGAGCAGCCACCTCCACGCAGACATGTAGACGGATGTCCCAAGAAACAGAAGACAGGCCCTTCAGCCTAATAGGAACCTTTGCTTTGGTTTCCAGGCATCTATCCTCAGAGGTCTCTTCTCCAATACAAGCAGAAGGGGGTTTCCTGAGGCCCCACTCAGAACACCTCTCATCTCCACATGGGAAACATGCTCTTAGGAGCTGTGTCAAACCCTCAAGCAAGGAGAACCCTTCAGGGCCCCTGAGCCACCGCCACATTCCAACGTCTCCATGGACAAAACCCACAGTATGACCCATTTTCAGGAGAGTCCATTTCAACTCAGACCACCTGGAAGCTCCTCCAGAGCCAGCGGATCGAACATGCCTTGTCCTAGGAGCACCATGGGAATGCGACGTGGTGTACCCACGTATGCATCCTGAGAACCAGGCTCTCGAGGCTTTCCGTATGGGGCATTGGGGAGCCACCCAAAAGGAATCCAATGCCCAGCACAAGGAATCCTTGCGGTTGGGAGCATCTCACACATCCCAGCATGGGCGACCTCCATGCCGTACGGGGCACCCCTCTTCATGAAGAGCCCAACATGGACACAAAAATCCAACCTGAGCCAACGTCTGATCCTCACCCTGACTTCAGATGCAGAAGATCTCCATTCACCCTCTGCAGAATAGGCCTCCTCTGCCCTCTCCCTGAAACCTAACCCTAACTTCGGTTCACAGACTTCCGTCCTCACACTCCTGTCCCACAAGCCCTCCAGACTCGGAATACCGGAGCCATAATGCACACTCTGCCTGCCCAGGAGCAGAAAAACCTTGCCCTCCGTGGCTGTCAGAGACTCCAAATGAGGAACAACCTGCACACCACTCGACTGCACTCCAATTATATAGGCTGCCCTGGGAACTAATGCTCCCTCTGACACAGCATGGGCCCCGAACTCCCGACACACCCAGAGCTGGCCCCAAATGCTGCATGTTGGAACCACCATGGCCTTAGGCCGTCATCTATTCCCAACCTGGTTTTTAAGGCACCAGAACCTTGACCTTATCTCCAATCACTGCACAGGGGTGGTGGTCCTGGTGAAGAAATCAGAACACACCCCTCCCCTTGCACTAAACCTTGCTGTTGACATGGTGTCCAATCTTCAGGGTAGGAGAAAGCAGCATGGGCCATGAGGCCACGTCCATGCTTGACGGCCACCTTGGGCACAAACACGCTTTGGGACACTCTGCGTGAGCCTTGGGCTCAAGTGAGGCTTCTCAGTGCCTGGAATAGGAGCCTGCATATGGGGCTGGCCCTTCCTCTAGGCACTCAATCCTAACCAGAAGTCACCGGTGCCCAGGGCTATGCTCTCAAATCCCTCTTTGAAGGGAAACCTGAGGCAGAGAACGGGACTCCTCCCATCCTACACAATGACACCAAACTCCTGGTAGCCGGGCCAAATCCCCATAGTGAGAGTCTGGCCCATGGCCCCAGAGGCGACCCCGCCATGCCTCGCCCATTCTTGAAACAAAATCCAGAGAAACAAACCTGAGCAACCGCCTCGCACTCACCCTTCATTTTATCCTGAGGAGCTCCCCTCACAGAATGTAGATCCGGCCTTCCATACCCTAGGCCCCAACCTAAGCTGAAGATGCCTTTTTAGAATTCTGACCTCACATCCCTGGCACTCACACCCTTCGCACTGGGGCCCCTGGAGACACACCGCACTACAGTGCCTGCCCTCTCCAAGGACACTCTACCCATTCTCTTGCCCACAATCCTACAAATTGGGAGGAACCTCCCAGGTCCCTGAGGCCATCCCAATAGTGGAGGCAGCCCTGGACAAACATTGGCGATCCCTCAAACGGTGAGCAACTATCACCACTCAGGAAATCAGACGGGTGTCCTCACAAACAGAATATTGAGCCGGACAGGTCCCTAGGCCCTCATCTGAATATCGCTTTGGTTTCCAGGTGTCCCTCCTCAGAGGCCTCTTTCCAATATCTGCCTCTAGGGTTTGCCTGAGACACCCATTCGAACACCACTCGTCTCCACATGGGAAACGTGCTCTTTGGAACTGAGAAAACCCTCCATTTAGGAGAACACTTCAGGGACCCTGAGCCACCGCCACATGTCAAGGTCTCCTTGGACACAGACCCACATTATGACCCATCCTCAGGAGACTCCGTTGCAACTCAGTCCCCTGTTTAGCTCCACCAGAGCCTGCAGATCAAACATGTCTGTTCCTAGGAGGCAATGGGAAGGAGAGCTGGGTTGCCCAGGCAACCATCCTTAGAAACCTGTTCTCGAGTTTTTTCATTCTGGGGCCTCGTGGAGCCATCCAACCAGACACGATTGTCACACAGAAGGTACCCTTGCGGTTTGGAGCTTATCGCAAATGCGAGCATGGGAAACCTTCCATGGCCTCATGGGCAGACCTCTTCTGGAAGGCGCCAGCATGGACACCAACTCCAAACTGAGCCAATGTCGGATCCTCGCCCTGAGTTCAGGTGCAGGAGATCTCGATTCACCCTCTGCAGAGAGGGCCTGCCGTTCCCTCGCCCCATAACCTTACCCTAGCGTATGTTCTCAGACTTCCGTCCTCACACTCCTGGCCCACAAGCCCTCAAGATTGGGAATTCCGGAGCCACAATGCAGCACTCAGCCTGCCCAACTGGAGAAAAATGTTGCCCACTGGGGCTGCCCAGAGACCCCCAATGAGGATCAACCTACTCTCCACTCGAAAGCACTCCAATTATCCAGGCTGCCCTGGGCAGTAATGTGCTCTCTGACCCATCGTAGCCAAGACTTCCAGAACAACACCCGGACAGCTGGCCGAACAGCCAGCTCATTGGACCCGCCATGGCATTGGCCATCATCTCTTCCCAACCTGTGTTTTCAGGCTACAGAACTTGGACCTTATCTCCAATCACTGCACAGGGGTGGACCTGATGCAGAAATCGGAACAACTCCTTCCCCCTGGCAGGAAAATTTGCTGTTGGCATGCTGTCCAAACTTCAGGGTAGGAGAAACCAGCATGGGCCATGAGGCCACGCCCATGCTTGAGGCCCCCCTTGGGCCCAAACACGCATTGTGACCCTCAGCACGAGACCCGTGCTCAAGTAGGCTTACCAGAGGCTGGACCAAGAGGCCGCATATGGGCTTGTCATGCCCCTAGCTTCCAAAACCTAACAAGGGGACGGGTTTTCCCTTCCCCTGTACCCAGGACTCTGCTCTGGAATGCCTCTTTTGGAGTGACACCTGGGGCAGAGAACAGGACTCCTCCCATCCCAAAGAATGACCACCAACTCTTGGGAGCCTGGCCAAATCCCCAGCAAGGGAGACTGCACGAGGCCCATGAGGCCACCCCTCCATTCCACGGTCATGCTTGACACAAAATCTAGAGGCAAAAGGCTGAGCAAGCGTCTCACACTAGCCCTTTCTTCCTATCCCGAGGAGCTCCTTTCACGGTCTGTAGATTGCGCCTATCATACCGTCGGCTGATAACCCAAGCCAACTTTGGGTTTCCAGATTCTGTCCCCACAGCACTGGCCCCAAGCCAGGGGCCTCTGGAGCCACACCGCAGGATCGTACCTGGCCACTCCATGGAATCTGTGCCCGTGCCATTGGCCACAACCCTAGGGATCAGGAGAAACCTCAAAGTTCCAGGAGGCAATCCAATAGTGGAGGCCGCCCTGGACAAACAGGGGCGATCTGACCGAAGCTGAGCAGCCACCTCCACGCAGACATGTAGACGGATGTCCCAAGAAACAGAAGACAGGCCCTTCAGCCTAATAGGAACCTTTGCTTTGGTTTCCAGGCATCTATCCTCAGAGGTCTCTTCTCCAATACAAGCAGAAGGGGGTTTCCTGAGGCCCCACTCAGAACACCTCTCATCTCCACATGGGAAACATGCTCTTAGGAGCTGTGTCAAACCCTCAAGCAAGGAGAACCCTCCAGGGCCCCTGAGTCACCGCCACATTCCAACGTCTCCATGGACAAAACCCACAGTATGACCCATTTTCAGGAGAGTCCATTTCAACTCAGACCACCTGGAAGCTCCTCCAGAGCCAGCGGATCGAACATGCCTTGTCCTAGGAGCACCATGGGAATGCGACGTGGGGTACCCACGTATGCATCCTGAGAACCAGGCTCTCGAGGCTTTCCGTATGGGCCATTGGGGAGCCATCCAAAAGTAATCCAATGCCCAGCACAAGGAATCCTTGCGGTTGGGAGCATCTCACACATCCCAGCATGGGCGACCTCCATGCCGTACGGGGCACCCCTCTTCATGAAGAGCCCAACATGGACACAAAAATCCAACCTGAGCCAACGTCTGATCCTCACCCTGACTTCAGATGCAGAAGATCTCCATTCACCCTCTGCAGAATAGGCCTCCTCTGCCCTCTCCCTGAAACCTAACCCTAACTTCGGTTCTCAGACTTCCGTCCTCACACTCCTGTCCCACAAGCCCTCCAGACTCGGAATACCGGAGCCATAATGCAGCACTCTGCCTGCCCAGGAGCAGAAAAACCTTGCCCTCCGTGGCTGTCAGAGACTCCAAATGAGGAACAACCTGCACACCACTCGACTGCACTCCAATTATATAGGCTGCCCTGGGAACTAATGCTCCCTCTGACACAGCATGGGCCCCGAACTCCCGACACACCCAGAGCTGGCCCCAAATGCTGCATGTTGGAACCACCATGGCCTTAGGCCGTCATCTATTCCCAACCTGGTTTTTAAGGCACCAGAACCTTGACCTTATCTCCAATCACTGCACAGGGGTGGTGGTCCTGGTGAAGAAATCAGAACACACCCCTCCCCTTGCACTAAACCTTGCTGTTGACATGGTGTCCAATCTTCAGGGTAGGAGAAAGCAGCATGGGCCATGAGGCCACGGCCATGCTTGACGGCCACCTTGGGCAAAAACACGCTTTGGGACACTCAGCGTGAACCTTGGGCTCAAGTGAGGCTTCTCAGTGCCTGGAATAGGAGCCTGCATATGGGGCTGGCCCTTCCTCTAGGCACTCAATCCTAACCAGAAGTCACCGGTGCCCAGGGCTATGCTCTCAAATCCCTCTTTGAAGGGAAACCTGAGGCAGAGAACGGGACTCCTCCCATCCTACACAATGACACCAAACTCCTGGTAGCCGGGCCAAATCCCCATAGTGAGAGTCTGGTCCATGGCCCCAGAGGCCACCCCGCCATGCCTCGCCCATTCTTGAAACAAAATCCAGAGAAACAAACCTGAGCAACCGCCTCGCACTCACCCTTCATTTTATCCTGAGGAGCTCCCCTCACAGAATGTAGATCCGGCCTTCCATACCCTAGGCCCCAACCTAAGCTGAGGATGCCTTTTTAGAATTCTGACCTCACATCCCTGGCACTCACACCCTTCGCACTGGGGCCCCTGGAGACACACCGCACTACAGTGCCTGCCCTCTCCAAGGACACTCTACCCCTTCTCTTGCCCACAATCCTACAAATTGGGAGGAACCTCCCAGGTCCCTGAGGCCATCCCAATAGTGGAGGCAGCCCTGGACAAACATTGGCGATCCCTCAAACGGTGAGCAACTATCACCACTCAGGAAATCAGACGGGTGTCCTCACAAACAGAATATTGAGCCGGACAGGTCCCTAGGCCCTCATCTGAATATCGCTTTGGTTTCCAGGTGTCCCTCCTCAGAGGCCTCTTTCCAATATCTGCCTCTAGGGTTTGCCTGAGACACCCATTCGAACACCACTCGTCTCCACATGGGAAACGTGCTCTTTGGAACTGAGAAAACCCTCCATTTAGGAGAACACTTCAGGGACCCTGAGCCACCGCCACATGTCAAGGTCTCCTTGGACACAGACCGACATTATGACCCATCCTCAGGAGACTCCGTTGCAACTCAGTCCCCTGTTTAGCTCCACCAGAGCCTGCAGATCAAACATGTCTGTTCCTAGGAGGCAATGGGAAGGAGAGCTGGGTTGCCCAGGCAACCATCCTTAGAAACCTGTTCTCGAGTTTTTTCATTCTGGGGCCTCGTGGAGCCATCCAACCAGACACGATTGTCACACAGAAGGTACCCTTGCGGTTTGGAGCTTATCGCAAATGCGAGCATGGGAAACCTTCCATGGCCTCATGGGCAGACCTCTTCTGGAAGGCGCCAGCATGGACACCAACTCCAAACTGAGCCAATGTCGGATCCTCGCCCTGACTTCAGGTACAGGAGATATCGATTCACCCTCTGCAGAGAGGGCCTGCCGTTCCCTCGCCCCATAACCTTACCCTAGCGTATGTTCTCAGACTTCCGTCCTCACACTCCTGGCCCACAAGCCCTCAAGATTGGGAATTCCGGAGCCACAATGCAGCACTCAGCCTGCCCAACTGGAGAAAAATGTTGCCCACTGGGGCTGCCCAGAGACCCCCAATGAGGATCAACCTACTCTCCACTCGAAAGCACTCCAATTATCCAGGCTGCCCTGGGCAGTAATGTGCTCTCTGACCCATCGTAGCCAAGACTTCCAGAACAACACCCGGACAGCTGGCCGAACAGCCAGCTCATTGGACCCGCCATGGCATTGGCCATCATCTCTTCCCAACCTGTGTTTTCAGGCTACAGAACTTGGACCTTATCTCCAATCACTGCACAGGGGTGGACCTGATGCAGAAATTGGAACAACTCCTTCCCCCTGGCAGGAAAATTTGCTGTTGGCATGCTGTCCAAACTTCAGGGTAGGAGAAACCAGCATGGGCCATGAGGCCACGCCCATGCTTGAGGCCCCCCTTGGGCCCAAACACGCATTGTGACCCTCAGCACGAGACCCGTGCTCAAGTAGGCTTACCAGAGGCTGGACCAAGAGGCCGCATATGGGCTTGTCATGCCCCTAGCTTCCAAAACCTAACAAGGGGACGGGTTTTCCCTTCCCCTGTACCCAGGACTCTGCTCTGGAATGCCTCTTTTGGAGTGACACCTGGGGCAGAGAACAGGACTCCTCCCATCCCAAAGAATGACCACCAACTCTTGGGAGCCCGGCCAAATCCCCAGCAAGGGAGACTGCACGAGGCCCATGAGGCCACCCCTCCATTCCACGGTCATGCTTGACACAAAATCTAGAGGCAAAAGGCTGAGCAAGCGTCTCACACTAGCCCTTTCTTCCTATCCCGAGGAGCTCCTTTCACGGTCTGTAGATTGCGCCTATCATACCGTCGGCTGATAACCCAAGCCAACTTTGGGTTTCCAGATTCTGTCCCCACAGCACTGGCCCCAAGCCAGGGGCCTCTGGAGCCACACCGCAGGATCGTACCTGGCCACTCCATGGAATCTGTGCCCGTGCCATTGGCCACAACCCTAGGGATCAGGAGAAACCTCAAAGTTCCAGGAGGCAATCCAATAGTGGAGGCCGCCCTGGACAAACAGGGGCGATCTGACCGAAGCTGAGCAGCCACCTCCACGCAGACATGTAGACGGATGTCCCAAGAAACAGAAGACAGGCCCTTCAGCCTAATAGGAACCTTTGCTTTGGTTTCCAGGCATCTATCCTCAGAGGTCTGTTCTCCAATACAAGCAGAAGGGGGTTTCCTGAGGCCCCACTCAGAACACCTCTCATCTCCACATGGGAAACATGCTCTTAGGAGCTGTGTCAAACCCTCAAGCAAGGAGAACCCTCCAGGGCCCCTGAGTCACCGCCACATTCCAACGTCTCCATGGACAAAACCCACAGTATGACCCATTTTCAGGAGAGTCCATTTCAACTCAGACCACCTGGAAGCTCCTCCAGAGCCAGCGGATCGAACATGCCTTGTCCTAGGAGCACCATGGGAATGCGACGTGGTGTACCCACGTATGCATCCTGAGAACCAGGCTCTCGAGGCTTTCCGTATGGGCCATTGGGGAGCCATCCAAAAGTAATCCAATGCCCAGCACAAGGAATCCTTGCGGTTGGGAGCATCTCACACATCCCAGCATGGGCGACCTCCATGCCGTACGGGGCACCCCTCTTCATGAAGAGCCCAACATGGACACAAAAATCCAACCTGAGCCAACGTCTGATCCTCACCCTGACTTCAGATGCAGAAGATCTCCATTCACCCTCTGCAGAATAGGCCTCCTCTGCCCTCTCCCTGAAACCTAACCCTAACTTCGGTTCTCAGACTTCCGTCCTCACACTCCTGTCCCACAAGCCCTCCAGACTCGGAATACCGGAGCCATAATGCAGCATTCTGCCTGCCCAGGAGCAGAAAAACCTTGCCCTCCGTGGCTGTCAGAGACTCCAAATGAGGAACAACCTGCACACCACTCGACTGCACTCCAATTATATAGGCTGCCCTGGGAACTAATGCTCCCTCTGACACAGCATGGGCCCCGAACTCCCGACACACCCAGAGCTGGCCCCAAATGCTGCATGTTGGAACCACCATGGCCTTAGGCCGTCATCTATTCCCAACCTGGTTTTTAAGGCACCAGAACCTTGACCTTATCTCCAATCACTGCACAGGGGTGGTGGTCCTGGTGAAGAAATCAGAACACACCCCTCCCCTTGCACTAAACCTTGCTGTTGACATGGTGTCCAATCTTCAGGGTAGGAGAAAGCAGCATGGGCCATGAGGCCACGGCCATGCTTGACGGCCACCTTGGGCAAAAACACGCTTTGGGACACTCAGCGTGAGCCTTGGGCTCAAGTGAGGCTTCTCAGTGCCTGGAATAGGAGCCTGCATATGGGGCTGGACCTTCCTCTAGGCACTCAATCCTAACCAGAAGTCACCGGTGCCCAGGGCTATGCTCTCAAATCCCTCTTTGAAGGGAAACCTGAGGCAGAGAACGGGACTCCTCCCATCCTACACAATGACACCAAACTCCTGGTAGCCGGGCCAAATCCCCATAGTGAGAGTCTGGTCCATGGCCCCAGAGGCCACCCCGCCATGCCTCGCCCATTCTTGAAACAAAATCCAGAGAAACAAACCTGAGCAACCGCCTCGCACTCACCCTTCATTTTATCCTGAGGAGCTCCCCTCACAGAATGTAGATCCGGCCTTCCATACCCTAGGCCCCAACCTAATCTGACGATGCATTTTTAGAATTCTGACCTCACATCCCTGGCACTCACACCCTTCGCACTGGGGCCCCTGGAGACACACCGCACTACAGTGCCTGCCCTCTCCAAGGACACTCTACCCCTTCTCTTGCCCACAATCCTACAAATTGGGAGGAACCTCCCAGGTCCCTGAGGCCATCCCAATAGTGGAGGCAGCCCTGGACAAACATTGGCGATCCCTCAAACGGTGAGCAACTATCACCACTCAGGAAATCAGACGGGTGTCCTCACAAACAGAATATTGAGCCGGACAGGTCCCTAGGCCCTCATCTGAATATCGCTTTGGTTTCCAGGTGTCCCTCCTCAGAGGCCTCTTTCCAATATCTGCCTCTAGGGTTTGCCTGAGACACCCATTCGAACACCACTCGTCTCCACATGGGAAACGTGCTCTTTGGAACTGAGAAAACCCTCCATTTAGGAGAACACTTCAGGGACCCTGAGCCACCGCCACATGTCAAGGTCTCCTTGGACACAGACCGACATTATGACCCATCCTCAGGAGACTCCGTTGCAACTCAGTCCCCTGTTTAGCTCCACCAGAGCCTGCAGATCAAACATGTCTGTTCCTAGGAGGCAATGGGAAGGAGAGCTGGGTTGCCCAGGCACCCATCCTTAGAACCCTGTTCTCGAGTTTTTTCATTCTGGGGCCTCGTGGAGCCATCCAACCAGACACGATTGTCACACAGAAGGTACCCTTGCGGTTTGGAGCTTACCGCAAATGCGAGCATGGGAAACCTTCCATGGCCTCATGGGCAGACCTCTTCTGGAAGGCGCCAGCATGGACACCAACTCCAAACTGAGCCAATGTCGGATCCTCGCCCTGACTTCAGGTGCAGGAGATCTCGATTCACCCTCTGCAGAGAGGGCCTGCCGTTCCCTCGCCCCATAACCTTACCCTAGCGTATGTTCTCAGACTTCCGTCCTCACACTCCTGGCCCACAAGCCCTCAAGATTGGGAATTCCGGAGCCACAATGCAGCACTCAGCCTGCCCAACTGGAGAAAAATGTTGCCCTCTGGGGCTGCCCAGAGACCCCCAATGAGGATCAACCTACTCTCCACTCGAAAGCACTCCAATTATCCAGGCTGCCCTGGGCAGTAATGTGCTCTCTGACCCATCGTAGCCAAGACTTCCAGAACAACACCCGGACAGCTGGCCGAACAGCCAGCTCATTGGACCCGCCATGGCAATGGCCATCATCTCTTCCCAACCTGTGTTTTCAGGCTACAGAACTTGGACCTTATCTAAAATCACTGCACAGGGGTGGACCTGATGCAGAAATTGGAACAACTCCTTCCCCCTGGCAGGAAAATTTGCTGTTGGCATGCTGTCCAAACTTCAGGGTAGGAGAAACCAGCATGGGCCATGAGGCCACGCCCATGCTTGAGGCCCCCCTTGGGCCCAAACACGCATTGTGACCCTCAGCACGAGACCCGTGCTCAAGTAGGCTTACCAGAGGCTGGACCAAGAGGCCGCATATGGGCTTGTCATGCCCCTAGCTTCCAAAACCTAACAAGGGGACGGGTTTTCCCTTCCCCTGTACCCAGGACTCTGCTCTGGAATGCCTCTTTTGGAGTGACACCTGGGGCAGAGAACAGGACTCCTCCCATCCCAAAGAATGACCACCAACCTTTGGGAGCCCGGCCAAATCCCCAGCAAGGGAGACTGCACGAGGCCCATGAGGCCACCCCTCCATTCCACGGTCATGCTTGACACAAAATCTAGAGGCAAAAGGCTGAGCAAGCGTCTCACACTAGCCCTTTCTTCCTATCCCGAGGAGCTCCTTTCACGGTCTGTAGATTGCGCCTATCATACCGTCGGCTGATAACCCAAGCCAACTTTGGGTTTCCAGATTCTGTCCCCACAGCACTGGCCCCAAGCCAGGGGCCACTGGAGCCACACCGCAGCATCGTACCTGGCCACTCCATGGAATCTGTGCCCGTGCCATTGGCCACAACCCTAGGGATCAGGAGAAACCTCAAAGTTCCAGGAGGCAATCCAATAGTGGAGGCCGCCCTGGACAAACAGGGGCGATCTGACCGAAGCTGAGCAGCCACCTCCACGCAGACATGTAGACGGATGTCCCAAGAAACAGAAGACAGGCCCTTCAGCCTAATAGGAACCTTTGCTTTGGTTTCCAGGCATCTATCCTCAGAGGTCTGTTCTCCAATACAAGCAGAAGGGGGTTTCCTGAGGCCCCACTCAGAACACCTCTCATCTCCACATGGGAAACATGCTCTTAGGAGCTGTGTCAAACCCTCAAGCAAGGAGAACCCTTCAGGGCCCCTGAGCCACCGCCACATTCCAACGTCTCCATGGACAAAACCCACAGTATGACCCATTTTCAGGAGAGTCCATTTCAACTCAGACCACCTGGAAGCTCCTCCAGAGCCAGCGGATCGAACATGCCTTGTCCTAGGAGCACCATGGGAATGCGACGTGGTGTACCCACGTATGCATCCTGAGAACCAGGCTCTCGAGGCTTTCCGTATGGGGCATTGGGGAGCCACCCAAAAGGAATCCAATGCCCAGCACAAGGAATCCTTGCGGTTGGGAGCATCTCACACATCCCAGCATGGGCGACCTCCATGCCGTACGGGGCACCCCTCTTCATGAAGAGCCCAACATGGACACAAAAATCCAACCTGAGCCAACGTCTGATCCTCACCCTGACTTCAGATGCAGAAGATCTCCATTCACCCTCTGCAGAATAGGCCTCCTCTGCCCTCTCCCTGAAACCTAACCCTAACTTCGGTTCACAGACTTCCGTCCTCACACTCCTGTCCCACAAGCCCTCCAGACTCGGAATACCGGAGCCATAATGCACACTCTGCCTGCCCAGGAGCAGAAAAACCTTGCCCTCCGTGACTGTCAGAGACTCCAAATGAGGAACAACCTGCACACCACTCGACTGCACTCCAATTATATAGGCTGCCCTGGGAACTAATGCTCCCTCTGACACAGCATGGGCCCCGAACTCCCGACACACCCAGAGCTGGCCCCAAATGCTGCATGTTGGAACCACCATGGCCTTAGGCCGTCATCTATTCCCAACCTGGTTTTTAAGGCACCAGAACCTTGACCTTATCTCCAATCACTGCACAGGGGTGGTGGTCCTGGTGAAGAAATCAGAACACACCCCTCCCCTTGCACTAAACCTTGCTGTTGACATGGTGTCCAATCTTCAGGGTAGGAGAAAGCAGCATGGGCCATGAGGCCACGTCCATGCTTGACGGCCACCTTGGGCACAAACACGCTTTGGGACACTCAGCGTGAGCCTTGGGCTCAAGTGAGGCTTCTCAGTGCCTGGAATAGGAGCCTGCATATGGGGCTGGCCCTTCCTCTAGGCACTCAATCCTAACCAGAAGTCACCGGTGCCCAGGGCTATGCTCTCAAATCCCTATTTGAAGGGAAACCTGAGGCAGAGAACGGGACTCCTCCCATCCTACACAATGACACCAAACTCCTGGTAGCCGGGCCAAATCCCCATAGTGAGAGTCTGGCCCATGGCCCCAGAGCCGACCCCCCATGCCTCGCCCATTCTTGAAACAAAATCCAGAGAAACAAACCTGAGCAACCGCCTCGCACTCACCCTTCATTTTATCCTGAGGAGCTCCCCTCACAGAATGTAGATCCGGCCTTCCATACCCTAGGCCCCAACCTAAGCTGACGATGCCTTTTTAGAATTCTGACCTCACATCCCTGGCACTCACACCCTTCGCACTGGGGCCCCTGGAGACACACCGCACTACAGTGCCTGCCCTCTCCAAGGACACTCTACCCATTCTCTTGCCCACAATCCTACAAATTGGGAGGAACCTCCCAGGTCCCTGAGGCCATCCCAATAGTGCAGGCAGCCCTGGACAAACATTGGCGATCCCTCAAACGGTGAGCAACTATCACCACTCAGGAAATCAGACGGGTGTCCTCACAAACAGAATATTGAGCCGGACAGGTCCCTAGGCCCTCATCTGAATATCGCTTTGGTTTCCAGGTGTCCCTCCTCAGAGGCCTCTTTCCAATATCTGCCTCTAGGGTTTGCCTGAGACACCCATTCGAACACCACTCGTCTCCACATGGGAAACGTGCTCTTTGGAACTGAGAAAACCCTCCATTTAGGAGAACACTTCAGGGACCCTGAGCCACCGCCACATGTCAAGGTCTCCTTGGACACAGACCCACATTATGACCCATCCTCAGGAGACTCCGTTGCAACTCAGTCCCCTGTTTAGCTCCACCAGAGCCTGCAGATCAAACATGTCTGTTCCTAGGAGGCAATGGGAAGGAGAGCTGGGTTGCCCAGGCAACCATCCTTAGAAACCTGTTCTCGAGTTTTTTCATTCTGGGGCCTCGTGGAGCCATCCAACCAGACACGATTGTCGCACAGAAGGTACCCTTGCGGTTTGGAGCTTATCGCAAATGCGAGCATGGGAAACCTTCCATGGCCTCATGGGCAGACCTCTTCTGGAAGGCGCCAGCATGGACACCAACTCCAAACTGAACCAATGTCGGATCCTCGCCCTGACTTCAGGTGCAGGAGATCTCGATTCACCCTCTGCAGAGAGGGCCTGCCGTTCCCTCGCCCCATAACCTTACCCTAGCGTATGTTCTCAGACTTCCGTCCTCACACTCCTGGCCCACAAGCCCTCAAGATTGGGAATTCCGGAGCCACAATGCAGCACTCAGCCTGCCCAACTGGAGAAAAATGTTGCCCACTGGGGCTGCCCAGAGACCCCCAATGAGGATCAACCTACTCTCCACTCGAAAGCACTCCAATTATCCAGGCTGCCCTGGGCAGTAATGTGCTCTCTGACCCATCGTAGCCAAGACTTCCAGAACAACACCCGGACAGCTGGCCGAACAGCCAGCTCATTGGACCCGCCATGGCATTGGCCATCATCTCTTCCCAACCTGTGTTTTCAGGCTACAGAACTTGGACCTTATCTCCAATCACTGCACAGGGGTGGACCTGATGCAGAAATCGGAACAACTCCTTCCCCCTGGCAGGAAAATTTGCTGTTGGCATGCTGTCCAAACTTCAGGGTAGGAGAAACCAGCATGGGCCATGAGGCCACGCCCATGCTTGAGGCCCCCCTTGGGCCCAAACACGCATTGTGACCCTCAGCACGAGACCCGTGCTCAAGTAGGCTTACCAGAGGCTGGACCAAGAGGCCGCATATGGGCTTGTCATGCCCCTAGCTTCCAAAACCTAACAAGGGGACGGGTTTCCCTTCCACTGTACCCAGGAATAGGCTCTGGAATGCCTCTTTTGGAGTGACACCTGGGGCAGAGAACAGGACTCCTCCCATCCCAAAGAATGACCACCAACCTTTGGGAGACTGGCCAAATCCCCAGCAAGGGAGACTGCACGAGGCCCATGAGGCCACCCCTCCATTCCACGGTCATGCTTGACACAAAATCTAGAGGCAAAAGGCTGAGCAAGCGTCTCACACTAGCCCTTTCTTCCTATCCCGAGGAGCTCCTTTCACGGTCTGTAGATTGCGCCTATCATACCGTCGGCTGATAACCCAAGCCAACCTTGGGTTTCCAGATTCTGTCCCCACAGCACTGGCCCCAAGCCAGGGGCCTCTGGAGCCACACCGCAGGATCGTACCTGGCCACTCCATGGAATCTGTGCCCGTGCCATTGGCCACAACCCTAGGGATCAGGAGAAACCTCAAAGTTCCAGGAGGCAATCCAATAGTGGAGGCCGCCCTGGACAAACAGGGGCGATCTGACCGAAGCTGAGCAGCCACCTCCACGCAGACATGTAGACGGATGTCCCAAGAAACAGAAGACAGGCCCTTCAGCCTAATAGGAACCTTTGCTTTGGTTTCCAGGCATCTATCCTCAGAGGTCTGTTCTCCAATACAAGCAGAAGGGGGTTTCCTGAGGCCCCACTCAGAACACCTCTCATCTCCACATGGGAAACATGCTCTTAGGAGCTGTGTCAAACCCTCAAGCAAGGAGAACCCTCCAGGGCCCCTGAGTCACCGCCACATTCCAACGTCTCCATGGACAAAACCCACAGTATGACCCATTTTCAGGAGAGTCCATTTCAACTCAGACCACCTGGAAGCTCCTCCAGAGCCAGCGGATCGAACATGCCTTGTCCTAGGAGCACCATGGGAATGCGACGTGGGGTACCCACGTATGCATCCTGAGAACCAGGCTCTCGAGGCTTTCCGTATGGGCCATTGGGGAGCCATCCAAAAGTAATCCAATGCCCAGCACAAGGAATCCTTGCGGTTGGGAGCATCTCACACATCCCAGCATGGGCGACCTCCATGCCGTACGGGGCACCCCTCTTCATGAAGAGCCCAACATGGACACAAAAATCCAACCTGAGCCAACGTCTGATCCTCACCCTGACTTCAGATGCAGAAGATCTCCATTCACCCTCTGCAGAATAGGCCTCCTCTGCCCTCTCCCTGAAACCTAACCCTAACTTCGGTTCTCAGACTTCCGTCCTCACACTCCTGTCCCACAAGCCCTCCAGACTCGGAATACCGGAGCCATAATGCAGCACTCTGCCTGCCCAGGAGCAGAAAAACCTTGCCCTCCGTGGCTGTCAGAGACTCCAAATGAGGAACAACCTGCACACCACTCGACTGCACTCCAATTATATAGGCTGCCCTGGGAACTAATGCTCCCTCTGACACAGCATGGGCCCCGAACTCCCGACACACCCAGAGCTGGCCCCAAATGCTGCATGTTGGAACCACCATGGCCTTAGGCCGTCATCTATTCCCAACCTGGTTTTTAAGGCACCAGAACCTTGACCTTATCTCCAATCACTGCACAGGGGTGGTGGTCCTGGTGAAGAAATCAGAACACACCCCTCCCCTTGCACTAAACCTTGCTGTTGACATGGTGTCCAATCTTCAGGGTAGGAGAAAGCAGCATGGGCCATGAGGCCACGGCCATGCTTGACGGCCACCTTGGGCAAAAACACGCTTTGGGACACTCAGCGTGAACCTTGGGCTCAAGTGAGGCTTCTCAGTGCCTGGAATAGGAGCCTGCATATGGGGCTGGCCCTTCCTCTAGGCACTCAATCCTAACCAGAAGTCACCGGTGCCCAGGGCTATGCTCTCAAATCCCTCTTTGAAGGGAAACCTGAGGCAGAGAACGGGACTCCTCCCATCCTACACAATGACACCAAACTCCTGGTAGCCGGGCCAAATCCCCATAGTGAGAGTCTGGTCCATGGCCCCAGAGGCCACCCCGCCATGCCTCGCCCATTCTTGAAACAAAATCCAGAGAAACAAACCTGAGCAACCGCCTCGCACTCACCCTTCATTTTATCCTGAGGAGCTCCCCTCACAGAATGTAGATCCGGCCTTCCATACCCTAGGCCCCAACCTAAGCTGACGATGCATTTTTAGAATTCTGACCTCACATCCCTGGCACTCACACCCTTCGCACTGGGGCCCCTGGAGACACACCGCACTACAGTGCCTGCCCTCTCCAAGGACACTCTACCCCTTCTCTTGCCCACAATCCTACAAATTGGGAGGAACCTCCCAGGTCCCTGAGGCCATCCCAATAGTGGAGGCAGCCCTGGACAAACATTGGCGATCCCTCAAACGGTGAGCAACTATCACCACTCAGGAAATCAGACGGGTGTCCTCACAAACAGAATATTGAGCCGGACAGGTCCCTAGGCCCTCATCTGAATATCGCTTTGGTTTCCAGGTGTCCCTCCTCAGAGGCCTCTTTCCAATATCTGCCTCTAGGGTTTGCCTGAGACACCCATTCGAACACCACTCGTCTCCACATGGGAAACGTGCTCTTTGGAACTGAGAAAACCCTCCATTTAGGAGAACACTTCAGGGACCCAGAGCCACCGCCACATGTCAAGGTCTCCTTGGACACAGACCCACATTATGACCCATCCTCAGGAGACTCCGTTGCAACTCAGTCCCCTGTTTAGCTCCACCAGAGCCTGCAGATCAAACATGTCTGTTCCTAGGAGGCAATGGGAAGGAGAGCTGGGTTGCCCAGGCACCCATCCTTAGAACCCTGTTCTCGAGTTTTTTCATTCTGGGGCCTCGTGGAGCCATCCAACCAGACACGATTGTCACACAGAAGGTACCCTTGCGGTTTGGAGCTTACCGCAAATGCGAGCATGGGAAACCTTCCATGGCCTCATGGGCAGACCTCTTCTGGAAGGCGCCAGCATGGACACCAACTCCAAACTGAGCCAATGTCGGATCCTCGCCCTGACTTCAGGTGCAGGAGATCTCGATTCACCCTCTGCAGAGAGGGCCTGCCGTTCCCTCGCCCCATAACCTTACCCTAGCGTATGTTCTCAGACTTCCGTCCTCACACTCCTGGCCCACAAGCCCTCAAGATTGGGAATTCCGGAGCCACAATGCAGCACTCAGCCTGCCCAACTGGAGAAAAATGTTGCCCTCTGGGGCTGCCCAGAGACCCCCAATGAGGATCAACCTACTCTCCACTCGAAAGCACTCCAATTATCCAGGCTGCCCTGGGCAGTAATGTGCTCTCTGACCCATCGTAGCCAAGACTTCCAGAACAACACCCGGACAGCTGGCCGAACAGCCAGCTCATTGGACCCGCCATGGCATTGGCCATCATCTCTTCCCAACCTGTGTTTTCAGGCTACAGAACTTGGACCTTATCTATAATCACTGCACAGGGGTGGACCTGATGCAGAAATTGGAACTCCTCCTTCCCCCTGGCAGGAAAATTTGCTGTTGGCATGCTGTCCAAACTTCAGGGTAGGAGAAACCAGCATGGGCCATGAGGCCACGCCCATGCTTGAGGCCCCCCTTGGGCCCAAACACGCATTGTGACCCTCAGCACGAGACCCGTGCTCAAGTAGGCTTACCAGAGGCTGGACCAAGAGGCCGCATATGGGCTTGTCATGCCCCTAGGTTCCAAAACCTAACAAGGGGACGGGTTTTCCCTTCCCCTTGTACCCAGGACTCTGCTCTGGAATGCCTCTTTTGGAGTGACACCTGGGGCAGAGAACAGGACTCCTCCCATCCCAAAGAATGACCACCAACTCTTGGGAGCCCGGCCAAATCCCCAGCAAGGGAGACTCCACGAGGCCCATGAGGCCACCCCTCCATTCCACGGTCATGCTTGACACAAAATCTAGAGGCAAATGGCTGAGCAAGCGTCTCACACTAGCCCTTTCTTCCTATCCCGAGGAGCTCCTTTCACGGTCTGTAGATTGCGCCTATCATACCGTCGGCTGATAACCCAAGCCAACTTTGGGTTTCCAGATTCTGTCCCCACAGCACTGGCCCCAAGCCAGGGGCCACTGGAGCCACACCGCAGCATCGTACCTGGCCACTCCATGGAATCTGTGCCCGTGCCATTGGCCACAACCCTAGGGATCAGGAGAAACCTCAAAGTTCCAGGAGGCAATCCAATAGTGGAGGCCGCCCTGGACAAACAGGGGCGATCTGACCGAAGCTGAGCAGCCACCTCCACGCAGACATGTAGACGGATGTCCCAAGAAACAGAAGACAGGCCCTTCACCCTAATAGGAACCTTTGCTTTGGTTTCCAGGCATCTATCCTCAGAGGTCTGTTCTCCAATACAAGCAGAAGGGGGTTTCCTGAGGCCCCACTCAGAACACCTCTCATCTCCACATGGGAAACATGCTCTTAGGAGCTGTGTCAAACCCTCAAGCAAGGAGAACCCTTCAGGGCCCCTGAGCCACCGCCACATTCCAACGTCTCCATGGACAAAACCCACAGTATGACCCATTTTCAGGAGAGTCCATTTCAACTCAGACCACCTGGAACCTCCTCCAGAGCCAGCGGATCGAACATGCCTTGTCCTAGGAGCACCATGGGAATGCGACGTGGTGTACCCACGTATGCATCCTGAGAACCAGGCTCTCGAGGCTTTCCGTATGGGGCATTGGGGAGCCACCCAAAAGGAATCCAATGCCCAGCACAAGGAATCCTTGCGGTTGGGAGCATCTCACACATCCCAGCATGGGCGACCTCCATGCCGTACGGGGCACCCCTCTTCATGAAGAGCCCAACATGGACACAAAAATCCAACCTGAGCCAACGTCTGATCCTCACCCTGACTTCAGATGCAGAAGATCTCCATTCACCCTCTGCAGAAGAGGCCTCCTCTGCCCTCTCCCTGAAACCTAACCCTAACTTCGGTTCACAGACTTCCGTCCTCACACTCCTGTCCCACAAGCCCTCCAGACTCGGAATACCGGAGCCATAATGCACACTCTGCCTGCCCAGGAGCAGAAAAACCTTGCCCTCCGTGGCTGTCAGAGACTCCAAATGAGGAACAACCTGCACACCACTCGACTGCACTCCAATTATATAGGCTGCCCTGGGAACTAATGCTCCCTCTGACACAGCATGGGCCCCGAACTCCCGACACACCCAGA
Source organism: Martes martes (assembly GCF_963455335.1). Taxonomy (NCBI): domain Eukaryota; kingdom Metazoa; phylum Chordata; class Mammalia; order Carnivora; family Mustelidae; genus Martes; species Martes martes. The sequence continues at coordinate 4,329,448 of NC_137907.1, read as the reverse complement.
GCTGGCCCCAAATGCTGCATGTTGGAACCACCATGGCCTTAGGCCGTCATCTATTCCCAACCTGGTTTTTAAGGCACCAGAACCTTGACCTTATCTCCAATCACTGCACAGGGGTGGTGGTCCTGGTGAAGAAATCAGAACACACCCCTCCCCTTGCACTAAACCTTGCTGTTGACATGGTGTCCAATCTTCAGGGTAGGAGAAAGCAGCATGGGCCATGAGGCCACGTCCATGCTTGACGGCCACCTTGGGCACAAACACGCTTTGGGACACTCAGCGTGAGCCTTGGGCTCAAGTGAGGCTTCTCAGTGCCTGGAATAGGAGCCTGCATATGGGGCTGGCCCTTCCTCTAGGCACTCAATCCTAACCAGAAGTCACCGGTGCCCAGGGCTATGCTCTCAAATCCCTATTTGAAGGGAAACCTGAGGCAGAGAACGGGACTCCTCCCATCCTACACAATGACACCAAACTCCTGGTAGCCGGGCCAAATCCCCATAGTGAGAGTCTGGCCCATGGCCCCAGAGGCGACCCCGCCATGCCTCGCCCATTCTTGAAACAAAATCCAGAGAAACAAACCTGAGCAACCGCCTCGCACTCACCCTTCATTTTATCCTGAGGAGCTCCCCTCACAGAATGTAGATCCGGCCTTCCATACCCTAGGCCCCAACCTAAGCTGACGATGCCTTTTTAGAATTCTGACCTCACATCCCTGGCACTCACACCCTTCGCACTGGGGCCCCTGGAGACACACCGCACTACAGTGCCTGCCCTCTCCAAGGACACTCTACCCCTTCTCTTGCCCACAATCCTACAAATTGGGAGGAACCTCCCAGGTCCCTGAGGCCATCCCAATAGTGGAGGCAGCCCTGGACAAACATTGGCGATCCCTCAAACGGTGAGCAACTATCACCACTCAGGAAATCAGACGGGTGTCCTCACAAACAGAATATTGAGCCGGACAGGTCCCTAGGCCCTCATCTGAATATCGCTTTGGTTTCCAGGTGTCCCTCCTCAGAGGCCTCTTTCCAATATCTGCCTCTAGGGTTTGCCTGAGACACCCATTCGAACACCACTCGTCTCCACATGGGAAACGTGCTCTTTGGAACTGAGAAAACCCTCCATTTAGGAGAACACTTCAGGGACCCTGAGCCACCGCCACATGTCAAGGTCTCCTTGGACACAGACCGACATTATGACCCATCCTCAGGAGACTCCGTTGCAACTCAGTCCCCTGTTTAGCTCCACCAGAGCCTGCAGATCAAACATGTCTGTTCCTAGGAGGCAATGGGAAGGAGAGCTGGGTTGCCCAGGCAACCATCCTTAGAAACCTGTTCTCGAGTTTTTTCATTCTGGGGCCTCGTGGAGCCATCCAACCAGACACGATTGTCACACAGAAGGTACCCTTGCGGTTTGGAGCTTATCGCAAATGCGAGCATGGGAAACCTTCCATGGCCTCATGGGCAGACCTCTTCTGGAAGGCGCCAGCATGGACACCAACTCCAAACTGAGCCAATGTCGGATCCTCGCCCTGACTTCAGGTACAGGAGATCTCGATTCACCCTCTGCAGAGAGGGCCTGCCGTTCCCTCGCCCCATAACCTTACCCTAGCGTATGTTCTCAGACTTCCGTCCTCACACTCCTGGCCCACAAGCCCTCAAGATTGGGAATTCCGGAGCCACAATGCAGCACTCAGCCTGCCCAACTGGAGAAAAATGTTGCCCACTGGGGCTGCCCAGAGACCCCCAATGAGGATCAACCTACTCTCCACTCGAAAGCACTCCAATTATCCAGGCTGCCCTGGGCAGTAATGTGCTCTCTGACCCATCGTAGCCAAGACTTCCAGAACAACACCCGGACAGCTGGCCGAACAGCCAGCTCATTGGACCCGCCATGGCATTGGCCATCATCTCTTCCCAACCTGTGTTTTCAGGCTACAGAACTTGGACCTTATCTCCAATCACTGCACAGGGGTGGACCTGATGCAGAAATTGGAACAACTCCTTCCCCCTGGCAGGAAAATTTGCTGTTGGCATGCTGTCCAAACTTCAGGGTAGGAGAAACCAGCATGGGCCATGAGGCCACGCCCATGCTTGAGGCCCCCCTTGGGCCCAAACACGCATTGTGACCCTCAGCACGAGACCCGTGCTCAAGTAGGCTTACCAGAGGCTGGACCAAGAGGCCGCATATGGGCTTGTCATGCCCCTAGCTTCCAAAACCTAACAAGGGGACGGGTTTTCCCTTCCCCTGTACCCAGGACTCTGCTCTGGAATGCCTCTTTTGGAGTGACACCTGGGGCAGAGAACAGGACTCCTCCCATCCCAAAGAATGACCACCAACTCTTGGGAGCCCGGCCAAATCCCCAGCAAGGGAGACTCCACGAGGCCCATGAGGCCACCCCTCCATTCCACGGTCATGCTTGACACAAAATCTAGAGGCAAAAGGCTGAGCAAGCGTCTCACACTAGCCCTTTCTTCCTATCCCGAGGAGCTCCTTTCACGGTCTGTAGATTGCGCCTATCATACCGTCGGCTGATAACCCAAGCCAACTTTGGGTTTCCAGATTCTGTCCCCACAGCACTGGCCCCAAGCCAGGGGCCTCTGGAGCCACACCGCAGGATCGTACCTGGCCACTCCATGGAATCTGTGCCCGTGCCATTGGCCACAACCCTAGGGATCAGGAGAAACCTCAAAGTTCCAGGAGGCAATCCAATAGTGGAGGCCGCCCTGGACAAACAGGGGCGATCTGACCGAAGCTGAGCAGCCACCTCCACGCAGACATGTAGACGGATGTCCCAAGAAACAGAAGACAGGCCCTTCAGCCTAATAGGAACCTTTGCTTTGGTTTCCAGGCATCTATCCTCAGAGGTCTGTTCTCCAATACAAGCAGAAGGGGGTTTCCTGAGGCCCCACTCAGAACACCTCTCATCTCCACATGGGAAACATGCTCTTAGGAGCTGTGTCAAACCCTCAAGCAAGGAGAACCCTCCAGGGCCCCTGAGTCACCGCCACATTCCAACGTCTCCATGGACAAAACCCACAGTATGACCCATTTTCAGGAGAGTCCATTTCAACTCAGACCACCTGGAAGCTCCTCCAGAGCCAGCGGATCGAACATGCCTTGTCCTAGGAGCACCATGGGAATGCGACGTGGTGTACCCACGTATGCATCCTGAGAACCAGGCTCTCGAGGCTTTCCGTATGGGCCATTGGGGAGCCATCCAAAAGTAATCCAATGCCCAGCACAAGGAATCCTTGCGGTTGGGAGCATCTCACACATCCCAGCATGGGCGACCTCCATGCCGTACGGGGCACCCCTCTTCATGAAGAGCCCAACATGGACACAAAAATCCAACCTGAGCCAACGTCTGATCCTCACCCTGACTTCAGATGCAGAAGATCTCCATTCACCCTCTGCAGAATAGGCCTCCTCTGCCCTCTCCCTGAAACCTAACCCTAACTTCGGTTCTCAGACTTCTGTCCTCACACTCCTGTCCCACAAGCCCTCCAGACTCGGAATACCGGAGCCATAATGCAGCATTCTGCCTGCCCAGGAGCAGAAAAACCTTGCCCTCCGTGGCTGTCAGAGACTCCAAATGAGGAACAACCTGCACACCACTCGACTGCACTCCAATTATATAGGCTGCCCTGGGAACTAATGCTCCCTCTGACACAGCATGGGCCCCGAACTCCCGACACACCCAGAGCTGGCCCCAAATGCTGCATGTTGGAACCACCATGGCCTTAGGCCGTCATCTATTCCCAACCTGGTTTTTAAGGCACCAGAACCTTGAACTTATCTCCAATCACTGCACAGGGGTGGTGGTCCTGGTGAAGAAATCAGAACACACCCCTCCCCTTGCACTAAACCTTGCTGTTGACATGGTGTCCAATCTTCAGGGTAGGAGAAAGCAGCATGGGCCATGAGGCCACGGCCATGCTTGACGGCCACCTTGGGCAAAAACACGCTTTGGGACACTCAGCGTGAGCCTTGGGCTCAAGTGAGGCTTCTCAGTGCCTGGAATAGGAGCCTGCATATGGGGCTGGACCTTCCTCTAGGCACTCAATCCTAACCAGAAGTCACCGGTGCCCAGGGCTATGCTCTCAAATCCCTCTTTGAAGGGAAACCTGAGGCAGAGAACGGGACTCCTCCCATCCTACACAATGACACCAAACTCCTGGTAGCCGGGCCAAATCCCCATAGTGAGAGTCTGGTCCATGGCCCCAGAGGCCACCCCGCCATGCCTCGCCCATTCTTGAAACAAAATCCAGAGAAACAAACCTGAGCAACCGCCTCGCACTCACCCTTCATTTTATCCTGAGGAGCTCCCCTCACAGAATGTAGATCCGGCCTTCCATACCCTAGGCCCCAACCTAAGCTGACGATGCCTTTTTAGAATTCTGACCTCACATCCCTGGCACTCACACCCTTCGCACTGGGGCCCCTGGAGACACACCGCACTACAGTGCCTGCCCTCTCCAAGGACACTCTACCCCTTCTCTTGCCCACAATCCTACAAATTGGGAGGAACCTCCCAGGTCCCTGAGGCCATCCCAATAGTGGAGGCAGCCCTGGACAAACATTGGCGATCCCTCAAACGGTGAGCAACTATCACCACTCAGGAAATCAGACGGGTGTCCTCACAAACAGAATATTGAGCCGGACAGGTCCCTAGGCCCTCATCTGAATATCGCTTTGGTTTCCAGGTGTCCCTCCTCAGAGGCCTCTTTCCAATATCTGCCTCTAGGGTTTGCCTGAGACACCCATTCGAACACCACTCGTCTCCACATGGGAAACGTGCTCTTTGGAACTGAGAAAACCCTCCATTTAGGAGAACACTTCAGGGACCCTGAGCCACCGCCACATGTCAAGGTCTCCTTGGACACAGACCGACATTATGACCCATCCTCAGGAGACTCCGTTGCAACTCAGTCCCCTGTTTAGCTCCACCAGAGCCTGCAGATCAAACATGTCTGTTCCTAGGAGGCAATGGGAAGGAGAGCTGGGTTGCCCAGGCACCCATCCTTAGAACCCTGTTCTCGAGTTTTTTCATTCTGGGGCCTCGTGGAGCCATCCAACCAGACACGATTGTCACACAGAAGGTACCCTTGCGGTTTGGAGCTTACCGCAAATGCGAGCATGGGAAACCTTCCATGGCCTCATGGGCAGACCTCTTCTGGAAGGCGCCAGCATGGACACCAACTCCAAACTGAGCCAATGTCGGATCCTCGCCCTGACTTCAGGTGCAGGAGATCTCGATTCACCCTCTGCAGAGAGGGCCTGCCGTTCCCTCGCCCCATAACCTTACCCTAGCGTATGTTCTCAGACTTCCGTCCTCACACTCCTGGCCCACAAGCCCTCAAGATTGGGAATTCCGGAGCCACAATGCAGCACTCAGCCTGCCCAACTGGAGAAAAATGTTGCCCTCTGGGGCTGCCCAGAGACCCCCAATGAGGATCAACCTACTCTCCACTCGAAAGCACTCCAATTATCCAGGCTGCCCTGGGCAGTAATGTGCTCTCTGACCCATCGTAGCCAAGACTTCCAGAACAACACCCGGACAGCTGGCCGAACAGCCAGCTCATTGGACCCGCCATGGCAATGGCCATCATCTCTTCCCAACCTGTGTTTTCAGGCTACAGAACTTGGACCTTATCTCCAATCACTGCACAGGGGTGGACCTGATGCAGAAATTGGAACAACTCCTTCCCCCTGGCAGGAAAATTTGCTGTTGGCATGCTGTCCAAACTTCAGGGTAGGAGAAACCAGCATGGGCCATGAGGCCACGCCCATGCTTGAGGCCCCCCTTGGGCCCAAACACGCATTGTGACCCTCAGCACGAGACCCGTGCTCAAGTAGGCTTACCAGAGGCTGGACCAAGAGGCCGCATATGGGCTTGTCATGCCCCTAGCTTCCAAAACCTAACAAGGGGACGGGTTTTCCCTTCCCCTGTACCCAGGAATAGGCTCTGGAATGCCTCTTTTGGAGTGACACCTGGGGCAGAGAACAGGACTCCTCCCATCCCAAAGAATGACCACCAACCTTTGGGAGCCCGGCCAAATCCCCAGCAAGGGAGACTGCACGAGGCCCATGAGGCCACCCCTCCATTCCACGGTCATGCTTGACACAAAATCTAGAGGCAAAAGGCTGAGCAAGCGTCTCACACTAGCCCTTTCTTCCTATCCCGAGGAGCTCCTTTCACGGTCTGTAGATTGCGCCTATCATACCGTCGGCTGATAACCCAAGCCAACTTTGGGTTTCCAGATTCTGTCCCCACAGCACTGGCCCCAAGCCAGGGGCCACTGGAGCCACACCGCAGCATCGTACCTGGCCACTCCATGGAATCTGTGCCCGTGCCATTGGCCACAACCCTAGGGATCAGGAGAAACCTCAAAGTTCCAGGAGGCAATCCAATAGTGGAGGCCGCCCTGGACAAACAGGGGCGATCTGACCGAAGCTGAGCAGCCACCTCCACGCAGACATGTAGACGGATGTCCCAAGAAACAGAAGACAGGCCCTTCAGCCTAATAGGAACCTTTGCTTTGGTTTCCAGGCATCTATCCTCAGAGGTCTGTTCTCCAATACAAGCAGAAGGGGGTTTCCTGAGGCCCCACTCAGAACACCTCTCATCTCCACATGGGAAACATGCTCTTAGGAGCTGTGTCAAACCCTCAAGCAAGGAGAACCCTTCAGGGCTCCTGAGCCACCGCCACATTCCAACGTCTCCATGGACAAAACCCACAGTATGACCCATTTTCAGGAGAGTCCATTTCAACTCAGACCACCTGGAAGCTCCTCCAGAGCCAGCGGATCGAACATGCCTTGTCCTAGGAGCACCATGGGAATGCGACGTGGTGTACCCACGTATGCATCCTGAGAACCAGGCTCTCGAGGCTTTCCGTATGGGGCATTGGGGAGCCACCCAAAAGGAATCCAATGCCCAGCACAAGGAATCCTTGCGGTTGGGAGCATCTCACACATCCCAGCATGGGCGACCTCCATGCTGTACGGGGCACCCCTCTTCATGAAGAGCCCAACATGGACACAAAAATCCAACCTGAGCCAACGTCTGATCCTCACCCTGACTTCAGATGCAGAAGATCTCCATTCACCCTCTGCAGAATAGGCCTCCTCTGCCCTCTCCCTGAAACCTAACCCTAACTTCGGTTCACAGACTTCCGTCCTCACACTCCTGTCCCACAAGCCCTCCAGACTCGGAATACCGGAGCCATAATGCACACTCTGCCTGCCCAGGAGCAGAAAAACCTTGACCTCCGTGGCTGTCAGAGACTCCAAATGAGGAACAACCTGCACACCACTCGACTGCACTCCAATTATATAGGCTGCCCTGGGAACTAATGCTCCCTCTGACACAGCATGGGCCCCGAACTCCCGACACACCCAGAGCTGGCCCCAAATGCTGCATGTTGGAACCACCATGGCCTTAGGCCGTCATCTATTCCCAACCTGGTTTTTAAGGCACCAGAACCTTGACCTTATCTCCAATCACTGCACAGGGGTGGTGGTCCTGGTGAAGAAATCAGAACACACCCCTCCCCTTGCACTAAACCTTGCTGTTGACATGGTGTCCAATCTTCAGGGTAGGAGAAAGCAGCATGGGCCATGAGGCCACGTCCATGCTTGACGGCCACCTTGGGCACAAACACGCTTTGGGACACTCAGCGTGAGCCTTGGGCTCAAGTGAGGCTTCTCAGTGCCTGGAATAGGAGCCTGCATATGGGGCTGGCCCTTCCTCTAGGCACTCAATCCTAACCAGAAGTCACCGGTGCCCAGGGCTATGCTCTCAAATCCCTATTTGAAGGGAAACCTGAGGCAGAGAACGGGACTCCTCCCATCCTACACAATGACACCAAACTCCTGGTAGCCGGGCCAAATCCCCATAGTGAGAGTCTGGCCCATGGCCCCAGAGGCGACCCCCCATGCCTCGCCCATTCTTGAAACAAAATCCAGAGAAACAAACCTGAGCAACCGCCTCGCACTCACCCTTCATTTTATCCTGAGGAGCTCCCCTCACAGAATGTAGATCCGGCCTTCCATACCCTAGGCCCCAACCTAAGCTGACGATGCCTTTTTAGAATTCTGACCTCACATCCCTGGCACTCACACCCTTCGCACTGGGGCCCCTGGAGACACACCGCACTACAGTGCCTGCCCTCTCCAAGGACACTCTACCCATTCTCTTGCCCACAATCCTACAAATTGGGAGGAACCTCCCAGGTCCCTGAGGCCATCCCAATAGTGCAGGCAGCCCTGGACAAACATTGGCGATCCCTCAAACGGTGAGCAACTATCACCACTCAGGAAATCAGACGGGTGTCCTCACAAACAGAATTTTGAGCCGGACAGGTCCCTAGGCCCTCATCTGAATATCGCTTTGGTTTCCAGGTGTCCCTCCTCAGAGGCCTCTTTCCAATATCTGCCTCTAGGGTTTGCCTGAGACACCCATTCGAACACCACTCGTCTCCACATGGGAAACGTGCTCTTTGGAACTGAGAAAACCCTCCATTTAGGAGAACACTTCAGGGACCCTGAGCCACCGCCACATGTCAAGGTCTCCTTGGACACAGACCCACATTATGACCCATCCTCAGGAGACTCCGTTGCAACTCAGTCCCCTGTTTAGCTCCACCAGAGCCTGCAGATCAAACATGCCTGTTCCTAGGAGGCAATGGGAAGGAGAGCTGGGTTGCCCAGGCAACCATCCTTAGAAACCTGTTCTCGAGTTTTTTCATTCTGGGGCCTCGTGGAGCCATCCAACCAGACACGATTGTCGCACAGAAGGTACCCTTGCGGTTTGGAGCTTATCGCAAATGCGAGCATGGGAAACCTTCCATGGCCTCATGGGCAGACCTCTTCTGGAAGGCGCCAGCATGGACACCAACTCCAAACTGAGCCAATGTCGGATCCTCGCCCTGACTTCAGGTACAGGAGATCTCGATTCACCCTCTGCAGAGAGGGCCTGCCGTTCCCTCGCCCCATAACCTTACCCTAGCGTATGTTCTCAGACTTCCGTCCTCACACTCCTGGCCCACAAGCCCTCAAGATTGGGAATTCCGGAGCCACAATGCAGCACTCAGCCTGCCCAACTGGAGAAAAATGTTGCCCACTGGGGCTGCCCAGAGACCCCCAATGAGGATCAACCTACTCTCCACTCGAAAGCACTCCAATTATCCAGGCTGCCCTGGGCAGTAATGTGCTCTCTGACCCATCGTAGCCAAGACTTCCAGAACAACACCCGGACAGCTGGCCGAACAGCCAGCTCATTGGACCCGCCATGGCATTGGCCATCATCTCTTCCCAACCTGTGTTTTCAGGCTACAGAACTTGGACCTTATCTCCAATCACTGCACAGGGGTGGACCTGATGCAGAAATTGGAACAACTCCTTCCCCCTGGCAGGAAAATTTGCTGTTGGCATGCTGTCCAAACTTCAGGGTAGGAGAAACCAGCATGGGCCATGAGGCCACGCCCATGCTTGAGGCCCCCCTTGGGCCCAAACACGCATTGTGACCCTCAGCACGAGACCCGTGCTCAAGTAGGCTTACCAGAGGCTGGACCAAGAGGCCGCATATGGGCTTGTCATGCCCCTAGCTTCCAAAACCTAACAAGGGGACGGGTTTTCCCTTCCCCTGTACCCAGGACTCTGCTCTGGAATGCCTCTTTTGGAGTGACACCTGGGGCAGAGAACAGGACTCCTCCCATCCCAAAGAATGACCACCAACTCTTGGGAGCCCGGCCAAATCCCCAGCAAGGGAGACTCCACGAGGCCCATGAGGCCACCCCTCCATTCCACGGTCATGCTTGACACAAAATCTAGAGGCAAAAGGCTGAGCAAGCGTCTCACACTAGCCCTTTCTTCCTATCCCGAGGAGCTCCTTTCACGGTCTGTAGATTGCGCCTATCATACCGTCGGCTGATAACCCAAGCCAACTTTGGGTTTCCAGATTCTGTCCCCACAGCACTGGCCCCAAGCCAGGGGCCTCTGGAGCCACACCGCAGGATCGTACCTGGCCACTCCATGGAATCTGTGCCCGTGCCATTGGCCACAACCCTAGGGATCAGGAGAAACCTCAAAGTTCCAGGAGGCAATCCAATAGTGGAGGCCGCCCTGGACAAACAGGGGCGATCTGACCGAAGCTGAGCAGCCACCTCCACGCAGACATGTAGACGGATGTCCCAAGAAACAGAAGACAGGCCCTTCAGCCTAATAGGAACCTTTGCTTTGGTTTCCAGGCATCTATCCTCAGAGGTCTGTTCTCCAATACAAGCAGAAGGGGGTTTCCTGAGGCCCCACTCAGAACACCTCTCATCTCCACATGGGAAACATGCTCTTAGGAGCTGTGTCAAACCCTCAAGCAAGGAGAACCCTCCAGGGCCCCTGAGTCACCGCCACATTCCAACGTCTCCATGGACAAAACCCACAGTATGACCCATTTTCAGGAGAGTCCATTTCAACTCAGACCACCTGGAAGCTCCTCCAGAGCCAGCGGATCGAACATGCCTTGTCCTAGGAGCACCATGGGAATGCGACGTGGTGTACCCACGTATGCATCCTGAGAACCAGGCTCTCGAGGCTTTCCGTATGGGCCATTGGGGAGCCATCCAAAAGTAATCCAATGCCCAGCACAAGGAATCCTTGCGGTTGGGAGCATCTCACACATCCCAGCATGGGCGACCTCCATGCCGTACGGGGCACCCCTCTTCATGAAGAGCCCAACATGGACACAAAAATCCAACCTGAGCCAACGTCTGATCCTCACCCTGACTTCAGATGCAGAAGATCTCCATTCACCCTCTGCAGAATAGGCCTCCTCTGCCCTCTCCCTGAAACCTAACCCTAACTTCGGTTCTCAGACTTCCGTCCTCACACTCCTGTCCCACAAGCCCTCCAGACTCGGAATACCGGAGCCATAATGCAGCACTCTGCCTGCCCAGGAGCAGAAAAACCTTGCCCTCCGTGGCTGTCAGAGACTCCAAATGAGGAACAACCTGCACACCACTCGACTGCACTCCAATTATATAGGCTGCCCTGGGAACTAATGCTCCCTCTGACACAGCATGGGCCCCGAACTCCCGACACACCCAGAGCTGGCCCCAAATGCTGCATGTTGGAACCACCATGGCCTTAGGCCGTCATCTATTCCCAACCTGGTTTTTAAGGCACCAGAACCTTGACCTTATCTCCAATCACTGCACAGGGGTGGTGGTCCTGGTGAAGAAATCAGAACACACCCCTCCCCTTGCACTAAACCTTGCTGTTGACATGGTGTCCAATCTTCAGGGTAGGAGAAAGCAGCATGGGCCATGAGGCCACGGCCATGCTTGACGGCCACCTTGGGCACAAACACGCTTTGGGACACTCAGCGTGAACCTTGGGCTCAAGTGAGGCTTCTCAGTGCCTGGAATAGGAGCCTGCATATGGGGCTGGCCCTTCCTCTAGGCACTCAATCCTAACCAGAAGTCACCGGTGCCCAGGGCTATGCTCTCAAATCCCTCTTTGAAGGGAAACCTGAGGCAGAGAACGGGACTCCTCCCATCCTACACAATGACACCAAACTCCTGGTAGCCGGGCCAAATCCCCATAGTGAGAGTCTGGTCCATGGCCCCAGAGGCCACCCCGCCATGCCTCGCCCATTCTTGAAACAAAATCCAGAGAAACAAACCTGAGCAACCGCCTCGCACTCACCCTTCATTTTATCCTGAGGAGCTCCCCTCACAGAATGTAGATCCGGCCTTCCATACCCTAGGCCCCAACCTAAGCTGACGATGCATTTTTAGAATTCTGACCTCACATCCCTGGCACTCACACCCTTCGCACTGGGGCCCCTGGAGACACACCGCACTACAGTGCCTGCCCTCTCCAAGGACACTCTACCCCTTCTCTTGCCCACAATCCTACAAATTGGGAGGAACCTCCCAGGTCCCTGAGGCCATCCCAATAGTGGAGGCAGCCCTGGACAAACATTGGCGATCCCTCAAACGGTGAGCAACTATCACCACTCAGGAAATCAGACGGGTGTCCTCACAAACAGAATATTGAGCCGGACAGGTCCCTAGGCCCTCATCTGAATATCGCTTTGGTTTCCAGGTGTCCCTCCTCAGAGGCCTCTTTCCAATATCTGCCTCTAGGGTTTGCCTGAGACACCCATTCGAACACCACTCGTCTCCACATGGGAAACGTGCTCTTTGGAACTGAGAAAACCCTCCATTTAGGAGAACACTTCAGGGACCCAGAGCCACCGCCACATGTCAAGGTCTCCTTGGACACAGACCCACATTATGACCCATCCTCAGGAGACTCCGTTGCAACTCAGTCCCCTGTTTAGCTCCACCAGAGCCTGCAGATCAAACATGTCTGTTCCTAGGAGGCAATGGGAAGGAGAGCTGGGTTGCCCAGGCACCCATCCTTAGAACCCTGTTCTCGAGTTTTTTCATTCTGGGGCCTCGTGGAGCCATCCAACCAGACACGATTGTCACACAGAAGGTACCCTTGCGGTTTGGAGCTTACCGCAAATGCGAGCATGGGAAACCTTCCATGGCCTCATGGGCAGACCTCTTCTGGAAGGCGCCAGCATGGACACCAACTCCAAACTGAGCCAATGTCGGATCCTCGCCCTGACTTCAGGTGCAGGAGATCTCGATTCACCCTCTGCAGAGAGGGCCTGCCGTTCCCTCGCCCCATAACCTTACCCTAGCGTATGTTCTCAGACTTCCGTCCTCACACTCCTGGCCCACAAGCCCTCAAGATTGGGAATTCCGGAGCCACAATGCAGCACTCAGCCTGCCCAACTGGAGAAAAATGTTGCCCTCTGGGGCTGCCCAGAGACCCCCAATGAGGATCAACCTACTCTCCACTCGAAAGCACTCCAATTATCCAGGCTGCCCTGGGCAGTAATGTGCTCTCTGACCCATCGTAGCCAAGACTTCCAGAACAACACCCGGACAGCTGGCCGAACAGCCAGCTCATTGGACCCGCCATGGCAATGGCCATCATCTCTTCCCAACCTGTGTTTTCAGGCTACAGAACTTGGACCTTATCTCCAATCACTGCACAGGGGTGGACCTGATGCAGAAATTGGAACAACTCCTTCCCCCTGGCAGGAAAATTTGCTGTTGGCATGCTGTCCAAACTTCAGGGTAGGAGAAACCAGCATGGGCCATGAGGCCACGCCCATGCTTGAGGCCCCCCTTGGGCCCAAACACGCATTGTGACCCTCAGCACGAGACCCGTGCTCAAGTAGGCTTACCAGAGGCTGGACCAAGAGGCCGCATATGGGCTTGTCATGCCCCTAGCTTCCAAAACCTAACAAGGGGACGGGTTTTCCCTTCCCCTGTACCCAGGAATAGGCTCTGGAATGCCTCTTTTGGAGTGACACCTGGGGCAGAGAACAGGACTCCTCCCATCCCAAAGAATGACCACCAACCTTTGGGAGCCCGGCCAAATCCCCAGCAAGGGAGACTTCACGAGGCCCATGAGGCCACCCCTCCATTCCACGGTCATGCTTGACACAAAATCTAGAGGCAAAAGGCTGAGCAAGCGTCTCACACTAGCCCTTTCTTCCTATCCCGAGGAGCTCCTTTCACGGTCTGTAGATTGCGCCTATCATACCGTCGGCTGATAACCCAAGCCAACTTTGGGTTTCCAGATTCTGTCCCCACAGCACTGGCCCCAAGCCAGGGGCCACTGGAGCCACACCGCAGCATCGTACCTGGCCACTCCATGGAATCTGTGCCCGTGCCATTGGCCACAACCCTAGGGATCAGGAGAAACCTCAAAGTTCCAGGAGGCAATCCAATAGTGGAGGCCGCCCTGGACAAACAGGGGCGATCTGACCGAAGCTGAGCAGCCACCTCCACGCAGACATGTAGACGGATGTCCCAAGAAACAGAAGACAGGCCCTTCAGCCTAATAGGAACCTTTGCTTTGGTTTCCAGGCATCTATCCTCAGAGGTCTGTTCTCCAATACAAGCAGAAGGGGGTTTCCTGAGGCCCCACTCAGAACACCTCTCATCTCCACATGGGAAACATGCTCTTAGGAGCTGTGTCAAACCCTCAAGCAAGGAGAACCCTTCAGGGCCCCTGAGCCACCGCCACATTCCAACGTCTCCATGGACAAAACCCACAGTATGACCCATTTTCAGGAGAGTCCATTTCAACTCAGACCACCTGGAAGCTCCTCCAGAGCCAGCGGATCGAACATGCCTTGTCCTAGGAGCACCATGGGAATGCGACGTGGTGTACCCACGTATGCATCCTGAGAACCAGGCTCTCGAGGCTTTCCGTATGGGGCATTGGGGAGCCACCCAAAAGGAATCCAATGCCCAGCACAAGGAATCCTTGCGGTTGGGAGCATCTCACACATCCCAGCATGGGCGACCTCCATGCCGTACGGGGCACCCCTCTTCATGAAGAGCCCAACATGGACACAAAAATCCAACCTGAGCCAACGTCTGATCCTCACCCTGACTTCAGATGCAGAAGATCTCCATTCACCCTCTGCAGAATAGGCCTCCTCTGCCCTCTCCCTGAAACCTAACCCTAACTTCGGTTCACAGACTTCCGTCCTCACACTCCTGTCCCACAAGCCCTACAGACTCGGAATACCGGAGCCATAATGCACACTCTGCCTGCCCAGGAGCAGAAAAACCTTGACCTCCGTGGCTGTCAGAGACTCCAAATGAGGAACAACCTGCACACCACTCGACTGCACTCCAATTATATAGGCTGCCCTGGGAACTAATGCTCCCTCTGACACAGCATGGGCCCCGAACTCCCGACACACCCAGAGCTGGCCCCAAATGCTGCATGTTGGAACCACCATGGCCTTAGGCCGTCATCTATTCCCAACCTGGTTTTTAAGGCACCAGAACCTTGACCTTATCTCCAATCACTGCACAGGGGTGGTGGTCCTGGTGAAGAAATCAGAACACACCCCTCCCCTTGCACTAAACCTTGCTGTTGACATGGTGTCCAATCTTCAGGGTAGGAGAAAGCAGCATGGGCCATGAGGCCACGTCCATGCTTGACGGCCACCTTGGGCACAAACACGCTTTGGGACACTCAGCGTGAGCCTTGGGCTCAAGTGAGGCTTCTCAGTGCCTGGAATAGGAGCCTGCATATGGGGCTGGCCCTTCCTCTAGGCACTCAATCCTAACCAGAAGTCACCGGTGCCCAGGGCTATGCTCTCAAATCCCTATTTGAAGGGAAACCTGAGGCAGAGAACGGGACTCCTCCCATCCTACACAATGACACCAAACTCCTGGTAGCCGGGCCAAATCCCCATAGTGAGAGTCTGGCCCATGGCCCCAGAGGCGACCCCCCATGCCTCGCCCATTCTTGAAACAAAATCCAGAGAAACAAACCTGAGCAACCGCCTCGCACTCACCCTTCATTTTATCCTGAGGAGCTCCCCTCACAGAATGTAGATCCGGCCTTCCATACCCTAGGCCCCAACCTAAGCTGACGATGCCTTTTTAGAATTCTGACCTCACATCCCTGGCACTCACACCCTTCGCACTGGGGCCCCTGGAGACACACCGCACTACAGTGCCTGCCCTCTCCAAGGACACTCTACCCATTCTCTTGCCCACAATCCTACAAATTGGGAGGAACCTCCCAGGTCCCTGAGGCCATCCCAATAGTGCAGGCAGCCCTGGACAAACATTGGCGATCCCTCAAACGGTGAGCAACTATCACCACTCAGGAAATCAGACGGGTGTCCTCACAAACAGAATTTTGAGCCGGACAGGTCCCTAGGCCCTCATCTGAATATCGCTTTGGTTTCCAGGTGTCCCTCCTCAGAGGCCTCTTTCCAATATCTGCCTCTAGGGTTTGCCTGAGACACCCATTCGAACACCACTCGTCTCCACATGGGAAACGTGCTCTTTGGAACTGAGAAAACCCTCCATTTAGGAGAACACTTCAGGGACCCTGAGCCACCGCCACATGTCAAGGTCTCCTTGGACACAGACCCACATTATGACCCATCCTCAGGAGACTCCGTTGCAACTCAGTCCCCTGTTTAGCTCCACCAGAGCCTGCAGATCAAACATGTCTGTTCCTAGGAGGCAATGGGAAGGAGAGCTGGGTTGCCCAGGCAACCATCCTTAGAAACCTGTTCTCGAGTTTTTTCATTCTGGGGCCTCGTGGAGTCATCCAACCAGACACGATTGTCGCACAGAAGGTACCCTTGCGGTTTGGAGCTTATCGCAAATGCGAGCATGGGAAACCTTCCATGGCCTCATGGGCAGACCTCTTCTGGAAGGCGCCAGCATGGACACCAACTCCAAACTGAACCAATGTCGGATCCTCGCCCTGACTTCAGGTGCAGGAGATCTCGATTCACCCTCTGCAGAGAGGGCCTGCCGTTCCCTCGCCCCATAACCTTACCCTAGCGTATGTTCTCAGACTTCCGTCCTCACACTCCTGGCCCACAAGCCCTCAAGATTGGGAATTCCGGAGCCACAATGCAGCACTCAGCCTGCCCAACTGGAGAAAAATGTTGCCCACTGGGGCTGCCCAGAGACCCCCAATGAGGATCAACCTACTCTCCACTCGAAAGCACTCCAATTATCCAGGCTGCCCTGGGCAGTAATGTGCTCTCTGACCCATCGTAGCCAAGACTTCCAGAACAACACCCGGACAGCTGGCCGAACAGCCAGCTCATTGGACCCGCCATGGCATTGGCCATCATCTCTTCCCAACCTGTGTTTTCAGGCTACAGAACTTGGACCTTATCTCCAATCACTGCACAGGGGTGGACCTGATGCAGAAATCGGAACAACTCCTTCCCCCTGGCAGGAAAATTTGCTGTTGGCATGCTGTCCAAACTTCAGGGTAGGAGAAACCAGCATGGGCCATGAGGCCACGCCCATGCTTGAGGCCCCCCTTGGGCCCAAACACGCATTGTGACCCTCAGCACGAGACCCGTGCTCAAGTAGGCTTACCAGAGGCTGGACCAAGAGGCCGCATATGGGCTTGTCATGCCCCTAGCTTCCAAAACCTAACAAGGGGACGGGTTTTCCCTTCCCCTGTACCCAGGACTCTGCTCTGGAATGCCTCTTTTGGAGTGACACCTGGGGCAGAGAACAGGACTCCTCCCATCCCAAAGAATGACCACCAACTCTTGGGAGCCTGGCCAAATCCCCAGCAAGGGAGACTGCACGAGGCCCATGAGGCCACCCCTCCATTCCACGGTCATGCTTGACACAAAATCTAGAGGCAAAAGGCTGAGCAAGCGTCTCACACTAGCCCTTTCTTCCTATCCCGAGGAGCTCCTTTCACGGTCTGTAGATTGCGCCTATCATACCGTCGGCTGATAACCCAAGCCAACTTTGGGTTTCCAGATTCTGTCCCCACAGCACTGGCCCCAAGCCAGGGGCCTCTGGAGCCACACCGCAGGATCGTACCTGGCCACTCCATGGAATCTGTGCCCGTGCCATTGGCCACAACCCTAGGGATCAGGAGAAACCTCAAAGTTCCAGGAGGCAATCCAATAGTGGAGGCCGCCCTGGACAAACAGGGGCGATCTGACCGAAGCTGAGCAGCCACCTCCACGCAGACATGTAGACGGATGTCCCAAGAAACAGAAGACAGGCCCTTCAGCCTAATAGGAACCTTTGCTTTGGTTTCCAGGCATCTATCCTCAGAGGTCTCTTCTCCAATACAAGCAGAAGGGGGTTTCCTGAGGCCCCACTCAGAACACCTCTCATCTCCACATGGGAAACATGCTCTTAGGAGCTGTGTCAAACCCTCAAGCAAGGAGAACCCTCCAGGGCCCCTGAGTCACCGCCACATTCCAACGTCTCCATGGACAAAACCCACAGTATGACCCATTTTCAGGAGAGTCCATTTCAACTCAGACCACCTGGAAGCTCCTCCAGAGCCAGCGGATCGAACATGCCTTGTCCTAGGAGCACCATGGGAATGCGACGTGGGGTACCCACGTATGCATCCTGAGAACCAGGCTCTCGAGGCTTTCCGTATGGGCCATTGGGGAGCCATCCAAAAGTAATCCAATGCCCAGCACAAGGAATCCTTGCGGTTGGGAGCATCTCACACATCCCAGCATGGGCGACCTCCATGCCGTACGGGGCACCCCTCTTCATGAAGAGCGCAACATGGACACAAAAATCCAACCTGAGCCAACGTCTGATCCTCACCCTGACTTCAGATGCAGAAGATCTCCATTCACCCTCTGCAGAATAGGCCTCCTCTGCCCTCTCCCTGAAACCTAACCCTAACTTCGGTTCTCAGACTTCCGTCCTCACACTCCTGTCCCACAAGCCCTCCAGACTCGGAATACCGGAGCCATAATGCAGCACTCTGCCTGCCCAGGAGCAGAAAAACCTTGCCCTCCGTGGCTGTCAGAGACTCCAAATGAGGAACAACCTGCACACCACTCGACTGCACTCCAATTATATAGGCTGCCCTGGGAACTAATGCTCCCTCTGACACAGCATGGGCCCCGAACTCCCGACACACCCAGAGCTGGCCCCAAATGCTGCATGTTGGAACCACCATGGCCTTAGGCCGTCATCTATTCCCAACCTGGTTTTTAAGGCACCAGAACCTTGACCTTATCTCCAATCACTGCACAGGGGTGGTGGTCCTGGTGAAGAAATCAGAACACACCCCTCCCCTTGCACTAAACCTTGCTGTTGACATGGTGTCCAATCTTCAGGGTAGGAGAAAGCAGCATGGGCCATGAGGCCACGGCCATGCTTGACGGCCACCTTGGGCAAAAACACGCTTTGGGACACTCAGCGTGAGCCTTGGGCTCAAGTGAGGCTTCTCAGTGCCTGGAATAGGAGCCTGCATATGGGGCTGGCCCTTCCTCTAGGCACTCAATCCTAACCAGAAGTCACCGGTGCCCAGGGCTATGCTCTCAAATCCCTCTTTGAAGGGAAACCTGAGGCAGAGAACGGGACTCCTCCCATCCTACACAATGACACCAAACTCCTGGTAGCCGGGCCAAATCCCCATAGTGAGAGTCTGGTCCATGGCCCCAGAGGCCACCCCGCCATGCCTCGCCCATTCTTGAAACAAAATCCAGAGAAACAAACCTGAGCAACCGCCTCGCACTCACCCTTCATTTTATCCTGAGGAGCTCCCCTCACAGAATGTAGATCCGGCCTTCCATACCCTAGGCCCCAACCTAAGCTGACGATGCATTTTTAGAATTCTGACCTCACATCCCTGGCACTCACACCCTTCGCACTGGGGCCCCTGGAGACACACCGCACTACAGTGCCTGCCCTCTCCAAGGACACTCTACCCCTTCTCTTGCCCACAATCCTACAAATTGGGAGGAACCTCCCAGGTCCCTGAGGCCATCCCAATAGTGGAGGCAGCCCTGG
This sequence comes from Martes martes, assembly GCF_963455335.1. Taxonomy (NCBI): domain Eukaryota; kingdom Metazoa; phylum Chordata; class Mammalia; order Carnivora; family Mustelidae; genus Martes; species Martes martes. The sequence goes on along the minus strand of NC_137907.1, from coordinate 4,310,072 downwards.
ACAAACATTGGCGATCCCTCAAACGGTGAGCAACTATCACCACTCAGGAAATCAGACGGGTGTCCTCACAAACAGAATATTGAGCCGGACAGGTCCCTAGGCCCTCATCTGAATATCGCTTTGGTTTCCAGGTGTCCCTCCTCAGAGGCCTCTTTCCAATATCTGCCTCTAGGGTTTGCCTGAGACACCCATTCGAACACCACTCGTCTCCACATGGGAAACGTGCTCTTTGGAACTGAGAAAACCCTCCATTTAGGAGAACACTTCAGGGACCCAGAGCCACCGCCACATGTCAAGGTCTCCTTGGACACAGACCCACATTATGACCCATCCTCAGGAGACTCCGTTGCAACTCAGTCCCCTGTTTAGCTCCACCAGAGCCTGCAGATCAAACATGTCTGTTCCTAGGAGGCAATGGGAAGGAGAGCTGGGTTGCCCAGGCACCCATCCTTAGAACCCTGTTCTCGAGTTTTTTCATTCTGGGGCCTCGTGGAGCCATCCAACCAGACACGATTGTCACACAGAAGGTACCCTTGCGGTTTGGAGCTTACCGCAAATGCGAGCATGGGAAACCTTCCATGGCCTCATGGGCAGACCTCTTCTGGAAGGCGCCAGCATGGACACCAACTCCAAACTGAGCCAATGTCGGCTCCTCGCCCTGAGTTCAGGTGCAGGAGATCTCGATTCACCCTCTGCAGAGAGGGCCTGCCGTTCCCTCGCCCCATAACCTTACCCTAGCGTATGTTCTCAGACTTCCGTCCTCACACTCCTGGCCCACAAGCCCTCAAGATTGGGAATTCCGGAGCCACAATGCAGCACTCAGCCTGCCCAACTGGAGAAAAATGTTGCCCTCTGGGGCTGCCCAGAGACCCCCAATGAGGATCAACCTACTCTCCACTCGAAAGCACTCCAATTATCCAGGCTGCCCTGGGCAGTAATGTGCTCTCTGACCCATCGTAGCCAAGACTTCCAGAACAACACCCGGACAGCTGGCCGAACAGCCAGCTCATTGGACCCGCCATGGCAATGGCCATCATCTCTTCCCAACCTGTGTTTTCAGGCTACAGAACTTGGACCTTATCTCCAATCACTGCACAGGGGTGGACCTGATGCAGAAATTGGAACAACTCCTTCCCCCTGGCAGGAAAATTTGCTGTTGGCATGCTGTCCAAACTTCAGGGTAGGAGAAACCAGCATGGGCCATGAGGCCACGCCCATGCTTGAGGCCCCCCTTGGGCCCAAACACGCATTGTGACCCTCAGCACGAGACCCGTGCTCAAGTAGGCTTACCAGAGGCTGGACCAAGAGGCCGCATATGGGCTTGTCATGCCCCTAGCTTCCAAAACCTAACAAGGGGACGGGTTTTCCCTTCCCCTGTACCCAGGAATAGGCTCTGGAATGCCTCTTTTGGAGTGACACCTGGGGCAGAGAACAGGACTCCTCCCATCCCAAAGAATGACCACCAACCTTTGGGAGCCCGGCCAAATCCCCAGCAAGGGAGACTGCACGAGGCCCATGAGGCCACCCCTCCATTCCACGGTCATGCTTGACACAAAATCTAGAGGCAAAAGGCTGAGCAAGCGTCTCACACTAGCCCTTTCTTCCTATCCCGAGGAGCTCCTTTCACGGTCTGTAGATTGCGCCTATCATACCGTCGGCTGATAACCCAAGCCAACTTTGGGTTTCCAGATTCTGTCCCCACAGCACTGGCCCCAAGCCAGGGGCCTCTGGAGCCACACCGCAGGATCATACCTGGCCACTCCATGGAATCTGTGCCCGTGCCATTGGCCACAACTGTAGGGATCAGGAGAAACCTCAAAGTTCCAGGAGGCAATCCAATAGTGGAGGCCGCCCTGGACAAACAGGGGCGATCTGACAAAAGCTGAGCAGCCACCTCCACGCAGACATGTAGACGGATGTCCCAAGAAACAGAAGACAGGACCTTCAGCCTAATAGGAACCTTTGCTTTGGTTTCCAGGCATCTATCCTCAGAGGTCTGTTCTCCAATACAAGCAGAAGGGGGTTTCCTGAGGCCCCACTCAGAACACCTCTCATCTCCACATGGGAAACATGCTCTTAGGAGCTGTGTCAAAACCTCAAGCAAGGAGAACCCTTCAGGGCCCCTGAGCCACCGCCACATTCCAACGTCTCCATGGACAAAACCCAGAGTATGACCCATTTTCAGGAGAGTCCATTTCAACTCAGACCACCTGGAAGCTCCTCCAGAGCCAGCGGATCGAACATGCCTTGTCCTAGGAGCACCATGGGAATGCGACGTGGGGTACCCACGTATGCATCCTGAGAACCAGGCTCTCGAGGCTTTCCGTATGGGGCATTGGGGAGCCATCCAAAAGGAATCCAATGCTCAGCACAAGGAATCATTGCGGTTGGGAGCATCTCACACATCCCAGCATGGGCGACCTCCATGCCGTACGGGGCACCCCTCTTCATGAAGAGCCCAACATGGACACAAAAATCCAACCTGAGCCAACGTCTGATCCTCACCCTGACTTCAGATGCAGAAGATCTCGATTCACCCTCTGCAGAATAGGCCTCCTCTGCCCTCTCCCTGAAACCTAACCCTAACTTCGTTTCTCAGACTTCCGTCCTCACACTCCTGTCCCACAAGCCCTCCAGACTCGGAATACCGGAGCCATAATGCAGCACTCTGCCTGCCCAGGAGCAGAAAAACCTTGCCCTCCGTGGCTGTCAGAGACTCCAAATGAGGAACAACCTGCACACCACTCGACTGCACTCCAATTATATAGGCTGCCCTGGGAACTAATGCTCCCTCTGACACAGCATGGGCCCCGAACTCCCGACACACCCAGAGCTGGCCCCAAATGCTGCATGTTGGAACCACCATGGCCTTAGGCCGTCATCTATTCCCAACCTGGTTTTTAAGGCACCAGAACCTTGACCTTATCTCCAATCACTGCACAGGGGTGGTGGTCCTGGTGAAGAAATCAGAACACACCCCTCCCCTTGCACTAAACCTTGCTGTTGACATGGTGTCCAATCTTCAGGGTAGGAGAAAGCAGCATGGGCCATGAGGCCACGTCCATGCTTGACGGCCACCTTGGGCACAAACACGCTTTGGGACACTCAGCGTGAGCCTTGGGCTCAAGTGAGGCTTCTCAGTGCCTGGAATAGGAGCCTGCATATGGGGCTGGCCCTTCCTCTAGGCACTCAATCCTAACCAGAAGTCACCGGTGCCCAGGGCTATGCTCTCAAATCCCTCTTTGAAGGGAAACCTGAGGCAGAGAACGGGACTCCTCCCATCCTACACAATGACACCAAACTCCTGGTAGCCGGGCCAAATCCCCATAGTGAGAGTCTGGTCCATGGCCCCAGAGGCCACCCCGCCATGCTCGCCCATTCTTGAAACAAAATCCAGAGAAACAAACCTGAGCAACCGCCTCGCACTCACCCTTCATTTTATCCTGAGGAGCTCCCCTCACAGAATGTAGATCCGGCCTTCCATACCCTAGGCCCCAACCTAAGCTGACGATGCCTTTTTAGAATTCTGACCTCACATCCCTGGCACTCACACCCTTCGCACTGGGGCCCCTGGAGACACACCGCACTACAGTGCCTGCCCTCTCCAAGGACACTCTACCCATTCTCTTGCCCACAATCCTACAAATTGGGAGGAACCTCCCAGGTCCCTGAGGCCATCCCAATAGTGGAGGCAGCCCTGGACAAACATTGGCGATCCCTCAAACGGTGAGCAACTATCACCACTCAGGAAATCAGACGGGTGTCCTCACAAACAGAATTTTGAGCCGGACAGGTCCCTAGGCCCTCATCTGAATATCGCTTTGGTTTCCAGGTGTCCCTCCTCAGAGGCCTCTTTCCAATATCTGCCTCTAGGGTTTGCCTGAGACACCCATTCGAACACCACTCGTCTCCACATGGGAAACGTGCTCTTTGGAACTGAGAAAACCCTCCATTTAGGAGAACACTTCAGGGACCCAGAGCCACCGCCACATGTCAAGGTCTCCTTGGACACAGACCCACATTATGACCCATCCTCAGGAGACTCCGTTGCAACTCAGTCCCCTGTTTAGCTCCACCAGAGCCTGCAGATCAAACATGCCTGTTCCTAGGAGGCAATGGGAAGGAGAGCTGGGTTGCCCAGGCACCCATCCTTAGAACCCTGTTCTCGAGTTTTTTCATTCTGGGGCCTCGTGGAGCCATCCAACCAGACACGATTGTCGCACAGAAGGTACCCTTGCGGTTTGGAGCTTACCGCAAATGCGAGCATGGGAAACCTTCCATGGCCTCATGGGCAGACCTCTTCTGGAAGGCGCCAGCATGGACACCAACTCCAAACTGAGCCAATGTCGGATCCTCGCCCTGACTTCAGGTGCAGGAGATCTCGATTCACCCTCTGCAGAGAGGGCCTGCCGTCCCCTCGCCCCATAACCTTACCCTAGCGTATGTTCTCAGACTTCCGTCCTCACACTCCTGGCCCACAAGCCCTCAAGATTGGGAATTCCGGAGCCACAATGCAGCACTCAGCCTGCCCAACTGGAGAAAAATGTTGCCCTCTGGGGCTGCCCAGAGACCCCCAATGAGGATCAACCTACTCTCCACTCGAAAGCACTCCAATTATCCAGGCTGCCCTGGGCAGTAATGTGCTCTCTGACCCATCGTAGCCAAGACTTCCAGAACAACACCCGGACAGCTGGCCGAACAGCCAGCTCATTGAACCCGCCATGGCAATGGCCATCATCTCTTCCCAACCTGTGTTTTCAGGCTACAGAACTTGGACCTTATCTCCAATCACTGCACAGGGGTGGACCTGATGCAGAAATTGGAACAACTCCTTCCCCCTGGCAGGAAAATTTGCTGTTGGCATGCTGTCCAAACTTCAGGGTAGGAGAAACCAGCATGGGCCATGAGGCCACGCCCATGCTTGAGGCCCCCCTTGGGCCCCAACACGCATTGTGACCCTCAGCACGAGACCCGTGCTCAAGTAGGCTTACCAGAGGCTGGACCAAGAGGCCGCATATGGGCTTGTCATGCCCCTAGCTTCCAAAACCTAACAAGGGGACGGGTTTTCCCTTCCCCTGTACCCAGGAATAGGCTCTGGAATGCCTCTTTTGGAGTGACACCTGGGGCAGAGAACAGGACTCCTCCCATCCCAAAGAATGACCACCAACCTTTGGGAGCCCGGCCAAATCCCCAGCAAGGGAGACTGCACGAGGCCCATGAGGCCACCCCTCCATTCCACGGTCATGCTTGACACAAAATCTAGAGGCAAAAGGCTGAGCAAGCGTCTCACACTAGCCCTTTCTTCCTATCCCGAGGAGCTCCTTTCACGGTCTGTAGATTGCGCCTATCATACCGTCGGCTGATAACCCAAGCCAACTTTGGGTTTCCAGATTCTGTCCCCACAGCACTGGCCCCAAGCCAGGGGCCTCTGGAGCCACACCGCAGGATCATACCTGGCCACTCCATGGAATCTGTGCCCGTGCCATTGGCCACAACCGTAGGGATCAGGAGAAACCTCAAAGTTCCAGGAGGCAATCCAATAGTGGAGGCCGCCCTGGACAAACAGGAGCGATCTGACAAAAGCTGAGCAGCCACCTCCACGCAGACATGTAGACGGATGTCCCAAGAAACAGAAGACAGGACCTTCAGCCTAATAGGAACCTTTGCTTTGGTTTCCAGGCATCTATCCTCAGAGGTCTCTTCTCCAATACAAGCAGAAGGGGGTTTCATGAGGCCCCACTCAGAACACCTCTCATCTCCACATGGGAAACATGCTCTTAGGAGCTGTGTCAAACCCTCAAGCAAGGAGAACCCTCCAGGGCCCCTGAGCCACCGCCACATTCCAACGTCTCCATGGACAAAACCCAGAGTATGACCCATTTTCAGGAGAGTCCATTTCAACTCAGACCACCTGGAACCTCCTCCAGAGCCAGCGGATCGAACCTGCCTTGTCCTAGGAGCACCATGGGAATGCGACGTGGGGTACCCACGTATGCATCCTGAGAACCAGGCTCTCGAGGCTTTCCGTATGGGGCATTGGGGAGCCATCCAAAAGGAATCCAATGCTCAGCACAAGGAATCATTGCGGTTGGGAGCATCTCACACATCCCAGCATGGGCGACCTCCATGCCGTACGGGGCACCCCTCTTCATGAAGAGCCCAACATGGACACAAAAATCCAACCTGAGCCAACGTCTGATCCTCACCCTGACTTCAGATGCAGAAGATCTCGATTCACCCTCTGCAGAATAGGCCTCCTCTGCCCTCTCCCTGAAACCTAACCCTAACTTCGGTTCTCAGACTTCCGTCCTCACACTCCTGTCCCACAAGCCCTCCAGACTCGGAATACTGGAGCCATAATGCAGCACTCTGCCTGCCCAGGAGCAGAAAAACCTTGCCCTCCGTGGCTGTCAGAGACTCCAAATGAGGAACAACCTGCACACCACTCGACTGCACTCCAATTATATAGGCTGCCCTGGGAACTAATGCTCCCTCTGACACAGCATGGGCCCCGAACTCCCGACACACCCAGAGCTGGCCCCAAATGCTGCATGTTGGAACCACCATGGCCTTAGGCCGTCATCTATTCCCAACCTGGTTTTTAAGGCACCAGAACCTTGACCTTATCTCCAATCACTGCACAGGGGTGGTGGTCCTGGTGAAGAAATCAGAACACACCCCTCCCCTTGCACTAAACCTTGCTGTTGACATGGTGTCCAATCTTCAGGGTAGGAGAAAGCAGCATGGGCCATGAGGCCACGTCCATGCTTGACGGCCACCTTGGGCACAAACACGCTTTGGGACACTCAGCGTGAGCCTTGGGCTCAAGTGAGGCTTCTCAGTGCCTGGAATAGGAGCCTGCATATGGGGCTGGCCCTTCCTCTAGGCACTCAATCCTAACCAGAAGTCACCGGTGCCCAGGGCTATGCTCTCAAATCCCTCTTTGAAGGGAAACCTGAGGCAGAGAACGGGACTCCTCCCATCCTACACAATGACACCAAACTCCTGGTAGCCGGGCCAAATCCCCATAGTGAGAGTCTGGCCCATGGCCCCAGAGGCCACCCCGCCATGCCTCGCCCATTCTTGAAACAAAATCCAGAGAAACAAACCTGAGCAACCGCCTCGCACTCACCCTTCATTTTATCCTGAGGAGCTCCCCTCACAGAATGTAGATCCGGCCTTCCATACCCTAGGCCCCAACCTAAGCTGACGATGCCTTTTTAGAATTCTGACCTCACATCCCTGGCACTCACACCCTTCGCACTGGGGTCCCTGGAGACACACCGCACTACAGTGCCTGCCCTCTCCAAGGACACTCTACCCATTCTCTTGCCCACAATCCTACAAATTGGGAGGAACCTCCCAGGTCCCTGAGGCCATCCCAATAGTGGAGGCAGCCCTGGACAAACATTGGCGATCCCTCAAACGGTGAGCAACTATCACCACTCAGGAAATCAGACGGGTGTCCTCACAAACAGAATTTTGAGCCGGACAGGTCCCTAGGCCCTCATCTGAATATCGCTTTGGTTTCCAGGTGTCCCTCCTCAGAGGCCTCTTTCCAATATCTGCCTCTAGGGTTTGCCTGAGACACCCATTCGAACACCACTCGTCTCCACATGGGAAACGTGCTCTTTGGAACTGAGAAAACCCTCCATTTAGGAGAACACTTCAGGGACCCAGAGCCACCGCCACATGTCAAGGTCTCCTTGGACACAGACCCACATTATGACCCATCCTCAGGAGACTCCGTTGCAACTCAGTCCCCTGTTTAGCTCCACCAGAGCCTGCAGATCAAACATGCCTGTTCCTAGGAGGCAATGGGAAGGAGAGCTGGGTTGCCCAGGCACCCATCCTTAGAACCCTGTTCTCGAGTTTTTTCATTCTGGGGCCTCGTGGAGCCATCCAACCAGACACGATTGTCGCACAGAAGGTACCCTTGCGGTTTGGAGCTTACCGCAAATGCGAGCATGGGAAACCTTCCATGGCCTCATGGGCAGACCTCTTCTGGAAGGCGCCAGCATGGACACCAACTCCAAACTGAGCCAATGTCGGATCCTCGCCCTGACTTCAGGTGCAGGAGATCTCGATTCACCCTCTGCAGAGAGGGCCTGCCGTCCCCTCGCCCCATAACCTTACCCTAGCGTATGTTCTCAGACTTCCGTCCTCACACTCCTGGCCCACAAGCCCTCAAGATTGGGAATTCCGGAGCCACAATGCAGCACTCAGCCTGCCCAACTGGAGAAAAATGTTGCCCTCTGGGGCTGCCCAGAGACCCCCAATGAGGATCAACCTACTCTCCACTCGAAAGCACTCCAATTATCCAGGCTGCCCTGGGCAGTAATGTGCTCTCTGACCCATCGTAGCCAAGACTTCCAGAACAACACCCGGACAGCTGGCCGAACAGCCAGCTCATTGGACCCGCCATGGCAATGGCCATCATCTCTTCCCAACCTGTGTTTTCAGGCTACAGAACTTGGACCTTATCTCCAATCACTGCACAGGGGTGGACCTGATGCAGAAAATGGAACAACTCCTTCCCCCTGGCAGGAAAATTTGCTGTTGGCATGCTGTCCAAACTTCAGGGTAGGAGAAACCAGCATGGGCCATGAGGCCACGCCCATGCTTGAGGCCCCCCTTGGGCCCAAACACGCATTGTGACCCTCAGCACGAGACCCGTGCTCAAGTAGGCTTACCAGAGGCTGGACCAAGAGGCCGCATATGGGCTTGTCATGCCCCTAGCTTCCAAAACCTAACAAGGGGACGGGTTTTCCCTTCCCCTGTACCCAGGAATAGGCTCTGGAATGCCTCTTTTGGAGTGACACCTGGGGCAGAGAACAGGACTCCTCCCATCCCAAAGAATGACCACCAACCTTTGGGAGCCCGGCCAAATCCCCAGCAAGGGAGACTGCACGAGGCCCATGAGGCCACCCCTCCATTCCACGGTCATGCTTGACACAAAATCTAGAGGCAAAAGGCTGAGCAAGCGTCTCACACTAGCCCTTTCTTCCTATCCCGAGGAGCTCCTTTCACGGTCTGTAGATTGCGCCTATCATACCGTCGGCTGATAACCCAAGCCAACTTTGGGTTTCCAGATTCTGTCCCCACAGCACTGGCCCCAAGCCAGGGGTCTCTGGAGCCACACCGCAGGATCATACCTGGCCACTCCATGGAATCTGTGCCCGTGCCATTGGCCACAACTGTAGGGATCAGGAGAAACCTCAAAGTTCCAGGAGGCAATCCAATAGTGGAGGCCGCCCTGGACAAACAGGGGCGATCTGACAAAAGCTGAGCAGCCACCTCCACGCAGACATGTAGACGGATGTCCCAAGAAACAGAAGACAGGACCTTCAGCCTAATAGGAACCTTTGCTTTGGTTTCCAGGCATCTATCCTCAGAGGTCTCTTCTCCAATACAAGCTGAAGGGGGTTTCATGAGGCCCCACTCAGAACACCTCTCATCTCCACATGGGAAACATGCTCTTAGGAGCTGTGTCAAAACCTCAAGCAAGGAGAACCCTTCAGGGCCCCTGAGCCACCGCCACATTCCAACGTCTCCATGGACAAAACCCAGAGTATGACCCATTTTCAGGAGAGTCCATTTCAACTCAGACCACCTGGAAGCTCCTCCAGAGCCAGCGGATCGAACATGCCTTGTCCTAGGAGCACCATGGGAATGCGACGTGGTGTACCCACGTATGCATCCTGAGAACCAGGCTCTCGAGGCTTTCCGTATGGGGCATTGGGGAGCCATCCAAAAGGAATCCAATGCTCAGCACAAGGAATCCTTGCGGTTGGGAGCATCTCACACATCCCAGCATGGGCGACCTCCATGCCGTACGGGGCACCCCTCTTCATGAAGAGCCCAACATGGACACAAAAATCCAACCTGAGCCAACGTCTGATCCTCACCCTGACTTCAGATGCAGAAGATCTCGATTCACCCTCTGCAGAATAGGCCTCCTCTGCCCTCTCCCTGAAACCTAACCCTAACTTCGGTTCTCAGACTTCCGTCCTCACACTCCTGTCCCACAAGCCCTCCAGACTCGGAATACCGGAGCCATAATGCAGCACTCTGCCTGCCCAGGAGCAGAAAAACCTTGCCCTCCGTGGCTGTCAGAGACTCCAAATGAGGAACAACCTGCACACCACTCGACTGCACTCCAATTATATAGGCTGCCCTGGGAACTAATGCTCCCTCTGACACAGCATGGGCCCCGAACTCCCGACACACCCAGAGCTGGCCCCAAATGCTGCATGTTGGAACCACCATGGCCTTAGGCCGTCATCTATTCCCAACCTGGTTTTTAAGGCACCAGAACCTTGACCTTATCTCCAATCACTGCACAGGGGTGGTGGTCCTGGTGAAGAAATCAGAACACACCCCTCCCCTTGCACTAAACCTTGCTGTTGACATGGTGTCCAATCTTCAGGGTAGGAGAAAGCAGCATGGGCCATGAGGCCACGGCCATGCTTGACGGCCACCTTGGGCACAAACACGCTTTGGGACACTCAGCGTGAGCCTTGGGCTCAAGTGAGGCTTCTCAGTGCCTGGAATAGGAGCCTGCATATGGGGCTGGCCCTTCCTCTAGGCACTCAATCCTAACCAGAAGTCACCGGTGCCCAGGGCTATGCTCTCAAATCCCTCTTTGAAGGGAAACCTGAGGCAGAGAACGGGACTCCTCCCATCCTACACAATGACACCAAACTCCTGGTAGCCGGGCCAAATCCCCATAGTGAGAGTCTGGTCCATGGCCCCAGAGGCCACCCCGCCATGCCTCGCCCATTCTTGAAACAAAATCCAGAGAAACAAACCTGAGCAACCGCCTCGCACTCACCCTTCATTTTATCCTGAGGAGCTCCCCTCACAGAATGTAGATCCGGCCTTCCATACCCTAGGCCCCAACCTAAGCTGACGATGCCTTTTTAGAATTCTGACCTCACATCCCTGGCACTCACACCCTTCGCACTGGGGCCCCTGGAGACACACCGCACTACAGTGCCTGCCCTCTCCAAGGACACTCTACCCATTCTCTTGCCCACAATCCTACAAATTGGGAGGAACCTCCCAGGTCCCTGAGGCCATCCCAATAGTGGAGGCAGCCCTGGACAAACATTGGCGATCCCTCAAACGGTGAGCAACTATCACCACTCAGGAAATCAGACGGGTGTCCTCACAAACAGAATTTTGAGCCGGACAGGTCCCTAGGCCCTCATCTGAATATCGCTTTGGTTTCCAGGTGTCCCTCCTCAGAGGCCTCTTTCCAATATCTGCCTCTAGGGTTTGCCTGAGACACCCATTCGAACACCACTCGTCTCCACATGGGAAACGTGCTCTTTGGAACTGAGAAAACCCTCCATTTAGGAGAACACTTCAGGGACCCAGAGCCACCGCCACATGTCAAGGTCTCCTTGGACACAGACCCACATTATGACCCATCCTCAGGAGACTCCGTTGCAACTCAGTCCCCTGTTTAGCTCCACCAGAGCCTGCAGATCAAACATGCCTGTTCCTAGGAGGCAATGGGAAGGAGAGCTGGGTTGCCCAGGCACCCATCCTTAGAACCCTGTTCTCGAGTTTTTTCATTCTGGGGCCTCGTGGAGCCATCCAACCAGACACGATTGTCGCACAGAAGGTACCCTTGCGGTTTGGAGCTTACCGCAAATGCGAGCATGGGAAACCTTCCATGGCCTCATGGGCAGACCTCTTCTGGAAGGCGCCAGCATGGACACCAACTCCAAACTGAGCCAATGTCGGATCCTCGCCCTGACTTCAGGTGCAGGAGATCTCGATTCACCCTCTGCAGAGAGGGCCTGCCGTTCCCTCGCCCCATAACCTTACCCTAGCGTATGTTCTCAGACTTCCGTCCTCACACTCCTGGCCCACAAGCCCTCAAGATTGGGAATTCCGGAGCCACAATGCAGCACTCAGCCTGCCCAACTGGAGAAAAATGTTGCCCTCTGGGGCTGCCCAGAGACCCCCAATGAGGATCAACCTACTCTCCACTCGAAAGCACTCCAATTATCCAGGCTGCCCTGGGCAGTAATGTGCTCTCTGACCCATCGTAGCCAAGACTTCCAGAACAACACCCGGACAGCTGGCCGAACAGCCAGCTCATTGGACCCGCCATGGCAATGGCCATCATCTCTTCCCAACCTGTGTTTTCAGGCTACAGAACTTGGACCTTATCTCCAATCACTGCACAGGGGTGGACCTGATGCAGAAATTGGAACAACTCCTTCCCCCTGGCAGGAAAATTTGCTGTTGGCATGCTGTCCAAACTTCAGGGTAGGAGAAACCAGCATGGGCCATGAGGCCACGCCCATGCTTGAGGCCCCCCTTGGGCCCAAACACGCATTGTGACCCTCAGCACGAGACCCGTGCTCAAGTAGGCTTACCAGAGGCTGGACCAAGAGGCCGCATATGGGCTTGTCATGCCCCTAGCTTCCAAAACCTAACAAGGGGACGGGTTTTCCCTTCCCCTGTACCCAGGAATAGGCTCTGGAATGCCTCTTTTGGAGTGACACCTGGGGCAGAGAACAGGACTCCTCCCATCCCAAAGAATGACCACCAACCTTTGGGAGCCCGGCCAAATCCCCAGCAAGGGAGACTGCACGAGGCCCATGAGGCCACCCCTCCATTCCACGGTCATGCTTGACACAAAATCTAGAGGCAAAAGGCTGAGCAAGCGTCTCACACTAGCCCTTTCTTCCTATCCCGAGGAGCTCCTTTCACGGTCTGTAGATTGCGCCTATCATACCGTCGGCTGATAACCCAAGCCAACTTTGGGTTTCCAGATTCTGTCCCCACAGCACTGGCCCCAAGCCAGGGGCCTCTGGAGCCACACCGCAGGATCATACCTGGCCACTCCATGGAATCTGTGCCCGTGCCATTGGCCACAACCGTAGGGATCAGGAGAAACCTCAAAGTTCCAGGAGGCAATCCAATAGTGGAGGCCGCCCTGGACAAACAGGGGCGATCTGACAAAAGCTGAGCAGCCACCTCCACGCAGACATGTAGACGGATGTCCCAAGAAACAGAAGACAGGACCTTCAGCCTAATAGGAACCTTTGCTTTGGTTTCCAGGCATCTATCCTCAGATGTCTCTTCTCCAATACAAGCAGAAGGGGGTTTCATGAGGCCCCACTCAGAACACCTCTCATCTCCACATGGGAAACATGCTCTTAGGAGCTGTGTCAAAACCTCAAGCAAGGAGAACCCTTCAGGGCCCCTGAGCCACCGCCACATTCCAACGTCTCCATGGACAAAACCCAGAGTATGACCCATTTTCAGGAGAGTCCATTTCAACTCAGACCACCTGGAAGCTCCTCCAGAGCCAGCGGATCGAACATGCCTTGTCCTAGGAGCACCATGGGAATGCGACGTGGGGTACCCACGTATGCATCCTGAGAACCAGGCTCTCGAGGCTTTCCGTATGGGGCATTGGGGAGCCATCCAAAAGGAATCCAATGCTCAGCACAAGGAATCATTGCGGTTGGGAGCATCTCACACATCCCAGCATGGGCGACCTCCATGCCGTACGGGGCACCCCTCTTCATGAAGAGCCCAACATGGACACAAAAATCCAACCTGAGCCAACGTCTGATCCTCACCCTGACTTCAGATGCAGAAGATCTCGATTCACCCTCTGCAGAATAGGCCTCCTCTGCCCTTTCCCTGAAACCTAACCCTAACTTCGGTTCTCAGACTTCCGTCCTCACACTCCTGTCCCACAAGCCCTCCAGACTCGGAATACCGGAGCCATAATGCAGCACTCTGCCTGCCCAGGAGCAGAAAAACCTTGCCCTCCGTGGCTGTCAGAGACTCCAAATGAGGAACAACCTGCACACCACTCGACTGCACTCCAATTATATAGGCTGCCCTGGGAACTAATGCTCCCTCTGACACAGCATGGGCCCCGAACTCCCGACACACCCAGAGCTGGCCCCAAATGCTGCATGTTGGAACCACCATGGCCTTAGGCCGTCATCTATTCCCAACCTGGTTTTTAAGGCACCAGAACCTTGACCTTATCTCCAATCACTGCACAGGGGTGGTGGTCCTGGTGAAGAAATCAGAACACACCCCTCCCCTTGCACTAAACCTTGCTGTTGACATGGTGTCCAATCTTCAGGGTAGGAGAAAGCAGCATGGGCCATGAGGCCACGGCCATGCTTGACGGCCACCTTGGGCACAAACACGCTTTGGGACACTCAGCGTGAGCCTTGGGCTCAAGTGAGGCTTCTCAGTGCCTGGAATAGGAGCCTGCATATGGGGCTGGCCCTTCCTCTAGGCACTCAATCCTAACCAGAAGTCACCGGTGCCCAGGGCTATGCTCTCAAATCCCTCTTTGAAGGGAAACCTGAGGCAGAGAACGGGACTCCTCCCATCCTACACAATGACACCAAACTCCTGGTAGCCGGGCCAAATCCCCATAGTGAGAGTCTGGTCCATGGCCCCAGAGGCCACCCCGCCATGCCTCGCCCATTCTTGAAACAAAATCCAGAGAAACAAACCTGAGCAACCGCCTCGCACTCACCCTTCATTTTATCCTGAGGAGCTCCCCTCACAGAATGTAGATCCGGCCTTCCATACCCTAGGCCCCAACCTAAGCTGACGATGCCTTTTTAGAATTCTGACCTCACATCCCTGGCACTCACACCCTTCGCACTGGGGCCCCTGGAGACACACCGCACTACAGTGCCTGCCCTCTCCAAGGACACTCTACCCCTTCTCTTGCCCACAATCCTACAAATTGGGAGGAACCTCCCAGGTCCCTGAGGCCATCCCAATAGTGGAGGCAGCCCTGGACAAACATTGGCGATCCCTCAAACGGTGAGCAACTATCACCACTCAGGAAATCAGACGGGTGTCCTCACAAACAGAATTTTGAGCCGGACAGGTCCCTAGGCCCTCATCTGAATATCGCTTTGGTTTCCAGGTGTCCCTCCTCAGAGGCCTCTTTCCAATATCTGCCTCTAGGGTTTGCCTGAGACACCCATTCGAACACCACTCGTCTCCACATGGGAAACGTGCTCTTTGGAACTGAGAAAACCCTCCATTTAGGAGAACACTTCAGGGACCCAGAGCCACCGCCACAGGTCAAGGTCTCCTTGGACACAGACCCACATTATGACCCATCCTCAGGAGACTCCGTTGCAACTCAGTCCCCTGTTTAGCTCCACCAGAGCCTGCAGATCAAACATGCCTGTTCCTAGGAGGCAATGGGAAGGAGAGCTGGGTTGCCCAGGCACCCATCCTTAGAACCCTGTTCTCGAGTTTTTTCATTCTGGGGCCTCGTGGAGCCATCCAACCAGACACGATTGTCGCACAGAAGGTACCCTTGCGGTTTGGAGCTTACCGCAAATGCGAGCATGGGAAACCTTCCATGGCCTCATGGGCAGACTCTTCTGGAAGGCTCCAGCATGGACACCAACTCCAAACTGAGCCAATGTCGGATCCTCGCCCTGACTTCAGGTGCAGGAGATCTCGATTCACCCTCTGCAGAGAGGGCCTGCCGTTCCCTCGCCCCATAACCTTACCCTAGCGTATGTTCTCAGACTTCCGTCCTCACACTCCTGGCCCACAAGCCCTCAAGATTGGGAATTCCGGAGCCACAATGCAGCACTCAGCCTGCCCAACTGGAGAAAAATGTTGCCCTCTGGGGCTGCCCAGAGACCCCCAATGAGGATCAACCTACTCTCCACTCGAAAGCACTCCAATTATCCAGGCTGCCCTGGGCAGTAATGTGCTCTCTGACCCATCGTAGCCAAGACTTCCAGAACAACACCCGGACAGCTGGCCGAACAGCCAGCTCATTGGACCCGCCATGGCAATGGCCATCATCTCTTCCCAACCTGTGTTTTCAGGCTACAGAACTTGGACCTTATCTCCAATCACTGCACAGGGGTGGACCTGATGCAGAAATTGGAACAACTCCTTCCCCCTGGCAGGAAAATTTGCTGTTGGCATGCTGTCCAAACTTCAGGGTAGGAGAAACCAGCATGGGCCATGAGGCCACGCCCATGCTTGAGGCCCCCCTTGGGCCCAAACACGCATTGTGACCCTCAGCACGAGACCCGTGCTCAAGTAGGCTTACCAGAGGCTGGACCAAGAGGCCGCATATGGGCTTGTCATGCCCCTAGCTTCCAAAACCTAACAAGGGGACGGGTTTTCCCTTCCCCTGTACCCAGGACTCTGCTCTGGAATGCCTCTTTTGGAGTGACACCTGGGGCAGAGAACAGGACTCCTCCCATCCCAAAGAATGACCACCAACTCTTGGGAGCCCGGCCAAATCCCCAGCAAGGGAGACTGCACGAGGCCCATGAGGCCACCCCTCCATTCCACGGTCATGCTTGACACAAAATCTAGAGGCAAAAGGCTGAGCAAGCGTCTCACACTAGCCCTTTCTTCCTATCCCGAGGAGCTCCTTTCACGGTCTGTAGATTGCGCCTATCATACCGTCGGCTGATAACCCAAGCCAACTTTGGGTTTCCAGATTCTGTCCCCACAGCACTGGCCCCAAGCCAGGGGCCTCTGGAGCCACACCGCAGGATCATACCTGGCCACTCCATGGAATCTGTGCCCGTGCCATTGGCCACAACCGTAGGGATCAGGAGAAACCTCAAAGTTCCAGGAGGCAATCCAATAGTGGAGGCCGCCCTGGACAAACAGGGGCGATCTGACAAAAGCTGAGCAGCCACCTCCACGCAGACATGTAGACGGATGTCCCAAGAAACAGAAGACAGGACCTTCAGCCTAATAGGAACCTTTGCTTTGGTTTCCAGGCATCTATCCTCAGAGGTCTGTTCTCCAATACAAGCAGAAGGGGGTTTCATGAGGCCCCACTCAGAACACCTCTCATCTCCACATGGGAAACATGCTCTTAGGAGCTGTGTCAAAACCTCAAGCAAGGAGAACCCTTCAGGGCCCGTGAGCCACCGCCACATTCCAACGTCTCCATGGACAAAACCCACAGTATGACCCATTTTCAGGAGAGTCCATTTCAACTCAGACCACCTGGAAGCTCCTCCAGAGCCAGCGGATCGAACATGCCTTGTCCTAGGAGCACCATGGGAATGCGACGTGGGGTACCCACGTATGCATCCTGAGAACCAGGCTCTCGAGGCTTTCCGTATGGGGCATTGGGGAGCCATCCAAAAGGAATCCAATGCTCAGCACAAGGAATCATTGCGGTTGGGAGCATCTCACACATCCCAGCATGGGCGACCTCCATGCCGTACGGGGCACCCCTCTTCATGAAGAGCCCAACATGGACACAAAAATCCAACCTGAGCCAACGTCTGATCCTCACCCTGACTTCAGATGCAGAAGATCTCGATTCACCCTCTGCAGAATAGGCCTCCTCTGCCCTCTCCCTGAAACCTAACCCTAACTTCGGTTCTCAGACTTCCGTCCTCACACTCCTGTCCCACAAGCCCTCCAGACTCGGAATACCGGAGCCATAATGCAGCACTCTGCCTGCCCAGGAGCAGAAAAACCTTGCCCTCCGTGGCTGTCAGAGACTCCAAATGAGGAACAACCTGCACACCACTCGACTGCACTCCAATTATATAGGCTGCCCTGGGAACTAATGCTCCCTCTGACACAGCATGGGCCCCGAACTCCCGACACACCCAGAGCTGGCCCCAAATGCTGCATGTTGGAACCACCATGGCCTTAGGCCGTCATCTATTCCCAACCTGGTTTTTAAGGCACCAGAACCTTGACCTTATCTCCAATCACTGCACAGGGGTGGTGGTCCTGGTGAAGAAATCAGAACACACCCCTCCCCTTGCACTAAACCTTGCTGTTGACATGGTGTCCAATCTTCAGGGTAGGAGAAAGCAGCATGGGCCATGAGGCCACGTCCATGCTTGACGGCCACCTTGGGCACAAACACGCTTTGGGACACTCAGCGTGAGCCTTGGGCTCAAGTGAGGCTTCTCAGTGCCTGGAATAGGAGCCTGCATATGGGGCTGGCCCTTCCTCTAGGCACTCAATCCTAACCAGAAGTCACCGGTGCCCAGGGCTATGCTCTCAAATCCCTCTTTGAAGGGAAACCTGAGGCAGAGAACGGGACTCCTCCCATCCTACACAATGACACCAAACTCCTGGTAGCCGGGCCAAATCCCCATAGTGAGAGTCTGGTCCATGGCCCCAGAGGCCACCCCGCCATGCCTCGCCCATTCTTGAAACAAAATCCAGAGAAACAAACCTGAGCAACCGCCTCGCACTCACCCTTCATTTTATCCTGAGGAGCTCCCCTCACAGAATGTAGATCCGGCCTTCCATACCCTAGGCCCCAACCTAAGCTGACGATGCCTTTTTAGAATTCTGACCTCACATCCCTGGCACTCACACCCTTCGCACTGGGGTCCCTGGAGACACACCGCACTACAGTGCCTGCCCTCTCCAAGGACACTCTACCCCTTCTCTTGCCCACAATCCTACAAATTGGGAGGAACCTCCCAGGTCCCTGAGGCCATCCCAATAGTGGAGGCAGCCCTGGACAAACATTGGCGATCCCTCAAACGGTGAGCAACTATCACCACTCAGGAAATCAGACGGGTGTCCTCACAAACAGAATATTGAGCCGGACAGGTCCCTAGGCCCTCATCTGAATATCGCTTTGGTTTCCAGGTGTCCCTCCTCAGAGGCCTCTTTCCAATATCTGCCTCTAGGGTTTGCCTGAGACACCCATTCGAACACCACTCGTCTCCACATGGGAAACGTGCTCTTTGGAACTGAGAAAACCCTCCATTTAGGAGAACACTTCAGGGACCCAGAGCCACCGCCACATGTCAAGGTCTCCTTGGACACAGACCCACATTATGACCCATCCTCAGGAGACTCCGTTGCAACTCAGTCCCCTGTTTAGCTCCACCAGAGCCTGCAGATCAAACATGCCTGTTCCTAGGAGGCAATGGGAAGGAGAGCTGGGTTGCCCAGGCACCCATCCTTAGAACCCTGTTCTCGAGTTTTTTCATTCTGGGGCCTCGTGGAGCCATCCAACCAGACACGATTGTCGCACAGAAGGTACCCTTGCGGTTTGGAGCTTACCGCAAATGCGAGCATGGGAAACCTTCCATGGCCTCATGGGCAGACCTCTTCTGGAAGGCGCCAGCATGGACACCAACTCCAAACTGAGCCAATGTCGGATCCTCGCCCTGACTTCAGGTGCAGGAGATCTCGATTCACCCTCTGCAGAGAGGGCCTGCCGTCCCCTCGCCCCATAACCTTACCCTAGCGTATGTTCTCAGACTTCCGTCCTCACACTCCTGGCCCACAAGCCCTCAAGATTGGGAATTCCGGAGCCACAATGCAGCACTCAGCCTGCCCAACTGGAGAAAAATGTTGCCCTCTGGGGCTGCCCAGAGACCCCCAATGAGGATCAACCTACTCTCCACTCGAAAGCACTCCAATTATCCAGGCTGCCCTGGGCAGTAATGTGCTCTCTGACCCATCGTAGCCAAGACTTCCAGAACAACACCCGGACAGCTGGCCGAACAGCCAGCTCATTGGACCCGCCATGGCAATGGCCATCATCTCTTCCCAACCTGTGTTTTCAGGCTACAGAACTTGGACCTTATCTCCAATCACTGCACAGGGGTGGACCTGATGCAGAAAATGGAACAACTCCTTCCCCCTGGCAGGAAAATTTGCTGTTGGCATGCTGTCCAAACTTCAGGGTAGGAGAAACCAGCATGGGCCATGAGGCCACGCCCATGCTTGAGGCCCCCCTTGGGCCCAAACACGCATTGTGACCCTCAGCACGAGACCCGTGCTCAAGTAGGCTTACCAGAGGCTGGACCAAGAGGCCGCATATGGGCTTGTCATGCCCCTAGCTTCCAAAACCTAACAAGGGGACGGGTTTTCCCTTCCCCTGTACCCAGGAATAGGCTCTGGAATGCCTCTTTTGGAGTGACACCTGGGGCAGAGAACAGGACTCCTCCCATCCCAAAGAATGACCACCAACCTTTGGGAGCCCGGCCAAATCCCCAGCAAGGGAGACTGCACGAGGCCCATGAGGCCACCCCTCCATTCCACGGTCATGCTTGACACAAAATCTAGAGGCAAAAGGCTGAGCAAGCGTCTCACACTAGCCCTTTCTTCCTATCCCGAGGAGCTCCTTTCACGGTCTGTAGATTGCGCCTATCATACCGTCGGCTGATAACCCAAGCCAACTTTGGGTTTCCAGATTCTGTCCCCACAGCACTGGCCCCAAGCCAGGGGTCTCTGGAGCCACACCGCAGGATCATACCTGGCCACTCCATGGAATCTGTGCCCGTGCCATTGGCCACAACTGTAGGGATCAGGAGAAACCTCAAAGTTCCAGGAGGCAATCCAATAGTGGAGGCCGCCCTGGACAAACAGGGGCGATCTGACAAAAGCTGAGCAGCCACCTCCACGCAGACATGTAGACGGATGTCCCAAGAAACAGAAGACAGGACCTTCAGCCTAATAGGAACCTTTGCTTTGGTTTCCAGGCATCTATCCTCAGAGGTCTCTTCTCCAATACAAGCTGAAGGGGGTTTCATGAGGCCCCACTCAGAACACCTCTCATCTCCACATGGGAAACATGCTCTTAGGAGCTGTGTCAAAACCTCAAGCAAGGAGAACCCTTCAGGGCCCCTGAGCCACCGCCACATTCCAACGTCTCCATGGACAAAACCCAGAGTATGACCCATTTTCAGGAGAGTCCATTTCAACTCAGACCACCTGGAAGCTCCTCCAGAGCCAGCGGATCGAACATGCCTTGTCCTAGGAGCACCATGGGAATGCGACGTGGTGTACCCACGTATGCATCCTGAGAACCAGGCTCTCGAGGCTTTCCGTATGGGGCATTGGGGAGCCATCCAAAAGGAATCCAATGCTCAGCACAAGGAATCCTTGCGGTTGGGAGCATCTCACACATCCCAGCATGGGCGACCTCCATGCCGTACGGGGCACCCCTCTTCATGAAGAGCCCAACATGGACACAAAAATCCAACCTGAGCCAACGTCTGATCCTCACCCTGACTTCAGATGCAGAAGATCTCGATTCACCCTCTGCAGAATAGGCCTCCTCTGCCCTCTCCCTGAAACCTAACCCTAACTTCGGTTCTCAGACTTCCGTCCTCACACTCCTGTCCCACAAGCCCTCCAGACTCGGAATACCGGAGCCATAATGCAGCACTCTGCCTGCCCAGGAGCAGAAAAACCTTGCCCTCCGTGGCTGTCAGAGACTCCAAATGAGGAACAACCTGCACACCACTCGACTGCACTCCAATTATATAGGCTGCCCTGGGAACTAATGCTCCCTCTGACACAGCATGGGCCCCGAACTCCCGACACACCCAGAGCTGGCCCCAAATGCTGCATGTTGGAACCACCATGGCCTTAGGCCGTCATCTATTCCCAACCTGGTTTTTAAGGCACCAGAACCTTGACCTTATCTCCAATCACTGCACAGGGGTGGTGGTCCTGGTGAAGAAATCAGAACACACCCCTCCCCTTGCACTAAACCTTGCTGTTGACATGGTGTCCAATCTTCAGGGTAGGAGAAAGCAGCATGGGCCATGAGGCCACGGCCATGCTTGACGGCCACCTTGGGCACAAACACGCTTTGGGACACTCAGCGTGAGCCTTGGGCTCAAGTGAGGCTTCTCAGTGCCTGGAATAGGAGCCTGCATATGGGGCTGGCCCTTCCTCTAGGCACTCAATCCTAACCAGAAGTCACCGGTGCCCAGGGCTATGCTCTCAAATCCCTCTTTGAAGGGAAACCTGAGGCAGAGAACGGGACTCCTCCCATCCTACACAATGACACCAAACTCCTGGTAGCCGGGCCAAATCCCCATAGTGAGAGTCTGGTCCATGGCCCCAGAGGCCACCCCGCCATGCCTCGCCCATTCTTGAAACAAAATCCAGAGAAACAAACCTGAGCAACCGCCTCGCACTCACCCTTCATTTTATCCTGAGGAGCTCCCCTCACAGAATGTAGATCCGGCCTTCCATACCCTAGGCCCCAACCTAAGCTGACGATGCCTTTTTAGAATTCTGACCTCACATCCCTGGCACTCACACCCTTCGCACTGGGGCCCCTGGAGACACACCGCACTACAGTGCCTGCCCTCTCCAAGGACACTCTACCCATTCTCTTGCCCACAATCCTACAAATTGGGAGGAACCTCCCAGGTCCCTGAGGCCATCCCAATAGTGGAGGCAGCCCTGGACAAACATTGGCGATCCCTCAAACGGTGAGCAACTATCACCACTCAGGAAATCAGACGGGTGTCCTCACAAACAGAATTTTGAGCCGGACAGGTCCCTAGGCCCTCATCTGAATATCGCTTTGGTTTCCAGGTGTCCCTCCTCAGAGGCCTCTTTCCAATATCTGCCTCTAGGGTTTGCCTGAGACACCCATTCGAACACCACTCGTCTCCACATGGGAAACGTGCTCTTTGGAACTGAGAAAACCCTCCATTTAGGAGAACACTTCAGGGACCCAGAGCCACCGCCACATGTCAAGGTCTCCTTGGACACAGACCCACATTATGACCCATCCTCAGGAGACTCCGTTGCAACTCAGTCCCCTGTTTAGCTCCACCAGAGCCTGCAGATCAAACATGCCTGTTCCTAGGAGGCAATGGGAAGGAGAGCTGGGTTGCCCAGGCACCCATCCTTAGAACCCTGTTCTCGAGTTTTTTCATTCTGGGGCCTCGTGGAGCCATCCAACCAGACACGATTGTCGCACAGAAGGTACCCTTGCGGTTTGGAGCTTACCGCAAATGCGAGCATGGGAAACCTTCCATGGCCTCATGGGCAGACCTCTTCTGGAAGGCGCCAGCATGGACACCAACTCCAAACTGAGCCAATGTCGGATCCTCGCCCTGACTTCAGGTGCAGGAGATCTCGATTCACCCTCTGCAGAGAGGGCCTGCCGTTCCCTCGCCCCATAACCTTACCCTAGCGTATGTTCTCAGACTTCCGTCCTCACACTCCTGGCCCACAAGCCCTCAAGATTGGGAATTCCGGAGCCACAATGCAGCACTCAGCCTGCCCAACTGGAGAAAAATGTTGCCCTCTGGGGCTGCCCAGAGACCCCCAATGAGGATCAACCTACTCTCCACTCGAAAGCACTCCAATTATCCAGGCTGCCCTGGGCAGTAATGTGCTCTCTGACCCATCGTAGCCAAGACTTCCAGAACAACACCCGGACAGCTGGCCGAACAGCCAGCTCATTGGACCCGCCATGGCAATGGCCATCATCTCTTCCCAACCTGTGTTTTCAGGCTACAGAACTTGGACCTTATCTCCAATCACTGCACAGGGGTGGACCTGATGCAGAAATTGGAACAACTCCTTCCCCCTGGCAGGAAAATTTGCTGTTGGCATGCTGTCCAAACTTCAGGGTAGGAGAAACCAGCATGGGCCATGAGGCCACGCCCATGCTTGAGGCCCCCCTTGGGCCCAAACACGCATTGTGACCCTCAGCACGAGACCCGTGCTCAAGTAGGCTTACCAGAGGCTGGACCAAGAGGCCGCATATGGGCTTGTCATGCCCCTAGCTTCCAAAACCTAACAAGGGGACGGGTTTTCCCTTCCCCTGTACCCAGGAATAGGCTCTGGAATGCCTCTTTTGGAGTGACACCTGGGGCAGAGAACAGGACTCCTCCCATCCCAAAGAATGACCACCAACCTTTGGGAGCCCGGCCAAATCCCCAGCAAGGGAGACTGCACGAGGCCCATGAGGCCACCCCTCCATTCCACGGTCATGCTTGACACAAAATCTAGAGGCAAAAGGCTGAGCAAGCGTCTCACACTAGCCCTTTCTTCCTATCCCGAGGAGCTCCTTTCACGGTCTGTAGATTGCGCCTATCATACCGTCGGCTGATAACCCAAGCCAACTTTGGGTTTCCAGATTCTGTCCCCACAGCACTGGCCCCAAGCCAGGGGCCTCTGGAGCCACACCGCAGGATCATACCTGGCCACTCCATGGAATCTGTGCCCGTGCCATTGGCCACAACCGTAGGGATCAGGAGAAACCTCAAAGTTCCAGGAGGCAATCCAATAGTGGAGGCCGCCCTGGACAAACAGGGGCGATCT
Organism: Martes martes; assembly: GCF_963455335.1. Lineage (NCBI taxonomy): Eukaryota > Metazoa > Chordata > Mammalia > Carnivora > Mustelidae > Martes > Martes martes. Next base: position 4,285,988 of record NC_137907.1, on the reverse strand, counting down.
GACAAAAGCTGAGCAGCCACCTCCACGCAGACATGTAGACGGATGTCCCAAGAAACAGAAGACAGGACCTTCAGCCTAATAGGAACCTTTGCTTTGGTTTCCAGGCATCTATCCTCAGATGTCTCTTCTCCAATACAAGCAGAAGGGGGTTTCATGAGGCCCCACTCAGAACACCTCTCATCTCCACATGGGAAACATGCTCTTAGGAGCTGTGTCAAAACCTCAAGCAAGGAGAACCCTTCAGGGCCCCTGAGCCACCGCCACATTCCAACGTCTCCATGGACAAAACCCAGAGTATGACCCATTTTCAGGAGAGTCCATTTCAACTCAGACCACCTGGAAGCTCCTCCAGAGCCAGCGGATCGAACATGCCTTGTCCTAGGAGCACCATGGGAATGCGACGTGGGGTACCCACGTATGCATCCTGAGAACCAGGCTCTCGAGGCTTTCCGTATGGGGCATTGGGGAGCCATCCAAAAGGAATCCAATGCTCAGCACAAGGAATCATTGCGGTTGGGAGCATCTCACACATCCCAGCATGGGCGACCTCCATGCCGTACGGGGCACCCCTCTTCATGAAGAGCCCAACATGGACACAAAAATCCAACCTGAGCCAACGTCTGATCCTCACCCTGACTTCAGATGCAGAAGATCTCGATTCACCCTCTGCAGAATAGGCCTCCTCTGCCCTTTCCCTGAAACCTAACCCTAACTTCGGTTCTCAGACTTCCGTCCTCACACTCCTGTCCCACAAGCCCTCCAGACTCGGAATACCGGAGCCATAATGCAGCACTCTGCCTGCCCAGGAGCAGAAAAACCTTGCCCTCCGTGGCTGTCAGAGACTCCAAATGAGGAACAACCTGCACACCACTCGACTGCACTCCAATTATATAGGCTGCCCTGGGAACTAATGCTCCCTCTGACACAGCATGGGCCCCGAACTCCCGACACACCCAGAGCTGGCCCCAAATGCTGCATGTTGGAACCACCATGGCCTTAGGCCGTCATCTATTCCCAACCTGGTTTTTAAGGCACCAGAACCTTGACCTTATCTCCAATCACTGCACAGGGGTGGTGGTCCTGGTGAAGAAATCAGAACACACCCCTCCCCTTGCACTAAACCTTGCTGTTGACATGGTGTCCAATCTTCAGGGTAGGAGAAAGCAGCATGGGCCATGAGGCCACGGCCATGCTTGACGGCCACCTTGGGCACAAACACGCTTTGGGACACTCAGCGTGAGCCTTGGGCTCAAGTGAGGCTTCTCAGTGCCTGGAATAGGAGCCTGCATATGGGGCTGGCCCTTCCTCTAGGCACTCAATCCTAACCAGAAGTCACCGGTGCCCAGGGCTATGCTCTCAAATCCCTCTTTGAAGGGAAACCTGAGGCAGAGAACGGGACTCCTCCCATCCTACACAATGACACCAAACTCCTGGTAGCCGGGCCAAATCCCCATAGTGAGAGTCTGGTCCATGGCCCCAGAGGCCACCCCGCCATGCCTCGCCCATTCTTGAAACAAAATCCAGAGAAACAAACCTGAGCAACCGCCTCGCACTCACCCTTCATTTTATCCTGAGGAGCTCCCCTCACAGAATGTAGATCCGGCCTTCCATACCCTAGGCCCCAACCTAAGCTGACGATGCCTTTTTAGAATTCTGACCTCACATCCCTGGCACTCACACCCTTCGCACTGGGGCCCCTGGAGACACACCGCACTACAGTGCCTGCCCTCTCCAAGGACACTCTACCCCTTCTCTTGCCCACAATCCTACAAATTGGGAGGAACCTCCCAGGTCCCTGAGGCCATCCCAATAGTGGAGGCAGCCCTGGACAAACATTGGCGATCCCTCAAACGGTGAGCAACTATCACCACTCAGGAAATCAGACGGGTGTCCTCACAAACAGAATTTTGAGCCGGACAGGTCCCTAGGCCCTCATCTGAATATCGCTTTGGTTTCCAGGTGTCCCTCCTCAGAGGCCTCTTTCCAATATCTGCCTCTAGGGTTTGCCTGAGACACCCATTCGAACACCACTCGTCTCCACATGGGAAACGTGCTCTTTGGAACTGAGAAAACCCTCCATTTAGGAGAACACTTCAGGGACCCAGAGCCACCGCCACAGGTCAAGGTCTCCTTGGACACAGACCCACATTATGACCCATCCTCAGGAGACTCCGTTGCAACTCAGTCCCCTGTTTAGCTCCACCAGAGCCTGCAGATCAAACATGCCTGTTCCTAGGAGGCAATGGGAAGGAGAGCTGGGTTGCCCAGGCACCCATCCTTAGAACCCTGTTCTCGAGTTTTTTCATTCTGGGGCCTCGTGGAGCCATCCAACCAGACACGATTGTCGCACAGAAGGTACCCTTGCGGTTTGGAGCTTACCGCAAATGCGAGCATGGGAAACCTTCCATGGCCTCATGGGCAGACTCTTCTGGAAGGCTCCAGCATGGACACCAACTCCAAACTGAGCCAATGTCGGATCCTCGCCCTGACTTCAGGTGCAGGAGATCTCGATTCACCCTCTGCAGAGAGGGCCTGCCGTTCCCTCGCCCCATAACCTTACCCTAGCGTATGTTCTCAGACTTCCGTCCTCACACTCCTGGCCCACAAGCCCTCAAGATTGGGAATTCCGGAGCCACAATGCAGCACTCAGCCTGCCCAACTGGAGAAAAATGTTGCCCTCTGGGGCTGCCCAGAGACCCCCAATGAGGATCAACCTACTCTCCACTCGAAAGCACTCCAATTATCCAGGCTGCCCTGGGCAGTAATGTGCTCTCTGACCCATCGTAGCCAAGACTTCCAGAACAACACCCGGACAGCTGGCCGAACAGCCAGCTCATTGGACCCGCCATGGCAATGGCCATCATCTCTTCCCAACCTGTGTTTTCAGGCTACAGAACTTGGACCTTATCTCCAATCACTGCACAGGGGTGGACCTGATGCAGAAATTGGAACAACTCCTTCCCCCTGGCAGGAAAATTTGCTGTTGGCATGCTGTCCAAACTTCAGGGTAGGAGAAACCAGCATGGGCCATGAGGCCACGCCCATGCTTGAGGCCCCCCTTGGGCCCAAACACGCATTGTGACCCTCAGCACGAGACCCGTGCTCAAGTAGGCTTACCAGAGGCTGGACCAAGAGGCCGCATATGGGCTTGTCATGCCCCTAGCTTCCAAAACCTAACAAGGGGACGGGTTTTCCCTTCCCCTGTACCCAGGACTCTGCTCTGGAATGCCTCTTTTGGAGTGACACCTGGGGCAGAGAACAGGACTCCTCCCATCCCAAAGAATGACCACCAACTCTTGGGAGCCCGGCCAAATCCCCAGCAAGGGAGACTGCACGAGGCCCATGAGGCCACCCCTCCATTCCACGGTCATGCTTGACACAAAATCTAGAGGCAAAAGGCTGAGCAAGCGTCTCACACTAGCCCTTTCTTCCTATCCCGAGGAGCTCCTTTCACGGTCTGTAGATTGCGCCTATCATACCGTCGGCTGATAACCCAAGCCAACTTTGGGTTTCCAGATTCTGTCCCCACAGCACTGGCCCCAAGCCAGGGGCCTCTGGAGCCACACCGCAGGATCATACCTGGCCACTCCATGGAATCTGTGCCCGTGCCATTGGCCACAACCGTAGGGATCAGGAGAAACCTCAAAGTTCCAGGAGGCAATCCAATAGTGGAGGCCGCCCTGGACAAACAGGGGCGATCTGACAAAAGCTGAGCAGCCACCTCCACGCAGACATGTAGACGGATGTCCCAAGAAACAGAAGACAGGACCTTCAGCCTAATAGGAACCTTTGCTTTGGTTTCCAGGCATCTATCCTCAGAGGTCTGTTCTCCAATACAAGCAGAAGGGGGTTTCATGAGGCCCCACTCAGAACACCTCTCATCTCCACATGGGAAACATGCTCTTAGGAGCTGTGTCAAAACCTCAAGCAAGGAGAACCCTTCAGGGCCCGTGAGCCACCGCCACATTCCAACGTCTCCATGGACAAAACCCACAGTATGACCCATTTTCAGGAGAGTCCATTTCAACTCAGACCACCTGGAAGCTCCTCCAGAGCCAGCGGATCGAACATGCCTTGTCCTAGGAGCACCATGGGAATGCGACGTGGGGTACCCACGTATGCATCCTGAGAACCAGGCTCTCGAGGCTTTCCGTATGGGGCATTGGGGAGCCATCCAAAAGGAATCCAATGCTCAGCACAAGGAATCATTGCGGTTGGGAGCATCTCACACATCCCAGCATGGGCGACCTCCATGCCGTACGGGGCACCCCTCTTCATGAAGAGCCCAACATGGACACAAAAATCCAACCTGAGCCAACGTCTGATCCTCACCCTGACTTCAGATGCAGAAGATCTCGATTCACCCTCTGCAGAATAGGCCTCCTCTGCCCTCTCCCTGAAACCTAACCCTAACTTCGGTTCTCAGACTTCCGTCCTCACACTCCTGTCCCACAAGCCCTCCAGACTCGGAATACCGGAGCCATAATGCAGCACTCTGCCTGCCCAGGAGCAGAAAAACCTTGCCCTCCGTGGCTGTCAGAGACTCCAAATGAGGAACAACCTGCACACCACTCGACTGCACTCCAATTATATAGGCTGCCCTGGGAACTAATGCTCCCTCTGACACAGCATGGGCCCCGAACTCCCGACACACCCAGAGCTGGCCCCAAATGCTGCATGTTGGAACCACCATGGCCTTAGGCCGTCATCTATTCCCAACCTGGTTTTTAAGGCACCAGAACCTTGACCTTATCTCCAATCACTGCACAGGGGTGGTGGTCCTGGTGAAGAAATCAGAACACACCCCTCCCCTTGCACTAAACCTTGCTGTTGACATGGTGTCCAATCTTCAGGGTAGGAGAAAGCAGCATGGGCCATGAGGCCACGTCCATGCTTGACGGCCACCTTGGGCACAAACACGCTTTGGGACACTCAGCGTGAGCCTTGGGCTCAAGTGAGGCTTCTCAGTGCCTGGAATAGGAGCCTGCATATGGGGCTGGCCCTTCCTCTAGGCACTCAATCCTAACCAGAAGTCACCGGTGCCCAGGGCTATGCTCTCAAATCCCTCTTTGAAGGGAAACCTGAGGCAGAGAACGGGACTCCTCCCATCCTACACAATGACACCAAACTCCTGGTAGCCGGGCCAAATCCCCATAGTGAGAGTCTGGTCCATGGCCCCAGAGGCCACCCCGCCATGCCTCGCCCATTCTTGAAACAAAATCCAGAGAAACAAACCTGAGCAACCGCCTCGCACTCACCCTTCATTTTATCCTGAGGAGCTCCCCTCACAGAATGTAGATCCGGCCTTCCATACCCTAGGCCCCAACCTAAGCTGACGATGCCTTTTTAGAATTCTGACCTCACATCCCTGGCACTCACACCCTTCGCACTGGGGTCCCTGGAGACACACCGCACTACAGTGCCTGCCCTCTCCAAGGACACTCTACCCCTTCTCTTGCCCACAATCCTACAAATTGGGAGGAACCTCCCAGGTCCCTGAGGCCATCCCAATAGTGGAGGCAGCCCTGGACAAACATTGGCGATCCCTCAAACGGTGAGCAACTATCACCACTCAGGAAATCAGACGGGTGTCCTCACAAACAGAATATTGAGCCGGACAGGTCCCTAGGCCCTCATCTGAATATCGCTTTGGTTTCCAGGTGTCCCTCCTCAGAGGCCTCTTTCCAATATCTGCCTCTAGGGTTTGCCTGAGACACCCATTCGAACACCACTCGTCTCCACATGGGAAACGTGCTCTTTGGAACTGAGAAAACCCTCCATTTAGGAGAACACTTCAGGGACCCAGAGCCACCGCCACATGTCAAGGTCTCCTTGGACACAGACCCACATTATGACCCATCCTCAGGAGACTCCGTTGCAACTCAGTCCCCTGTTTAGCTCCACCAGAGCCTGCAGATCAAACATGCCTGTTCCTAGGAGGCAATGGGAAGGAGAGCTGGGTTGCCCAGGCACCCATCCTTAGAACCCTGTTCTCGAGTTTTTTCATTCTGGGGCCTCGTGGAGCCATCCAACCAGACACGATTGTCGCACAGAAGGTACCCTTGCGGTTTGGAGCTTACCGCAAATGCGAGCATGGGAAACCTTCCATGGCCTCATGGGCAGACCTCTTCTGGAAGGCGCCAGCATGGACACCAACTCCAAACTGAGCCAATGTCGGATCCTCGCCCTGACTTCAGGTGCAGGAGATCTCGATTCACCCTCTGCAGAGAGGGCCTGCCGTTCCCTCGCCCCATAACCTTACCCTAGCGTATGTTCTCAGACTTCCGTCCTCACACTCCTGGCCCACAAGCCCTCAAGATTGGGAATTCCGGAGCCACAATGCAGCACTCAGCCTGCCCAACTGGAGAAAAATGTTGCCCTCTGGGGCTGCCCAGAGACCCCCAATGAGGATCAACCTACTCTCCACTCGAAAGCACTCCAATTATCCAGGCTGCCCTGGGCAGTAATGTGCTCTCTGACCCATCGTAGCCAAGACTTCCAGAACAACACCCGGACAGCTGGCCGAACAGCCAGCTCATTGGACCCGCCATGGCAATGGCCATCATCTCTTCCCAACCTGTGTTTTCAGGCTACAGAACTTGGACCTTATCTCCAATCACTGCACAGGGGTGGACCTGATGCAGAAAATGGAACAACTCCTTCCCCCTGGCAGGAAAATTTGCTGTTGGCATGCTGTCCAAACTTCAGGGTAGGAGAAACCAGCATGGGCCATGAGGCCACGCCCATGCTTGAGGCCCCCCTTGGGCCCAAACACGCATTGTGACCCTCAGCACGAGACCCGTGCTCAAGTAGGCTTACCAGAGGCTGGACCAAGAGGCCGCATATGGGCTTGTCATGCCCCTAGCTTCCAAAACCTAACAAGGGGACGGGTTTTCCCTTCCCCTGTACCCAGGACTCTGCTCTGGAATGCCTCTTTTGGAGTGACACCTGGGGCAGAGAACAGGACTCCTCCCATCCCAAAGAATGACCACCAACCTTTGGGAGCCCGGCCAAATCCCCAGCAAGGGAGACTGCACGAGGCCCATGAGGCCACCCCTCCATTCCACGGTCATGCTTGACACAAAATCTAGAGGCAAAAGGCTGAGCAAGCGTCTCACACTAGCCCTTTCTTCCTATCCCGAGGAGCTCCTTTCACGGTCTGTAGATTGCGCCTATCATACCGTCGGCTGATAACCCAAGCCAACTTTGGGTTTCCAGATTCTGTCCCCACAGCACTGGCCCCAAGCCAGGGGTCTCTGGAGCCACACCGCAGGATCATACCTGGCCACTCCATGGAATCTGTGCCCGTGCCATTGGCCACAACCGTAGGGATCAGGAGAAACCTCAAAGTTCCAGGAGGCAATCCAATAGTGGAGGCCGCCCTGGACAAACAGGGGCGATCTGACAAAAGCTGAGCAGCCACCTCCACGCAGACATGTAGACGGATGTCCCAAGAAACAGAAGACAGGACCTTCAGCCTAATAGGAACCTTTGCTTTGGTTTCCAGGCATCTATCCTCAGAGGTCTCTTCTCCAATACAAGCTGAAGGGGGTTTCATGAGGCCCCACTCAGAACACCTCTCATCTCCACATGGGAAACATGCTCTTAGGAGCTGTGTCAAAACCTCAAGCAAGGAGAACCTTTCAGGGCCCCTGAGCCACCGCCACATTCCAACGTCTCCATGGACAAAACCCAGAGTATGACCCATTTTCAGGAGAGTCCATTTCAACTCAGACCACCTGGAAGCTCCTCCAGAGCCAGCGGATCGAACATGCCTTGTCCTAGGAGCACCATGGGAATGCGACGTGGTGTACCCACGTATGCATCCTGAGAACCAGGCTCTCGAGGCTTTCCGTATGGGGCATTGGGGAGCCATCCAAAAGGAATCCAATGCTCAGCACAAGGAATCCTTGCGGTTGGGAGCATCTCACACATCCCAGCATGGGCGACCTCCATGCCGTACGGGGCACCCCTCTTCATGAAGAGCCCAACATGGACACAAAAATCCAACCTGAGCCAACGTCTGATCCTCACCCTGACTTCAGATGCAGAAGATCTCGATTCACCCTCTGCAGAATAGGCCTCCTCTGCCCTCTCCCTGAAACCTAACCCTAACTTCGGTTCTCAGACTTCCGTCCTCACACTCCTGTCCCACAAGCCCTCCAGACTCGGAATACCGGAGCCATAATGCAGCACTCTGCCTGCCCAGGAGCAGAAAAACCTTGCCCTCCGTGGCTGTCAGAGACTCCAAATGAGGAACAACCTGCACACCACTCGACTGCACTCCAATTATATAGGCTGCCCTGGGAACTAATGCTCCCTCTGACACAGCATGGGCCCCGAACTCCCGACACACCCAGAGCTGGCCCCAAATGCTGCATGTTGGAACCACCATGGCCTTAGGCCGTCATCTATTCCCAACCTGGTTTTTAAGGCACCAGAACCTTGACCTTATCTCCAATCACTGCACAGGGGTGGTGGTCCTGGTGAAGAAATCAGAACACACCCCTCCCCTTGCACTAAACCTTGCTGTTGACATGGTGTCCAATCTTCAGGGTAGGAGAAAGCAGCATGGGCCATGAGGCCACGGCCATGCTTGACGGCCACCTTGGGCACAAACACGCTTTGGGACACTCAGCGTGAGCCTTGGGCTCAAGTGAGGCTTCTCAGTGCCTGGAATAGGAGCCTGCATATGGGGCTGGCCCTTCCTCTAGGCACTCAATCCTAACCAGAAGTCACCGGTGCCCAGGGCTATGCTCTCAAATCCCTCTTTGAAGGGAAACCTGAGGCAGAGAACGGGACTCCTCCCATCCTACACAATGACACCAAACTCCTGGTAGCCGGGCCAAATCCCCATAGTGAGAGTCTGGTCCATGGCCCCAGAGGCCACCCCGCCATGCCTCGCCCATTCTTGAAACAAAATCCAGAGAAACAAACCTGAGCAACCGCCTCGCACTCACCCTTCATTTTATCCTGAGGAGCTCCCCTCACAGAATGTAGATCCGGCCTTCCATACCCTAGGCCCCAACCTAAGCTGACGATGCCTTTTTAGAATTCTGACCTCACATCCCTGGCACTCACACCCTTCGCACTGGGGCCCCTGGAGACACACCGCACTACAGTGCCTGCCCTCTCCAAGGACACTCTACCCATTCTCTTGCCCACAATCCTACAAATTGGGAGGAACCTCCCAGGTCCCTGAGGCCATCCCAATAGTGGAGGCAGCCCTGGACAAACATTGGCGATCCCTCAAACGGTGAGCAACTATCACCACTCAGGAAATCAGACGGGTGTCCTCACAAACAGAATTTTGAGCCGGACAGGTCCCTAGGCCCTCATCTGAATATCGCTTTGGTTTCCAGGTGTCCCTCCTCAGAGGCCTCTTTCCAATATCTGCCTCTAGGGTTTGCCTGAGACACCCATTCGAACACCACTCGTCTCCACATGGGAAACGTGCTCTTTGGAACTGAGAAAACCCTCCATTTAGGAGAACACTTCAGGGACCCAGAGCCACCGCCACATGTCAAGGTCTCCTTGGACACAGACCCACATTATGACCCATCCTCAGGAGACTCCGTTGCAACTCAGTCCCCTGTTTAGCTCCACCAGAGCCTGCAGATCAAACATGCCTGTTCCTAGGAGGCAATGGGAAGGAGAGCTGGGTTGCCCAGGCACCCATCCTTAGAACCCTGTTCTCGAGTTTTTTCATTCTGGGGCCTCGTGGAGCCATCCAACCAGACACGATTGTCGCACAGAAGGTACCCTTGCGGTTTGGAGCTTACCGCAAATGCGAGCATGGGAAACCTTCCATGGCCTCATGGGCAGACCTCTTCTGGAAGGCGCCAGCATGGACACCAACTCCAAACTGAGCCAATGTCGGATCCTCGCCCTGACTTCAGGTGCAGGAGATCTCGATTCACCCTCTGCAGAGAGGGCCTGCCGTTCCCTCGCCCCATAACCTTACCCTAGCGTATGTTCTCAGACTTCCGTCCTCACACTCCTGGCCCACAAGCCCTCAAGATTGGGAATTCCGGAGCCACAATGCAGCACTCAGCCTGCCCAACTGGAGAAAAATGTTGCCCTCTGGGGCTGCCCAGAGACCCCCAATGAGGATCAACCTACTCTCCACTCGAAAGCACTCCAATTATCCAGGCTGCCCTGGGCAGTAATGTGCTCTCTGACCCATCGTAGCCAAGACTTCCAGAACAACACCCGGACAGCTGGCCGAACAGCCAGCTCATTGGACCCGCCATGGCAATGGCCATCATCTCTTCCCAACCTGTGTTTTCAGGCTACAGAACTTGGACCTTATCTCCAATCACTGCACAGGGGTGGACCTGATGCAGAAATTGGAACAACTCCTTCCCCCTGGCAGGAAAATTTGCTGTTGGCATGCTGTCCAAACTTCAGGGTAGGAGAAACCAGCATGGGCCATGAGGCCACGCCCATGCTTGAGGCCCCCCTTGGGCCCAAACACGCATTGTGACCCTCAGCACGAGACCCGTGCTCAAGTAGGCTTACCAGAGGCTGGACCAAGAGGCCGCATATGGGCTTGTCATGCCCCTAGCTTCCAAAACCTAACAAGGGGACGGGTTTTCCCTTCCCCTGTACCCAGGAATAGGCTCTGGAATGCCTCTTTTGGAGTGACACCTGGGGCAGAGAACAGGACTCCTCCCATCCCAAAGAATGACCACCAACCTTTGGGAGCCCGGCCAAATCCCCAGCAAGGGAGACTGCACGAGGCCCATGAGGCCACCCCTCCATTCCACGGTCATGCTTGACACAAAATCTAGAGGCAAAAGGCTGAGCAAGCGTCTCACACTAGCCCTTTCTTCCTATCCCGAGGAGCTCCTTTCACGGTCTGTAGATTGCGCCTATCATACCGTCGGCTGATAACCCAAGCCAACTTTGGGTTTCCAGATTCTGTCCCCACAGCACTGGCCCCAAGCCAGGGGCCTCTGGAGCCACACCGCAGGATCATACCTGGCCACTCCATGGAATCTGTGCCCGTGCCATTGGCCACAACCGTAGGGATCAGGAGAAACCTCAAAGTTCCAGGAGGCAATCCAATAGTGGAGGCCGCCCTGGACAAACAGGGGCGATCTGACAAAAGCTGAGCAGCCACCTCCACGCAGACATGTAGACGGATGTCCCAAGAAACAGAAGACAGGACCTTCAGCCTAATAGGAACCTTTGCTTTGGTTTCCAGGCATCTATCCTCAGAGGTCTGTTCTCCAATACAAGCAGAAGGGGGTTTCCTGAGGCCCCACTCAGAACACCTCTCATCTCCACATGGGAAACATGCTCTTAGGAGCTGTGTCAAAACCTCAAGCAAGGAGAACCCTTCAGGGCCCCTGAGCCACCGCCACATTCCAACGTCTCCATGGACAAAACCCAGAGTATGACCCATTTTCAGGAGAGTCCATTTCAACTCAGACCACCTGGAAGCTCCTCCAGAGCCAGCGGATCGAACATGCCTTGTCCTAGGAGCACCATGGGAATGCGACGTGGGGTACCCACGTATGCATCCTGAGAACCAGGCTCTCGAGGCTTTCCGTATGGGGCATTGGGGAGCCATCCAAAAGGAATCCAGTGCCCAGCACAAGGAATCCTTGCGGTTGGGAGCATCTCACACATCCCAGCATGGGCGACCTCCATGCCGTACGGGGCACCCCTCTTCATGAAGAGCCCAACATGGACACAAAAATCCAACCTGAGCCAACGTCTGATCCTCACCCTGACTTCAGATGCAGAAGATCTCGATTCACCCTCTGCAGAATAGGCCTCCTCTGCCCTCTCCCTGAAACCTAACCCTAACTTCGGTTCTCAGACTTCCGTCCTCACACTCCTGTCCCACAAGCCCTCCAGACTCGGAATACCGGAGCCATAATGCAGCACTCTGCCTGCCCAGGAGCAGAAAAACCTTGCCCTCCGTGGCTGTCAGAGACTCCAAATGAGGAACAACCTGCACACCACTCGACTGCACTCCAATTATATAGGCTGCCCTGGGAACTAATGCTCCCTCTGACACAGCATGGGCCCCGAACTCCCGACACACCCAGAGCTGGCCCCAAATGCTGCATGTTGGAACCACCATGGCCTTAGGCCGTCATCTATTCCCAACCTGGTTTTTAAGGCACCAGAACCTTGACCTTATCTCCAATCACTGCACAGGGGTGGTGGTCCTGGTGAAGAAATCAGAACACACCCCTCCCCTTGCACTAAACCTTGCTGTTGACATGGTGTCCAATCTTCAGGGTAGGAGAAAGCAGCATGGGCCATGAGGCCACGGCCATGCTTGACGGCCACCTTGGGCACAAACACGCTTTGGGACACTCAGCGTGAGCCTTGGGCTCAAGTGAGGCTTCTCAGTGCCTGGAATAGGAGCCTGCATATGGGGCTGGCCCTTCCTCTAGGCACTCAATCCTAACCAGAAGTCACCGGTGCCCAGGGCTATGCTCTCAAATCCCTCTTTGAAGGGAAACCTGAGGCAGAGAACGGGACTCCTCCCATCCTACACAATGACACCAAACTCCTGGTAGCCGGGCCAAATCCCCATAGTGAGAGTCTGGTCCATGGCCCCAGAGGCCACCCCGCCATGCCTCGCCCATTCTTGAAACAAAATCCAGAGAAACAAACCTGAGCAACCGCCTCGCACTCACCCTTCATTTTATCCTGAGGAGCTCCCCTCACAGAATGTAGATCCGGCCTTCCATACCCTAGGCCCCAACCTAAGCTGACGATGCCTTTTTAGAATTCTGACCTCACATCCCTGGCACTCACACCCTTCGCACTGGGGCCCCTGGAGACACACCGCACTACAGTGCCTGCCCTCTCCAAGGACACTCTACCCCTTCTCTTGCCCACAATCCTACAAATTGGGAGGAACCTCCCAGGTCCCTGAGGCCATCCCAATAGTGGAGGCAGCCCTGGACAAACATTGGCGATCCCTCAAACGGTGAGCAACTATCACCACTCAGGAAATCAGACGGGTGTCCTCACAAACAGAATTTTGAGCCGGACAGGTCCCTAGGCCCTCATCTGAATATCGCTTTGGTTTCCAGGTGTCCCTCCTCAGAGGCCTCTTTCCAATATCTGCCTCTAGGGTTTGCCTGAGACACCCATTCGAACACCACTCGTCTCCACATGGGAAACGTGCTCTTTGGAACTGAGAAAACCCTCCATTTAGGAGAACACTTCAGGGACCCAGAGCCACCGCCACATGTCAAGGTCTCCTTGGACACAGACCCACATTATGACCCATCCTCAGGAGACTCCGTTGCAACTCAGTCCCCTGTTTAGCTCCACCAGAGCCTGCAGATCAAACATGCCTGTTCCTAGGAGGCAATGGGAAGGAGAGCTGGGTTGCCCAGGCACCCATCCTTAGAACCCTGTTCTCGAGTTTTTTCATTCTGGGGCCTCGTGGAGCCATCCAACCAGACACGATTGTCGCACAGAAGGTACCCTTGCGGTTTGGAGCTTACCGCAAATGCGAGCATGGGAAACCTTCCATGGCCTCATGGGCAGACCTCTTCTGGAAGGCGCCAGCATGGACACCAACTCCAAACTGAGCCAATGTCGGATCCTCGCCCTGACTTCAGGTGCAGGAGATCTCGATTCACCCTCTGCAGAGAGGGCCTGCCGTTCCCTCGCCCCATAACCTTACCCTAGCGTATGTTCTCAGACTTCCGTCCTCACACTCCTGGCCCACAAGCCCTCAAGATTGGGAATTCCGGAGCCACAATGCAGCACTCAGCCTGCCCAACTGGAGAAAAATGTTGCCCTCTGGGGCTGCCCAGAGACCCCCAATGAGGATCAACCTACTCTCCACTCGAAAGCACTCCAATTATCCAGGCTGCCCTGGGCAGTAATGTGCTCTCTGACCCATCGTAGCCAAGACTTCCAGAACAACACCCGGACAGCTGGCCGAACAGCCAGCTCATTGGACCCGCCATGGCAATGGCCATCATCTCTTCCCAACCTGTGTTTTCAGGCTACAGAACTTGGACCTTATCTCCAATCACTGCACAGGGGTGGACCTGATGCAGAAATTGGAACAACTCCTTCCCCCTGGCAGGAAAATTTGCTGTTGGCATGCTGTCCAAACTTCAGGGTAGGAGAAACCAGCATGGGCCATGAGGCCACGCCCATGCTTGAGGCCCCCCTTGGGCCCAAACACGCATTGTGACCCTCAGCACGAGACCCGTGCTCAAGTAGGCTTACCAGAGGCTGGACCAAGAGGCCGCATATGGGCTTGTCATGCCCCTAGCTTCCAAAACCTAACAAGGGGACGGGTTTTCCCTTCCCCTGTACCCAGGAATAGGCTCTGGAATGCCTCTTTTGGAGTGACACCTGGGGCAGAGAACAGGACTCCTCCCATCCCAAAGAATGACCACCAACCTTTGGGAGCCCGGCCAAATCCCCAGCAAGGGAGACTGCACGAGGCCCATGAGGCCACCCCTCCATTCCACGGTCATGCTTGACACAAAATCTAGAGGCAAAAGGCTGAGCAAGCGTCTCACACTAGCCCTTTCTTCCTATCCCGAGGAGCTCCTTTCACGGTCTGTAGATTGCGCCTATCATACCGT